>NC_138772.1:328642622-329242622 GCF_965119305.1 Pelophylax lessonae
AAATTGCAGGGCACCCAACATACAACTACAGCAGCAGGAAACATAACTCAGCACACCTCTCATGGGTTGTGGTGTGCTGCACTAAAACAAAGAATCATGTCTGTTTTTTAGAGTGTTAGGGTATGCTGGCAGCCTATTCAAAATCAATGGGTTGTCTTAACACAGCATGGCTGCATTAGGTTTAGTCTTGTCACTAGTCTGAATGGGCCCTAATGGTTTTTGTTCTGTAGTTCTCAAAGAAAATATACCTGGAATGGGCAGAGATGTCACTGCCACCTTTCTCAAAAGATGGCAATAGATAGCATACAGTAAAACCAACCTTTTACCGACTTCCTGAATTTTCCTCATGTAGAGCTGCTGGTGAATACGGTTATCTCCCACCCTGCACAGCCAGGCACACAAATTTTCCACACACACTGGAGTCAGAGATAGGTCCTTGCATCTTTTTTTTTTGTATTTTACTAGGGGGATTGAACTTGGATGGAGAATTCTTCAGGGACACAACTATATACATCCAGTATATATATATATATATATATATATATATATATATATATATATATATATATACACTTCCCCTCTTCTACCTCCAACACAATCTTGCTTGTAGAACTACCAGAACCAGTTAGCAATGACGAATTGATCCAGCACGTCAGATCCAGAGCAAATGCCCTTTGCAGGCAGGGACCAGGGGCCCCTATGGTGTTATAGCAGAAAAAGAGGTCTTTAGTGCTTAGCTGTCCTATCTGTGCTACTGGTACCACCTCTTCGGGCACTGCCAGCCCACCTGGCAGCCACTGCCCTTTTCACTAGCCCTCCTGGCCACTTCTCCACAGTCCTCCTTGACTGACTCTATCCCCGACTGCTTGCACCCAGTCCTTTCAGGCATGCCTCTCGGTCCTATGACTGCAACACTCGCCAGCCCTGGCTTTATTCCTCCCTGGAGATTTGCCCAGTAGTGCTCTCCTGCTGTCCTCTCCTTGCTCCCGTGCCTTCTGGTCATGATCCCCCTGTGTGTAATTAAGAGGGGTCCCTTCCACACCTGAGCTCAGGCCTGAGGTCACCCCCCCCCCCAGACTAGGGGGTTGCCCTCAAAGGCCTCCGACAGCCTAACACTCCATCTTCCACCTGAACTCCACACTGCCCCAGCTGGACTGGCCCTGAGTATTTGAGAGGGCCTATCACCCCATCTGTTGGGGATTGGTCAGGACCCTCAGAATACTCCAGGCAGCTCCTCCTCCCCTCCACTCCCATGCCTCTATTACCTTCTGCATGTTTCTAGAAGTAGGGGGAGGTCTTAGAGATGAAAAAGAAAATAAGGATGCGCTAGCCAATCTTAAAGATTGCAGCACCTAGAACTCCCTGAATACCGGGAGATAAATTAGTGTAGTGAAATAAAGCTTGTGTGCTATCTTAAACAAAATTGAAACACAACAACAAATATTATGACAGTGTAAAATTCACAATGTGAACGCAGGAAACAAGTGATATTGAATGCAGACATACATAACTAACAACTTGAAACTCCTTACACTTGCATTTCAATGCAAATAAATGTGTTAGATTGGTTAGAGAATGTTAGATTGGTTAGTAGGATTGGTTAGAGAATGAGGATAAAGGGAAAATATTAAGATGTGACCCTTTCTCCTATTTTATAATCTAACAGTGGATATATAATACTCAAGCGAATTTCTCTACTGCTTTATTATTTCTCAATTTTTATCTCAATTGGTGAGTTGTAATATAGGATGAAGTGTGGCAGGTGATTAAAAGAACTAATGAAGTGTCAATGAGCTGATCTTTTATGTAAAAACTTTCCAGTAGAGATGCAAGGAACTATATAGCACTTTGAGGTTTATAGTTATGCATATTTCATATACTGGACGTTGATAACTTTTCATCATATATTTTTTCAATATTATTTCTTATTTTTATTTTCATTTTTTATTTTTATTTTCATTCGTATATTTATTTATTTTTATTCCATTTTTATTTTTCTTTCTTCTTTTTTGTTTTTTCTTTTTTTATAAATTTTTCTCTTTTTCTTATATATTTTTTGTATTCAAGTTTAGAAAGGATTTTATTGGCTTTTTTTCAATATAAAAAGAAAAAAAATGTAACATTTTTATATATATTTTCTTTTTATATACTTTTGTATAGTTATTTTTTTCATGGCCCATATGGGATTCCATCTTGTAATCTTCTGAGTTTTTGCCAGGTGTCAAGTCTTACCCCTTTTGAGCAATCGGGGGTTAGGATCACACTGGGGGCACAGCTAGGTGCATAGGAAGTCGTTTTCTTCCCGATGCCAGGGTTCCTCAGCATGTCACCAAAAGTTTTCCTTCTTTCTGCTATAAATGCTTAGAAAGTGACGACACGTGCTGTACGCCAATCCCAGTTGATGCCCTCTGAGAGGAAATGCCTTGGGCGGAGCCAGCCATGTTGTCATCGCGCATGAACCGCACTGCAGGCGACCGTGCTTCCACAAGGTTGATGTCAATATCAAGTGTTTTTTTATATAAGTGCAACTTTTTTAATAAATTCTTAAAAGATAATGCACTAGTAGCCCTCTTTTCTCTTACCACCAAGCCGAAATTCCCTGACCGTTAGGGAAGGTGACACAGATCGAGCCCACTCAGTGGAGCGTTCCTATATGCCGTCTGACTGCTGGTTTCTGGTAAGCGGCCATCTATTTTACTATTGAGCACGCAGGGGATGCATGCAGCATTCGGAGGAGTTCACCAATGGCACTTTACAAGTTATGTTCACACTACTGGGACTGATTCCTAATTATTCACAGTCTTTATATGGGACATTTTTTATCTGAAGAAATTTGAAGTCTTCTTTTTGATCACTATATATAATTTCAGTACCCTGTGAGCCACATAGTTATTCAATATATATGTCACGTTTATTTGCATTGAAGTGCAAAATGTGAGGAGTTTCAAGTGGTTAGCTATGTATGTCTGCATTCAATATCACTTGTTTTCTGTGTGCACATTGTGAATTTTACACTGTCATAATATTTGTTGTCATGTTTTAATTTTGTTTAAGATAGCTCACTAGGTCTTAGAGATGCTGCTTGTGAGTCATATCAGCCTCCCTGAGTCATTCACCCAACCCAGATTAAACAATGCAACAATTTACCTACACTGACAAAAATACACTAGCACCCTAGCAATGCTAAGGGGTGCTACACTCATTATGAGTAAGTATGACTTATTTACATTCCAAATTTTGAATTTAAATAAATAGCATTTTCAAATAATTGTGTTTTAATGAATATTAATGCCATGTTTAAAAAAAAAAAAAAATAACATCACTTGTGAGTGTCCTAATAAAAGGGAACTTTATGTTGCAGCCCAGTTTCCATCTTTGCTTCAGAATATGAATCCAAGCTGTCCGCCATGTGAAGGAAAACAAGGATTACCAGGATCACCAGGCATCCAAGGCCGACCTGGTGAAAGAGGACCTCAAGGGTACCCAGGAAGAGGAGGCAGATCTGGATATCCAGGGATCCAAGGGTTACCAGGACCACAAGGGTTAAAAGGTGATACACTTTATGTGATTAGTACACTGCTTTTTTCATTTTTAGTTTCATTGTATTATTGATGGTACATAAATAAGTTGAAAAATAAGTACAGCACTAATCAAGTGAATAAGAATAAATAGAGACCCTATTACAGGGTACCACTATATTAATATCACTTGTGGTTTAAATGCCAAAAGTTAAAAAATCAGTGTAAGAAAAATGTGCAAAAATTATATCAATTAATTACCCAAACTGTGTATCAATTATGAATATTACCACCACATATGTGTTAAACACACGTGTTGGTGATTATAACATTCTTATAAAACAAATTAACTTGAATATAATAAACTTAACTATAACCACAAATTATGGTGAATATCCCATATCCGCATAAATAGCGTTAAAAAATGTGTAGTCCATACAAGTGAGAAAGTCCAAGCTGATATTCAAAGAAGCTTGACCGCACTCAAAAGTAAATGAACTTGGAGTGTTTATTCCCATAAAACGAAAACAACAGTGTATCACACAGACATGGACATGGTTGACGCGTTTCACGACTCTATGGGTCGCTTACTCATAGCTTATGAGTAAGCGACCCATAGAGCCGTGAAACGCGTCAACCATGTCCATGTCTGTGTGATGCACTGTTGTTTTCGTTTTATGTGAATAAATACTCCAAGTTCATTTACTTTTGAGTGCGGTCAAGCTTCATTGAATATCTGATTACTGGACGACGGATCCGACCGGCACCTGGGTGTTTGCCTCACCTGAGCTGCTTTTTCTGTGTTGTTTGAATCATCTCTAAGAAAGTCCAAGCTGATGTGTTAAAACAAATTGCCAAAATAGTGATCCAAAGCGGAAATTTGATTATTCAAAGAACCCCGATTGGAGGTCGCCGCTGTGAAGAATTTCACCACCACCAAAAATTAAAAGGCTTACCGGAACAAGTGGACCCAATTGGCATATGCCTAATGGATCTGTAGAGGCAGTGGTGTATAAACACCTAGTGAGGCTGGGTTTTTTCACTACTCTCCACAAAGCTCTCCTTGAACGATTAAAGGGAACAATCCACTTCCACCTTCAATTGAACAGCTTAGTAGGGGGTCAGCAGCTTCACAGTCAGGCATAAATCCTTTCTTCTCTTATGGCACTCAATTAGAATGGCATTCAGAAAGGAGAGACAAAAAAACCTCCACATAGTGTAAAACCGTAGAATAAAGGGGTTTATTAAAAGTTCAGAACACTCACATTTCAGCAGATAAAAAGTAAACCGAATATAGGACACAATGGCATAGACAGGATTTGACCCAACGTGTTTCGTCTGCTTAGGCATCATCTGGGGTGCCACTATTTTGGCGTTTTGTTTTAACACATCAGCTTGGACTTTCTCACTTGTATGGAATACACATTTTTTAACACTATTTATGTGGATATGGGATATTCACCATACTTTGTGGTTATGGTTAAGTTTATTATATAAGTTAATTTGTTTTATATGAATGTTATAATCACCAACACGTGTGTTTAACGCATATGTCGTGGTAATATTCATACTTGATACACAGTTTGGTTAACTAATTGATATAACTTTTGCACATTTTTCTTACACTGATTTTTTAACTTTTGGGATTTAGTTTTTATGTTTTAATATCAAACATTTAAACCACGAGTGATATTAAAGTAATTGTAAAGTCTCATTTTTTTTTAAATAACATACTAGTTATATTTACCTCATCCTCCTCTTCTCGTGTCCCACGTTCCTGTTCCTAGTTCCTCTCTCTTATTAAGTGCCCCCATAGCAAGCAGCTTGCTATGGGGGCACCCAAGCCGAGCTGCAGCTCCGTGTGTCCACTCAGACATGGGGCTGCTGTTTGGCCCCACCCCCTCCCTTTCCTAATTGGCTCAGTGACTTTGATTGACAGCCACGGGAGCCAATGGTGGGAGTAGGGAGAGTCCCAGGATGGCCGAGGGACTCGTGGACATCGCTGGACAGAGAGGGGGCACAGGTAAGTGTTAAGGGGTGCTGGAAAAACTGCTACACACAGAAAGCTTTTTATCTTGATGCATAGAATGTATTAAGATAAAAAACCTTCCTGCCTTTACAACTCCTTTAAAGAGGTTGTAAACTCACCTTAAAGTCTTCAACCTATAGGTAAGCCTATATTAAGGCTTACCTATAGGTGCTATAAATATCTCCTAAACATGCACAGTTTAGGAGATATTTACAGTGCATGAAGCCGATGACGTCATGGGCGCATGCGCTCTGAAGGAACGGCCACCCGCGCCGTTCCTTCAGAGCCCTATGCCGTTAACTGCGGCTCCCGCGCGCATGCGCGGGAGGGATGTAATCGCGCCCCGGCCAATCAGATGGCCGGAGGACGCGAACGAGGAAGCAGGACGGCCGGACATGTCGGCCGCCCTGTCGCTGAGCGGGACGCACTGCGAGGGCTTTGTTTTAAGGTAAGTACTTCATAATGAGCTAGTATGCGATGCATACTAGCTCATTATGCCTTTGTCTTTACAGGGGTTTTTTTCTCATTTTTTTATGAGGGTTTACTTTCTCTTTAATACAGCGGTACCCTGTAATAGGGTCCCTATTTATTGTTATTCACTTGATTATCACTGCACGTGGTGCTGGCTGCTCATTGTTTTTTTTTTTTTATTAGCCTGGTATTTTTTTTTATATTCATTAATAAGTTGAATAAAAAATGAAGACATATGCTTGTAGTAACAGTTTTTATATTCATCTCTTGTAGGAAATACAGGACCTAAAGGAGATAAAGGTTCTAAAGGAGAGCGTGGCATAGGACAGCCTGGCCCACCTGGGCCTGCAGGTAAATCGTTTACATATTATGGAGCAGGTATGAGGAAGAGAATAATGTTTTATTTCTAAGAGCTGTGAATTTTAACTCTAGGAAACAATGAAAAAATAAATGTACACATCTCGTCCCTCGAAACGTCATATCTGCACGTCATTTTGCGGGAACGCTAGTAGGGGCATGCGCTTGGCCACAGGGGGAGCCAATCAGCGGGTCTAGCAGCCGCGATTGCCGCTGGGCACCCGCGATCGCTCCCTGTGGAGACAGAACAGCGGTCTGCCATTGTAAACCCGCCATTACTAGTAAAAAAATGTAATAAATACATAAAAATGACATACATTTTTCCACTAGCTTGTAGAAGTGATAACTTTTGTGCAAACCAATTGATATACACTTATTGGGATTTTTTTTACCAAAAATATGTAGCAGAATACATATTTGCCTAAAATTTTTTTTTTAGGAATGTTTTATAGCAGAAAGTAAAAATATTGTTTTTTTTCAGAATTGTTGCTCTTTTTTTGTTTATAGCGCAAAAAATAAAAATCGCAGGGGTGATCAAATACCACCAAAAGAAAGCTCTATTTGTGTGAAAGAAGGACATCAATTTTATTTGGACACAGCAGGGCACGACTGCGCAATTGTCAGTTAAAGTAATGCAATGCCGTATCGCAAAAAATGGCCTGATCATTAAGGGGGCAATACCTTCCGGTCCAGAAGTGGTTAATGACAAACATTTCATACATACCTGCTCTGTGCAGTGTTTTTTCATAGAGCGGCCCCATCCTCCTCTTCTCGGGTCCCCTGCTGGCAAATCTGCCCTCCCCTCCTGCCAAGTATCTCCATAGCAAGTAGCTTGCTATGGGGGCACCAGAGCAGGCTCACTCCTGAGCCACTGCTCTGTGTGTTCATTCACACACGGAGCTTCTCTCTCCTCATTAGCTCACTGGCTGTGATTGACAATAGCCAATGGCTCTCCCTGCTGTATCTCAGCCAATGAGGAGGAAGAGATCTGAGAGAGCTGCTGGTCTCATGCACCTCTCTGGATCGAGATGGGGCTCAGGTAATTATAGGGGGCTGCTGTACACAAAAGGTTTTTTACCTTCATTCAAAGAGTGCATGAAAGTAAAAAACCTTGAGCCTTTACAATCATTTTAAATTTGCTTTGTGATAAATCAAAAAGCCTTATTTGTGTTAACTGTAAGGCCTCATGTTCAATAGTTTATTGTAAACATTGTTTCTCCTTAAAGGAGAAAATCATAGTTAAAAACACGTTTTATAAATGCGTATACTAAATGTGTTTAGGTGCGTTTAGACTTATTCGGGAGAATTTGGCATTTGGGGGCTTATTTAATTGGCCAGAATTATTATTTATTCTGGCCATTGAAATGAATAAACGTACAAGTGCTAAATGCGCCTAGTTTTTGAGGTTTTTTTATGTGCAAAAGCTCTTCTGCGTTCAGGAGAGAAGCTTTGAGTGCTGCTCCTAAACTCCTCTAAAAGCCTGTGTGCATGGACACATAGCCTTTTATTGAGGTGTGTTTAGGGGCTAAAGCAAAAAACGCCCAAAAAAAAACAAAACACCAGTTTTGGAGCAGCATTGTAAATAAGGCCTAATACTCTACCAGACCCAACAAGTAGCATGGGCACTCTTTTACATATAAACTTCCCAATGTATGAATATACAGTACATATATGCAGAAATGTAAAAGGAAGAAAGCTGAGATGGCAGTAGTTTTGTTGTTTTAAATTGGAAGGTCGTGTTATAACTCGTAGAACAGGTGAAGCAGTGACAAGTCGCGCTCGGTCGCGGGCCATAGATTAGCACAGGACCCGTTCTAATAGGAGCGACAAAAGTCGCTCCGACTTAGAAAAAGGGTCCTGTACTACTTTGGGGCAACCTGGAGGCGACTTGCATGGACTTCAATGATATGAAGTCCATGCAAGTCGCGCCGAGGTCGCGGTGCACGCTGTGCACCGTGACTTCACAGGTTGCCCCACCAAGTCGTGTCGCCCCTGTCTGAATGGGAGGGTTCCAGCTGAGCATTCCCTGAGATATATTTTTTATTAACCCTGACAGTTGCATTTTCAGGACAACTTTTTGAGGTTTGTCCCCTTCTTTTCGTTCCAAGCAGTACTGATACACATACAGTAGCTACACACACACACACACACATACACACACACACACACACACATACACACACACACACACACATACACACTAAAAAAGTAAAATAGAAGCTAGCCATACACTTTTTCTTTCAAAAACTGCCATTTTCAAAACGTTCCTGTTTGATTGAAGAATCACATTGACTTCTGTCCATCCCAAAATCAATTCTTAAATTTGCATTCGCAATTGTTATGTCAAACAACCAAAGCAAAGGGCTTTCGTGCAAAAATTGTATATTTATAAATGGTATTATCAAATGTTTTTCACAACGTTGTGAGAACGTTTTTCATGTGATCGTTCTCACAAAAATCTAACAGTGTATGGCCAGCTTTAGTCAGATAAGGAAAACAGTTGGGTTTGGAAGGGAAGGGGAGAGGAAAAGTCACAGAGGTGAGAATTAAAGTCTTAGAAACTATTTGATAGTGGTTCAGAAAACTGAGGCCCACATTCAGTCTGTTATCTCTTGTGTTAAACAGAATTATCATTTATAATTTAAAGGTTTTCCTTTCCTGAATATTTGTAAAATCTAGGCCCCTTTCACACACTCCGTCCGTCGGACGGAGTCCGTTTTTCTTAGCGGGGGATCGATCCGCCGATCCCCCGCTGAGCAGGAGGAATACAGCTGTGTCTCCGTGCTGTGTGCGGAGACACAGCTGTCAGTTCCCCATGCATCTCTATGGGGGGAATCGAATGGGAACGGACCGTCGGTCCGTTCTCATCCGATCCCATCTGATCCGATCTGCTGGACGGATGGAAAATAGGGTTTCCATTCATCCAGATTTGACGGATCGGATGTCAGCGGACATGTCTTCACTGACATCCGATGCCCCATATGGATGCATGGGGGGACCGTTCAGATCCGCCAAAAAAACGGACAGGCGGATCTGAACGGTCCGTCTGTGTGAAAGAGCCCTTAAGGACTAAAACATTCACATCTTCCACTTAATGGTCTGATTATAAGAAAGGATGTCCCACAGGTGAGCGATAACCATGTGCTTTATGTTCTCTAATTGTGCTCCATTATTTTCTGTAATTTTTGTTGTGTTTCACCAATGTAAGACATGTCATAGATGAATTTATCTAATCTAATCTAATCTATTCTAATTGCTTGATTCATCAAACACAATCAGTGTTGATGGATGAATGCCTCCCACAGCACTATTGTATTCTGCCGGCGTGGGGGGAGGTTTTTGTCACAGGGAGCCTTCCCAGCTGGCAGAATGCATTGATTACTACCAGCAGCTATAGCATGTAGAAGAATCCGACAGGCTAATTGTACCCAAGTCAATCGATATCTTCAAAGCAGAACTACAGTATATTCACCCTCTATCTACAAAGTAGCTCTCTGAGGTCCTGAAGCTCCCTACCAGCTGCTGATATCTTCAGCTGGCTTGTTTTGGGGTATGGATCTCCAGCCATTTTCATTGGCTGGGCCAAGATAACATCACTTCCTGCATGCGCAGGATTTTTTTCATCTTGGCATTGCCAATGTTGTACACTGAGTTGCATGTACAGTGCGGACAGACAGGTAAGAAAATTTAATTCAGAAGAGACATAGTGGGGTTGATTTGCTAAAACTGGAAAGTGCAAAATCTAGTGCAGTTGTGCATCGTAGCCAATCAGATTCTAACTTCCGCGTGTTCAATTAAGCTTTGACAAGAAAAACTGGAATCTAAATGGTTTCTATACCGAGCAGCACCAGGTTATTTTAGTAAATCAACCCCAGTATGTCTCACATTTATTTTTTAACTAAAGTTAACGAGATACCCCTGAGGATAAATAAGAACCTGGACATTAAAAGGACTCATGTCAATTGCAGGAAAGGCTAGAAGTAAAATTGATGCTTATGTTACTTCCTACAGGTCCCCCTGGAATGAATGGTGTAAACGGAGAAGGCATCGTAGGTCCTCCTGGAAATCCAGGGAAAAATGGGGTACCTGGGACCCCCGGAAAAAGAGGCTTTCCTGGGACTGCTGGAGTATGCGACCTTTCTTCCTGTCTATCTGCATATGGAGCAAGGGATGACCCATTTAGAAAAGGACCTAATTTTTGAAGCAAGAACTAATTGCTAATTTGTAGGCCTAGATCCTGATTATGATCTCAGGAAAATTGCAATGTACAGCAGATGCATGTACAGCAGATGTTTTTGCACTGAAATCTGCATTTTATCTCATTTGGAGTAGCAGAGGCAAAAAAAAAACTTTCTCTTTATATTGTAAGGCTGATCGTAGTTTGATTTTTGCATTATTTAATTCTAAAGAAGAAATATTTGTTATACGATTTGTTCATATTTTGTTTTCCTGAAGAATCTGACATGCCCTGGAAAAAGGGCATCATTACTGTCACTACTGTACCATAGCTACAGAACAAAGGTTTAACAATTATGAATGTTTATTCATAATGTGGATGCAGTTATATCATATTGGGAAACTGTTAAAATAAGACACCAGCCAATGTGACGAGATCTCTGTCTGTCTTTCTTCTAGAATTGTGTAATCTTTATATAGACCAGGGTTTCTCAACCTGGGGTTCCAGGGAACCATAACCTCCAAAGGTTGCTATGGGTTCCTTGAGCAATGACAAATGTCTGCCTCTCAGATAAATTTCCACTGACACCATTATTCTTTTGTAGCTATCTGTAAGGGGGCATTCTTTCCAGTCCACAAGTGTAAGGATCATTCCACCAACTGACCATCACACTAATGTATCATAAGTTGTAGATATAGTCATTTTTAGCAGGGGTTCTCTGAGATTGGAAAGTTTTTTCAATGGTTCCTCTGTGTTGAAAAGTTTGAGAAAGGTTGATATAGACCAGGGGTCTTCAAACTATGGCCCTCCAGGTGTCCAGGAACTACAATTCCCATCATGCCTAGTCATGTCTGTGAATGTCAGAGTTTTACAATGCCTCATGGGATGTGTAGTTTTGCAACAGCTGGAGGGCCGTAGTTTGAGGATCCCTGATATAGACCATGCATTTGTTAAGCTAATTTATAGCTTAAAAATAGTTAAATATGCAGTCCATGTATTGTATTGATTCAACAGTGCCATGTGACCAATTGTGAAATGCCTACTTTTAACTGCGATGGGAAAATGCATTGGTTCATATTCATTTTTGTGATTGCTTTTCAATACTCATATGCATGAGCATTATGTAAATGCAGCTGCAATGGAACATTTGGAATTACACGTGCATCTTTAAATAACTGCAAATGAACATTATTGTCTTTGATAATTGACATTTTTATTTTAGTTACCTAACTGTGAACCAATAACATAACACCACAAATCATATAACTATAAATGTAAAATATGTTGTTGCTGATGGAGCTTATATATTAGGGTAAATTGCAAATAGTATATAAAAGGAAAAAATGCAGATTGAGTCTGTGCATTGAAAAGTTTACAAAAAAGAATTTATCAGTATTATAAAAATGCGTTATATCTTTTTGTCAACATTTTTAAATGATGGTGTTTGTAATCCTTTTTTTTTCATCATTTTATAAATCTTTTTTGTGTTTCGGTAAAATAATGTTTCATGTTTTTGTATATTACATAGATAATACAAATGTATTTTGTTTTGAAAAAAAGTAGTGTATTTTTACTGAAAATATAAATATCTTTTAAATACAACCTCTGGACTACCATTATTTCTGTAGATCCTCTGTTTTCAGAAAATATATAGCTTTGTGTGATTTGAGTAATTGTTCAAGTACATGTGGATTTTATTATGTGTAGAATAGAAATGTGTGAGAAATCAAAAAACTGGTCTGACAGTAAAGGGGACATACCAAGCTGCAGCTTATTGTTGATTCAGTGGCTTCCCACCACCCAGGAGACATAAAACAGCTGGTTTATTAAAGGAGTTGGGAATCTTCACACAATATAACCACTTGAAGACCAAGCCTTTTCTGGCACTTTTTGTTTATAAGTAAAATCAGTATTTTTTGCTTAAAAGTTACATAGAACCCCTAAAAACTACAAAGCCTTGAAAAAGTAGTCATACCCCTTGACATTTTACACATTTTGTCAGGTTACAACCAAAAGCGTAAATGTATTTTTTTGGGATTTTATGTGATAGACCAACACAAAGTGGCACATAATTGTGAAGTGGAGGGAAAATGATAAATGGTTTTCAAATTTTATTCAAATAAATATGTGAAAAGTGTGGCGTGCATTTGTATTCAGCCCCCCTGAGTCAATACTCTGTAGAACCACCTTTCGCTGCAATTACAGCTGCAAGTCTTTTTGGGTATGTCTCTACCAGCTTTGCACATCTAGAGAGTGACATTTTTGACTATCATTTTTGCAAAATAGCTCAAGCTCTGTCAGACTGAATGGAGAGCATCTGTGAGCAGCAATTTTCAAGTCTTGCCAAAGATTCTCAGTTGGATTTAGGTCTGGACTTAGACTGGGCCATTCTAACACATGAATATGCTTTGATCTAAACAATTCCATTGTAGCTCTGGCTGTATGTTAAGGGTTGTTGTCCTGTTGGAAGGTGAACCTCCACCCCAGTCTCAAGTCTTTTGCAGACTCTAACAGGTTTTCTTCTAAGATTGCGCTGTATTTAGCTCCATCATC
Source organism: Pelophylax lessonae (assembly GCF_965119305.1). Lineage (NCBI taxonomy): Eukaryota > Metazoa > Chordata > Amphibia > Anura > Ranidae > Pelophylax > Pelophylax lessonae. The sequence goes on from NC_138772.1 coordinate 328,655,728, forward strand.
ATTCTATCAACTCTGACCAGCTTCCTTGTCCCTGCTGAAGGAAAGCCTCCCCACAACATGATGCTGCCACCACCATGTTACACGGTGGGGATGGTGTGTTCTAGGTGATGTGCAGTGTTAGTTTTCCACCACACATAGCGTTTTGCTTTTAGGCCAAAAAGTTCAATTTTAATCTCATCTAACCAGAGCACTTTCTTCCACATGTTTGCTGTGTCCCCCACATGGCTTCTCACAAACTGTAAACGGTACTTCCTCTGGCTTTTTTTCAACAATAGCCTTCTTCTTGCCACTCTTCCATAAAGGCCAGATTTGTTGAGTGCATGACTAATAGTTGTCATGTGGACATATTCTCTCACCTGTGCTGTGGATATCTGCAGCTCTTCCAGAGTTACCATGGGCCTCTTGGATGCTTCTCTGATTAATGCTCTCCTTGCCTGACCTGTCCGTTTGGGGGGCTGAAAACAAATTCATGCCACACTTTTCAGTTATTTATTTCTAAAAAATTTGAAAACCATTTATCTTTTTCCTTCCACTTCACAATTATGTGCCACTTTGTGTTTGTCTATCTGAAAAATCACAAAAAAACACATTTAAGTTTTTGGTTGTAGGGGTATGAATACTTTTACGAGGTACTGTATATATATATTTTTTAGCAGAAGGCCTAGACTCGAGAATAAATTGGCTATTGTTGCAATTCTATGTCACACTGTATTTTTGCAGCGGTTTTTTAAACGCAATTTAAACTGAAAAAATACACTTTCATTAATTTTAATGCAAAGAAAACCCCACAATATATAACACTATTTTTCGGAACAATATAAAAGATGATGTTAAAGACAAAAAGTATCCCATAACACGGGAAAAGTGGTTATACAGTTGGCTTTAAATTGGCAGAGAGAAATAATATAGTGTTCCTTTAAATTGTTTTATTTTTTTTAAAAATAAACACTTAGAGCCGGTTCACACTGGGGCGACTTGTCAGGTCGCCGTGGGTCGCCTGCCATAGAATAGCACAGGACCCGTTCTAATAGGAGCGACACAAGTCGCTCCGACTTAGAAAAAGGGTCCTGTACTACTTTGGGGCGACCTGGAGCGACCTGCATTGACTTCAATGATATAAAGTCCATGCATGTCGCTCCGAGGTTGCGGTGCATGCTGTGCACCGAGACTTCACAGGTCGCCCCGGCAAGTCGGGTCGCCCCTATGTGAACCGGCTCTTATTCCTGAACACAAATCATTGTATCATATTTCGGTAACATTAAACAGAAGACAAGACAAAAAACATAAACCACAAAAATGGCAACCGGTCGGTATCCTAATGCTTCTTACCTATGGAGGGATATACACAGCTTCCGCTGTATAATCCACCTAAGTGTAGGAAAAATCCCTTTCTAGAAGCAAGTCCCCTAGAAGCTCGGACAGCAAGAAAAATTGAGATGGATGGAATTTGATCAATGTTGTTATTGGAACTGAATGCGAAAGGACAAAATGGCATGAAGGAAACTCATAGATGAATAGTTTTCTTGATTAAACCATTCCTTGTATAATGACAGTTGGTTCCTCATAATGACCAGGGTAAATTCCTCAAAAGGGTTAATAACCAACAGGAATCATGTATCCACTCTCCGCTAAACAATGTACACAACAAATATTACTTGTGCTGATTGGGGATAAAGCAGCTCTACATAGTGGCAGTACTTCATCAACATTCAGGTGTGGCCACTGAAGTCATTATAACCATATAGGGAGCATCTGAATAAGACTATGCATTTCTCATATAATCTGAGGTTATACAAATACCTCTTGACGATCGACGAGGCTGCTTAATCCTCTCTTAGTTTCAGCGTTAGCTTCTAGGTGTGGAGACAAAAGATAGGGTTCCTAAATAGTTCCAGTATGCATTTCCACATTGTAACATTTCCTTGTATCCATGTATCCGAATGAATGATACAAACGCTAATCGCGGTCCGCCACCTGAAGGGGGTTAGAATGCGGTAACTCGGCCGCTGGTTACGTCAACGCGTTTTACAAAGGAATTGCGTACCTTTGTCTGGACGAAGATGTTACGCTGAGTAAATAGATGCCTAACATGTCACGCTTTAAAAATGCACATACTCGTGGAATGGCTAAAATTTTTTTTACAGGTTTCTTGTTTACAATTACAGAGGAGGTCTATCACTAGAATTATTCACGGCGATGCGTCACATGTGTGGTGCGAACACTGTTTACATATGTGTGCGTGACTTACATATGCATTTGATTCTGCGTGTGAGTATGGAGGGATGGGAACGCTTTACTTTTTTTTTTCTTATTTATTTATTTTAATTTTACACAGTCCCTTTAATTTTCTTTTTTTTTTTTCAATTTTTGATCACTTTTATTCCTTTTACAAGGAATGTGAACATGCAAAATATTTGGGGGAGCATACCCATGTATTTCCAAAGCTGCTGCAGCTATGAACCAAAAGACATGTATATTAAAAAAGAATAGCGCGCAAATGCAAAAGAAATTACTACCAAATCTGAAGAGAGTCCATAAATAAAAATGGGGGTTTGGTCCCACCATATGGCCATATCGTGCTCAAGCCCACTACTGCGTCAAAGTACCCCATTATCAGTGGGTCCTACACTATCCATGAAAAAGAGATGAATCCAGCCTTTCTAACCCTTGGAGATAATACTCCTTGCTGGGAGAGATGTGCAAATGCACTACAGGGGACTCCTCCTATATCCACTTGATGGTGGACACTGATTGAGTACAGGTGTGTGTGTTTGCTCAACCTCGATAGTCTGGTCAGACCGAATATAGTCGGTCTGACCAGACTATCGAGGTTGAGCAGCCCTCCCCACCCCCCACACACACCTGTACTCAATCAGTGTCCACCATCAAGTGGATATAGGAGGAGTCCCCTGTAGTGCATTTGCACATCTCTCCCAGCAAGGAGTATTATCTCCAAGGGTTATAAGGAATGTGAACATCCCTTGTAATAGAAATAAGGGATTACAGATCCTCTTTATGGAGAGACCCAAAATCCCTCCTCTACCATAAGGCTTAATGCATACGGGGCGTTAGAAAAAACGAGCTGCAAAGCCACTTCCAATGCCAGGAAAAAGCGGCTGCAAAAATGCGCTTTTAGTAGCTTTTTGCATTGGTGTCGATGCGCGTTTAACCACGTTAGCTTTTAGCAGCGTTTCTCTACCTCTATTCAAAATCAATGGTTCCCTATGAGAGCCGTCTTACTGTAACTGATCCGAATTTCAGCCCATTGATTTGAATAGAAGTCGCATCCAAGTCGGATCTTCATGATCCGACCTGTGGTGTGACTTGTGCTCTGAGGATCTTGAAGGGGAATCCAAAAATGAATAAAAAGAGCGCGTGGGGTCCCCCCAAGATCCATACCAGGCCCTTTGAGTCTGGTATGGATCTTGAAAGGGAACCACACAACAAAATGGAAAGAAAAATTGCAAGGGGGCCCCTTCCAAGACCATACCAGACCCTTTGGTCTGGTGTAGATTTTGAGAGGAAACACCATTCAAAAAAAAAAAATGGTGTGGGGTCCGGTATGGATAAGGGTCTGGTATGGATTTTTGGGGGGAGCTGGTATGGATTTTAAGGGAAACCCCACAGCAAAAAAAAAAATGGCGTAGGGTTCCCCTTAAAATCCATACCAGACCCTTTGGCCTGGTATGCTCTTGGGGGGGACCCCACACCATTTCTTTTTCCAATTTGGCAGGGGGGTTTCCTTTCAAGATCCATACCAGACTCAAAGGGCCTGGTATGGATCTTGGGGGGGACCCCACGCCATTTTTTTTTTTTGGCATGGGGCCCCCGTTTAAGATCCTCAGAGCACAAGTCACACCACAAGTCGGATCATGGTGATCCAACTTGGATGCAACTTCCCTTCAAATCAATGGGCTGCAAATCAGATCAGTTAAAGTGGAGTTCCACCCTAATTTTATACTTACCTCCATCTTCTCGCTCCGGGTCACCTGAAAAACAAATGGATAATCACAATTTTTTTTTTTTTTTACTTACCTTGTAGAGAAAATATACTTACTTTACTTCCTTCTTCCTCCCCTCGGCGGCCACGGCGATTCGTCACTTCCTGGCTTTTGCAATGATTCCTGGGAGCTGAACGTCATCCCTCCCAGGAATCATTGCGCCTGCACCGGCCCCGACGTCAGTTCCGGCGCGCGCGCGTCATTCCCTTCTAAACAGCTTCTGGGCATGCCCAGAAGCTGTGGAGGGATGACGCGCGCACCGGAAGTGACGGCGGGGCCGGTGCAGTGCATCGTGGGACCGAAGAAGAAGGAAGAGGACGCCGAAGAGGATCGCGCTGGCTTCAAGCTGCCCACACCTGAGATGGCAGCGCTGGAAAATACTTTTTCAAGGTAAGAATTTCTTCTAAAAGGTAAGTGCAACCCGGGACAGATCAGAGGCTAGCCATTGTGGAATGTGCTAGCCCTGACTGTCCCGGGGGTATTTTTTTTAAAAAAAGTATCCCCTCGGTGGAACTCCGCTTTAAGACAACTCTCATAAGAAACCATTGATTTTGACATTTTAAAGTTTATACGCATTTACAAGCAGTTACAAGCATTTGGCATTTGCAATGTCGGTAAACTAGAGTCCTGAACGCGATTCATCTGCTTTCAAAAAAACGTCAGTAAACTCAACTGCCTCTAAACTACTATAAATGACTAAGTGTACATGTACACATAAGATAACATTAAGGAGAGTTCAGGGGCTGCTGAAAAAAACGCCCAACTGTTCCTAAACGTGAGTTTAGCAGCTCCAGTATATATGAGGCCCTAAAAGCAAAAGATTAAAAAACAAAATTTATTTTTGATCTTTTGCTTAAAAAAACAAAAATTGTCTAGTTCCACCCATGACATTGCTCCGGTCCACCAAGATCATAAAGGTGATCAGAGATGATCTGGTCTCTGATCACCTCTATGGCCAGCTGCGCAAACCGTTAGATCGTTTCCCGGGTACGCCGTTAAAAACATTAGGCTGCCTCAAATCCTTGTCTTCATTTAATCCCAGACAGACTCGATGTTGAGATCAGGGCTCAGTGGGAGCCAAGCCATCACAGGACTCCTTCTTCTTCTTTACACTGAAGAAAGTTCTTAATGACATTGGTTGCACATTCAAAGTCGTGTACTGCTGCTGAATAAATTTGGAGCCAAGTGCATGTCTCTCTGATGGTATGGCACCATGGATAAGTATCTGCCTGTATTTCTCAGCACTGGGGACACCATTGATCCTGAACAAATCTCCAACCCCAACATATTTGCAGAAATGCAGCCCCAAACGGAACCTCCACCATGCTTCTTTGTGTTTCAAATTATGACTCATCAGTCCAGAGCACCTAATGTAATTTTTTCTGCGCCCAATTCCTATGTTTTCGTGCATGGTTGAGTCACTTAATTTTGTTTCCATGTCCTTTGCATGAAAACATAGGAGTTGGGGTGCAGGACCTGGTTCTTGGTTTATAGTTGGGGAGAAAAATAAGTTGTGTGCCAGTTTTGTGTTTTACCTTTTATTGCTGAGCTCAGTACTAGGAGAGAGGGTTTAAGAATGCAGGATACCCAAAATGAGCAAAGCATATGGCAGGTATTCTGAAGCTGTAAACCCTTTAATAGCAGCCCCTTGGTATTTGCTGGCCTGCTTAGGCAGCCAGACAAATCTATCATCTTGTAAGAGCAGTCACAGTATTTTCTAAATCTTTTAACTCACATAGAAATTAAGGGGACACATGAGGGGGCAGTAGCCAGAGGGGAATGGCGCTGGATGCAGATACTTGTAACTGATCTCATTGCAGCGCAGCCAGCAGGAGGGAGAAAAGGAGTGCTGGCAGAGCGGCAGAGGAGGGAGCACACAGGGTAATCGGAGCAGCAGGGGGGGCACAGGGGGGCGGTAATCAGAGGGGAATAGCTCTGGATTGCAGATACCTGTAACTGATCCCACTGCAGCACAGTCAATGGGAGGGAGATGAGGGAGTTGGCGGAGCTGCGGGGGGGGGGGGACAATGGGGGATCAGAGCAGCAGGGGGGGACACAGGGGGGTGGTAATCAAAGGGGAATGACCCTTGATTGCAGATACCTGTAACTGATCCCACTGCAGCACAGCCAGTGGGAGGGAGAAGAGGAATGCTGGCAAAGCTGCAGAGGAGGGTGCACAATGGGTGATCGGAGCATCAGGGGGGCACACAGGGGGCGGTAATCAGAGGGGAATGGCGCTGGATTGCAGATACCTGTAAACGATCCCACTGCAGCACAGCCAGTGGGAGGGAGAGAAGGAGAGCTGGTAGAGCCGAAGGGGGGGGGGGGTGACACAAAGGGGGGGCACACAGGGGAGCCATAATCAGAAGGGATTGGAGATGGATGCAGACACTTGTAACTGATTCCCCCGCAGCGCAGCCAGCAGGAGGGGGAAGAGGAGGGGGCACACAGGGTGATCAGAGTTGCAGGGGGGCACACGGGGGGCAGTAATCAGAGGGGAATGGTGCTGAATTGCAGAGGGAGAGGAGAAGCTGGCTGCACTTCAGGGGAATTAGAGCTGGAATTGGAGCAGGGGGATTCGTGTATCCCAGTGCTGGACTCGTTTGGACACTAGTCCTCAGGATGTAGGCTAGATCCACAAGAAACTGATATTTGAATGAAATCTCGGGATAGTCCTGACCATTCCGGGACAGTAGAAACAGACTGAAATAACATAAAAAATAACATAAAAAAGATTTAGGGAGGAGTTCAATAAAGCTGCTACACCAAGTAAAATACCAAACAGTTTGTATCTTCCGAAAGTGGAGCTAACATAAACCGACTCTCTTTAGGCGTACAGAGAAAGAAACTGGCGCAGACAGATTTTGTGAAAGTGTCTCACATGCCTTCTAAAAGTGGCGCTGCATGAGCCAAATGTAAGTACAACTTTTGGAGGTAATTGGGGTACCCTGCACCACTGTTAGAATGCACGTGAGGTACTTTTTGCAAATTCTATCTGTGCAAGTCTTTATAAATTCTAGGGATAGGCACAGCATTACTGTAAGAAGTTAGGTATCTTCTACATTTTTTCATTTAAATAATCACTGTTAAAGGTTATCTTTCACATTATATCTCTGCGACAGGAAATACAAGATGCAAATCATCACAGAAAGCCTAGCTCTCACAACTCAGCCATTCTTCCCACACATAATCCAAACTACAACTCCCAGAATTCTTAGTCACATATCCCAGCCCTCGCGAGAAAACTGGTGACGCATGCGTGGATGCCGTTGACTTGCCTGGGTATAAGAAGTAGATGTCCGCTGTCTTCCTGTTCTGTCAGATTAGGAAACCTATTGAAACGCAAAGCGGCCATGTTGGAACGCATAGAGCATGCGCAGTAAGTATTTTTCACTCACGACGTCACTTCCGTTACGTTTTCTGATGAGTAGTGGTGTTCTGACAGGACAGGACACTGTGCTAGCTGTGACCGGGTTGTCGTGTGCGCACAGCGGGTGGGAAGAACTACCTCCAGTCCTGTAATCAGTGTACACGGCACTTTGCTGATCTCCACCGCTTCCGAAACACTGCCCTTGTCACAGGCTTGCACAGAGTGAGTGAACGGTAATGAGGTTCCTGTAGTAGTTTCCTCTCTGACATTGGCCGTACGGGCTGACAATGGACTTGTGCACTGTGTTAACCCTATCAGTAGCTGCTGTTCTTACTCTGAGTCATTTTCCTGTGACTTTCATATTATTTATAATGGCGGTGCCTGGGTTATATTTTGGGGACGCGACTTTTCATTGGTGGTGTTTTTTTTTTTAGTGGAAAGCAATAAAAGAAGTGTCCAGAAGCCGGAGTGTAAGATTGATTTCCATACATTACCAGTGGCCTGCACAGTGAGGCTCCGGCATGCACACTCAGGGTCGGCGCTACCTGTAGGGCGACTTAGGGCGCAACTTAGCAGGGGGCGACGGCATTCTGCACCCGGAATTAGTAATCGACCAGCCGATGCGGCACTCCTCATGCTATGCCGCCTGAGCGCTACAGCAAGCCACGCTATGTGAGGACCTCCAGTGTCGCCAAAATCTCCATAGGAAAACATTAGTTAATGCGTCTAATGCACGTGCGCGGCCATTGCTGCGCATGCGCATTAGGTCTCCCCTGCCAGCTGACGTTGGCGGGGGAGGAGAGTAGGCGGAGCCTGACCAGCGCCGAGGTAAGTCACTGAAGGGGTTTTAACCCCTTCAGCAACTTGGGGGGGGGGGGGGGGGTGGCAATTTTTATTTTGTCTAGAACGGCAAAAATCCTTGCACCGACCCTGTACTAGCGATTTCTTTTTTTTCAGCTAAAAAAAATGCTGGATAAAAATATTTAACCACTTGCCGACCAGTCACGTTGACTGTACTGCGGCACAGTGGTTCGTTATCGTCTGGCGATGTAGACCTACGTCACCAGACATTCCTCTCACTCGGCGGCGCGCATGCGCCGCCGGAGGCTCACTCCTGCTGTATTCAGTCACAGCGGGAGTCAGGCCAGGGTATGAGCGGCGGTGATCACCGCTGCTGTTCCCCGATCGTCGGGGATCGAGTGTGGTGATCCACCTGCTTGTGTAAACAAAGCGGGCGGATCTCCTAAGTGACAGGCAGGGTCAGATTGCAGGGTTCAGCATAGCCATCTGTCCCTGTGTCACTCAGTCACCTCCCCCCACACACTTTAGCAAGCACCAGGCATACATTAACCCCTCCCTCTCCAATAAAAATTAACCCCTTCCCTGCCAGTGTCATTTTTACAGTAACAGTGCATATGTTACTGTAGTAATGTCACTGGTACCCCCAAAAGTGTCAAAAATGTCATTCAAGGGTCCGATCTGTCCGCCGCAATGTCGCAGTCCCGCAAAAAAAATCACAAATCGCTGCCATTACTCGTTAAAAAAAAAAAACACCAAAAATGACAGAAATCTTTCCCTTAGTTAGTAAATGCAATAACTTTTACGCAAACCAATCAAAATACGCTTATTGTGATTTTTTTTTTTTTTACCAAAAATAGGTAGCAGAAAACAAATTGGCCAAAAATGATAAAAAAATTTTGATTTTTAAATTTTTTTGGGGGGAATTTCATATAAAAAATGTGAAAAATATTGTTATTTTTTTCAAAATTGTCGCTCTTTTTTTGTTTATAGCGCAAAAAGTAAAAATCGCACAGGTGATCAAATACCACCAAAAGAAAGCTCTGTTTGTGGGGGAAAAAAAGGACATACATTTGGGTACAGCGTTGCACGACCGCGCAATTGTCCGTTAAAGTAACGCAGTGCCGAATCGCAAAATATGGCCTGGTCAGGAATGGGGTAAAACCTTCCGGTCATAAAGCGGTTAAAAATACGCTCATTGAGAATTTTTTTGTCAAAGACATGTAGCTAAATACACTTTGGCCTAAATATATGACAAAAATTGAATATATTGGATATTTTTTAACTGTCAAAGTAGAAAAATATTGTTATTTTTTCAAAATGTTCGCATATTTTTATTAATATCGCAAAAAATAAAAAGCGCAGAGATGATCAAATACCAACAAAAGAAAGCTCTGTTTGTGGGAAAAAAAAGACGTAAATTTAGTTTGGGTACGGCATTGCATGACCGTGCAATTGTCAGTTAAAGTCGCACAGTGCCGAATCGCAAAAAGTGGCCTGGACGTAGGACAGCAAAATCCTCCAGTGATAAAGTGGTTAATAATAGTTTTTTTGTAGGTGTGTTTAACCACTTAAGGACCAGACCTATTTCTGACACTTGTTTACAAGTTTAAAGTCACTATTTTTTGCTTAAAAATTATTTAGAACCCCCAAACATTATTTTTTTTAGCAGAGACCCTAGAGAAAAAAAGGAGATCATTGCAATACTTTTATGTCACACCATATTTGCGCAGCGGTCTTACAAACAATTTTTTGGAACAAATTTACAAACAAATTTTTTTGGAAAAAAAATACACTTTTTTGAATAAAACAATAAAGAAACAGGAACATTAGCCCAATTTTTTCCTGTAATATGACATATAATGTTACGTAGAGAAAATTGATACCTAATGTGTCATGCTTCAAAACTGCGCACGCTTGCAGAATTGCAACAAACATCGGTACTTAAAAATCTCCATAGGCGACGCTTTAATCATTTCTACAGGTTACCAGTTAACAGTTACAGAGGAGGTCTAGGGCTAGAACTATTGCTCTCACTTTAACGATCGCGCTGATACCTAGAGCTGCATGATTCTGGTTAAAATGAGAACATTTTGTAACAAATGTAACATCATCTTTTACATTATACAAAATTATATATATATATATTATATTATACATTATACAAAAAATTGGGCTTATTTTACTTTTTAGTTTTTTTTAAATTAATGAAAGTGTATTTTTCCCAAAAAAACGGTGTTTGAAAGACTTCTGGGCAAATACAGTGCGACACAAAAGATTGCAACGATCGCCATTTTATTCTCCACGGTTTCTGCTAATATATATATATATATATATATATATATATATATATATGTTTGGGGGTTCTAAGTAATTTTCTATAAAAAATACTGATTTAAACTTGTAAGCAACAAGTGTTAGAGCCGGTTCACCCTACTCCGACTTGTCAGGCGACTTGGCCGCCTGACAACTAGCTTCCAATGCTGTGCAATGGAACCATTCTAATCAGAGCGACTCCAGGCGTTTCGACTTAGAAAAAGGTTCCTGCACTATTTTTTGGCAAAGTCGTAGCAACTTGCATTGACTTCTATTATGAGAAGTCCTTTGCAAGCCGCGATGAAGTCGCGCTGCACGGGCGACTTCAAAGGCGCCCGAAGTCGGGCGACTTTGAGTTGGATTAGTGTGAAATGACTCTAAGGGCTCTTTCACACGGGCGTTCCGTATGTCCGTTTTTCATCCCATCCGTTTGCGGATGAAAAACGGACATAATGTATCTCTATGTAAATACGGATGTCATCGGATGATCATCCTCTGACATCCGTTTTTTGTCAGTTCAGTTCAGTTCAGTTTTTTTGAACGGAGGAGAACCCTATTTTTTCTTCCTTTCAAAAAACGGAACTGAAGCAAAAACGGATGTCAGTGGTGTCATCCGCAGATATCCGTATTTACATAGACATGCATTATGTCAGTTTTTCATCCGCAAACGGATGGAATGAAAAACGGACATACGGACCGGATGACACAAGTGTCATCCGTGTCCGTTACAAAAAAAAAAAAAAAGGACCTGATCGGGCAAAAAAAAAGGAACGCCCGTGTGAAAGAGCCCTTAGTCTTTTAGAACTGCCCTCACAGAAGGTAGTTCATTCCTTTGATCTAAGGGCTCTTTCACACGGACATTCAGTATGTCCGTATATCACCCCATCCGTTTGCGGGTGATATACGGACATAATGCATGTCAATGGGATTGCGGATATCAGCGGATGACCATCCGCTGACATCCGATTTATGTCCTTTCAGTTCTGTTCCGTTTTTTGGAATGGAACAGAACCCTATTTTTCCTCCGTTAAGTATTTAAAGCAGTAGTAAACTCTAATGACAAAAAAAAAAACCCCTTCAAGACAAAGGCATAATGAGCTAGTATGCATCGCATACTAGCTCATTATGAATTACTTACCTTAGAATGAAGCCCCGACACGGACCCCCGGACACCGCTGTGGGAGCTGACATGATCCCACGGCGTCTCTTCCAGGTTCCGCGGCTCCGGCGCTGTGAGTGGCCAGAGCCGCGATGACGTCACTCCCGCGCATGCGCGCGGGAGTAATTTTCCGGCAGTTCCCAGCAAGGAACTCTGAAGGCCCGCCGGACCTTTAGATCGCATGCTCCGCACTCGTCAGCGGCTGTATGCAGTGGTAATATCTCCTAAACCATGCAAGTTTAGGAGATATTAATTGTACCTACAGGTAAGCCTTATTATAGGCTTACCTGTAGTTAAAAGTCAAAAATAGCGGTATACTACTGCTTTAAGAGCATTAGCATTTTTTGCAGTTCCTTTTAAAAAAAGGGAAAAAAGAAAGCTCAAAAACGCTCCAAGAAACTCTACAAAAACTTTTTTTTTTTCTGCTCCTAGATGCTGAAGCTCAAAGAACACTAATAGCTTAAAGTAGTGTGCATGGATACAGAGGATAACACTATTTAGCCTCTAGGAGCAGAAAAAAATGCAAATAGTTTCTAGAAGCTTAAACAAAACGCCAGCTCGTTTGGCTGTACATCTCCAATCTGCACTCCTGTGAACTGATTTCAACAAAGAGCGGTCTGAAGTCCGCTCTCTGCTGGCATCACAGAAGTCAGTCCAGGCACCACGTCTTTACAACAATGGAAGTTGGAATCCACCAGGTGCCTGGACCGACACCCGGCTCAGCCTCTCCACAGCCTGGCACTCCAGTGAGTGAGGAGGGAGCAGAGCAGAGAGCTGTGACTGACAGTCAGTAGCGCTCTGCTCGGGGAGTTGTCAGAACTGAGCGGTATTCGATTGCTCTGTTCTCAGTGTAGAGGTGCCTGGGGACAGATGCAGCATCCACCTAGCTAAGTATAATTGGGGGGGAAAAAATGGCTTTGATTCAGTAGGAACTGGCCCAGATTCAAACCACCTATGCCATGGCAGGCTAACTGTATCCAAGTCAATCCATCTGCTACAACCAGCATGTCGGATTACATGCCTATAGCCTCTAACAAAATTAACCGCTTGCTGACCAGCTGCCGTAGTTTTACTGCAGCAGGTCGGCTCTGGCTCGCGAAACAACGTACCTGTACGTCGCTTCGCGGGACCGCTAACGGGGGCGGCGTGCGACCCATTTGCCACAGGGAAAGCTTTTCAGCGGGCCGGGCAACCGCGATCACTCCCCGTGGAGACAGAACTGAATTCTCCCATTTTAAACACAGCAGACCGCTGTTCTGTCACTTATAAACACAGGGACTTATTTAGGAACATAGGTCTCTGTGTTCATGAGGCAAGCCCATCCCTCCCACAGTTAGAAAGCACCCCTTAGGGGCACATTTATCCCTTTGCTCGCCCCTGGTGTTAACCCCTTACCTGCCAGTGTCTTTAGTACAGTAACAGTGCATATTTTTAGCACTGATTACTGTAGTAATGTCACTGGCCCCCCCAAAAGTGTCAAAAATGTCAGTTAGGTGCCCGCCGCAATTTTGCAGTCCCGCTAAAAATTGCTGATCGCCGCCATTACTAGTAAAAATAAATAAATAAAAATGACATAAATCTTCACCCTAGTTTGTAGATGCGATAACTTTTGCGCAAACCAATCAATATATACTTATTGGGATTTTTTCCAAACTGAAAAATTGGGCGTGCAAAATTATTCAGCCCCTTTACTTTCAGTGCAGCAAACTCTCTCCAGAAGTTCAGTGAGGATCTCTGAATGATCCAATGTTGACCTAAATGACTAATGATGTTAAATAGAATCCACCTGTGTGTAATCAAGTCTCTGTATAAATGCACCTGCACTGTGATAGTCTCAGAGGTCCGTTTAAAGCGCAGAGAGCATCATGAAGAACAAGGAACACACCAGGCAGGTCTGAGATACTGTTGTGGAGAAGTTTAAAGCCGGATTTGGATACAAAAAGATTTCCCAAGCTTTAAACATCCCAAGGAGCACTGTACAAGCGATAATATTGAAATGGAAGGAGTATCAGACCACTACAAATCTACGAAGACCTGGCCGTCCCTCTAAACTTTCAGCTCATACAAGGAGAAGACTGATCAGAGATGCAGCCAAGAGGCCCATGATCACTCTGGATGAACTGCAGAGATCTACAGCTGAGGTGGGAGACTCTGTCCATAGGACAACAATCAGTCGTATACTGCACAAATCTGGCCTTTATGGAAGAGTGACAAGAAGAAATTTCTTAAAGATATCCATAAAAAGTGTCGTTTAAAGTTTGCCACAAGCCACCTGGGAGACACACCAAACATGTGGAAGAAGGTGCTCTGGTCAGATGAAACCAAAATCTAACTTTTTGGCAACAATGCAAAACGTTATGTTTGGCGTAAAAGCAACACAGCTCATCACCCTGAACACACCATCCCCACTGTCAAACATGGTGGTGGCAGCATCATGGTTTGGGCCTACTTTTCTTCAGCAGGGACAGGGAAGATGGTTAAAATTGATGGGAAGATGGATGGAGCCAAATACAGGACCATTCTGGAAGAAAACCTGATGGAGTCTGCAAAAGACCTGAGACTGGGATGGAGAGTTGTCTTCCAACAAGACAATGATCCAAAACATAAAGCAAAATCTACAATGGAATGGTTCACAAATAAACATATACAGGTGTTAGAATGGCCAAGTCAAAGTCCAGACCTGAATCCAATCGAAAATTTGTGGAAAGAACTGAAAACTGCTGTTCACAAACGCTCTCCAGCCAACCTCACTGAGCTTGAGCTGTTTTGCAAGGAGGAATGGGCAAAAATTTCAGTCTCTCGACGTGCAAAACTGATAGAGACATACCCCAAGCGACTTACAGCTGTAATCGCAGCAAAAGGTGGCGCTACAAAGTATTAACTTAAGGGGGCTGAATAATTTTGCACGCCCAATTTTTCAGTTTTTTATTTGTTAAAAAAGTTTGAAATATCCAATAAATTTCGTTCCACTTCATGATTGTGTCCCACTTGTTGTTGATTCTTCACAAAAAATTACAGTTTTATATCTTTATGTTTGAAGCCTGAAATGCGGCAAAAGGTCGCAAAGTTCAAGGGGGCCGAATACTTTCGCAAAGCACTGTATATAGCAGAAAGTAAAAAATATTGTTTTTTATTTATTTTTTTCAGGATTGTCGCTGTTTTTTGGTTTATAGCGCAAAATATAAAAATCGCAGAGGTGATCAAATACCACCAAAAGAAAGCTCTATTTGTGGGAAAAAAAGGTCATCAATTTTATTAGGGTGCAGTGTTGCATGGCCGCGCAATTGTTAGTTAAAATAACGCTGTACTGTATGGTAAAAAAATGACCTGGTCATTAAGGGGGTAAATCCTTACGGTTCAGAAGTGGTTAAAGGAAATTTAAAGGCAGAAGATATTTTAATGCATTGCATGCATTAACCGCTTGCTGACGGGCCCCATGCAAATATACTGCGGCAGGGCGGCTCAGCTATGCAAAATCAAGTAGATCTAAGTGATTTTGTGCACGCGGTCTCAGCGGCGCGTGCACGCCACAGGAGCCACACTCCCACTGTGTTTAGACGATCGCCGCCGGCCTTCCGCGATCGTCAGAGAAACTGACAGAAGACACGCCTGCTTATGTAAACAAAGCAGGCGAGTCTTCTGTCACACAGACAGAGAGAGATTAGGAGTTTCAGCTAAGCTGAAACCCGATCTCTCTGTGTCTGTCACACAGCCCTTCCCCCCACAGTGAGTAAGCACAGTAAGGCATAATTAACCTCTTTGATCACCCTCAGTGTTAACCCCTTCCCTGTCAGTGTCAATTATACAGTAACAGTGCATATTATTTAGCACTGATTACTGTATTAGTTTCACTGGTCCCCAAAAAGTGTCAAAAATGTCAGTTAGGGGTCCGATCTGTCTGCCGCAATGTCGCAGTCCCGCTAAAAACCGCTGATCGCCACCATTACTAATAAAAACAAAAAAATAAAAAGTCCAAAAATCTATCCCGTAGTTTGTAAACGCTATAACTTTTGCGCAAACCAATTAAAATACGCTTTTGGGATTTTTTTTAACCAAAAATATGTAGCAGAATACAAATTGGCCTATACAGTACTGATAAAAAAATTTGATTTTTAAAAAAAAAAAAAAATTGGGTAATGTTTTATAGCAGAAAGTAAAAAATATTGTGTTTTTTTTTCAAAATTGTTGCTCTTTTTTTGTTTATAGCGCAAAATCTAAAAACCGCAGAGGTGATCAAATACCACCAAATGAAAGCTCTATTTGTGGGAAAAAAGGACATCAGTTGTATTTGGATACAGCGTCACAACACCGCACAATTTTTCGTTAAAGTAACGCAGTCCTTAATCGCAAAAAATGACCTGGTCATTAAGGGGATAAAACCTTCTGGAGCTGAAGTGGTTAAAATAAAAATCATGTGTGCAGTAGCCCCCCTCAGCCACCCTCCCAATACTTACCTGAGCCCGATCTCTATCCAGCGATGTCTGAGTCCCTCGGCCGTCCGGGGACTCTCCCTCCCGGTTGGCTGAGATGCAGCCGCGAACCGTTGGCTCTTACGGCTGTCAGTGAAAGTCAGTTAGCCTAACAAGGAGAGGGGGCTGGGCTGAACCGCAGCTCCGTCTCTGAATGGACACATGGAGCTGCAGCTTGATTGGGTGCCACCATAGCAAGCTGTTTGCTGTGGGGGCACTCGACAGGTGGGAGGGGTCAGTAGCAGTAAAGAGGGACCCGAGAAGAGGAGGATCCAAGCTGCTCTGTGCAAAACTAACTGCACAGAGATGGTAAGTATAACTTTTGTTTTAAAAAAAAACAAAAAAACAAGACTTTACAATGACTTTAAGAGACCATTCACATTGAGGCGACACGACTTCGGGGGGCGACCTGTGAAGTCGCGTGCACCGCGACTTCGGCGCGACTTGCAGAGACTTCACATAATGGAAGTCTATGCAAGTCGCTCTGAGGTCGCCCCAAAGTAGTACAGGACCCTTTTTCTAAGTTGGAGTGACTTGATCCTGTACTACTCAATGGACCGCGACATACCGCAACTTGTCAGGCTGACAAGTCGCGCTAATGTGAATGGGCTCTAAGCGTGTTCTTCCAGTAGGGACAGCTCCCTGAAAGCCCCCCCCCCCCCCCCCCTGCCGGGAGAACAGAATAGCTCTGTGGGGGAGATTCCTTCATAAACACTAAATGTGTTGATGGGGGAATCCAGAATCAAGCAATTTTCTTTGCTGCAGTCCGTTGTTGCAGTAATGAAAAGCACACCAGCCTTAGTCTGCCTAAAATGCAGTAACCTGGTGTACCATGCAGGATAGTTCAGTATCAGCTCTGGCAGGGAGCAATGTGGTGATGCACATCACTCTGCTGGTTCTTTCGCCTCAGCAGTGGGTTCCGTTGCTAAGCGGTGATAATGCAGTGGCATCCATGGTGGCACGGATAGATGCAGACATGCTGAATTTTTCCACACTGCAACCACAACATTTTTATGCTGACACAGCAAAAAAATTTACTAACATGGTATTTTTTACTAACAACCTGAAATTGACAGAAACTCCTATTAGAAACAAAGATAATTGATATTTAACCACTTGCCGACCCGGGGCGGCACTTGCAGGCACAATCACATACATGTACACCATGTGCCTGCAGGAGCGCGCTGCACGCCCCCCCAGGACACGGGGCCCAGTGATAGATCACAATGTCAACAAAGCTGTTATGAATTAATTCATCCATAGCAGCTGTGTTGCCTATGCTATGATTGGCCCGCAGCTATCACATGATACCTGGGATAATCACAGCACCCTGTACCATGTGATTAGCTGTAGCCAATCATAGATCACTAATGATCACAGCTTTCATGAATGGTTAACCCATTCATGACAGTCGAAAATGTTGCTGTTACAATGATCTTTACAGCGCACTCTCGGCACAGCTGTGTTTGCAATGTAGTACGCAAATTTGAGGCCACTCGGTGCCAAGGCCCACCCATCAAGAGGCCACAAATTTGCGTGCCTTTGGTGCCAAGAGGTTATTGGACAGTTGGCAACCCTGACTGTAATGTACCATACATCACACCAGTATTGCGATGTGAATGGGGCACATAGAAAACTATAATATTGCATGTGCCCCAATGGCGACCTGCATTTATCCAATGCAGAAAAACACGGGTCACCACACACAGTGTGAATATTTCCTTAACCACTTGCCGACCTCCGCAAGTAGATATACTGCGGCGGTCAGCCCCTCACAGGCAGAGTGACATATATATATGTCACTAGCCTGTGAGGCTCTGGGGAGTGAGCGCGCACCGCTGGCGGCGCGCTCCCGCTCGGTCACGGACTCTTCCGCGCGTGTGACCGGCGGACCCGATGTCCGCCGGTCACTCAGCGATCTTCGGGGGAGAGGGAGAAAGGCAGGCGGCTAGTATAAACAAGCCACCTGTCATTCTCCCCTGTGTAGAAACCATGATCACACGGTTCTACTATGTAGGACCGTTGATCATTGTTCCTACAGCTCAAGCCACAGCCAATCACAGTTAGAAGCACGCCCCTAGGGACACACACAGCCCCTCCCTCTCAAATAAAGTTAACCCCTTCACTGCCAGTGTAATTTTACAGTAACAGTGCATGTGTATAGCACTGATTACTGTAGAAATGTCACTGGTAACCCCAAAAGTGTCACAAATGTCAAGGGTCCGATCTGTCCGCCGCAATGTCGCAGTACCGCAAAAAAATCGCAGATCGCCGCCATTACGCGTTACAAAAAAAAAACAACAAAAATGACAAAAATCTTTCCCTTTGTTAGTAAATGCGATAACTTTTGCGCAAACCAATCAAAATACGCTTTTTGCGATTTTTTTTTTTTTTTTAACAAACATATGTAGCATAAAACAAATTGGCCGAAAATGTTAAAAAAATTAGATTTTTACATTTACATAAAAAAATGTGAAAAATATTGTTATTTTTGCAAAATTGACGCTCTTTTTTTGTTTATAGCGCATGATCAAAAAATCGCACAGGTGATCAAATACCACCAAAAGAAAGCTCTGTTTGTGGGAAAAAAAGGACGTCAAATTCGTTTAGGTACAGTGTCGTACGACCGCGCAATTGTCCATTAAAATCACGCAGTGCCGAATCGCAAAATACCCCCTGGTCTTTAAGCAGCCAAATCCTCCGGGGCTTAAGTGGTTAAAGTAAGATCTGCTACTCCTCTTTTTAAAATAGAAAAACTGTTGTCAAGTGGTCAGTTTAAAACAAGATCTGTTACCAATAAATGTTTTTTTTTTTTTTTTTTAGATTTTCACCCTTATTACCACATTAAAATGAAAGCATATCTAAATCCAAGAACAATAAATGAATGATAACAGTCCAGAGAAAGAGTACAGCTCCCAAGATTTCTGACTGGAAGAACATCTGTTTTCTTTTTTTGCATTTGTTGAACAGATATAACAAAATGTTTTCAATGGTATATTTAACAGACCAAAGGAGAGCAATACGGCTAGGTTCACACCATACAGGCGACCGAGAACACATGCATTTTCAAGTGCTGCGTGTAGGGCAGTCCATTTATTTCAATGTAAACAACAAGCAAACACAGGGGCGCACCGGCCTAGTGCATTATCCTTTGGAAGGTTTATTTAAAAGAAAGGGTCTTACCTGTTGAAAGGGCACAGACATGCATTTGTAGGCTCTGAGGAAGAGGCTAAGCCTAGAAACGCGTTAGCCTTCAGGAATTCAGGGGACGACTCACCCTCGAATCCCTATGCTGAGGATTGCGTTCCTTGTATGATATGCTTTTATCAAGAAATCATTTGTGAGTATTTTTAATCTTTTCTTTTAAATAAACCTTCCAAAGGATAATGCACTAGGCCAGTGCGCCCCTGTGTTTGCTTGTTGTTTACAGTGTTTCCAGACTACCCTAGTCGTTCAAGGGGCAGCAAGGCCGTAGTGTTTTTCCTGGGTTGTCGTGTACATAGCTAGAGAAACAGCTGCAAGATCCCAATAGAGGTGGACAAGAGACTACACCTCTCTGAGCGCAGGGAACTGGTGCTTTGCACCAAACTTTTATATACTGCATTTATTTCAATGGGCTGCCCTACACGCGATAAATGCACAAAAGAAGTTCCCGACTTTTTAAAAATGACACTCTACTGCGTGGCACTATGTGATTTGGCACGCATGTTATCAGATATGTGGGGTGCCATTAACAATTAAAGTGGAGTTCCACCCATTTTTGGAACTTTAGATCTATGTAATCCCCTTTAAAATGGCTTTTACCAATGGAAACTTTTTTTTTTTTCTTTGCTAGTAAATGCCTTAATTTCTGCTTTATTCCTCCTCTCCTCACTTCCGGCTCCGATCGGCGATGACGTCATTCAGCGATTCGCAGTGTCTGCTGGGATGTATTCTATTCCAGAAATCTTGTAGTAGCTGAGCTGTACTGAGCCGTGCCTGCCCCGCCTCCGCCCCGCCCCGCCTCCTCTCATTGAGTTGTATTGTATGCAATGTATTAAGGCTGTTCTCTGCCCCGCCTCCGCCCCACCTCCTCTCATTGAGTTGTATTGTATGCAATACAACTCAATGAGAGGAGGCGGGGCGGAGGCAGGGCAGAGAACGGCCTTAATACATTTATACAATACAACTCAATGAGAGGAGGCGGGGCAGAGAACGGCCTTAATACATTGCATACAATACAATTCAATGAGAGGAGGCGGGGCAGAGAACGGCCTTAATACATTCATACAATACAACTCAATGAGAGGAGGCGGGGCGGAGGCGGGGCAGAGAACGGCCTTAAAACATTCATACAATACAACTCAATGAGAGGAGGCGGGGCGGAGGCGGGGCAGGCACGGCTCAGTACAGCTCATCTACTGCGAGATTTCTGGAATAGAATACATCCCAGCAGACACTGCGAATCGCCAAATGACGTCATCGCCGATTGGACCCGGAAGTGAGGAGAGGAGGAATAAAGCAGAAATTAAGGTATTTACTAGCAAAAAAAAAAAAGTTTCCATTGGTAAAAGCCGTTTTAAAGGGGATTACATAGATCTATGTATTCCAACCTATTAAAAATGGGTGGAACTCCGCTTTAAGTAGTTGTAAACCTCAGACATGAAATATGAACAAAGCACATCCTTCTATAGTGTGTACTTGTCTCAATCCAGATCACGAAGTGTAATTTCTCTCCGCTGTCTCGTTCCTCTGCTATAAGCATTAGTCACTTCTGACAAATTTTCCTGACACCCAGAGAAAAGTGGTGACAGGGGAGTGACCTCCAGCAGATAGATAGTGGAAGTTGAGTCAAATACTTACTATACTTAAATCTGCTCCCACCCCTGTTCTAAGCTCTATTCTAACTACCCTGTAGAGGAAAGATGTCTACGCTTACCTATTCTGAGGGTGCTCTGGTCCAGTCACATGATCGGCTCCCAGCACCAGATTAAGTGTAGAGGAGGGACAGCCGACAATGGATGCTCCATAGTAATGCTATGGGTGACGTCGTCACCAAGGCACTGCAGCTGTGTTTTAACCATAACAGGAAGTAAGGGGAAATGAGGGAATCCTTGGTTGTCACCTCTATCCCTGTTCTGGTGACAACCCAAAATTTGAGATTTTCCTTCACTTTCACTTTTGGTAATGACAGTAAACAAGAAAAATAAATATGGTGAATCTCCCTACTGGGGGACACAAAAAGCAATGAAATCCTAACAGCTCTATCCAAAAGTTATGCTTTTAAACCCTCAAGAGGAGTAAGGTGGTACCTTAGATGGTCCTTTTCTTTAAATTGTCCCTTTCTGTCTCCTATGGCAGGTCCCCAAGCCTTTGCCCTGCTGCCACCTATTTAAAGGGGTGTTTCCTTTAGCTGGGTGGGCGAAAGAGACACCCGTTTATGCCCTTTGCCGATCTGAGTGTGTTTATAGACTCAGACCGCTTGCCAGGCCATGCCCATGCTCTTATCTTTTTCCAACAAATTGACTGACAACAGCAGAAGCCTACTTCTTCTGCCTTATAACAGAAGGTAAAAAAGCCCAGCACATACAGTAGTAGCACTTTAAACATAAGTGCTCCCTACATTTAAAGTGGTATGTCAGAATAATGAGTATGCAGCCATTGCAGACTCTGTAGTTTTTAAAATGTTGTCTTTGCAGAAAAATTTTTAAGTTTAGAGCATACCCTGTATTGATCAACTTAAAGTGGATGTAAACCCTCACATATACACAGTGAAATGAACAGCCTGGGATGATACACATGATGAAACAAATCTTCCTACATAAGTTTTATTTGTATATCTGCTGTCTACAGCTTTCTACACTGTTTAGAAAGTGAACATTGCGTTACAATTTTTTCTTCCTGTTCCAGCACTGGAGTCTGGGCATACACTGTGTGACAGCTGATTTGAGGAAAGGCACACAACCCCCTCCACATAGGCAGAGGAAGGAAGAAACATGCAGAACTGTGCTGTGAATAGACAAACTCTCTGTTAATCTATCTCTGTGCATCCAACTCGACACAAATTTCCAACTGCTTTTATCTCCTGTGTTGGAGAACTTGTCAGAAGTTATCATGCTGATAACAGAGGAACGGAGCAGCAGAAAGACACAGGACTTAGGGCTTTGGAGATAGATAAGTAAACACTACATCTATATGTGCCCAGGTCAAATTTCATGAATGGGATTTACATCCACTTTAAAGTGTTAGTTCACCTTTAATGATATTTGGCAATATACAGTATATGACACTTGGTTTTTAGTGCTTCTAGAAATCTAACCAAAGATTTGCTCTTCCAAAATGTTGCTGTACTTATGTCAGCTTTATAAGCTTACTAATAATGTTCTGAATTTCCTTTTCATTCAGCGCTCCAATTTTGGGATGCTTGTAAACCGTGTATTTAGACTGCAGCTCTGGAAATCTTGGACATTGTCTTCAGAAGCCATCACTGCTGTACTTTCTAGTAAGAAAAAGCTGTTCTCCAGTAATTCTGATCAGTTAAGAGGTATGTACCTGAGAAACCCTAGAATCTGTGTTTCAAATGGTATGCTAACATAAACCTGTTATATTTAAGAAAATAATCTGTTGCTAAACCTCATTTTTAAGGCATCTACTTGCAGAAAATTCCCATGAATATGTAAAGAAATAGTCATGATACGGGAGGAAAGCTTTTTTTGTTTTGTGGAAGCTGCTTTGCACTACAGCACCCAGAACTGCAGAATATCTGGGCACTCTAATGCTTAGGGCCCAAAAGTGACAGGATAATTCCAGCTCCAACTAGAGACGCAGAGCAGTGATGCAAGGATGTATCAATAAATGTAATCGTATGACTATTATTGCTCCCACTAACACATGTGATTTGAGGCTTATTCTTATTCCTACTTTCAGCGACAACATGGGGCTTATTTTACTCCCTGTGTCATTAAAGTCTGGAATAATACTATACCCGCTTGCCAACAAATATTGTTTATTTTACATCCACTGACATTAACAATTAAATCTTATTCCGAGAGATAGCTGTCTTTATTTATTGTTTTATCATATGTGTTCCTTGAACCTCAGCAGGTCAGAAGCTAAATCCTTTGTTATACCACTTGCAACTCATGGCTCTCTGTTGGTCACAGAAGCACAGCACATTGTACTCTAGGATGCAGGAGGCATGATAAGGCCAGAGTTCAGACCTGAAAGTTGGAGATTGCCATTTTCAAATAGAGTTGTCAAGCTACGTGTTTCCTTGAAATGCTTAGCACAATGAAGAATGTATGTACAGGCACCACTAAATTGGCTATGCTGGCTTAATAATTTTTTTTTCTTTAAACTAGTTAGTCTTAAGGCCTCATGCATTGTGTTGATTGGAGATTGGAACTGTACACTGCCCAGATTAGTGTTTTTCAATGGCAGGTACAGCCAAGTGTTTACAATCAGCTGCGAACAAATCAGTGACAGTGACACTGTCCACATCTGTCTGGGGTTCTTTATATGCAATTTCACATGGAGCAATTACCTGCTTTTAGGGATAGATATGTGCTCCTGAATGAAGACCATTCGTATCCAGGGGCACACATTTGTCTTGGGTAGTCGATCGATGTGCTATTTCATGTTAACAGCCTTGGCGAGTGACAGCCTGTAATTGATTAGTACAGGCTTCCTGCCCACAGCTGAAGGAAAACTGGATATATCCACCATTACACCTCCTACCCACCTTAAGCCTAGTACAATCTTCTATTTTTTTATTTTTTTTCCGCTCAGGTCGGAGCCGCATTACTAACAATCCGATGTTAGTACAGCAATCCTCCCTGCTGAGCTATTGTTTTCTGACAGGGGGATGACCCCCCTCCCCCCGCCTGGACACTCAGGTCATGCTGAGAGCTCCGACAGGGAGCTGGTTGGCAGACCTCTCGGACAACGGCCGGCTTGTCGGACCAGCTGCCGTACACACAGGCCGTATCTCGGCTGGTTTCCATTATGCTGGCCGACATTCCGCCCACGTGTACTAGGCTTTAGAGTGGAAGAGTGATGCACAGGTCTGAGAGTCGATTAGGTGTGCTGATACAAAGGGGCAGCAAAGAGACCAGAGGAATGACCTCATCAGTCTGCTGTCCTTTCACTGTCTAGTCAGCAGGAAGGGGAGCAAACACCACAATATTCCTTAACTGTAGGTATTATCATCCACCTGATTGGGCAGTCTTGGGGTTTTTTAAATCTCAGAAATGGATAAACAGACTTAAAAACCCTTTGACAGTCAAATTACTTTCCTTATTTCAAACAAATACAAAGAGATTTTCAAGCTTAAACTTACCAACCAGTCAGTTTGAGCTTGGAAATCTCTTTGTATTTGTTTTACATACATCACCCTTCCAGTGCTCCCTGCTACAAAGACCAGTTATAGGTGGGGGCAGTGGGCACTTTTTTGTACTTTCCTTATTTTTTACATATTTTATACAGTGCATCCTGAAAGTATTCACAACGCTTCACTTTTTCCACATTTTGTTATGTTACGGCTTATTCCTAAATGAATTAAATGTATTATTTTCCTCAAAATTCTACAAACAATACCCCATAATGACTACGTGAAAGAAGTTTGTTTGAAATCTTTGCAAATTTATTAAAAATAAAAAAACAAAAATTCCCATGTACGTAAGTATCCACAGCCTTTGCTCAATACTTTGTTGAAGCACCTTTGCCACCAATTACAGCCTTAAGTCTTTTTAAGTATGATGCTACAAGCTTGGCACACCTTTTTTTGGGCAGTTTTTTCCATTCTTCTTTGCAGGACACCTCAAGCTCCATCAGGTTGGATGGGGAGCGTCGGTGCACAGCCATTTTAAGATCTCTCCAGAGATGTTCAAACATGTTCAAGTCTGGATTCTAGCTTGGCCACTCAAGGACATGAACAGAGCTGTTCCGTAGCCAATCCTTTGTTATCTTGGCTGTGTGCTTAGGGTCATTGTCCTGTTGTAAGATGAACCTTCGCCCCAGTCTGAGGTCCAGAGCCCTCTGGAGCAGGGTTTCATTAAGGATGCCCCTGTAAATTGCTGCATTCATCTTTCACTCGATCCTGACTAGTCTCCCATTTTCTTGCCGCTAAAATACATCCGCACAGCATGATGCTGCAGGGATCATATTGGCCAGGTGATGAGCGGTGCCTGGTTTCCTCCAGACATGACGCTTGCCATTCAGGCCAAAGAGTTCAATCTTTGTCTCATCAGACCAGATAATTTTGTTTCTCATGGTCTGAGAGTCCTTGAGGTGCCTTTTGGCAAACCTCCAGGTGGGCTATCGTGTGCCTTTTACTGTGGAGTGGCCTCCGTCTGGCCACTCTACCATACAGGCCTGATTGGTGGAATGTTGCAGAGATGGTTGTTCTTCTGGAAGGTTCTCCTCTCAGAGAAATGCTGGAGCTCGGTCAGTGTGACCATCAGGTTCTTGGTAACCTCCTGACTAAGACCCTTCTCCCCCCATCACTCAGTTTGGCCAGGTGGCCCACTCTAGGAAGAGTCCTGGTGGTTCCAAAATTCTTTCATTTACGGATTATGGAGGCCACTGTGCTCATTGGGACCTTCAATGCTGCAGAAATTTTTCCGTACCCTTCCCCAGATCTGTGCCTCAACACAATCCTGTCTCAGAGGTCTGGAGACAATTCCTCAGACTTCATGGCTTGGTTTGTGCTCTGACATGCGCCGCTAAATGTGAGACCTTATATAGATAGGTTTGTGCCTTTCCAAATTATTTCCAGTCAACTGAATTTACCACAGGTGGACTACAATATAAGTAAAAACATTATTGGATCAGTAGAAACAGAATGCACCTGAGCTCAATTTTCAGTATCATGGCAAAGGCTGTGAATACTTATCTACATGTGATTTTCTTTGTTTTTTATTTTTAATTAATTTGCAAAGATTTCAAACAAACTTCTTTCATGTTGTCATTATCGGGTATTGTTTGTATAATTTTGAGGAAAATAATGAATTGAATCCATTGGAATAAGGCTGTAACAACAAAATATGCAAAAAGTGAAGTGTGTATACTTTCCGGATGCACTGTATGTTTAGTTAGCTGTTGCCTGGAGCTCAGCAAGCGTAACCTGTGTTACAAAATGCACAGAAACAGTACATGAGTTAAAATATGTTATTTCTTATAGTATGCCTTCCCATGGTAGATCCAGTTACCATAATATGTGCGCCATAGTATGTACGGAGCCAGCTACAGGCTAAACTGGAAGCCTCTTCACATCATTTCTGCGCACTAATAATTGGACGTTGGTGCCATTGTGATGCCTGATACAGTACGAACAGTGTCCTTATTCACATAGGCAGAACATTACAGAAGTATACAGTGAGAATGACAGTGCAGGTTGTTATCATGTGAGCGTTTGGACTATGGATAGCTTAGTAGTGTGAACTTTGTTCATGTTCTGAGCTTTACAGAATACACTTTTGTCAAAGGCTGAACTCTGAAGTGATTTATTCAGTCAGGTATATTTTGTATGTGATATTATCTTCTTGCAAAAAATATTATTTACTACCATGTCAGTATTTATTGTTAGATTGTTGTTGTGAGAAGAGAACTGCATTACTGACCTTATTAGAATTTTAAAATGTAAAGCTAAAACAATTGGAATCTTATTTTTATCTACTCTGAGAAACAGGCTAATAAATATGTCTGCTTTCCTGGTAATTGGTGATTATCTGTAAAAGTGAGTAAATTAAAAAAACAATGGGTAAAAATAAGAAAACTGCTGTTAATAATTAGCAAAATGTGAACTATTATTACTATACTATAAGAGTAACCTGGGCAGGAGCCCTCTATTAGAGTATGACTGATTTCCACTCTAAAGCAAAGTGGAGATAGTATTAAGTTTATAGTGATGGTGTACATTAGCAGGAATATGCTGTATATACAGGTGTGTGTGTATGTATGTGTGTGTATATATATATATATATATATATATATAATACATGAAAGCAACTAAATGTGTACTGTCCCAATAGACATGCAGTGAAAGTGCAAGATAAAATCCAAAACATTGTGTTCAAATATATTTTCTCAGTGAACTTTTAGTCCCGGTTCACACTGCCAAGTCGTGCTCCATTCTGTGCAATGGAACCGTTCTAATCAGAGCGACTAAAGTTGCTCCGACTTAGAAAAAGATTCCTACATTGACTTACATTATAGAAGTTGTTTGCAAGCCGCGAGGAAGTCGTGCTGCACGGGGCGGCTCAAAGTCGCTTTTGTTGAATTTATGATTGATACTTTGTTTTGTAATGTTTCATTGACACATGTACACTGAGTTTATTTATCTAGAAAGCTGTACTGGTTGAAGATTTTGCTTTCACTGTTTTCACATACCATCAAATTACTGTATTTGGTAAACTGTTTTCACATACCATCAAATTACTGTATTTTGGTAAACTGGTGTTGAATCTATATCATAGTGCGAAAGGGTTTGCCACCAAATTTTGTATACTTTCTTTTATGTTGTTACTGCAGGTTTTGAAAATTACAAGGAGGCTTCAGTTGCTGTAGACAAGACACCTGGCTCTTTTTTTAACCTTTTTGTTTAGCAGCGTCCTTAGCAACATCCTTGGAGTTTTCCAGTCAGGCTTTATGAAGTATGTAAATGCCTATACCAATACCAAGGGCATTATTCAACTTTGCTGCACAGTTTGTTTTTTCTACAGACACTCCTAATCTGCATAGGCAGTTATTATGTAAAGACGAACTAACCCTTTAGCCTGAGTTCACACTGCAAAACACTGCATGTATTTTGCACAGGAATCGCAGCACATTACTGTGTGAACTATATGCAGTGTCTCTGGGGTGCGATTTCATTCTCACCAAACTGGTACAGGACCCTATTGTTATGCACACCAAAATCGGATCGCATAATGGCTTGTTTCCACCGAGCTTTCTGGTATGGTTCGGTACGGTACGCTATTTATGCCGTTTCCATTATGAATGGTATCCTAATTCCTAACTGTACCGTACCACTTTTTGGTACCCTTTCATTGGGGTACCAAGCACATTAGTACCGTACCAACAGGGTGGAGCTACACTCTGCAGAACTTTGATTGGTTGACAGAGAATCGTCTATCACAGCTTTCCTGCTACACCACGCCTATCATGAAAGGGTACTATTGGCAGTGGAAACGCAATGTGTACCGTTCCCAAACCGTACCGTACTGAACCGAACCGTACCGTACCACTCAGTGGAAACGAGGCATAAGTGTTCACACCCATGCGATCCTGTTCCCGCAAATCACGCTGCATTTTGTGTATGTTAACTTAACATACACTGCGCAATTGGTTCGCACGGACGGGTTGCGATTTAGATGCTGTGCCGAATCCGCAGCAAATTTGCTGTGAATTCACACCACTTCTAGTGTGAACCCAGTCTTAAAGCAATCATAGTCAGTCTGTCATAGTCAGTAATCATAGTCAGTGAAACACTTTGTGGATGATGCTAAATGCCTTGATAGGATTCTTTGACAATACTCAGAAGTACTTGTTATCACTTGGGGCTATAGACCTCCATGGCCCAACTGATGTAAGTATCCTTACATCAGCGGTGGATAAGACTGTGTATTGCCACTCTGAAAGACTTCATATTTAATCTAATATCATCCACGTCGTTCGCCGTCAGTTTTGAGATGAACCACATACATAGCCTTTTTTTTAAGTGCCTGCTGTTGGTCAAAGTTAAACAAGTGAAATTAATATAATGATTTTTTTTCCTTTGTTTAACTAATGTATCTGATGTGGAACAGATCCAGGTACTTACAGTTAACACTAGTGAGTGCATAAAGGGTGGAACCGCATAGTTAAGATGTGACATGGCCATTTACTGTTAAGCATTGCTCGTCTCTAGTGCACTGAACTGACAACCCTACACCATGTCTAAAAAGTACAGACTGCTGTATGGTTTGTGTTTCTCCCATTTCTCCCTGTTGTGTGCACCATTTAAGTCATCAGCATGGCAGATGTTTAAATTGCGTCATTGAGTCATCTGTAATAGATTGATTTAGGAATGACAATGTTTAACTTGGTTTCAGGTTCACAGTTTGTTTTGAAAATATATAATTATTCTGTTTCACATTGCATTGGCAGAGATAGCAAGCTGGAGACATTCCAAGTAGAGCACATTGGTAATAAAATATATTTTTACAATATATTGCTGTTGAGACTGGATGCCACGCTAGCAGTGAAGAATGAAACTACGGTGTAAAGCTTCACCGCAAAAGCCAGGGAAGCATGGGTAGATCCCCTTTTTGCCTTCCCTTAGACTTAGAGCTACTATCAGGACTTGGTTGTATGGATTGAGTTGCTGGTTAGTAGAAGGTAATACTGAACCAATAACAAGAAGAAAAGAAGCATAGGCTTGGAAAATCTAGGTCAGCCCAAGTATATATTTTATGCAGTACCCAATTAGCAGACAGGGTAGTGCACCAGCAACAATGGTAGGTGCAAGTACTTAAAAAACAGAATTTGATGAAAAATCAATGTTCTTCCAGGTATGTACAGTATGTATAACTTAGACATGGAAAAGCTGCATCATGTCATCTTTCAGCAGACCTCTGTTTTAATGTCAGAAAAAAATTGAGAAGTTGGGACTTTAAATGAGAGACATTGCAAGGCTGGTTGGACAAAAAATGAATACATTTATTGATACATACATACATACATACATATATAATAATATAAAATACATAATGATAAGGAAACTGGTAAGTGGTCCCCAGATCCAGGTACATATCCATCAACAAAGCAAAGATTCCAAAAGATAAAAAGTATTGTGATACAAATCATGACATCATGGGACTCAATGCGTTTAGTGGACTGTGTATGCCACTTCTTCAGGAGTATATGTATGATATGTATCTAAAAAATAAATGGGTATAAGGAAATTGCAACTATGATGATGAAGGGAACAGGAAGAAGGGAGAGGGGGAGGGACAAAGCTCCCAAAATCCCAAACTTACATAAAAGTTCTCATGGCACCAACACTGAATGTAAAGACACGACCATGAGTGCCTTCCATGGGAGTTGAGGGCACATAGGGAAGGCAGGCAAGGAGAGATGCCACACACGTGGTGAGTCTGGGTGGTTCAAAAGTATTGGCAGTAACAACATAATGGTATCTAAAAAGAATAAGGTATATAAAGTGCATGTAAGTAAAAATACATGATGTTACTTGCAAAAAATATATGAAGTAAAGTTCTGTTTTAATGTCAGCTAAAAGTCTTGGGATATAGGATACAAGACAAGGGCTAAAATATTTACTTTGTTCTGAAGAAAGCATTATCTGAGATCCTTCCATTGTCTGCCATGTAAACATAATTCTTGGCAGTTTGTTACATGATCTCCGTTGAAGTGAAGGATCTAGAGTTCAGATTGGCTGATCCTCTTTCTTTTAGCAACTTTGTTTACTTAGCTCTCCTCCTGTCAGGGTATTTCCTGTGTATATGTGGGTGATTGGAGAGGAGCGGCCTAGACACCAACAGAGTCTTTCACCTACCACCTACAATTGGGATGCAACCCATTGGAAGCAATTGCTTTTATACCTTCCACACGGTAACTTGCTGCTAGGCAGCCTCAAGCGGCACCAGTCCAACAGAAGAGCCTGTATGACTTAGTGTTCACCTTTTTTCTCACAGTGCTGCTGTTCAAGGAATTACAGGAGGCTGATATCAGAGCACATTCAGGTACTAAGTACAGGGGTACTTTGAGTACAGGTTCATGTTAATATATGATTATTGTTATGCAGATTGGATAAGGGTGATTAGAGACGCAATTCACGCTTGATACAATTTTCTTTCCTGCAACCACAAGTTGCAGGACAGAAAATTGTTTTATTCCCCCATCAATACAGTCAATGTTAATGAGGGAATCCTTCCCACTGCTCTATTGTAGTCTGACAGTTGGAGGTTTCCCACCTGTCAGAATACAGTGATCACTACCGGCAGCTATAGCCACCTGCGTTGGTCCCATTAAAAAAAAAAAAAATGACAGGCCGGTTGTACTGAATTTAATTGATGGATCAAAATCAGTACAACTGACCTGCCCAAAGATGCATCGAAATTTGGCAGGTTCCTGCTGAACCAGCAGTTCATTCCCTCTATGCTTAGCATGATCGATGTGACATGAGATGTGAGTTGAATAGATAAGACATTTTCATAAATATGCTATAATTAACAACAGGTGACAAAAGGGAGTCATATATAGACGGTATGTACATTTATTTTAAAGTGGCATTAAACAGAAAAGTAAACATTTATTAAACTGCAGCATTTCAATTATTAGATGTGATGGCTGCATTTGTTTTCTTTTTTAGGCTCTCTTTCTTCCATTTTCGTCTTGTGATCCAACCAGTAAGTCTGTTGTTTTTCAAAAGATCACACTCTCCTGCAGAATTTAACAGTTACAGAGACAAACCATTTTACAATAACAACAATAACAGGGGTGCTTACTATGATCAGCTTTTTTTTTTTTTTTTTTTTATTCATGCAAAACCTTTATCCTCAAAAGGGAAAAAAAACAGTTTGCTGTAACCTAAGCAGTTATAAAGTATTAGCTGGAGTTATCCTTCAATTTGTTAGTGTATCTAAATCTGCTAGTACATCTAACACTACCCTCCTCTCCCACACTGACAATGCTGCTGTCCAAAGGTGCCCCTGTGTTCATTCATCGAAAGTCGCGGCACTCTAATATAGCGGGTGTGTTACTGGTCAGATGACCAGGTGGAAATAGAGGGAAAAAAGCCTTAGAAAAGAAAACTAATGCAGCCACCTCATCTTTTGATTGGTAAGTTGCAAAATATTACATTGTTGACTTTGGATTTAATATCACTTGTCTAAAGTGCTTATTAATGTTTTATTTATGTGTATCTTTTGGTTAGAAGTACAGATTGTCTCCATCTCTTATACATAATATTGTTTCCAGTTTCTATCACACAGACAATGAAGCAAACATATTACTACAGTATGTATAGGAAACAAGAAGTTAAAATTGGACATTCGGGACTCCCGCTCCATAGTTACATCTTGCCAGGATAGACGGATATTTGTTTGCATAAATAAACTTGTTGACGTCTGAACTTAGCAGTGCTTCTACCTGAACGCCCACATCATTCTATTTTTGTAGCTGTGGTTATCCACAGCACAGCCAACATAAATAGTTCTTAAACCTGAGGTTCAGTTGGTCCACACAAAAACAAGATCATTCTGTTGAATAAAGCAGATGGCATCATTTAAAAACGTGCAAACCACTTACCTGGCCATTTTCCCGAACCACTGATATCTGCAGGTCACAATACACCTTGCATGCTAAACCACATTTCCTTCCTGCTACTTTTCTTAGCTGAATGACGACAAACAAGGAAGAATGAATTCTTGCTGTTTTAGGGATTTACCATATACAGGTATATGGATCATTTTAATACAAGCTTATCACATTTTTTTATTTTTTTTATTTTGCAACTTGTATTATAAAAGTATAGAGCCTACATACATGGGAAAGCATACAAATGCAAAGAAGAATATGTTTTCCCAATGGGGCTTCAACTCTGCCCACCACTGCAAGGCCAAAGTATTGTGCATTAAACCAGCATATATACAGTAGACACTGCAACCAGCCTGGTAAACTGCACCTTTCTTCTTTTTGCTAGCATCAAACAGATGTGTCATTCTTGATTTTTGTATTTGATGTAAACACACGCCTGAAGTCTTCAGCTGCCTTGCTAGCCTGTGTTCACACTAGGGCAGCTTCAAAGTCGTCCAACTCTGAAGCCGCCCTGTGCAGCGTGATTTCAGCGGGGCTTGCATACGACTTCTCTAATAGAAGTCAATGCAAGTCGCCCCCAAAGTAGTGCAGGAACCTTTTTCTAAGTCGGAGCGACTTGAGTTGCTCTGATTAGAATGGTTCCATTGCACTGAATGGAGCGTGACTTGTCAGGCGGCTAAGTCGCCTGACAAGTTGCCCCAGTGTGAACCCAGGCTAAACGGTCACCTAACCCCCACCATTACCCCCTTTATAACAGCACACATTTCCTCACTCCTGCACTGTTTTACTTGTGTGAAATAATTCTTTGGCAACACATCAAGAAAGGTGGGCTATAGAAAGGTAGTGGCATGGTGATGACTACTTCCAATTCCTTGATTAATGTTTTTTTTTCTCAGGTATCTAGGTGTTCTGCTTCGACCTATCCCTGCTTTCTTATCACTGGCAGAGAGTACACCAGGAATGCAAACACTTCCCCTGTAATTACTAACAAATATATTTATTTGTTCTATATATATTTTAAATTTAGATCGAGTCAATGCCTTATTTGCCTTTTATCATGCAGAGTACATGTGCAACACTTATGTTTTTTGTTCCTCGCCAGGAAAATACAGTGGCTTGGTGGAAGGGATTCTCTTGTCAACACTGTCTGTGTTGATGGGGGAATCAAGCAACCCGTGGTTGCAGGAAATACATTTTTCCATCTATGGAACAAAAGCAAAGTAGATCTATTCCACTGGATCCCGTGACAGTTGTAAGAGGTGTGATTTCCCCTAATTTGAAGGAGATCTCCATTCACTCCTGTTTGTGTCCCCTGGGATAGAAAGAGTAAGAACATCTCTGATGGAGACACAGCAGAAAAAGCGGCCAGAGGGTTCTAATCCTTCCCAACTTTTTAAAACAAAATATGTTTTAAAATTATTTCTTCAAGTTTTCTAATACTGATAATACTGCATAGAAACTCTCATGTTTTATTAAGATAAACTGTTAGTAAAGGAAAGTTCCATCCATGCCACAGTTCAAAAGCTGCAAAATCTTGGTAGTCTGTTACCCCTGTTATGAATTTGGGGCATGATAGTTCACTATCCCTTTAAAGGCTAACTCCATGTTTAATTTCACTTAAAATAGTTTTGGCCAAGCTAGCTTAAGCAAACTATTTTCTTGATAATCAGATGCTTCCACTGTCTGCACTGTACCATCAGGTTCATACATTATACAGTGCTGTGTAGGGACTTCCAGTCTGCTGCCGGTATAAATGAATCAAGTGCTGTTCATTCATTCAGGGGAAGCCTTGTATTATATCAATGAATACAAGGCTTGCCTAGATTGTGAGGTCATCCACTTGCCTCTATACCTCAGCCAATCTCTTCCTTAGCCAATCTTTGCATTTATTGCTGAAATTAAAAGTCTTCCTGTGAATAGCTGAGCAGTGCTTAGCCCAACTTTCTTTTGTTTAAGCAGCAGACATCCATGTGCTGCTGCCACAACACAGAACTTTATAAGCTGTATATCATATGTAGCTGATGCTACATAAAGTTTTACATTGCTGACAGTAGGCTCTTCCTTCAGTAAATGAAATAGTGAAAGTAAACATGGAGTTAGGCTTTAGACCTGATGATTGGGCACCCTGCATTGTGGAATGACTGAGGCAACATGCATTTGCCCATACCAAGGTTTACTGTTCTATGGGGCTAACGTGAAGTCAGGCAGGCAAGCTAAATGCAAAAGGCAGTGTTCTATGTAGCTACGATTAGACTGGTTTTCTTGGCCATGTGACAGGTGAGAGTAAAAAAATTTGAATTGCAAAATATTGTACAGCCTTGTGCTATCCCCCCTCCCCCCCCCAAATACTTACATGAGCCCTGTATCGATCCAGCGATGTGCCCATCTGCCTGTCTTCTCTGCCTATTCTCACAAGCTTGGCCATTGGCTCCTGCTGCTGTCAGTCAAATTGTGTAAACGGAGACAAGCCTCACTATGTGTGCTCGGTATTGAGCTTGCATGTCTGACACATAAGTGAAGAAGCCAAGATCATTGGCAGGGGGCCCCAGAGGAGTCGGTTTGAGGCTGCTCAGTGCAATACCATTGCACAGAGCAGGCGAGTATAGCATGTTTATTATAATTTAAAAAAGCATTTAAGTGAATTGCACTCTCACAGTCCATTATATGATTTCAAATAACAAAGCCATGTTTTAAATGATGACATTTTGAACGTTGCTTGTCTTTTTTTCTTTGCAGGAAACATGAATGTCATTACTGAAAGACATGGTAGTATCCTAACAATTGGGATTAATAGGCCAGAAGCCAGAAATGCTGTTAATCCTGATACTGCTGCTCAGCTCGTCCAAGCATTTAATGAATTTGAGAAGGACCCATCCCTAACAGCAGCTGTACTTCATGGATTAGGTAAATATGTTTATTTATTTTTACCAAAAGTTTGAACAAAGTTTAAAAGAAGTTGGATGTGCTGAACCAAATATTCCAATTTGTTCATGAGATCTGTTTGAATACTTGGTATGTACTTCTTTCTCACTTTAGGGCTACATTCACACAACTGTAAAACTGTAAAAAGTGTTTTTTACTTGCGCATCTGAATGCAGCCGCGTTGTTTTTAATGGAGACATTTTTATACAGGTGCGTAAACATGTGTTCCTGCATTGCATGAAGCCTAATTGGGGACACTCAGCTTGGTAAAATGTAGCTACGGGTGAAAGCTTTCCATCCATCCGTACTTTATAATTCCTTGGTGATTGCCTCACACTTATGTTGTCTGTAATTGAGAGCCTTTTAAAGTCTCAAGGCCAGTAAATATCTAACAGAGAAAGGGAGTCAGTCTAAATTCCTATTTTCTTTCTTTTTATGGCTGCAGGAGTGTTTCTTGCAGGCTTTATTAATGCATATCTCGGACTTTATCCATTTACATAATATAATTTGGTTCATACAGTATCTCACAAAAGTGAGTACACCCCTCACATATTTTTTCATGTGACAACACGGAAGAAATGACACTTTGCTACAATGTAAAGTAGTGAGTGTACAGCTTGTATAACAGTGTACATTTGCTGTCCCCTCGAAATAACTCAACACACAGCCATTAATGTCTAAACCACTGGCAACAAAAGTGAGTACACCCCTAAGTGACAATGTCCAAATTGGGCCCAATTACCCATTTTCCATTTTTCATGTGACTCGTTAGTGTTACAAGGTCTCAGGTGTGAATGGGGAGCAGGTGTGTTAAATTTGGTGTTATCGCTCTCACTCTCTCATACTTGTCACTGGAAGTTCAACATGGCACCTCATGACAAAGAACTCTCTGAGGATCTGAAAAAAAGAATTGTTGCTCTACATAAAGATGGCCTAGGCTATAAGAAGATTGCCAAGACCCTAGAAACTGATCTACAGCACTGTGGTCAAGCCCATTTAGCGGTTTAACAGGACAGGTTCCATTCAGAACAGGCCTCGCCATAGTCAACCAAAGAAGTTGAGTGCACGTGCTCAGCCTCATATCCAGAGGTTGTCTTTGGAAAATAGACGTATGAGTGCTGCCAGCATTGCTGCAGAGGTTGAAGGGGTGGGAGGTCAGCCTGTCAGTGCTCAGACCATACGCTGCACACTGCATCAAATTGGTCTGCATGGCAGTTATCTCAGAAGGAAGCCTCTTCTAAAGATGATGCACAAGAAAGCCTGCAAACAGTTTGCTCAAGACAAGCAGACATAGGACATGGATTACTGGAACCATGTCCTGTGGTCTGATGAGACCAAGATAAACATATTTGGTTCAGATGGCGTCAAGTGTGTGTGGCGGCAACCAGGTGAGGAGTACAAAGACAAGTGTGTCTTGCCTACAGTCAAGCATGGTGGTGGGATTGTCATGGTCTGGGGCTGCATGAGTGCTGCCGACACTGGGGAGCTACAGTTCATTGAGGGAACCATGAATGGCAACATGTACTAAGACATACTGAAGCAGAGCATGAGCCCCTCCCTACGGAGACTGGGCCGCAGGGCAGTATTCCAACATGATAATGACCCCAAACACACCTCCAAGAAGACCAGCTAAAGAAGCTGAGGGTAAAGGTGATGGACTGGCCAAGCATGTCTCCAGACCTAAAACCTGTTGAGCATCTGTGGGGCATCCTCAAATGGAAGGTGGAGGAGCGCAAGGTCTCTAACATCCATCAGCTCTGTGATGTTGTCATGGAGGAGTGAAAGACGACTCCAGTGGCAACCTGTGAAACTTTGGTGAACTCCATGCCCATGAGGATTAAAGCAGTGCTGGAAAATAATGGTGGCCACACAAAATATTGACACT
Organism: Pelophylax lessonae; assembly: GCF_965119305.1. Lineage (NCBI taxonomy): Eukaryota > Metazoa > Chordata > Amphibia > Anura > Ranidae > Pelophylax > Pelophylax lessonae. The sequence continues at coordinate 328,692,944 of NC_138772.1, forward strand.
TTGGACCCAATTTGGACATTTTTACTTAGGGGTGTACTCACTTTTGTTGCCAGCGGTTTGGAAATGAATGGCTGTGTGTTGAGTTATTTTGAGGGGACAGCAAATTTACACTGTTATACAATCTGTATACTCACTACTTTACATTGTAGAAAAGTGTAATTTCTTCAGTGTTGTCACATGAAAAGATATAATAAAATATTTACAAAACTGTGAGGAGTGTACTCACGTTTGTGAGATACTATATGTTTTTACTATAGTTTTATTAAATATTAGTATTTTTATTAATGTGTAGACTTTTATTAAAAACTTCTTTAGGGTTCATTCACACCAGGTGTGCTAAGCTGCAATTGATCTTCATTTATCAACAGTTACACATTTATCATCACACTGCCCCTACACAATACACACTTGCTGGTGTGAGCAGGCTCTTACTTACACACCTAAAATTTCAATATATTGTAGCAGTGACATAGTAGAGGAATAAGCAAATCACATGGTTACCAAACCTACATTCATTCTTCTGTACAGCGGAAACACAAGGCGCTTTACGTTTAAAGGAATCAGACAGGATAGCAATGACAAAGCTGCCCTTGCTTTTTAATTTTTTTAAAGCTTGTTAAGTAGAGTTTTTTTTTATTATCTTCTGTTATATACAGCTGCCCCCACTATCCTAATATCTGCCTTGAGAGTTAACTTTCAAGCTGCAAATGGAAGGCTTGTGTAAACCACCAGGTGGCAGCACATGCATTAATAATTGTTTTCAATGAATACAAATGTAGAGCAACATAGCATAGTGTAGCAGAAATATTCCTTTTCAGAACTGTTTATAATTAGAACTAACCCCTTCTTGGCCAGGAGCAGTTTTCACTTGCTTGAGAAGGGACTATTTCTTCAAATTTTTTGTCTTTGGAAGTAGCGGTATTGTTTATTAAAATAAATAGACTCTGTGGGGTGTATTTAGCATTATTTCAACAAGAAGTTTGCTCAGCCTTTTTTCTACATTTCCTCTATTTATCTCAGTGGTTTTCACCTGTTTTCCAAAAAGATTTCCCTATCGAACAAGTTTCAACTTTCAAAATTAACATAAAAAAGATTTGCCCATGTGATCTTCCGATATCTTTACAATATCCGATTGCCTCTCGGGGGATCAGGAAGGAATTTTTTTTCCCCTGCTGTAACAAATTGGATCATGCTTTGCTGGGGTTTTTTCACCTTTCTCTGGATCAACTGCGGGTATAGGATTGTGTATATGGGATTGTATGGTTGGGTTTTCTTTACTGTTTTTTATGTTTTTTATTGATTGAGCCAGATGGACTTGTGTCTTTTTTTAGACCTGTATAACTATGTAACATTTCCTTTAACATAATACAACCAACATCTGTTCTTTAAAGAGGAAGTAAAGTCGAAAAAAAAAAAAACGAAAAAAAATAAAGCTCTGTAAAGAGAAAGGCATAATGAGCTAGTATGCATCGCATACTAGCTCATTATGTAGTACTTACCTTAAAACGAAGCCCCCGCCGTGCCGCCACCTCAGCGACAGGACGGCGACATGTCCGGCCGTCCTGCTTCCGGGTTCGCGTCCTTCGGCCATCTGATTGGCCGGAGGCGCGATTACATCACTCCCGCGCCTGCGCGCGGGAGCCGCCGTTCACGGCACTGAGCTCTGAAGGAACGGCACGGGTGGCCGTTCCTTCAGAGCGCCTGCGCCGATTACGTCATCGGCAGTATGCACTCTAAATATCTCCTAAACGGTGCAAGTTTGGGAGATATTTATAGCACCTATAGGTAAGCCTTAATATAGGCTTACCTATAGGTAAAAGTTTGTGAGGTGGGTTTACAACCTCTTTAAGTGTAAAGTGGTTTAGTGTGCTATTTATCCCTGTTTAGCAATTATTGTCTGAAGATTTGTTCTAAAATGTACCCAACATTTGCCCATTTGCACTTTCTTCAATATGCACACTGTTCCCTGGTTTAAACATCAGAGGAGAATTTAGCCCTGGGACTTTAAATGAGGCAAACACTGGTGGCCACTTAATGAGAAGTAAACCTATTATCTGAATTTATTAAAAAGTAAACAGGATAATCATCATATACAAAGTACATAGAAAAATGCCAAACTGATTAGTAATAGCTACATGATATAATACATGCTTGAAGATTACAATTGTGTTGATGCATGATGGTACAGAGGCATCTTTAAAACTCGATGCGTTTCGTGAGCTAACACTTCTTCAGGAGTGGATGTGCATAACACAGGTCTATAAAATAGAATATCAATTTAAAAATATGCATCACAATGGCAAGTGATGTATTGCAAATCATAGGGAACCCTGTACTTCCAAATCGGCTCAGCCGGAATGACAAAGCAACATTCCCATCCAGTGATAGCGAGGCACGTCTGGCTCGGGAGCTGAAGGAGCAAAAACCGGGAAAACCCACTGGGGAACAGGAGAAGAGTGGGTGTGACATATATGAATTGAAAATATGTTCCTCAAAATCCATAATCACAGGTTCTAGCTGTAAAAAAAAGTGTAGATGTCTAAATAGTATATGGTAGAGTAGTACATAACATAATAATGAAAGTAGAAGTCTAAGTAGGTCTAAATAGTGTTTGACACAGCACAGCAAGAACATGAGTATAGGGACAGAGGGGGGGATAATAGGAAGTGCAACAAAAGTTGTGCAAGATATGGAGGAAAATGTGTAGAAAGAGTTTATCTCAAGAAAATAGTGACAAAAAAGGGAAACAATGTATATGTGTGTATGTGAAAGAGAAAGAAAAAGCCAACCAAGAAGCATTGGTGAAACGTGAAGAGTGTTTGGAAGTGGGTAATTACCCACTATAGATTGTGTGAGGTTTGCAAACAAAAGGCATGTCCTCCGTGAGCATAAGGAAATGTGAATCCCCATCCACTATCCTCCCATTTGTACCCCAAAATGGGTAGTATTGGTCCCACCCCTTACGCCATGCGCAGGTGGCTAGGGAGAGCATGCGAACGCCAGACCGGCATTCGCCTCCTCGTGGGGGATGAGCGGCGCACAAGAGCAAGCATCCACCAGCCACCTGGAGATGACATGCTGCTCTTGAACGTAATGACGCCGCAAGATGCAGATGTCATTCGTCAGGCTCAGAAACATGGCACCAATGTATTGGTGGCCCCGCCTATCAGCCAGAAAGGAGGGGACAGGAAGGGAGAAAAACCTTCCCCTATTAATACATTGCAGCTCCCGGGACAAAACCTAAAACCTACACCACATCCACCAGAGGGAAAGACACATGTCTGGTGTTGACATATGTAAATGATACAACATGGATGTCTACAAATAAATTTTAATAAAAGAAGGGCCCAAGGCAGCGTCAGACCGCGCTTGTGCGCTGCTCATCCTCCATGAGGCGGCAGATGCCTGTCTGACGTTCGCATGCTCTCTCTAGCCACATGTGCATGGCGTGAGGGGTGGGACCGGTAGTGCCCATTTTGGAGTACAAATGGGAGGACAATGGACAGGGATTCACATTCCCTTATCCTTATGGAGGACATGCCTTTTTGTTTGCAAACTTCACACAATCTATGGTGGGTAATTTATATACTCCTAATATGTGCCACACTCAGAAATTATAAAGTCAGATTCCTCCCACTTGTATAACAGTTATTAAACATGTAAACATTTGAAAAAGTGCTAAGTGCATAAAGTAAACATCAAACCGATATGATATGTATCATCACATAAATGCTTATACTATTCCTGGGTCAGAAAACACCCTATTTGCATTTAAAGATGATGAGTTTGTAAACAAATACAGTGCTTAGTGCAAACTGTGCAAAAATAGGAAATAATAAAGTGCAAAATTGTCAAGGAGCTGAATGCCAATGTTCTATAAGGCTCAGTTCACATGTAGGCGTTTTGGGGCGTTTTTGGGGAGTTTTTCTGCTCTAGGATCAGCTCTCAAAACGCCCAACAAGACAAATCCTATTCATTTCAATGGCTCCTGTTCACATCTGAGCGTTTTTACCATGTTAGCAAAACGCCCTATGCTCAAAAAAGTACATGAGCTTCTTTTTGGGCAGATTACAGGCGTTTTCCATTGGTCTCTATTCAATCTAAAAACACCTGCACAAAAATCGCAGTAAAATCGCGTTAAAAATCGCGGTAAAAAACGCGCGAAAATGCTACGCTCAGGTGTGAATGTAGCCTAAAATGTGGGGGTCACTATACCTCTCAATGAGTATTGACCACCTCCACAACTTGGAGACAGCTCACACAATGGCAGTGTGAATGTGGTATTTCCACCAAAACAAATGAATAGCCTATGTTGAAGTGCAATTATAAAGTCCACTTAGTGAAAAAAGAGTGTCCAAAAAGTGAAAATATTGGTCTCCTAGTATATGAAGTCCACCAAACACACCAAGTGGATGTGGACTCTTTATGCCTTTGGCACAGAGTCATACAAGCAGTAGGTTAAAGGTCTCATAGGAAACGACCATCACCAGTAACCTTCTCCTCTGGTAATCCAAATTCACTCAGATATACTTCCTTTCCCCAGGACTTAGGTACTCAGAAAACAAAAAGCCTCCACATGGTGTAAAAACACATAAAAGTATATTTATTAAAAGTATAAAACTTACAGTGTAGAAGATGAAAAACCGCAATGCATAGTGATCACAATCAGTTGGTACAAGCACAATAGGGTGGTAGGTTCACTGTAACCCTTAACCCAGGGTTAAGGTAGTTTTGCCTGCCTGTACTCCAATGGCCAAGGCTTCTGCTGACAAGCCCTTCTGCACAACTCTTCACTGGGAAGATCAGTGTACTGCTGTTTCTCTACCTCCTGCTGACACCCCTACCCCTGCAGTCTCTACCCTGACCCAGCAAGCCCCTTATACAGAGGTTATGTAAAAAAAATAAAACAAATTAAAAAAAAAAAAAAAATTATATATATATATATATATATATATATATATATATATATATATATATATATATACACACACACTGCTCAAAAAAAAATTAAACAAACACTTTTTATTCAGAGTATAGCATCAAGTCAGTTAAACTACTGGGATATTGATATGGTCAGTTAAGTAGCAGAAGGGGTTGTTAATCAGTTTCATCTGCTTTGGTGTTAATTAAATTAACAGGTGCACTAGGCAACAATGAGGCGACCTCCAAAACAGGAATGGTTTTACAGGTGGAGGTCACTGACATTTTTTTACCCTTCTCCTCTTTTCTCACTGTTTTTCACTAGTTTTGCATTTGGCTTAGGTCAGTGTCACTACTGGTAGCATAAGGCGATACCTGGACCCTATAGAGGTTGCACAGGCAGTCCAACTCCTCGAGGATGGCACATCAATACATGCCATTGCCAGAAGGTTTGCTGTGTCTCCCAGCACAGTCTCAAGAGCCTGGAGGAGATTCCAGGAGACAAGCAGTTACTCTAGGAGAGCTGGACAGGGCCAAAGAAGGTCCTTAACCCATCAGCAGGACCGGTATCTGCTCCATTGTGCAAGGAGGAACAGGATGAGCACTGCCAGAGCCCTACAAAATGACCTTCAGCAGGCCGCTGGTGTGAATGTCTCTGACCATGAGGGTGGCCTGAGGGCTCAGCGTCCTCTAGTGGGCCCTGTGCTCACTGCCCAGCACCGTGGAGCTCGATTGGCATTTGCCATTGAACACCATAATTCACAGGTCCGCCACTGGCACCCTATGCTTTTTACAGAAGAGAGCAGGTTCATCCTGAGCATATGTGACAGACTTGTAAGGGTCTGGAGAAGCCGTAAAGAACGTTATGCTACCTGGAACATCATTCAGCATGACTGGTTTGGTGGTGGGTCATTAATGGTCTTGGAAGCATGTCCATGGAAGGACGCACAGTTCTCTACAGGCTGGACAATGGCACCCTGACTGCCATTGGTTATCGGGACGAAATCCTTGGACCCATGGTCAGACCCTACGCTTGTGCAGTGGGTCCTGGCTTCCTCCTGGTGCATGACAATGCCCGGCCCAATTGGGTGAGAGTATGCAGCCAGTTCCTGGAGAATCAAGGTATTGATACCATTGAATGGCCCCCACGCTCACCTGACCTAAATCCAATAGAACGCCTCTGAGACATTATGTTTTGGTCCATCCGACGCCACCAGGTGGCACCTCCGTTCTGGAGCTCAGTGATGCCCTGGTCCAGATCTGGGAGAAAATACCCCAGGACACCATCTGTCTTCTCATTAGGAGCATACCCCGACGTTGTCAGGCATGCATCCAAGCATATGGGGGCCACACAAACTACTGAGTACCATTTTGAGTTACTGCAATGAAATTTCAGCAAATTGAACTGGCCTACTGCATCATTTTTTCACTTTGATTTTTGAGGTGTCTGAATTCAGCCCTCTGTAAGGTGATAATTTTAATTTCCATCAAACGCTGTGGAATCCTTTCATTGCCAACACATTACCCAGTCCATATCAGTATAGATATCAAGCATGATATTTTTCCCCATTGAGATCTGATGTGTTTTAAAAGTATTCCTTTAATTTTTTTGAACAATGTATATAAAATAAATAAAAATGACCTTAAGAAAAATCATATAATACAATACGGTGACCACTAATTATTTTTAACTGTGCCCCAATACTTAATTATTAGATTATATTATTATAGTCCATAACTTCTGTGTATCTCCACAATAATGGTAATCTGTTTTGCATGTGTTCTCCAACAGAAAAAATATGCTCCACCGCTGTGCCTCGCCACCTGTCACTGTTGCCTCTTACCTCAAAAAATGACCCACACAATGGTAAAGTCAAACACAGCTTTCCCAGATCCCTGGGTCAGAACTTTGTAGCAATACTCACACAACATATAAGACAGGTTCACTCCACTATGTAGTATTGGAATTTTCCCACTCAGCAAGAGAAATAGAAAACAAAAACTCCCATGGTGTAGTATGAACCCACTAAAAAGCTTTATTCACCAGCAGATAAAATATTACTCACAAGACAAGTGCACTCAATCGTCCAGTGCACTAGATAAGGATGACTTTTTTAAACATAGTAAAGATTGCCCCCTAAGGGTGGACATCAATGGAGAGGGATGTTAAAATGGCCACTGATGGACTTCCGGGCGTGATGACGTCACATGGTTACACCCCACTGGTGCATTTTTGTCACATGGTACATGAGGAAGATCCCAGATCTCTCCATAAAGAGGACCTTCATAAAGAGGACCTACCATGCTATTACAAGGGCTGCTGTTCCTCCCTTATGATAGCAAAAAAGTTGATTTTAAAAAAAAAGTGTAAAAAAATTAATTTAAATAAAATAAAGAAAAAAGCTACCCCATCCTCATGCAAATGCGAACGCGTATGTTGGTCCTGCACGCATATGTAAATTGTAATCACACCACACGTGTGTGGTATCTCCACGTACGTTAGAGTGAGAGCAGTAATTCTAGAACCAGACCTGTGTAACTCTAAACTGGTAATCTTAAAGGCTTTGAAAACGTTGCCTATGAAGATTTTAAAGTAGCGTATTTTGTCGCCATTCCATAGGTGCATCCAATATCAAAGAGTAACATGTTATGTATCTATTTACTCAATGTAACATCTTTTATAGTTTAACTGACAATAGAGTATTATATTGTGGTTGTGTGCACTAAAGTTCATTAAAGTGTATTTTTTCCCAAAAATTTGCGTTTGCAAATCCGCCGTGCAAATATTGTGTGACATATAAAATTGCAACAACCCATATTTTTTTCCCCCGGCCTTTTGTTGCTTTCTGTATGTATGTATGTATGTATATATATATATATATATGTATGTGTGTGTATATATATATATATATATATATATATATATATATATATATATATATATATATATATATATATAGTTTTGGGTTCTAAGTAATTATCTAGTGAAAAGAAATGCTGATTTTTACATGTATATGCAAATTGTCAGAATAGGCCTGGGAGCAAGCGGGTAAATGGTTTGGTGGCGATCAAGGACAATATGAGTGGTGAGGCAGTGATCAGGGACAGTATGAGTGGTGAGCAGGTTGAGTTCTAATTTCAGGGCAAGAAGCATCTCTTGAAGATGCCGTTCACCAGTGAACGTATTTTTTGCAAATCATTGGATTCCTTTATCAAGAAAATTATAGAATGTCCCAGAAAAAAAGGCTAAGATTCTAGTGACTAAAACTCCTGATCCTGAAAGTAAACAAGAGTTCCTTTAATTTCTCCCAGCCTTCCAAGGCTAAGCCTGGAACCCAGTTTCTCCATAAGCCCTGAGCGCCAAAATCTACCAATATTAAGTCCCTTCTCACAACGAAGACCACCTAACATGTAAAAGTTGGGGTAATGTCTTCTGGTCTTGTGACCTTCTTGTCAAAGGACATTTCAGATACTTGGGTCCAGAACATTGTCTCTGGGTGCTACAAACTAGAATTTCAGTCCTAGCCTCCACCTATATTTTTTGCTTAAATGTATTTATTGGTTTTACCATATAGTATAAAATATTCAATGCAAGCATATAAGTCGCCCACGCAGAGGCTAAGAAATGGTCAAGTATTTCAAAAGAGTAAATAAAAATTACAAACAGAGCAACCATCGATAAACAATTCTATAATATGGAAATAATATCAAGGAATAAGAAATTCTAAAGAAAAAAAGGCCATTGTTCGTGGCCTATTCATAGTCGTCCCAGGGGTGGCGCAACTCTTGCAATCAACCCCAGAGGACCACGTTTGTATTTGCAAGAAGGAGGAGCAGCCAGAAAGAAAGTGAAAGAGGTAATAGGAGAAATATAACCTAGAGAAAGGGTAAGAAAAGAAAGGAATAAAAGACTCTGAAGTCTCGCCAATGACAATCAGATAAACTTTTGATTGTTTCTTCGGGAGCCTTTAGCCTTTTATTTGCTGTTGTCCATCCCTCACTTTGATTTCTTTCAGAAACTCCAATGTTTCAGAATACGATCTTGTGTCCTGTAATGTACGACTTATGCTCTTTCACACGAGATGTCTGATCAAGTACGGCTGTCTGTTTTTCAGCTGGACTCGATCGGACCCCTTATTCTTCCCTATAGAGCGCCAGATGTACAGCTGGTCCGTTTACATTCGTCTGCCCATAGAGCAGAGCGGGCTGTGTCCGTGTCTGCTCTGCATAAGCGTAGCGGGCATGGGCCTGTCATCTGTTTTATCACCACTGGAATTTACTTTTCTACTTTCATATCCGTCAGCGCTGCTCTATTATATTTTAAAGACTGTCAGACAGGAGTTGTATTTTTGACCTGAGAGTTCAGCTGCTTTTCACAGTGATTTATCGTCCATTTGCGCTGATATTATTTTTGCTTATGTCTATACTGTCATCTGACCACTCTGCTCAGGTTAGCAGGGGATCAGCAGACTGATCCCCTGCTGTGCAAAACCAGGTCTGTCCCATGTGAAAAAGACCTAAGATAATAGGATATTTATTCTACCTGTATAAACCTTTTCTTAGAATACATTATGTGACACAGGTCTCTACCCTCTGCTCGTATGATTCTCTCCATGCATTGCTTGCTACTAATTAAGGAATGCTGGGAGATGGAGGGGTCATACTGAGCTGTCCTTTCAGTTTTGCTTGCCAGTTTCCTATTCTCCTGAAGGTGGCTGTATAAACCAGTTTTTCTGAATATTATTCAGTGATCCATAAAGTCCACCAAAAGTATGGGGCAAAAAATCCTATTTTCAGCACCATATAAAGCATGTTGGCAAATAAATGAAAGGACGTGCAGGTAATTTAACAAGATTTATACAAAACATTCCTACAAAGATTCACCCAAAGGTAAAAAAATAACTGCTGCTGTACTATCAAGATTTGTCCTGGAAAGATTCAAACTAGCAAGATTTACCCAGTGAATGCCATGTAATGCAGTGAATTATTGATAAATACACCCCTTTTCTAGAAGTGTATAGTCATATTATAAGCTGTAATATTTGTTTTATTCTTTTTTTTTTGTAGTTTACTTTTGAACCTTTTATCTTGATCTATTTTACTTTTTTCTCAGTTTTCCTGTGTAGAGTAATTTTATCCCCACATGTTTGCATAAAATATATCCAAAACCAAAACCTTTTGTAACGGGGAATTAATTAACCCCCTGTAAGTTTTTTCTGGCCTGTGTCCCATTGGGGAAATTTCCATTCACTTCCTGCCCTTTAGACACCTAAGAAGTGAAAGGAAATCGCTCCAAAATGATGGAAAATCCACTCATAGACATTTACCACCAAGTTTCCTTACTAGAATATTTTCCTCCTATTTCTTACTCCTGTGAACTCAAAATTTAGCATTTTCCCCCACTTTCAGCCCCAGTGACAGTGGCCACCAAGACAAACAGAAAAAAAGATACATTGTACTTAAAGGAAACCCTAAAGACATTTTCTCAGTTTGACAATGTTAAAGTATAGGTTCATCTATAGGAACATTACAATCCACCCATATTTAAGGTGTAACATGCCCTTATTCACTTGTTCCTCACTGCCAGAACCCCCTCTCCCTTTGACAGCGGTCAGGGATTCCTCTCACCCCACCCACTGTCACATTTCAAAATCAGTGGTACTCTGCTCCCACAGCCACGTCATTCATTTACAGACATCTTGTAGTTCTCAATGAACTGCGAGGGCACTGTTGAGTGCCCTCATAGTTCATTCACATGCCCTGCAGCTTTTAAACTGTCAGCCTGTACAGAGGTACAGACAGAAAGCTGGCTTGTCTGCAGGAACCTGACAGTGCACCCGCGATCTACTGATCACAAGTGGAATGATCTGTAGGCTCCTGTTGAAAATATTAAATGCAATTTTCTTTATGCACAGCTATGTGCATTTATGATTTTTTTCTTCACAAAGATTAACTTAGACTCTAAAACGCCATCTATAGTTTAAAATCCTCGGAAACCTAATAAGTATGGCTGCTGGTGAATGTTGGTAGAATGTTAAGGTATACAATCTCATCTATGTGTAGAAGAAAGCCTTTTTTTTTTTTAGTTATAGATTTTGTAGCTAAGTTATAGGGGATTACAGTGCAGTTTTGGTCACACATGTATTACAATATATGGAGCTACATATATTGAATTTAATGCACACCTAGTTAGACATGAGTTTGAGTGTGTAGCAGTGAAAACTGGATTTCTTTTCACGTGTCTCATGCAGTAAATACTGTATATGTTTTGTAAGGATAGTTCAGGCACACTGAGTTTGCCCAGCACTTGTTTAGGGTCTCTTCAATGCTATGGAAGGCATGCACTATGTATCGTTGTATTCAAACATTTAGACTTCATGTACACGGGACGTTGTTAAAAGTCCCTTGAATGCTGGAATTTTTAGGACGTTTAAAACGTCCGTTGTGTCGCGTTTGCACCCGCGTTTAGCGGGCGTTTGTGTTTAAAACCGTTCCTAGAGGTCAAAAAAAATCATTCCCCTTTTGCGTTTGAAACGCTGGGAAACACACGTTCGAACGCAAATAATTGCTTTCCAAAAAAACGTCCCTGAACTCAACTGCCTGCAAATGACTGTAAACGACCCTGTGTACATGGACAGATAAGATAACATAGAGGTGGGTTCAGGGGCTTCTGAAAAAAATGCCCAACTGCTCCTAAACGTCCGTTTACAAGTTGCAGTGTACATGGACCCTTAGAGTAAGTGCCAAACTTCATTCAGTAGAACTGTTAGAAATGTGTTGATACTTTGGTGCATTTAGAAAACAGGTGCACATAAAGCATGGATGTAAGCCACGTGCATATTTCGAGCCCCTGACAAACTTATATTAGAAAAATACAGAAGCCAATTTATGTTCTCTAAATATCAGCTACAGAAAAATGTAAGCTGACTTTTCGCAAAGATTTGCCATCAGGCACAGAAACTCTACCCTAAGCACACTAATCCCAGTAGTCGTTCTGACGTATAAGTAGAGGGGCCAAGTTTAAGTTTCCACGTTCCCCTTCACTTTACTTCAAAATGAGATACAGGCTCCTTTTTTCAGTGTTTGCTAAGAAAATATGACTTGCACCTTTTGTTACATGACCAGGAAGTCAGAGAGCTGAGTTGGGAAGCTATTAAGTTTAAACTTTCCTAAGAAACTTGTTTTTATTATTTCACATCCTACATTTTTCATATATGGAAAGAAATCTTTGATAATTGGGCTCGGACTTTGTGAAAGACCTGCTTAGATGGATTTGTTGTGAGTGCAAACAAGATTACATCATTGGTGAAGTCATATTTAACCCATTCTCTCTAAATTGCTATTTTAATAGCTATTTTTAGTAAAGCTTAGTTAATCAGTTTAATTTCATCTGTCTGTCTCATTAAACCATGCTATGTACAGTAACCAGACTCAGTTTTTAGCATACATTAATTTCAGTGGAAAGTGTAAATAATTTTATTGATATCTGACAGTTTCTCATCATACGTATGAAACATTTTGTGAATGTTCGATAATTTCACTTTATACAGTTCAAATCAAATAATAAATAGGGGGTTCACTTCCAGTAGAGGTTAAACATTATAATGTAATCTACATCAGTGAGCCATGTCCAGCACCAGGGTCCATCTTCCTAGGACCTCCACTGATCAGCCAATTTAGACCCAGATGGGAGCTTAAAAACAGCCACCTGCCTTTCAGAAAATATGGTTCTTGAAAATAAAACATACACAAATCAATTGCCTTATTGCCAGTGACTGGTCTGGTTTCAGAGTTAGTTGATTAGCTTGGTTTGCCCCACTTGGTGGGTTCTAGTCAGTTCACTGGGTCAAATAGAGGTAACTCACAAGAACAACTGATTTTATAATTATTTGCCCTTGCATGCCAAGAAACTAGTATTTTCAGGTACTTAGCTAAGAATTGGTATAATATAATCTTTTATTTTCTACCTTGCCGTCCCTGTTTCCTTCAGCCAACCCCCCATTAACATGCTAATGAATTTGTAAAAAAAAAAACTCTACGCTTTTATTACATACAATGCAGCCAACCATGATAATATGATAATAATATGATATAAATGATATGATATAAAATAAAAGCCTAAAATAAGGTATGTAATGCCACTCAGAAAGCTGTATGTTTCCTCTTCTCCTCTATGTGCCAGCAAACAGCTCCCTGTTGGCTGAGAGAGACATCCGCATGCTATGTGAAAGGCTCTACTTGTGGATTGTGACCTGCTGGGAAGCGATTTACCCTCCAAGGATAGATAGTCTATCCAGAGACGGAATAAAAGAAGACTGAAATCTGTGCCGAGGAGGTACTGTACGTATATATATATGTCACGGATATTGCAGTCTAGCTGGTGTTTGTGGCCCCTGTTAGAGGTTTCTGCCCTCCCCCATGACCTGGCATGTAGAGGAGAAGAGGAAACATACAGGTTTCTGATTGATGAGTATGACCCTTGTAGGGGTTCCATGTTCTGGTGAGTGCGGATCTTGGAAAGAGGGGGAGCATTATTGTATCCATCTTCACGGTTGACCACTGGAGATTGCAATTTATTTGCACCGTCTTCTGCACTTTATCACCTTTTTATGGACTTATATATGTATTCATTGGCTTGAAGAGCAACCTATTGTGGTTTTGCATGGTTCACACCTATAGACTGTGCTTTTTTACCAATTTGTCCCCCCACACCCCCCCCCCCCCTATTTGGCACAAGTCACTTTTTATTGATATATTTCTTGAGTTCACTGTATGCTCTTTGTGCATGGAGCACTTTATATACCACCTTGGTCTAATATAGATTTATGAGATTATTGTATATTGATTCTTTATCCATTATTATGTGTCATTAGAGCACTTTAATTGATTTATACACTATATATATATATACACTATATACAGATATAGGATTTCCTATTGGTTACAAACACCTCTTTTTTGGTCTAATACTTATTTTAGATCCTTATGCATTAGTGGATTGCTTGGATACACCCATATTTCCTTTTTAGGCAGCACCACCTATCCCTCCCTCTGAATTCTAATTTATGATTATTACAATGGATAGACATGGTACTAAAAAAAAAATCATAATAATATTTGTGATTTTTAAACCCTAATTTAAAAGCAGTGGCTTCTGATCTCCTTCTGCAAATTACTAGCTGCCTGGCCATTAGACTAACCCTCTGGTTAAAGAAAGAGGTATGCATAACCGCAGAAACAAAGTTTTATTTGCTGAAGACACCAATAGGTCAGGGTTAGCGAAGTCTAAAGGCTATATTCAATACACATTGTCCTTGTAATCACACAATATAACTTTAATAATGTGCCACAGATGACAGTCACACCCACCCTTAAAGTGGTTCTGAAAGCAGAAGGTTTTTTACCTTAATGCATTATAGAGCCCCATCTCGATCCAGCAATGTGCATGAAAGCAGTGGCTCTCCAAGGTCTCTCTCGCCTCACTGGCTCAGCCAGTAAATTGGCTCGGGAGTGAGCCTGCTCAAGTGCCCCATAGCAAAAGGCTTGCAATTGGGAGCATTCAGCAGGGGGGAGGAGCAAGAACCATTGGCAGAACGGTTTTGCTCTGTGCACAACCATTACACAGAAAAGGTACGCATGACTTGTTTGTTTTTGTTTTTTTAATTTAACCTTTAGAGTTACTTTAACTCAAGATAAAGTATTATGTTAAGAGTCCACACTAGCCTGACTTCAAAGTCACGTGACTTTCAGTGCAACTTTGGAGTACAACATTGAAACGAGTTTGATGTGATTTTTTACACTCTGTGGCAATGAAGTCACATCAAAGTCAGACCAAAGTCAGACAGACTTGTGTAGTATCAGTTAAGACGGCTCTCATTAAAAAACATTGAATTTCTTATGTCATCTGATTTGGGGTCTCACAAGTCGGATGATATGTCACATTGATGTGAACCGAGCCTTAAAATTGAACTTTCTGCTTTGCATGCTCTTTTCTATGCATAAATGAATGGCAAGTTATATTTATATTTATTATTCCGACCCAACCCCTTGCTACCTTTCTTGCTTAAGCAAGAATGATGTGTTCTTGCAGCCTCCTTTCACATATCCCAGGAGGCTTCAGGAGTAAGAATACAGAGTGGCAGGTTGGCAAAGATGAGCATGTCGTCAGGAGCCTGCTGCCTGAAAGAGACAAAGCCAGCTCCCAATGGCTGAGCCACATAAATGATGAATCAGAGCAGAACAATGCTGACTAGGGGAATATGTGGTTTTAGAACAACCCTAAAGTAAAAGGAGTTAAAAAAAGTAGAGTGAAGTTCCTCTTTAATGGGTAATTACATCCTTCAGGGATGCCCTGATCCTATCGCCTGATGCCCAGGACATTCTTTGGGAAAGTGGCAGGGTTTACTTTTTAGAGTCGACGGTCGGCTCTCTTGTAAAAACAATTTGAGAGGCTAACTAGTTGCTGGATTGCTTTTACAAGCAGCAGGAGGGCACGTTCCGCTCTCCCACCTTCCTTGGCTTTTGTTCAGCAGCGAACTGACTATTCCTGGTGGCTCATTCCTTATATCTCCTATACCATACACAGCCGGCATCCCCCGAGATCCACTTGTCCCAATCCTCCAGCTCAAAAAACACCACTAGCGAGCCCTGGAAGCTGACTGCAGTGATTGATGGTAGAACAGAGGATAGCTGCTCCTCTCAGCCAATGGCAGCCAACAATCTGACGTCACGCAGCGAGAATTTTGCCTATCTGTGTGGGGTGTCTGAATTTTGTGATTGCGCTGTGCCGGGAGACATAGGTAGGCTGTGCTGTAGTGTGCTGGTCTGAGTGGATGTAATTCACTGACAGAGCAGCATTTAAAATAAGTGTGTACCAGGTGGCTGCAAAGACTGCCTTGCACAGCGCTCTACTTCTGCTCTTCTGTGCCCTCTGCTCTATCAGTGCCCAACCGTCCTCCTTCACCTATAAATATGGAGACTCAGTGCCCAGCCATCCTCTGTCATGTTTACCAGCCACTTCCTGAATGGACACAGAAGCGAACGGTACAATGGAAGCTGTGTCTGTGCAACTGCTGCATCCCATTTGACATGAATGGGACTGCCTGTCTGCACGTGGATGCATGGAACACTTGTGCATTCCTATGCTCTCAAACACTGCGAGCAGCAGCAATTCTAGCACCAGACCTCCTGTGTAAATATAAAGTGGTAACTTGTAAATGCTTTTAAAGCCTCCCCGTGGGATAATAAAATTTACATTTGTCGCTGTGGCACAGGCATGTGAAATCCTAAAGCGTGACATGTTTGTTATCTATGTACTCGGCGTAACCTCCTCGTTTATACTTTACCACAAAATTGGGTAATTGCATTTGAAAAACTGCTGCACATATTCCTTGAGACATAGAAATTGCAACACCTACCAAATTATGGATCCATCCATTTCTAGGCTCAACAAGGCCACTATGATTCTGGTGGAGGAATCCCCCTTTAAGGATCATGCGGACCACAAGGTGGAGTCAGTTGTATGTTCCATGCTCACTATCACTAGGTCTGTGCTGCACCCTATGTTGCCCTGGTGTCTCAGACTGACTTTTGCTGGTGTCACTGTGGTTCTCTAGGCTGAAACCTGTAGTTCCAGTGACCACCAGCAGATTTCTCCCACCTCTGCTATTGCAATTCGCATCAGTGTTTTCTTTGCCTTGCTTGCTGCCAGATCCATCCTGCTCTTGAGATCACCTTGCATCCTGTATCCTTACGGTTTGCTCACCTTGTTCCTGTACCCATTCCCCCCTATTCTTGCATTGCCCCTGTTACCCTTGCTTTCTATATTGTACATATTTGTACATATTGTATATAGTTAGTTTGCTAGGTTTCTGTTACTTCGGCATTTTGTGTTGTGGGTCAATTGTTGTTTATGTTTACTATTTGCTTGTCTTTCTGCTTGCTGTTAATAAATTTATTTCATTATTTATTGTTTGGTTCCAGCTTCCTTGTGTAGCTACATATATCTTGTCATCCCAGCTGTTGACTCCTGACAACTTCTTTCCAAGTTTTCCATCTCGGTGGTGGTGCTTGGGGGGAGTCCTTTGGCTCAAGTGTTGGTCTGCAGACCAGACCTCTAAGAACGCCCTTGCAGAACTGTCCTTTCATGCCGAACATCTCTTTGGAGCTACCTTGGGTGACTGTCAAAAATCTAACGGAAGGAAGGAGTACCTTTCTTTATAGCTCACAAGCAAATTTTTTATTCCTCGAACATAGGCTCCAACCCTTTTAAGGCACCTGCGGGCAGTGCCAAGTGCTCTTGATCCCCATAAGTCCTCCAAGGCAACCTTTGCATGAAAGATAAACCCACCACTACATGAAAGTTTGCTACCCTGTCTCTAGGGTGGGGGTGGCCTTTGTTTGTTCTCAGGCTCGTGGACCTCTCTCATTTCCAACAGGTGGGTGGTAAAGTCCTGTTATAAGACTGAATTTCATTCCTTTCCACGATGCAAGTTTTTTCCTCCAATTTTTAGTTCTTGTCCAAGTGCCTTCCTGCGCTGAACAAGGTGACGCAGACCCTGCTTCACCAGAGCAGGATCATTTCGGCACCAGAGTCCGAACACTTCCGGGGTTTCTACTCCAATCTGTTCACAGTTTCCAAGAAGGACAGGGTTTGTCCAATCCTAGACCTCAAGGCCTTGAACTCCTTTGTGAGGTTTCAAAACTTCAAGGTGGAGTCCATTCCCTTGGTGATGGCCTCTCTACATCAGGGGGATATCCTGGCCTCCATAGATATCAAGCGTGCTTACATGCACATCCCAATCTGTGAGGGACACCAGCATTTCCTGCGCTTTGCAATCAAAGACATGCAATATTTTTTGTAGCCCTTCCCTTTAGTCTAGCCTCCTCTCCCTGGGTATTTTCCAGAGTTCTGGCCACAGTCCTTGCCTTGCTGAGACAAAGGGGGATTTCCATGATCTAGTACCTAGATGATTTGCTTTTGGGAGCAGAGGTTTATTCGGTCTTGCTGTACAGCACCCAGATTACCTTGCGTGTACTGCAAGATTTCGGATCGATTTTGAACCTCAAAATGTCTGCTTTGACCCTGACTAGGCGCCTAAGAGTATCTAGGCCTGATTCTCGAATTTGGAGCAGGCCAAAATGTTTCTCCCACCAGACAAACTTCGGAAGCTTCGGATTGCAGTCAGACTGCTGTTGTCCAGCCAGTAGTCTACCCTGCGATCTTGCATGCAGGCTCTGGGTCTGATTGTATCCACCTTTTGATTCTCCTGTCCTAATTTTGAGTAGTTAAATTAATCCTGCCCCTTTTTGTTTGGTTTACACAAATCTTAAATTTAAGTTTCTTTACTCTAGATTTTGTTGCACCATTGCAAGACATTTTGCAAAATATCGCCCTACTGCCATAATGCAATGCATTTTGTTTGTTTTTTGAAGGCCAGTCTGTCCTAATAATCTTGTCCATTGAAAGATAGCTCAAACTAATTATTACAATTACATTTTTTTATGGTAGTAGGAGAGCATTTAACATCATTTGATTTGGCATTGAATTTAGAATAAAATAATTATATGATGTGTTTAGGCAATTTCACATCAAACTGAAAAAGGCCTATGTTTTCAACAGGTGTCCACATTTCCAATTTCAGAGCTAAAAGCCTAGGGTGCTAAAATGAACCCCTAAAAGTCTTCCCTTTACTGTGTACCAGGCCTTGCACTGATTCTAAAGTCTGTCAGGTACATGTTGACATGTTGCCCCATTTTACCATTGAGGCAGGGAGTGCTCACAGCATCATTACATATATGTGGGGATTACAACTCATGGCTTTACAGGGAATTTACTGAACCTCCAATAAGTGTAAAAGTGTTTGTGTCTCTGATTCTGGGCACCTGAAAGATGCAGTCCATAGAACAAATTTCTTCTTAACCTTTTTCCTTATTAGCTGCACTTCTCAAAACTGAGAATGACCAATGAACGTATTTGTGAAGTTGATATCCTCGACCCAACATATGTATCGTAACAACTGCTTTACAGGCAGACCAAGAGTAAATTATGAGAAAGAGAATTACTTTTTCTTGGAAAAGGCTTGTGAAGAATTAATTAGAACACTCTTCTAAAACACAAAAAAATTTAAGGGTGCCAAAATATGAATGTGTTTTCATTTAGAAATTTGAAGCAGCTGTTTGAAAGTATCTGGATATCAACTAGTGTTAATACAAATTACTTCTTTCTGATGTAGTAAGATGTTACAAGAAATCCTGTCCTTTATCTGTACTTCCAGAGTGGAGTTATTAAAAACCAGTAAAACCCTTTTATGTCATCTGTTTTGTTTACATAACATTTTTTTTGGTTTGGATAAAATGGATAAGTGTTAAAACTTCTCTACCTTTTTATTGCTGTTTGGGTCTCCATTAGGTTTTCTTTCTGTGTGGTCACAATGATAGCATGTGAAGCAGTTATAGCATTTTCGATAGTACTGTTAGGGTCCTTTCACACGGGGCGGACCGTTTTTTGATTCGCTCCAGCACTTTTTTTTTTTTTTTTACGGACACGGATGACACTTGTCATCCGGTCCGTATGTCCGTTTATCATCCCATCCATTTGCGGATGATAAACGGAGATAATGTATGTCAATGGGATTGCGGATGTCAGTGGATGACACTGCTGACATCCGTTTTTGCGTCCATTCCGTTTTTCAAACGGAAGAAAAATAGGGTTCTCTTCCGTTCCAAAAAACGGAACTGATAGGAAAGGACGCAAATCGGATGTCAGCGGATGGTCATCCGCTGACATCCGCAATCCCATTGACATGCATTATGTCTGTTTTTCATCCGCAAAAAAATGGGATGAAAAACGGACATACGGGAACCGCCCGTGTGAAAGGACCCTAAGGGCTCTTTCACACGGTCCGCCTCCGTAGGCGGATCCGTGCTGCTCAGCGGGGATCGATCCGCGATCCCCGCTGAGCCGGCGGATGACAGCTCCGTCTCCGCTTGCAGTGCGGAGAGGGAGGTGTCACAGCCCCCGCTGCTCTCTATGGGAATCGGATGAGAGCGTACCGCCTGTCCGCTCTCATCCGATCCGATACCTGAACGGATGGAAAAATAGAGTTTCCATCCGTCCAGATTTCACGGACAGGATCGGATACGGGTGGCAGCAGGTGTCAGCGGAGGTGTCTCCGCTGACATCCGCTGCCCCATAGAGCTGCATGGAGGATCCGATCAGATCCGCCTAAAAAACTGACAGGCGGATCTGATCGGACCGCCCGTGTGAAAGAGCCCCAAGGAAGAGTTCGAACTTATGCTATTTCACTGGATTGAGTCACCAGTTCCCATTACAGCTTTCCAGATCTCCAGCATCATAGGATGGTTTGTGGCAGAAATGTACCTGCTTCAGTAGGAGGAGTTCCTGTTTATCAGATCTAAGCAGATGTATATGGTTAGTTTACAGAAAACTGGTCAGAATTAGGTGTATGAATTAAATAAATATTAAATCCAATAGGACAATGGTTTTATGTAAACAGCACCACTGTCAGTAGTAAATGGTTTGTTTCAACCCTGTAACTGCTGAATTTGCTGGAGAGCTTGTTCTTTAAAAAAAAAAAAACAAAAAAAACATCAGACTTACTGGCTAGATCACCAGGTGAAAATAAATGAAAGAGACTTAAAAACTAAACTAATTTAGCTGTGCGGGCTCACTGCCTCATCTATGTTCATTCTCTTTCTCACTTAGGCCAGCCATACACGATTCGAAGCATGTTATGGGCAGCCTGAATGTACCAAGTTAATTGATCAGTTTAGGTACAACCAGCCTGCCGGATTTTACATGTGATTATCGCTAGCAGCTGCTATAGCCACTGGTTGAAAGAAGGAAATTTTCACCATGTATGGCCTGCCTAACACACACACACTGCTTTTATTAATTCTTGTTCATCATGGAAGTTGAACAAAATAGTAGAAATTTGAGTTGATTTTAGTATATTGCTCCCTGAAATTATTGTTTTTTTTTTTTTTTGTTTAATTTGTTTTTTACATTGGCAAGTATTTTAATGAAGCCACATTAATTATCTGTCATATCACTGGGGCAATTTCAAGCTTTTTAAGGTTTGCAAGCACTGTTGAGCTGGAAGAGATGCAAAACAAATTTTAGGTTTACCGTAGCACGTGAAAAATGGCAGTAGCAAAACTATGGACACAAAGCCATTAAAAGAAACATTCTTACCTGTTTACTTCAAGGATTCTGTCAAGATTAGCTTTCATCCTGCTCTTGTGCCAAAAAGGTTATAGCCTGGATCATTCCACATGTTTGTATCTCTATGCACACTAATGTGCATGCCCTGCTTCTAGTACCATTTCTGTGGGTCAGATGATGACATTCTCAAGAGCTTGAGATGAGCTTTGGCATTGACAGGGTGAACAAAGATCTAACAGGTACTCTTATGCCACAAAATATTACATGTCAGTAACTGATAGAAGATTCATTATTACCTTCCACAGGTGGATATTTTTGTGCTGGCTTTGATCTGAAGGAAATAGCTCACAACGCTTACTCTCTGAAGTTAGAGCCGGATGTCACCAAAGGACCAGGACCCATGGTATGCAGGACTACTTAAATATAATGTTTTTGATAAATGAGTCAGTTAGAACTATTGGTTTCTGCTTTATTGTTTAGCCTACATATGAACATGTGAGTGCTGATCCTTTTCTTCCCAGGGGCCTAGCAGGATGCAATTTTCTAAACCAGTAATTGCAGCTGTGAGTGGTTACGCTGTAGCAGGGGGTCTTGAGTTGTCTCTTCTTGCTGACCTTCGAGTCGTTGAAGAAAGTGCAATCTTTGGAGTGTTCTGTAGACGTTTTGGTAAGTCTGTGTGATATAGAGAAATCTCAAGTAATGCATGAAATCCACCTGTGAACTACTAATGCTTTCTAGGAAACATTCTATTTATGTGACCGTAGTTTTTTTGTGTTTCTGTATTTTCTGTGTTTCTGGGAAATAATGTTGTTTTTTTTACTGCTTTCTGGTTGTCTAACCTTCATCTGAACATGGAATATACCTGAGTGAGGCTGCGTTGCTCTTATACAGTGAACAGTGTCTGAATCATGAAACCCACACTTGGTTGTATGTTTGCTGGCAATTAGCTGGAGCAGCTAGATGAAGAAGATATATTCAAAATTTAGAAGAAAGTAAACTGTGCCACATAAGTATGTTAAAAAGCAGAATTTCATAAGTAATCTTTCATAATCCAAACTTAAACTGGCCATAAATGGAGTGAAATTCAGCGGTTCAGCATCCGTAGCTGTTCTTGTTTTATTAGAAGTCGATCTATCAATGGAAATCTCATGCATGGTCCAACTGGTAAAATTCCATTCGATCGCTTTGCAATGCACTCTGACGGTGGGGGGAGTCCTGAATGTGTGGATGGGGGAATCAGGTTAGTTTTTTTTTTTTTTTTTTTCATTCAACCCGAATATGTTATAGTGGACTCACAAGTGGCTAGATTAGTTTGAAGCATACTAAAGTTTTCAACTCTGATTGGCAATGCATTTACAAGTCACAGAAGCTGATCATTAAATCTGAAGTTTAGTATTATTTGGGGGATACAGCACCAAATTAGGTATGTGCAATGGTGTGTATCCTATTACCTGTAGGCAGCTGTTTCTGGTAAAAATTATCTCTGCAGTGTCTTCTTCATAGCCACCAGATATTTTCCTGAGCAACTGTCTTCCGGCACTGTGAAGGTTAACAGCAGTCTCTGCTGCTGAGAACAGTTGCGCTGCTTGCTCGTCCCCTTCTGTCATTCGTATAGTTTGTATTACTACACTCCCACAAAGCATCACATTCTGTGACTGCGGAGGAGATCCTATTATTCAACTGCTTCTCATTCACAGAATGCAGTGGATTGTGTGAGCGTAGTAATGAGTGATTGAGAGGGCAGAAGGGGACGGATGAGCTGCTAACCTTCACTTTGCCAGAAAGAGACATTTTATGGAAGATTTTTTACCAGAAACAACTGCTTGCAGGTAATGAATTTACACTATTATACATTCTTAATGTGCTGTATACTGTATCCCAAAAAAACAAATATTTTAAAGTGATTCTAAAGTTATAAGGTTTTGTTAGGTTCCGTTCACATTAGCGCATCTCCAAAGTTGCACGATTTCCAGTGCAACTTTGGAGTGCGGCTTTAATGAGACTTTTGGCGCAACTTTGATCCAACTTTGCATTCTCTGGACCACAGTTGCACCAAAGAAGTGCAGGCACCTTTTCAAAATTGCTGCGACTTTGTCTACACCCAGTTTGCTGCATACTCTTTCTGGACACGCTTACCCTATATTCCGCACCCTACTCTGTGAGTACCACACAGGGGAATACCTTCACCTGTAGCTATGGCAGCAACCTGATGAAAGGGAGCCACTGCTACACCTCAGGTGAAAATAATCGCTCTGCCGAAGGCCCGCACAACACTGAAACTCAGAGTGACCATGCTTACCTTGCACTGGAGCAGGAACCAATTTTAATACCGTTCTCTGCATACAATTCTAGCTCTAGCTTAGGCATACAACAAATTACCGAGCTGTCAAAATTCCTCAAACAACTAACAGTTTTATTACAGCCATCTTTGTCTAAGGCTACATAACACCACACCTCTTCTCCTCTACCTGAGCTGGATCTTGATATGCCACCCTAGGTAGGGCAAAAACAGAAGGGAATAAAGAGGATATAGAAGCAGTGTTAGAAGAGACTGTGGGCCTCATGTACACTACAGCTTCTAAACTGAAGTTTAGGAGCAGTTGGGCATTTTTTTTCAGCAGCCCCTGAACTCTCCCCTGTGTTATCTTATGTGTACATGTACACTCGACATTTTATAGTAGTTTAGAGGCAGTTGAGGTTACAGGCATTGTTTTTGAAAGAAGAAAAAACACATTCAGGACTGTAGTTTACTGCCATTTCAAACGTCAAATGCTTGTAACTGCATGCAACCGTGGTAAACCGTCTATATGCGTGTTTATATTTTATAAGCGTTTTTTAACCACTTAAGCCCCGGAGGATTTTCCTGCTAAACGACCAGGGGGTATTTTGCGATTCGGCACTGCGTGACTTTAACGGACAATTGCGCGGTCGTGCGACGCCGTACCTAAACGAACTTGACGTCCTTTTTTTCCCACAAACAGAGCTTTCTTTTGGTGGTATTCGATCACCCGTGCGATTTTTACTTTTTGCGCTATAAACAAAAAAAGAGCGTACATTTTGCAAAAATAACAATATTTTTCACATTTTTTTATATGAAATTCCCCAAAAAAAATGTAAAAATCAAAATTTTTTTAAATTTTCAGCCAATTTGTTTTATGCTACCTATGTTTGGTAAAAAAAAATCGCAAAAAGCGTATTTTGATTGGTTTGCGCAAAAGTTATCGCGTTTACTAACAAAGGGAAAGATTTTTGTCATTTTTGTTGGTTTTTTTTTAACGTTTAATGGCGGCGATCTGCGATTTTTTTTTTTGCGGTACTGCGACATTGGGGCGGACAGATCGGACCCTTGACTGACATTTTTGACACTTTTGGGGTTACCAGTGACATTTCTACAGTAATCAGTGCTATATATATGCACTGTTACTGTAAAAATACACTGGTAGTGAAGGGGTTAACTTTATTTGGGAGGGAGGGGCTGTGTGTATCCCTAGGGGCGTGCTTTCTACTGTGATTGGCTGTGGCTTGAGCTGTAAGGACACTGATCAACGGATCTACATAGTAGATCCTTGTGATCAGTGTCTTTACACCGAGGAGAATGACAGGTGGCTTGTTTACACAAGCTGCCTGACATTCTCCCTCTCCCCCGCCGATCGCCGAGTGACCGGCGGACATCGGGTCCGCTGGTCACACGCGCGGGGGGGGGTCCGTGACCGCGCTGGAGCGGGAGCGCGCTGGAGCGGGCGCGCGCTCGCTCCCCAGAGCCTCACAGGCGAGCGACGTAGACCTACGTCACTCTGCCTGTGAGGGGCTGACTGCCGCAGTAAATATACTGTGAGCAGTCGGCAAACGGTTAAAGGGGAAAATATTTCTGATCATTTTTGAACATATAAAAATGTTGAAAAAACACAAGTGTTACCACATGATGTTGCCTGCATCAATGAATGAGTCCAGTAGTGACAAACTCTGGTCCTCTCACGCAATTTTCTATGTCTTAGGTGCCTCAGCAACATCAGGAACATTTCCTCACACATGCTCATGATAGGATCCATAGTGAAAACACAAAAAATAAGACAGCTATCTACAAGCACACTGCTCTCTCTGTTGTTGCTCTTGATTCTCTCACACAATTGCTGAAATAGTTCATAATTTACCTTTTTTTTTTTTTATGCATTGTGGGCATTTGGGAGGGTCTTTTGAGGTTATCTTTAAAAAAGGCTTCTAACCTCAAATGCTCATAACCGCTGCTAAACTTGCAAAAAAAGCTGTAAAACTGACATTTTCACTGTTGGTTTCCAACTGTCAAGTTTCCAGCATTCAGAAAAGGTTTTCAACTGCCTTGTGTACATAAGCCCTAAGATTTTTCTCCCCTACACACTTTCATACCTGAAGCTTCATGCACCATGCTTGTTAATGTAGATAAGCTCACTGCCTGCCATACACAAAAGCTTCAGAATTGAAGAACTTGATTCTCCTCTGTTTTGCCATGCCCCTTTGGTTACGAAGACACCTCCAAAATCTATAAGGACATTCCCTGTTCATGAACAAAACAATTAGTAATGTATGATAATTGTATCACTTCAGAAAAGATTTGTACTCCTTCAAAACTCTATCCAGTGGGAAAATATTTCACTAAAAAAATGGTCTGTTCCAGTAGTTGATTCTGCTGTCCAAACAAACATATCATTGTACTAAATGAAGATGTTCCTCCATTCAAAGATTCTGCAGATAAAACGTTTGAGACACTACTAAAAGCTCTCTTTACTCTGGTGGGTCCAGCCCTGCAACCAGCGTTCCAATTTCAGTATGTCATACTGCAATAAATTGGACTAGGGTAGGGGTACAACCAGCACAAACTTTGTATTGCAGGACCATGCATTATTAGAGCAATTGAAACAATTACCTTCTGTCTGCTCTTTTGTGGGGATGCCCTAGAACAGGGGTCTTCCATCTGTGGCCCTCCAGTTGTTCAGGAATTACAATTCCCATCATGCCTAGTCATGTCTGTGAATGTCAGAGTTTTACAATGTCTCATGGGATGTGTAGTTCCGCAACAGCTAGAGGGCCGTAGTTTGAGGATCCCTGCCCTAGAACATGCAAGGACATACATTTTCAAAATGGCTCTAATCTCCATTATCATGCAAACAATTCTGTGGCTAAAAGCCTGGACAGCTGATGTTACCTTAAAAAAGCACCTCACATGTATGCGTTTTCATTGGAAAAAATATATTTTTTGGGAGGTACTCGACCAATTCATCAAACATGTTACATAAGTTTTATTCCCCAGCGAAAGATTCTACACCCCTGCCTCTATTTCCCCAAAATGCAGAACATGCAACTGCTTCACCCAGACCTTAACTTCAAAACCTAATTTCAGCCCTCCCTTTTGGAGTAGGACATGGGCCACAAAACCCACGAAGTCTTCCCCCAAAGCCATCTTCCCAGTGAAGGGGCGCCCTCACTCCTAAAAGTAGGAGGAGGTCTGTTCCAGTGACTTGCTAATACAATGCGATGCTGCAGTCCACAATAAAACTGCGTCTTCTAGTCCGTGCCAAAGCATGCACAGATCCACAGGAATTTCATACTACAGGACCTGAACATTACTTCATTTCAGCCTCTTGTGATCTTTTAGAGGTACAAACAAGTGCCACAACACAGATGTAGGAAATGCCACACCCTCTACCAGCTCAGGAGATCCGGGTGATGGCTCAAACAGAGATCACAAGCTGCATGGGACATTACTATGGTCTAATTGTTTGGTGAAGAGAATCACTGTAGTTTGGTGGTGGTCTTCTTGAAGTTTCACAGGGAGCATTGTTTTATCTCTTCCAGGAAATTGTTCTTGTTAAAGAATGCATTTTTATTTAACTGAAAACTTTGTAACACTTTGAAGATCACTGCGTAGTTCAATTTTCTTTGGGTATGTGTTTACCGAAACAAATTGACATTGGAGCACTTGTAAACTTCTGGACATTGGAGGGATTTAGTAAAACTGGTGCACACTGATTCTGGTGCAGTTGTGAATTGGAAACAATTAGCTTTTAACTTCAGCTTGTTAATTGAAGCTTTGACAATAAAATCTGGAAACTGTTTGATTACATTTCTCAGCTGCACCAGATTCTGTGTGCACCAGTTTTAGTAAATCTCCCCTTTTGTGTTTGTGTTACATTAAAGTGTCACTAAACCCACAAGAATAACATCTGTTTGTATATGCAGTAATGCATCCTTGACATACTCACTCTGGCATCTAATCCTAATCTTAATCCTCAGCATTGTGTAAAAAATGTGGTTGATCCTGCCAGCCTCTAAACCTCCTTTCTTTCACTGTCCCCTATTCAGCTGCCAATTCTGGAGAACAGTGTTGGCAAGCAATGAGCATGCTCTGTGTTTCAATAAAGGGACATTTCCTCTGTGATTGGAGCTGTGCAAGTTACATGACTATGACATTATACATATGGGCGTATATGCAGAAGATTAATGACAGCACAAATCTTTCCTCTTTATCCATGCCCACTAACTAGCAAAATACACAGCAGGTGGTATAGTGAAAGAGATTATCAAGGATGTGTAGCTCCACCCATATCATTTTGTTGCTAAATAATAATAATGCTTGTACTTGTATGATAATTTTTATACAAGGATGTAATGTTAAAATCTATATTTCTCTTGCGTCCTCCGACAGTCGCCGCCCACTCATACAGTCTTCACCAATGGGGTATTGACTTCCTCTCCTTAGGAGTAGCTAGGCATAAGACTTGTTAAAACAAAAGCAT
Organism: Pelophylax lessonae; assembly: GCF_965119305.1. NCBI lineage: Eukaryota > Metazoa > Chordata > Amphibia > Anura > Ranidae > Pelophylax > Pelophylax lessonae. Next base: position 328,720,820 of record NC_138772.1, read on the forward strand.
TTACATAGACACACCCATGGGGGCTGTCCCACTGGTCCAATACCCACCTGCAATAGCCATCCCAACTCAGTTTGTCTTCTGCCTAGTCAAGGAGTAGGTAGGCTTCCCTGTGCTGGGGCTACAGTCTCAGCCTTCTTCTATTTTATGATTTATTTTCTGCTAAATGTCATTTTTTTCTTTACACTACTAGCTGTTTATTTTGTCAGCGTTAGTTAGTCGGATCTTCGGATGAAGACGGCATTGCGGAGCTGGGAATCGGACTGATCGTCCTGGTTCTCCAGGACAGAGGGTCAGATGGAATCCCAGCCCGCCATCGAGCGTTTAATAGGCTATGTGTTCGCCCTGGCCTCACAAACGACCCATCCCTGTCCTCAGGGATGCAGCCTTGTGAGGTGGCCACCTCACCGGACACATGCCCCGTTTGTCCGTGCACTCCTGGTGTCCTGCGTTTTTGGCTGACGGCACTCCCCTGCCATCTGAGGGTGGGCAGTTTCCCATTTGATATGAGGCACCCCACGCCATTGGGTACAGGTAAGTACACTCTGTGTGGGGCCTCTGTCTGGGGTCAGCAGTCTTATGTGGTCTGTGGTATCCCCTATGTCTGTGCGTTTTTGGGTTCCCTGATCCCGGTCCATGCTGGGGTTTTTTTTTTTCTCCCACAGCCAGCGCTGTGTGGGGTTTTGGGGGATCCCTCTCCTGTGTCACTTTAGGGTGCTTGGAGGTACAGATAGGTGTAGCGACCGCTGCGGGGTTAAAAAAACGCCGGTCCGCCATTTTAGGTGTGGGCAGCATGTCTGGCCTCACTATGGGCGCTTATACAGCATTGTATGTAGTGTATTTTGGCGCCTTGCGGCGCCATCTTGTGTGTGGCAAACGATCGTTCCGAGCACATGTCGGCGGCCATTTTGCCGAAGCCTCCCATTACTTTGCATAGGCATCCATGTTTCCTTAGCCTGCAGCCTCAGTTCAGTCTCTGGCGATGACATAACTTCCTTCTTTCACTCAGGAGCGACCGGCGGTGGTGGTAACACACTTGTGGAGGCTCTGTTCTGCTGTCCTTTCTTTTCTCCCTTTTGCAATCTTCCTGGCTTCAGTTTGTCCCTGCTGGGGGTCTGTGTTCCACTGTCCATATAGCGGTGTGCTGCGGGGTCCGCAGCGCGCTTAAAGGGCCAGTACCTTAAAAAAAAATTTTTTTGCAATGGAATCCCAGGACAGCAAATTCCCTCCAGCCTTGGTGGGGGATTCAAGTTCCTCTGAATCCTCTAACCTGACTAATTTGGCTGCTGTAGTGGCAACTTTGGTGTCCAAAATGGATGTGCTGATGACTGAACATGCTGCTAGAAAAAGGCCTAGGATTTCTTTTTCTTCTGATTCCGAATCTGACATGGTTGCTGTAGGTAGCGTGCCCCTTTCAGGGTCTCTCTCTTCTCAGGACCCACTAGAGTCTGAGGGGGAGGCGGAGGCCACAGGGGTGGATGAATCCCCCCCTGGGACGCCCGAGGAACGCACAGCTATGGATACGCTGATTTCTGCCTTTAAAGAAACACTACATTTAGAGGATGAGCCCAATCCTCTGGGCATTGTGTCCTCTTTTGGTACACACAGGACCCGCAAGACGGTGCAGGTTTTTCCTTGCCCCGCTGAGTTTTATCACACTGTGAATGAGCAATGGCGCAATTTAAAACACACCTTCACGGTGCCTAAGAGGTTTCAACTTCTCTACCCTTTTGCGTCTACTACGGTTGCACGCTGGTGTGTGGCTCCTCAAGTGGATCACACTGTGGCCAGATTGAACAAGGCTACTCTGGTTCCCACTGAAGATTCTCCGGTGCTTCGGGATCCTACGGATAGGAGGCTGGAATCTCTTGCCCGCCATACTTACGTGGTGGTGGGTTCCATGCTAAAGCCTATTTTCGCTTCTGTCATGATGGCTCAGGCTGTGGCGGATTGGACTAAGGTGCTAAGACGCACTCTCGTGGCTGATTCTGCCCCCCCCACTACCGTGGAGATGGTGGACCAGATTTATCAAGGGGTCATGTATTTGTGCGATGCGGCCTTGAATGAGGCCTCATTGGCTGCGCGCCTGTCCAGTTTCGCGGTGCTTAACCGGCGACTGATATGGTTGAAAAGCTGGTCGGCTGACCAGAAATCCAGAAAGACGGTGGCTGACATTCCCTATGCGGGGTCTCGCCTTTTTGGGGAGTCCCTGGATGAATTGGTTAAAGGAGTCACTGGGGGCAAGAGCACTCTGCTGCCCCAGAATCCTAAGAGCAAGTTTTTCCGCGGCAAGCGGGGTCCCGCCTTTAAACCTAATCAGGGGTCCTTTCGTGCCTTCAAGGCACAGTACAAGGGGAAACCCTTCAAAGGCCAGGGTGGCCAGAGAAAGCCCTGGGCGGGCAAACAAAAATCCAGCCAAGCGGGTGCGGCGGCTCAGTCCGCCTCTGCCTGAAGGGGCGCCCTCACCCATTTCAGGGGTGGGGGGACGTTTGCGCGGTTTCCTCCAACCTTGGCTGCTCCGAGTTCCGGACAGGTGGGTTCAGCAAATCATTCGATCAGGGTACAAGATTGAATTTCTTTCACGGCCGGCAGACAGATTCTTTCCCTCAAATCTTCATTTGACCCCAGGGCGGTTGCAAGACCTGCATCAAGCGGTACGGGATCTCCTCGCTCAGGGGGTAATCGTCCCGGTGCCTCATAGGGACAGGTTTCGGGGGTTTTACTCAAATCTGTTCACTGTGCCCAGAAAGGAGGGCAAGGTACGTCTGATTCTGGACTTAAAAGCTCTGAACAGCTTCGTGCGCGTTCGAAAGTTCCACATGGAATCGCTCTGCTCGGTGGTAGCCTCCCTGAGTCCGGGAGAATTCCTGGCCTCTATCGATCTGAAGGATGCGTATCTTCACATCCCTATTTTCGAGGGTACCTCCGATTCGCTATCGCGGAGGATCATTATCAGTTTGTGGTGTTACTTTTCGGTCTTGCTTCGGCTCCAAGGGTCTATACCAAAGTGTTGGCGCCTGTTGCGGGCACAGGGCAATGCGGTCTTGGGTTATCTGGACGATCTCCTGTTAAGATCGAGTGCCAATCAGGGCCTGCTGTGCGATCTGTCCACAACGGTCCAGACTCTCCAGGAGTTCGGATGGACCATCAACGTTCAGAGGTCAACCTTGTCTCCATCGGTCCGTCTCCCATATTTGGGAATGGTTCTGGACTCTGCTCAAGCAAAGGTGTTTTTACCGGAGGACAAGCTCCGGACCCTGCAGTCCGAGGTCAGGTCCCTCAGGGACCACAAATCCTCGTCACTCAGGACCTGTATGCGGTCCCCGGGGTTGATGGTGTCAGCCTTCGAGGCGATACCATTTGCACAGTTTCACACGCGGTCTCTCCAAGTGGAGATCCTGGCCAGGTGGGACAGACTACCTCAGTCCTTGGACCTGAGAGTGTCTCTGAGTCGCCAAACCAGAATGGATCTCTTATGGTGGCTTCAGTCCCCGACTGTATCAGAAGGGAAATCCTTCCGGCCGTTACTGTGGACAGCGATCACCACGGATGCCAGCCTTTCGGGCTGGGGTGGCGTCCTGGGCAACCTGTCTGCCCAGGGCACTTGGTCGGTGGAGGAATCCTCCCTCCCGATAAACATCTTGGAATTGAGAGCGATCAGGCTGTGCCTGCTCCATTGGACGGACAATGCCACTGCGGTGGCTTACATCAATCACCAAGGGGGCACCAGGAGTGCCCGGGCGGCCTAGGAAGTGACCAGTGTTCTGTCTTGGGCCGAGACTCATGTCCCGGCGATCTCGGCAGTTCACATTCCGGGTGTGGAAAATTGGCAGGCCGATTATCTGAGCCGCCAGACCCTGGACCAGGGGGAATGGTCCCTGCACCCGGAGGTATTTCAAATGCTGTGTGCGAAGTGGGGATCCCCGGATGTGGATCTATTCGCGTCTCGGCTAAACCACAAGGTGGAAAGGTTCGTGGCAAGAACACGCGATCCTCTGGCAGACGCCTCGAATGCGCTGGAGGTGCCTTGGCATCAGTATCATCTGATATATGCCTTTCCTCCGATTCAGTTGTTGTCCAGGTTCCTGCGCAGGTTGGCCTCGGAACAAACGCTGGTGATTCTGGTGGCGCTGGACTGGCCACGACGGTCCTAGTACGCGGACATCATTCACCTGGCCATAGAGCCTCCGTGGCGGCTGCCAATGCAAGAAGATCTACTGTCTCAGGGACCGATCTTCCATCCTGCTTTACAGTTGCTGGCTTTAACAGCTTGGCTGTTGAAAGCCAGGTCCTGAGAGACAGGGGTCTCTCCTCAGAGGTCATTCCTACTTTAATCAAGGCTAGAAAAGCCTCGTCTGGTAAGATTTATTACCGTACATGGAAGGCTTATTTTGCCTGGCGTGAGTCCAGTGGCTTATCTCCTCGTTCATGCTCGGTGGCGAGAGTGTTGGCCTTCCTCCAGTCTGGTGTGGACCAGCGCCTTGCGTTGGCCACGATTAAGGGCCAGGTATCTGCACTGGCTGTTCTTTTCCAGCGCCCTGTGGCGTCTCATTCCTTGATTCGCACCTTCATTCAAGGTGTGCGTCACTTGGCCCCTCCTCGAAGGGAGCCCTTACCTCCATGGGACTTGAACTTGGTTCTGTCCGTGTTACAACGTTCCCCGTTTGAAAACATCAGGGAAATTTCGTTACCTCTGCTGTCTAAAAAAAGTTGCCTTTCTTGTGGCGATCACTTCTGCTCGCAGAGTGTCAGAGTTGGCGGCGTTGTCTTGCCGCTCCCCCTACCTGGTGGTTCATAGGGATAAGCTGGTCTTGCGACCTAACCCGTCCTTTCTTCCTAAGGTGGTTTCGGATTTTCACCTCAATGAGGAAATTGTTTTACCTTCGCTCTGTGCGAATCCTAAGCATCCTAAGGAGATTGCCTTGCATTCTTTGGATGTTGTCAGGGCGATAAGGGTTTACCTGTCGTCGACTGAATCCTTTCGAATATCGGATTCTCTTTGTCCTTCCTGAGGGACCTCGGAAGGGTATGGCTGCGTCTGCGGCGACCATTGCAAAATGGATCAGACAGACAATTGTTCAGGCCTATTAGTTGAAGGAACGGGTACCACCCTTCCCTGTCAAGGAGCACTCTACCAGAGCGGTGAGTACGTCCTGGGCTTTCCGGCACCAGGCCTCGGTGGCCCAGGTGTGCAAGGCTGCGACTTGGTTGTCAGTGCACACCTTTTCCAAATTCTACAAAATTGATGTTCTGGCATCAGCTGATGCCTCCTTTGGCCGCAAAGTTCTCTGTGCGGCTATACCGTGAGGGGATGGCAAAAAAATATACTGTGTATATTAGCGCGCCAGAGAGCTGGTAAATGTAACCTGGTTTAGATTGGTATAATAAATTAATTTTGTGATAATAAATTAGTGATATCAAATTACTTGCAGCTGCTAGTAAAGTGCGGGTGCAGAATTGAAAGAAAAAGTAATCACACTAGTGATACCTCTAGCGCTTGCTGTTCCCTATTGGAATTACATTATTCACAACTGTGTTAAAACTTCATAGTGGAAATAAATAATTAATTTATAATATAATAAATCACTTCAAAATTGTTAAATGTGATATAAATAATAAAAAATATTAATATTAAAAAAAGTCCATCCAATGTGTGGTGAAAAAAACAATCAACCTTATTAATAAATCTTTAAACGATGAGGTAAAAATATGGGTGAATAAATAAATAAAAAGTCCAGTGTCAATATGTGCTAAAAGTGCTGGTGCTTTTTCCTTAATAACTTGGTGCTTCCTTTCCCGTGATAAATAAATAAATTGCCCACTCACCAGATGCTGTGGGTCCTATATGTCTTATGACATTAGAACCAATCGTGCTTATAGGAAAACCTTTCCAGGTTCCGATTCCCCCTCTCTGGATATGGACAGGTACTGCAGTAGGTCCTCCACCATGGAATGAGTCTCCTCTAGCCACGGGCCAAGAAGTATGATGTAACCCTGTAAATCACCTCCAATCACAAGCCGTGATGGGGGAATAAATGGATAGTGTGGTATTGTTTTCCAAATATTTATTACACACACTATAAATAAAACCGCACACTCAACAGTATAAATCCATCCATGAATCCAAAGGTGATAAAAACAGGTGTCATACACTTCCACAGTTCCAATAAATATTGCAGCAAAGTGAAGAAAACGTGCTCAATCCAAACAATGTAAAAGCAAACAGAACAGGATCGTCATACACGTGTGCTGGAGAAATGGCTAGCGGTAGTTCCGGCTTGCGTTCCACTCTAGCAACGTATGACGTCACGGCGTGCGTTCCACCTAACGCGTTTCGTCATTGGTTTAGACGTCTTCAGAGGTGGAGTTACACGTCTAACTCAGTTCTTATATGCCGGAGCTGCCGCTCTACACCCCGCCCAACTCCACCCATAGAATCTTGTCAGAAACAGGAAGTAACTCCGTGTCCCCGCAATACTATTGTGCTATACACACCACAGCAAAAATTTAATATGGCAAATAAAAACAAATATATCTAGGTTACCTCAAAATGTGTTTCTTGATACCGACAACCATATCCCCTGGATCAATAATGCTTGGTTTACACACCGTGTGTATGCTATTTTTAATTATTTATTAATTCTCAATGATAATCTATTAATTATTGAATATTCTAAAAATAATTTTAAATGACATTTTATACAGTTAATACTTTATAAATTTATATGTTGCATAAATATTAGTTTAAAAAATCATTTTATTATAAGAAATACTTTTGCTCCTAGGATGTGTGGATTAAAACAATATGATTTTTATTTAATTAAAAATTTTGATGTATATAAATTACGTGAGTATAGAAACATTATATTAACACAAGAATAGCAACAATAATTAAAAATAATTTTTATTCTATTTAAAATATTATTTCAGGTATTTTAAAATTCTAAAATTAAAAATTAAAAGCGGAGATTTTGATATTATTTTAATTTATGGATTTGATATAAAACAATTAATATCCATGTCAATGTTCATACCCTTGGGTTGCATGGTGGAAAGTTCATAAATCCACCGAGACTCGCTTTGAGAAACGGCGATTCGCATGTTATTACCCCTCCAATTTTGCTCAATCCTGTCAATGCCCAAAATGGTAAGAAAGGTGGGATCCCTATTATGTACCAGTCTGAAATGTAGGGAAAGGCTGTGCTTTCTAAATCCTTTCTTAATGTTGGCGATATGTTCACCCATACGCACCCTGAGTTCTCTTGTGGTGCGACCAACATATTGCAACCCACAGGGGCAAGTAAGGAGATATGTGACATGAGAGGTACGGCATGTGATTAATTTCTCTATGTTATATTTCTTTTTTGTCACAAGTGATTGGAATTCGAGTACTCGTCGTTTTCTGGTTTTCACAGTTCTACATGATATGCACCTTCCACATGAATAAAATCCTTTATAGTCTAAAAACGTTAAAAGTTTCTTAGGGGGATCCGGAACATTTTTCACCAGTTTGTCTCTGAGGTTAGGTCCTCTGCGGTAGACAAATTTCGGGCGATTCGGAATGACCTCCCTCAACTTTTCATCTCTCAAAAGAAGGTGCCAGTGCTTTTTAATAATATCTTCCACTTCCTTATATCTTACATTATACTGTGTGATGAAGTTCAAAGAGTAAATATTATTTTTAATAATATATATATTAATAATATAATAATAATATAATAATATATATAATAAATATTATTTTTAATTATTGTTGCTATTCTTGTGTTAATATAATGTTTCTATACTCACGTAATTTATATATATTTAACATCAAAATATTTAATTAAATAAAAATCATAATGTTTTAATCCACACATCCTAGGAGCAAAAGTATTTCTTATAATAAAATGATTTTTTAAACTAATATTTATGCAACATATAAATTTATAAAGTATTAACTGTATAAAATGTCATTTAAAATTATTTTTAGAATATTCAATAATTAATAGATTATCATTGAGAATTAATAAATAATTAAAAATAGCATACACACGGTGTGTAAACCAAGCATTATTGATCCAGGGGATATGGTTGTCGGTATTAAGAAACACATTTTGAGGTAACCTAGATATATTTGTTTTTATTTGCCATATTAAATTTTTGCTGTGGTGTGTATAGCACAATAGTATTGCGGGGATACGGAGTTACTTCCTGTTTCCGACAAGATTCTATGGGTGGAGTTGGGCGGGGTGTAGAGCGGCAGCTCCGGCATATAAGAACTGAGTTAGACGTGTAACTCCACCTCTGAAGACGTCTAAACCAATGACGAAACGCGTTAGGTGGAACGCACGCCGTGACGTCATACGTTGCTAGAGTGGAACGCAAGCCGGAACTACCGCTAGCCATTTCTCCAGCACACGTGTATGACGATCCTGTTCTGTTTGCTTTTACATTGTTTGGATTGAGCACGTTTTCTTCACTTTGCTGCAATATTTATTGGAACTGTGGAAGTGTATGACACCTGTTTTTATCACCTTTGGATTTATGGATGGATTTATACCGTTGAGTGTGCGGTTTTATTTATAGTGTGTGTAATAAATATTTGGAAAACAATACCACACTATCCATTTATTCCCCCATCACGGCTTGTGATTGGAGGTGATTTACAGGGTTACATCATACTTCTTGGCCCGTGGCTAGAGGAGACTCATTCCATGGTGGAGGACCTACTGCAGTACCTGTCCATATCCAGAGAGGGGGAATCGGAACCTGGAAAGGTTTTCCTTTCCAGATTGGTTCTAATGTCATAAGACATATAGGACCCACAGCATCTGGTGAGTGGGCAATTTATTTATTTATCACGGGAAAGGAAGCACCAAGTTATTAAGGAAAAAGCACCAGCACTTTTAGCACATATTGACACTGGACTTTTTATTTATTTATTCACCCATATTTTTACCTCATCGTTTAAAGATTTATTAATAAGGTTGATTGTTTTTTTCACCACACATTGGATGGACTTTTTTTAATATTAATATTTTTTATTATTTATATCACATTTAACAATTTTGAAGTGATTTATTATATTATAAATGAATTATTTATTTCCACTATGAAGTTTTAACACAGTTGTGAATAATGTAATTCCAATAGGGAACAGCAAGCGCTAGAGGTATCACTAGTGTGATTACTTTTTCTTTCAATACCGTGAGGGGACCCTGGTTTTAGTGCGGGTCCCTGGCTGTTGGGGTTGTTTATCCCCTTGGTTATTTGCTTTCCTGGGTTGTTGCTCATGTTGAGCCTTTTTTTGTTGCCCAGAGGGTTACCTTTCTGTTCAATGTAAGGTTCCTTTCTCTGATGTGGGTACTGCGTTGCCTTTCTGACGGTTGCGTTTCCCACCCCTCATGTCTACACTGCTTTGGGACATCCCCATTGGTGAAGACTGTATGAGTGGGCAGCGACTGTCGGAGGACGTAAGAGAAAACTGAATTTTTGTAAAATCTTACCGTAAAATTCCTTTCTCTGAGTCCTCTGACAGTCGCCGCCCCCGCCCCTCTTTTTGGGGTTCTTATACACTTGACTGCTTGCTACCAAACTGAGTTGGGATGGCTATTGCAGGGGAGTTTTGGACCAGTGGGACAGCCCCCATGGGTGTGTCTATGTAAATGCTTTTGTTTTAACAAGTCTTATGCCTAGCTATTCCTAAGGAGAGGAAGTCAATACCCCATTGGTGAAGACTGTGTGAGTGAGCGGCGACTGTTGGAGGACTCAGAGAAAGGAATTTTACAGTAAGATTTTACAAAAATTCAGTTTTTTCTACTGTATCTTTAAAGACTTTTTTTTTTTCATGTGACCGGGACTGCAAGAATCAGCACTATCTGGATACCAGGGTCGCAGTTCATGCTTCCTCTTCTGATGTACGTGGATACATCAGAGGGGAATGGAAGCTCCTCCTATGATCTCTCCCAGCACTTGGCATAGCATTAGATATGAATCATGTGACCACTGTATACAGCTATGGCATACATGTACTTAGCAGTTTTTTTAAATGAACTACAAAAATATGAATGGCATACTTTTGAAGAATATATAAAGGTTTTTAAGGGCATGTGTTTAGTATCACTTTAAGATGCACTTCAGCATTTTTTTATTTTTGTTTTATAATACTTAAGTAATTGATATGTATTGTAACATAATGAAAGGCGAGGTGATTGAAGGATAGTATGTTTCACCTCGCATTCTCTTTTTATGTGGGAAACTTTTTTTCAATAATGGCTGGGAAAAACCCTTCACCTATGAGAGAGGAATCTGTACCGTTTAGTTGGTGTCTGGATGGCAAGGATTTATTTCCTGTTTTTTCTTGCGTGCAATCTTTTTAAAAAAAAATGACTACAAGTCAGAATTTTAGGAAAAAACTGCCGTATGGGACTGCCTTTTTCCCAAGGAAGGTGATCCCCACTTGACCCAACCCCCACATATGGTGGAGGATGCAGGCAACTTCTTGAGAATGGGGAAATATTGAAGATGTGATAAGAGCCCTGCTTCGAGGCACTGTAACCCAGCAGGAAACCAACCACCAGTTCGCAGAGATTAAGAGGCAGATAGAGAATATGCTTCAGAAGGCCACTGCAGCACAGCAGGAGACGAATCACCAGTTTGTACAGACCCAACAAGCAGACCGAGAGCTCCTCAAGAAGGCGGCTTTCCAGTGAATGGCTGTGCAGCAGGGGCGTGTCAGGACAAGTCTGATCACTGGAGGATAGTACCCTGAGTTCCCAGCATAGCTACAGAACTGACCACGCTGTACTCTCCTGCTTAGTGTGGTCAGTTTTTACAGGAAAGCAGAGGGACTGGCAGGAGCACCAGGGATTTCACATAAAGGAAGCAATACAAAGAGAACGGGATACTTTCTTATATAAGTACATGGTACAGCAGCCACATATCAGGAATATGAAGTGTTGGGGTAACAAACGCTTTAAGGTATATTTGAACTTTAGGGATACAATTAACTAAGTATTAAGTAGCTAGGTTGAAAGTCCAAAAGCCCCTGTATGAGGAGGGTGGAATTCTACTTGTGAAGTATATGGACTGCTGTACTAAAGGGGTGTTACTGATGGTCATGAGGTTACAGTGGTTTTTCTATTTGAAGGGAACACAGAAGAGCCCCATGTGAGTAGGGGGCTGGGTCTTCAGTCTTGGACGTATCAATTATGGAATTGTAATGAGATGTAGAGAGTTAGGTGATGAAAGGCTAGGAGAGAGAGGAGGGAATGAGAGTGAACATGGATGGGGTAAGGTGCACCAAGTGGGGAAGAGAAGAAGACTCTCTTATTCAGTGATTATGGGCTTGACTCAGGAGATACACATAGTTCCGGTTAAAAACCATCTGGAGGTAGGGGGCAAACTCTTGTTTAGGTAGCCAGAATTTGATATTTGTTACATATAGATGACTGGAAAGTATCTTTATGTGGGACTAAGCAGAGAGAGAAACTCCCAACTCCCGTTCCCAGCAATCCATGTAGTGGAGTGGCGTTTTTGAGGATTCCATCAGAAGCCATTTGTAGGTCGTTGAAAGGGTATGGCTAATAGGACCTTCCTCTTGGCATGCATGTTTAAATGGAGTTAATGTACATGACAGTTTATCTGGAGTAGGTAATGAGCGTAGAAAATGTGTGAGATGCAGTATCTGCACAGGGCCTAGTGAGGAGAATGTTGGATCTGTTGCAAATTGAGTGGGGGCAACCAGTTGTATCGGTGTAGGAAGTGTTTAGCACACCATATGTTTTCTTGCTTTATACAGTAAAAGCTTGTTCTGTAAACCTGGGAGGAAAACAGGGTTGCTCAAGATAGAAATCAAAAGTGATGGTGATGGGGCTTAGATTTACTTACTTTTGTTGTTTATGTGCAGATGGTTTGTTTAGTGGATAAAGCATTATTATTGTACCATTACCCAGTAACTGTTACCATAACCTTAATAAGAAATGAATTCTCGTATGTCTCAATGAGTTGACTGTAATATGTGTCACTAAGATATGTAGTTCCAGTACACAAAACAAATAAGACAGGAACCTCTTTGATGACTATCTTTTGGGAAATAGTTGCCTTGAAAGACAAGTATTTTTATTTCAAAACGACATCTGTAATAAGTGTACTTATCAATTTTGTTTACATTTCTGTCTCAGATAGCTTTTCTCCACTTGTTTGGCCTCTGCTATGTTTATACTATTGCTGTGATATTGAACATCTGCCATAGTAGTGTTTGCAGTTCTATTCTTACAAAATACATTCTGCAATCTTGTTTGTGTTGTGCAAGTGTGCTCCATATCAAGAGATCAGACCTCACAGCTTCTCAAAAGGCTGAATGAAGTGCAGTAAGTGGAAGAGCACTTAAGATGGCTACACACTAGTAGAATTTTATTTTAATTTTTTTTTGTTTTTGTCAGTGGGTACAAATCGACATTTAGAGGTTCTGAAGAAGCTTGCCAAAGATTGTGGGCTGGCAAAACATGTCAATCATGGGGTACTCCATGCCAAGTCCCTGAATCACACTCCATCCCATAGTGGGGGGTTCAACTGAAGCCGATGACTTAGGGATCCTGCTAACTGATACACAGAGCTGATCACTCATCGCACATGTGCGGAAGTATGCGTCCAATGTAGGGACAGAGGAACCTGGCACTGTAAGTAGCTCTAGCCAGGAACTGTCGGCTATCGAGGCCATTGACAGCACAGATGTCTACTTGGACTGCTCTGATCACAAACATGATATGATTCTCCAGACTGTGAGTTCCCTCCATGAAAAGGGTGATATTATCACTATCAGTGAATCACTGCAATTATTGTGGATGAAAAGTGATCTTTGATGCTTGATTGGGTGAGCGAACACCATATTTGATCGTGGACTGGATCATCAGGTTCACAGCTTTGCTCATGTGTCTAAGAAAACCTGTGATCCAGGGAAGCATCCAAGGCTTTTTGCACATCTATTTATGAACACTCAGTTATGAACCTGCATGAAGTGCTATATCAGAAATCAAATGGAACTGACCACTAATTAGTGTATTATGATTGCACACGGGTGTCTATATTACCGTAAGCTAAACTTGAGCTCTAGTAGTGTTTTTTAACTTCCAACATTGCAGTAATTGTATGTGTGAAACTCCCCCCACTTATGGTCCTATTTAGAGGGAGGTTGCTGTCTCCACTCTGACTAGATAACTATATGTCTTACACATATTGGATATATAAGTTGTTTACTGGATTGAGATTTTGATAGGCCATAAACCTAGTTTTGAGTTGACAACTCTGCAAACCTCCTCAATTGGCCAGGTGTGTGACTGGATCCAAGTGTGTTTGTTTATTGATAACAACGTTGTTATTTGGGTGATAGGTGGAGGGTGTAACATTTTTAAGTAATAATAAGTAATTTTGTATAAGTCCAATAAAATTTGTATTTTATTCATTTGCATACCATCTGGAATCACTGTATACCTACTTTTCTTGGGGACCTTGGCCCCTTTCCTTTATTTCAGTGCAACATTAGGTATGTTGATCAACTTGCATATTTTGGAATGATGGGTGTATTTAATAGTCCCTCACCCTTACCAAAAGGAGATTTTGGGCTGACCTATTTTTGCAAATTGATATTTCTTTTTTTTACCACAGTGCCGAGAAAATTAAAAGGTGCAGGATGGAAGATGTTTCTCAAATGAACGAATTTCTAACATTTATTGTAGTTTTCATTCAGGAAATTACACTCATTCCAAAATTTAATGTTAAAAGGAAATTACATTTTGAAGTACTTTCAAACATTTATCCAGTCATCGAATGTACAAAAAATTTTCTTACAAATGTTCCTATGAATATTCATACGAATGTTCATTCAAAAATCTACTAGTGTACAGTTAGCTTAACCACTTTACCACCGGAGGATTTTCCTGCTAAAAGACCAGGGGGTTTTTTGCGATTTTTTTACTGCGTGACTTTAACGGACAATTGCGCGGTCGTGCGATGCTGTACCTAAACGAATTTCACGTCCTTTTTTTCCCCACAAACAGAGCTTTCTTTTGGTGGTATTTGATCACCTGTGCGATTTTTTGATCACGCGCTATAAACAAAAAAAGAGCGTAATTTTTGCAAAAATAACAATATTTTTCACTTTTTTTTATATGAAATTCCCCCCAAAAAAAATGTAAAAATCAAAATTTTTTAACATTTTCGGCCAATTTGTTTTACGTTACCTATGTTTGGTAAAAAAAATCGCAAAAAGCGTATTTTGATTGGTTTGCGCAAAAGTTATCGCGTTTACTAACAAAGGGAAAGATTTTTTGTAATTTTTGGTGTTTTTTTTTTTAACGAGTAATGGCGGCGATCTGCGATTTTTTTTTGCGGTACTGCGACATTGCGGCGGACAGATCGGACCCTTGACTGACATTTTTGACACTTTTGGGGGTATCAGTGACATTACTGCAGTAATCAGTGCTATATATATGCACTGTTACTGCAAAAATGACACTGGCAGGGAAGGGGTTAACTGTATTGGACAGGGAGGGGTTAAGTGTGTCCTAGGGGCGTGCTTCTAACTGTAGTGGGACATTGCTATTGGTGTAAAAACAAAGATCAACGGTTCTACATAGTAGAACCGTCTGATCTTCATTTTTACACAGGGAGAACTGACAGGCGGCTTGTTTACATAAGCCGCTCTGTCTTTCTCCCGCTGTACCGGCGATTGTAGTGTGACCGGCGGACATCGGGTCCGCCAGTCACACTCCCGCACTCGCCCGCTATTGGCTCTAGAAGGAGTGAAAGGCGAGCGACGTAGACCTGCGCAATATACTGTGCGCAGTCGGCAAGTGGTTAAGTTTCATCCACTGAATAACAGCATCTTTTTGTGAAGCAATGTACATTTTTACCCATATTGTACTAATATAGTGCTTTTCATGTTAGGGTAGAAAGACTTACTCAGTTAGCCTGAATGCTTAAAACTGTTAAAGAAGAACTCCGAAATAGGCAAAAAACAAATTACCCATTTTACACCCCCCTACACAAAACACTAAACGGTTAATAACATTTTGAAAATCCTTACCATTTAGGAGAAAAGTCTATTTTAATTTTTATGACCTCATCTTTGTAATTCAAAAGATAACAGAACTATAGGAGAGATGTGCCAAGACCAGTGGCTGGGGGATTAGGAGGCATAGCAGCCACCAGTCTTAGAAACAGGAAACCAAAGAGAATTACCAGTTTGATTTGAAAATAAATAGGGTATGAGCTATGAGTCACTACTAAGTGAACCAGAAGATGGACGACATATTCAGTGCAGGTAGAAAATCAGCAACAAATAAATGTAAAAAATTTTTTGCCTGGCATTCTACTGCATATTTACTGTGGCAAGTCTGCTCTATTGTGCGAAATTACGTACCTGTGTGTCATTTCGTGCAATAGACTCTGGGGGGGCGCGAGCCAGCGGAAGCGCAATTGCGCATTGTTTGGACACCGGGGATGCCAATCAGCGTGTCCGGCGGACCCAATGTCCGCTGGCCATGCGCGATTGTTTCCCAGAAAGGCAGAACGCCGATCTGCCTATGTAAACAAGACAGATCATCGTTCTGACAGGGTAGAAGATAGAGATCTTGTGTTCCTGCTAAGCAGGAATACCGATCTCTGTCTTCATCCAGTCAGAGTAACCCCCACACAGCAAGCACCAGCTAGGCACACAGTTAACCCTTTAAACGCCCCTGATGTTAACCCCTTCCCTGCCAGTGTCATTAGTACAGTAACTGCAAATTTTTAGCAGTGATCACTGTAATAATGTCACTTGTTCCCAAGAAAATGTCAGTTAGGTGTCCGCTTTGTCCGCCGCAATGTCTCAGCCCCGCTTAAAATCTCTGATTGCCAGCATTACTATTTAAAAAAAGAAAAAAAAAAGAAAAATGCCATTAAAAATATCCCATAGTTTGTAGACATGATAACTTTTTTTGTTTTTTTCAGAATTGTCGCTCTTTTTTTTGTTTATAGCGCCAAAAATAAAAACCAGAGAGGTGATCAAATACCACCAAAAGAAAGCTCCATTAATGGGGGGAAAAAAGGGCATAAATGTTATTTGGGGACAACGTTGCAGGACTACGCAATTGTCAAAGTAACGCAGTACCGTATCGCAAAAAATGGCCTGGTCATTAAGGGGGTAAAACCTTCCGGGGCTGAAATAGTTAAGGGCTTCAGGGCTTGTTCACATAATGCATGTTTTTTGTTAGAATTCCAAAATACACTTAGGCCCCTTTCACACAGGCTTTCCGATCCGGTCCGCTTGTCAGTTTTTCAGGCAAACCTGATCGGATGCTCCATGTACGTCTATGGACACCCGCTGCTATCCAATCCGATCCTGTTCATGAAATCCAGATGAA
The DNA here is from genome assembly GCF_965119305.1 of Pelophylax lessonae. NCBI lineage: Eukaryota > Metazoa > Chordata > Amphibia > Anura > Ranidae > Pelophylax > Pelophylax lessonae. Next base: position 328,737,202 of record NC_138772.1, read on the forward strand.
TGGAAACACTATTTCTCTATTGTCCACCGACGGACGTAGCTGCTGCTTTAAATCTTAGACGGTTGGGTAATAAGCCCCTCCCACTAGGAGTGACCAGGCAGAGCCAAAGGCTTTGACACGCCCAGAGGGCGTACCCCTAGGCTATTACTCTTGGCCTCATGGCTGCATTGTCAGTTTTTAGCTGCCTGGTCTCAGGAGTGGCCAAACAGCTCCCTGCTGGGACGTTTGTCCTAGTTTCATTTTTAAGTGTCTTAAAGGGAACCTTTTTTTCCTCTTGGATTTTTTTTTATTTTATTTTTGTTGCTGCTGAGGGGTTGCCTGGGACCCTCCCCTCCTGCCATGACCTCACCCTACCCTGGTATGGACCCCGGGACACTTTTTAGTGGGGGTCCCCCTTATGTGAGGCACCTGAGGGTTCTAGGCAGGGTAGTGGCCGGTGGGGGGGGGGGTTTTCTCGGATGGGGGTGTATGGTGCTGCACTTTACCGCTACTGGGGGGGTCTTCACCATGGAAGACCCCGCCAGGACCCCCGGGCTTGTTACTAGGTGGGCCTCACTAGGCCCGACGCAGCATTTTTGGTGGCGTGTGCCACCAACTTTTTATGGTCTGGCGCCTTTTTTTTACAGGCCTCAGCAGCCTAGGGTTGCCTCCATTCACTGGAGCCATTTTCCTGGAGGTGTCAGATCTCAGCTTTGACTGTGTATTTCCAACGTCCGTTGGCTAATCATTCTTTGATTCGTACTTTTGTTCAGGGGGTTCGCCATTTGGCTCCCCCCAGGAGGCCCCCCCGGTACAACACATGTCACAAATGCATGGAACAACATTGTATGTTGCCTTACTGGTTGCTTACTGGTACTAGCTTTTAACCCCTTCCCACCCAGACGTAATATGACAGCCGAGGGGAGACCCGCAGCGCGATCACCTGCTGTGTCCACTGGACACAGCTGATGACAGACACTGTACCTGTCTGCTGCTGATACCATGTGCTCGTTGTGACTGATCACAGCAGGTCACATGGCAATTGTACAGAAAGAATGGCTTTGATTTATTCTATTCATTGTGTACTATTGTGATGAGCTTTGTGGTTAGTCACAGTGTTCACATGGTACAGACAGGGCCAATCACAGACCATTTTTACCATATAATTAGCTTTGGCCAATCACATCTAATCACAGTAGTAAAAACTAAATGAATATTTTTAATTTGGAAAAAATGGTTTGGTTATAACTGTAAAAATTCACATACAAAAATTCCTGATCACCTCCCCAGAGTAGTACAGTGTTGCTATAGTTAAAAAAAAATTGAAAAAAAATATATATTTTTTTCACATACTGTCACCAGTCAGTGTCCCTGATCACCGCCACACCAGTTATACCATGATGCCATACTGCACTGGTGACAGTATGTACAAAAAAATTGTAAAAATTAATTTTAAAAGAAATTGTAACAAAAAATTACAACTTCAAAAAACTTGCCATACAGCTTACTAAATACCTTGGGCTGTTTACTTTCCAAAACGGGGTAATTTGGGGGACATTTGTACTGTCCTGGCATTTTTGTGTCTCAAGAAATGATAGGCCGTCAGTACATCAGGATTGATCGATTTTCAGATGTATATACCATAGTTTGTAGATGCTTTAACTTTCCTACAGACTAATATCACTGATTTGGGTTATTTTCACCAAAGAAATGTAGCAGTATACATTTTAGCCTAAATTTATGAAGAAAGATTGTTTATTTGCAAAATGTTTTAACAGAAACGAATAAACAGGTTTACTTTAAAGTCCCTTTCACACATGCAGACCATTCATTTCATCAGTTCAGTCACGTCAAAATGGATGAAAGTCTAAAATACTGCACAATGATGGCCCCATAACTTTAATGAGCCCTAAGGAGGTGACATTCACCCAAAGAGGTCGCACTTAAAGGAAGGCATTAAGAGACCCCCACAGACAGGACAAGGTTGGGAAGGAACACAGGAAGTCCAGGGAAGAGATTGCAGATATTAGACACCACGCTGGAACAAAGGAGGAAAAGTAATCACCATCCATCCAGAGATATAATACAGGCGTATTATCCTCTGATTTGAGGTGAGAAGTTAACACACCTAGAAGTGAAACCACAGCACAAGGTGGAGGAAAAGAAATTGCACTATATAATCACCGTTTTTTTATTGAACTTACCGTTTTTGATTTAACAAGGCTGATGGCACAGCCAGTTGATTGAGAACTGTTTGAAGCACTGTTTTGGATTAAACATTCAGTAATATATGCAATTGCTATTTTGCACATATTTGATACATCTGATTTTATTGCTGGAATTCTAATTGATTTAATTTATATTGTCACTGAATTCACAGAGCACTTTTTAGAAGCACGTAGAAGAAGCACCAAACAGTTTGAATCAATTGTATTTATTTATTTATTTATTTATTTTAAAAGGCACATGATATCTATTTACATGAAATAAGATATACTTTGGAATAGATGCAACAGGATTGTATGGCATTTTTTACACACAGATAATTGATTTTAGAGGTGAATATTACACACAAGCACTTTAATATATTTTAAAACACCCCGAAGCGCATCACAACCCCCCCCCCCCCCCAAATCATCAGGTTGGGAAGTATGCCTTCACTTTCTGTTATAGAGAGAGAAAGGGAAGTATGAATAACTCTCTACAAAGTGAGGTTAATTCCCATCTTAGACAGTTGTCTCCAAAGTTAGTGTCTATTTTCCCTTTATTCTTGTTATTGGGACAGTTGTAAATTCGGATTTCTATTTTTTAATTTGGTGACAAAAGCTAAACAGAACAGGTAGAAGGGTTGAATCTCCTCAGTTGAAAACGGACAGCAATAAAAACCTAACAGGGGTTCTAACCCTTCTCCACTCTACCCAAAGCTTAAAAAAACATTTTTTATCAAGACTTGGGGGGGGGGGGGGGGGTTTAGGAAATCAAGAAAATATTTCATTTTATGTAACAGTGCTGTATATAAGGTTAAGTTAAGTTAAGACCATGCTCACATCAGTGTGCTGCGGTTTGGGTGCAGCACAATTGTATGCACATTTTTGTTGGAAGAACAGCAGCATGTTGCTTACTGTAACTATATATGCATTATACCTTTCTACACAGCAGGTTGGGCTGTAGTGTTAGAGTGTAATGTGCATGTAAATCTTATGTATGATGCAATGAGAGGAAGTGCCTTTCCTCAGTGTTCAGTTGTGTTCCTGTTTCCATGCTGTTAAGATATGTTCTGCAATCCTCCATGCAAGTAAAGTTGTTTCCTGTATGAAAGAAGCTTCCAGCGCATCATATAAATACTCAACCAACAGGTTATGGGCCCAGGCACTGGAGAGAATACTACAAGTCAGTGAGTAGTTTGTAGAAGCTGCTGAAAGAGGGCAAGCAGTTCAGATGTGAAGTTTGCAACCACAAAGCTAAACAATGCCAATTACCAGCTATGGAAGTTGAAGCTAGAAATGCTTCTCGGCAAGGACAACTTGTGGTGTGGCAAGCGCTGAATACAGACAGACCCACAAACCGAAAGACGGAGGAATAGGACAGGAAAGAGGCAAGCAAAAGCAACTATAAGCTTGCTAGTGGAAGATGACCAGCTTATCCACATGAGAACAGAGAAAACAGCCAAAGGTATGTGGTCTTCATTACAAAAGCTGCATGAGCGTTCAAGCCTAAACAGCAAGCTGTATCTACTAAGAAAGCTGTATAGGATGAGGCTAGAAGGAGGCCAGCAAATGTGTAACCGTGTGAAAGCTTTGCTAGAAATCTTAGAGCAGCTGCGCACCATCAGAGAGGACCCAAATATAACCATATTGTAGCCCTGCTCCTCTGCAGCCTTCAAGAGACAAATACTGCTTATATAATGCTTTAGAAACCAGACCCTAGTCTGTCAAACCAAATTAATCGATGAATATGAAAGAAGGAAAGAAAATATGCACCATGATGACAAAGCTCTTAAGATGTAAAAAGCACAACAAAGAGAGCAGAGCCTAATTTTGCTGTAAAAAGACCAGTCACTTAAAAAAAGACTATCTGGAAACTTAAGCCTCGTACACATGCAACGAATTTCCGCCGACCGGTCGTCCGTCTTTTGTCCAGAGTCGTGTCTGTTGATTGGAATGTGCTCTAGACTGCACAAGAATTTTCCCGCACGACAGAATTCTACTTCAGAAGTGATGTCATGTGTTGGATTGCTTTGTATGTGTTCTTTCATCTCTGAGCATGCCTAGTCTTGCTCATAAGATTTTTCCCCATCTAAATCTGCACTAATGAGACTAAAATCGGACGTGTTTTGATGGTCGACAAAAATTTTATAGCCCGCACACCAGGATTTTTTCGGCCGAAAAGTCGGAGTCGGTTGTCGGAAGCATTATACTAACAAGCCGAAAATCAGCAGATAGGTCGCCGGACGAAAATTCCCGGACGAATTTCCACTCGTGTGTACGGGCCTTAAAGCAGCGAAAGCTAGAGCTATCCACAAAAGAAAGAGTCAAAGCAACCACAAAGGGAACTTCAGACACATCATGGAGTGGCACCTTTAAAGTGACACAGAGCGGCAAGCCCCGTGGCTTGTACATAGACTCAGGTGCAACAAGACACATGACTAGCGATGAGACCTTCTTCACAAACATTGATTACAGTGTAAAGATTAAATTTTCCTAGCACATGGGAAAAGCATCACTGCAGAGGGTAAAGGCCAGGGCTTCCTGAACTGCATTACAACACAAGGAGGCAAGCACAGTATCCTTGTAAAGAAAGTGCTGTGTGTTTCAAAACTAGAAGGCAGCCTTCTATCAGTAAAAAGTTTTGCAAACAACTGTCTTATAGTTAGGTTCTAGGGTGATGAATGCACAGTGCACAATAATAAGCTATTCCTTGCAAAAGGAAAACTGGATGATCACCTGTACAGGCTCATTACCACAGACCAGCAAGTCAATATAGTCTCTAATGACCTACACAGCAACTGTATTCACTTATGGTACAGGTGGCAGGGGCACAGAAGTCCAGAAGCTATACAGGACATTATGAAGGGAGGTTTTTTTTAGAAGATTTGACAATAGGGCCTTGCAAAGGGCTCATGAAATGCACTGTTTTGAAGCAAAAGCCACACGTGCTCCCCTTCCACAGACCTATGCTGTCCAATGAAAACTCCCATGTCAAGTGGGAACAGATATTTACTGACTTTCATTGATGATTATTCCAGGTACACAACTGCTTATCTGATGAAACACAAGAATGAAACCTCAGAGAAACTTAGAGAGTTTGCTGCCATGTCTAGCTACAAATTCCAACGGAAAACCAGGAATAATACGCACCGACAATGGGGGAGAATACAAAAGCAAAGAAGTGGCCTTATACTTGAAGAGACAAGGAATAGTACACCAGATAACCACACCATACACTCCTGAACAAAACAGTGTAGCAGAAAGGAAAAATCGCACACTTGTAGAAATTGCCAGGTGCATGTTATTGGATGCCAACCTACCTCATAAGTACTTGGGAGAAGCGGTCATGACTGCAACCTACCTACAGAACAGGCTACCCTCAAGAGCCGTTAAAAGTACTCCATTCAAAATGTGGCTTGGATCAAAGCCTAGCATAGGGCACATCAGAGTGTTTGGATGTAAAGCATAAGCTTATATTACAAATTAGAAGTGATCCAAGCTGGAAAACAGAGCCATGGAGGGCATTCTAGTAGGCTACAGTGAGCAAACTAAGGGTTACAGAATTCTGCACCCAAAGACTAGCAAAGTGACAATAAGCCATAGTGTTTATTTTGATGACAGCCCATCACCAGAAACACTGATCCCTGAAAGCTGGGATTATGCCCAGCAAACCAGAAAAAAGGGTCGACCAAAGTGAACCTGTGCAAGAGTCAGAACAAGAGGTGGAACTCACAGTGCCTAAATTAAGTTCCCCACCAGATGCTGCTGAACTGCCTGAAATCAGAAGATCCACTCAGACTACAAAGGGGAATACCACCCCGCAAACTCTCATACACTGTCAAAATACACAGCATACTTGAACCAACATCCTGAAAAGACCTAGAAAAACTGCCAAAACGTGAAGCCAATAAATGGCGAAAGGCAGCAGAAGAAGAATTAAAGTTACTTCAGGAAAATAAAACCTGGACACTCAGAGCTCCCTCCTAACCTCAAAACTTTAGGAAGGAAGTGGGCTTTCAAAGTAAAACCAGACGCAGAAGGGTATATCCACAAATAGAAAAGCCAGCCAGTTGCCAAGGGTTACTCCCAGAAATTCGGTAACGATTACTATGAAACATTTGCTCCCGTCGTAAAACACTCCATCAGAGCGCTTCTTAGCATTGCAGCCAGCAAGGGCATGCAAGTGAAACACCTAGTCGTTAAAACTGCTTTCTCTTCGTGTCTTCCAGGACGGCCCAACAGTGAGAGATGATAGGCTCCTCCCCACAGGAAACACAATCAATTTAAATTTGTTAAAAGGCCCCACCCTTCCCTCTGCCCCTCAGTTTAGATTGTGTTTCTTCCTAAGAGAGGAGAAGGGAAGAAAAAAGAAATCATCAGAGGAGAGCCGCTCACAATTCCCAGACCTGTTCAGTAGGTGTAGGGAACAGGGACTCAGATCCACCTGATGAGGTAAAACCAACAAAGCAAGCATGCAGGGGCTCTTTCAGGCCACTTTTTTGCGTCTGAAGAGATATCTGATCTGCCTAAGGAAACCTCAGCACAGCATAGACCCTACAAAGGACTAGCCAAAAGCCCTTTTAGAGTGTCTACTTGTACACCATTCCCTTAAAGGTCGTATCCTTTAACAATGGCAAAATACCTGAAAACAGCAGGAAGAGCGATCTGATGGTGGTTTCCTCTTCTCCTGCAAAAAAACTCCCAGTTGGAATAGTAAACTGGCTGATAAAAAAGGCCTCAGGTTCAATGTAAAATCCCTCCCTACATGTGCTCAGGAGTTGAATTAACAAAACCTGGGGCCGGCGTAAGAATAAAGGACAACAGTGGTGCATACCTCCCTTTATCTGGGGAGATTAACAGGTTCTTTTCCTGATTACAGCCAGGTGGGTCTTTTAGCTCTGCTTGTGGTTGTACTCCCTCCCTTAATGAGGGTGATACTACCTGTCCCTCTCTAGAGGGGAACAAATAACCCAGAAACTGTGTGTGTAGTCTGGCAGGTCTCTTGCACTGCATGGAAATCTAACAATGAAAATTGTATAGTGTGTAGCCAGCCATAACATTATTGTGTGAGCTTGCTTTTACACGGGTACTACGCTAAAGTCACGCTATCTGTAGAGCGACTTTGCAGTGCGACTTGGATACGCTGTTTAATACAATCTTGGATGTGATATTGTGGTCTTTTACATCAGTAAAGTGCAAGCACTTGGCCTGCTAGAATCGCTACAACCCTAAAAGTCGCAGGACCAGGGAAGTTACATAACAAGTCGCACCTGTAAAATAGAGCTTAAGGGGTGGAACCCGTAATTTTTAAGCTACTATCCATCCTGGGACAAACTAGATGCATTACTATCTGCAACTCTAGTTAATGATTTTTGTTAGGTACAAAAATCCCTGTACAGCAGCTACATATATATATTAAACAAGCAAAAAGTTGGGGGAGCAAACCCTGAACATGTATTTCTAAAGCTGGTGCAGCTATGAACCAAGTGGCATGCATATTAAAAAAGAATAGGGCACACATGCAAAAAAAATTACTATCAAATATGAAGACAATCCATAAATAAAAATGGGGATTTGGTCCCACCATATGGCCATATCGTGCTCAAGCCCACCACTACGTCAAAGTACCCCATTGTCAGTGGGTGACAATGGGGTACTTTGACGTAGTGGTGGGCTTGAGCACGATATGGCCATATGGTGGGACCAAATCCCCACATATATATATATATATATATATATATATATATATATATATATATGCTAACCTGTATCTAATGCTTGCTTGTCCAGTCCTTCAGGTTTCTGAATTGTCTTCAAGCAACAACTATGTTCAGCCTTTCTTACAGAGAGGCTGAGGTAAGTGATCTCCAGACCTGTGCTCATTAAAGACTTCACATGCTGGGGAAACTCGGATCACACCTGACTGGTAAGGTAATCAGCTGCTGCTAAGGTGATGTATGAAACCACCTCAGACCTTCATTACCAGGTTTTCTCCTCCAGGGGAGAAAGGTTTAACAGCTAGAGTCCTCTGCTTGTTATTTCTTAGAAAATTCACCAAGACTCTGACTTACTGCCTAAGTCGGCCTAGATCGCAGTCCCTTACAAATTCACAATGTGGAAACCTATCTGTGTCTTGGGAATGTTTTATTGTCGACTACCAAATACATGCAACTTAGTTGTCTGCCTTTTTTGTCGTCTGTCCGGTGCAAGACTCTACAAAGGACTAGGCAAAAGCCCTTCTAGAGTGCTTACTTATTCACCATTCCCTTTAAGGTCGTATCCTTTAACATTGGCAAATACCTGAAAACAGCAGGAAGAGTGATCTGGTGGTGGTTCCCTCTTCTCCTGCAAAAAATTCCCAGTTGGGATATTAAACTGGCTGATAAAGAAGGCCTCAGGTTCAATGTAAAACCCCTCTCTGCATGTGTTCAGGAGTTGAATTAACAAAACCTGGGGCCGGGGGCGTGCTCCATTTGGATAGTGGGGTTTTCGCAGTTAACCTATTACACCCTTATTCCTCAGCATATTGGAAATGCACTGCATGGTCTTTAGCAACATTTCTGTGGTCACTTGACAAGTAACCTGACTGTTAAGCAAAATATGCACAAGGGGCTCCAGACTCAGTTCTATTATAACTATACTGGTGCAAGCAAAAACGAGCAATCTTAAATTGATCATTATTAACATCTGTTACAACAGCTGTACCAGGTTACTATTCAGAAATACGCAATCTTATGTTTGCTAGTGGTGGTTCTAAGTATCAAATAATATAGAACTGTAAAATTGGTTGTAACTTTTGTTGCCTGCCTGATACATGCCTATATCATGCAAAACGCACACCATCAGATATGGATGCTTAAACTGTACCCTGTTGCTAATCGAGGATATGCAACATTGTTGTTAGCAGTACTGTGGCACTATATGGCTGCACCGGGTGGCCAATTAGATAAGCACAACAGGGACATAGATACTGTCTTGGTACCTGTTTTACTATCAAAAAATCCATGACATGGAAGTCTAGTGTTTCTTGTCTGACATATTGCTATACCTTGTTACTCATCAGAAACAAGAAAACTTGAAAGTTTGTATCTTTTCTGATATGGTTGTTGTATGAAGGTACCTGGTCAGGTATCAGCAAAACACAACAGGTGAATGGCATCCCTTCTGTCTTATATGGACTGATTGCTGATCATATTACAGAAATACTCAGCAGGGCATGTGCTTGTCTCTTTCTGTTGTTGGTCTTTACATTTGACTGTGCAGCTGCATACTCAATAAGGCAGACGCCTGGGTCTTCCTATTTTATGACCGTGTTTATTACACTTCTAAAAATACACAACTAAAAGGTTTACATTGTGTCTTACCGGGTCTAGTTCATCTAGTGGCACCTCAGAAATACACATGTCTGTCTACATCTTTTTTGCCCGGGGTGGTGCGTTAGTAACGCACAGTCAGTAGTCTCCTATACGTGTGATACTATTTATACATATATCACCTTGGTTGCAGACTGCATATACCCAGGGGATTAGAAGGGCAGAAGTTCTGGCTATGGAAGCATCAAATGCCAAAAAACTCAGTCATTTTTTGTTCAATCATATCAGAGTTTTTTCCTCTGCTTAAAAACCTGGTAAGGTCGCAGGACCCTAGAAGAGAGGGATAAAATATCATCCTCTTTCTTCTATGAAATGTGTGCATAGGAGCATGGCAGTCTAAGAGATGGTATCAGAGCCTGTATGACCCATTTACCTAACACTATAGCTTTAAGGTTCGGGAGGTATCCCTCCTGGGTACCTCCCGATATTGAAAGGGCCTAACTCTGTTTTCCGCTTAATTGCGGACAGATCTATTGGCAGTTAGCGTATAGGGCCAGACACCAGGTAGGATACCTGATCTCTACAATAAGGCCAAAATATTAATTTGCCCAGCTCCTGTCTGCTTTTTCGCGGACAGATCTATATGGAAAGATTTATGACTCAGACATCAGGTAGGATACCTTATCGCTAAGGCATCTTTTTAGCAAACTCCTGGTTTTTTCCTGCATTTCGGGCAGGTGTATAAGACGTTTGGTCGAGTGGATAGAACTTTGTTCACAACTAACATTCAGTTGTGACGAAAGTCCTGGGTTGCTGTACTTTGAGTATATGCCAGTCCATACCTTTTGAACCTATAGAGGAGGGTTCCCCTTTAAGTTTTGCTTCTCAAAACCAGCTTCATGTTAACTGTCACTTCAACCAGAAGTGTAGGGGAATTACAAGATCTTTCTAGGAAAAGATCCTTTATTTTGTTTATTCTCATATAGGATTATTCGCAGGCCAGATCCCTTAGATCTACCCAGGGTACCTCTTCCCTTAACAGGTAGCAAATTTTCTCCATCCTTAGGTGGTAACCCTATGGATATAAAAGTAATGAATTTTCACCGATTAGACGTGAGGAACCGCCTCCTCACTTAAATTACTGAGGACCAGGGAGTTTGGAAAATTCTAATTAACCACTGATCCTCCATTCTGGACCAATAGGACTACGGGCCTCAAAGCCTTCAGTCCCTAGGTGGATTGGATAAGCCATTAAACATGTCTTATGAAAAGTTTTGGTGTTTCAGCACCAGCAAAACTGACTTTTCTTCTGGGGCTTCCAGGACGGCTGGCCTACCCGCCCTTGTTAAAAGGGTGTGAATATTATGGATAAACCTAGGTAGTAAGTACCTATAGAATTATTAGAACACTTCCCTCGGAATCGGTTGTGGAAGATACTTTATTACAACTGATGGTCAGAGGGAAGGGTGGGGCCTTTTAACAAATTGAAATTGATTGTGTTTCCTGTGGGGAGGAGCCTATCCTCTCTCACTGTTGGGCCATCCTGGAAGGCTCGGAAGAAAAGACTGTTACCGGTAAACTAACGGTAGGTTTTTCTATATGAAGACGTTAAGGAAGACCTCTACATGGAGCAACCACTAGGGTTTGAGCAAGGAGGCAACCTTGTGTGTAAACTTCAGACCATCATCCATGGTCTTAAGCAATCTGCAAGAATGTGGAATGAGAAAGTGAATGAAGTACTTACTAGAGAGGGATTCTCAAGCAGTAAAGCATACCCCTGTCTCTACTCCAGGAATCAAGAAGAGAGGTGGGTATACATTCTTATCTATGTCGACATTATAACCTGTTTTGAACAAAAAGGCTGATTATAATCAGTTCACAAGCTGAAAGAAAATTTTAAAATCAAAGAGCTAGGGAACATTAGCTACTATCTGGGAATCCAAATAGAGAGAAAAGAAGATGAAAGTTATCTTCTGAACCAATCTCAAAAAATCTCAGAAGCCTTGTAAGAATTCCATATGCAAGATGCAAAGGATGTGAAAAGTCCTATGGAACCAGGCTATCAAAAGAGCAATGAAGCAGAAAACTTGCTACCCAACAATGACGTGTCACAGAGCAATCGGTAAGCTGCTATATGTTGCTACTGTGAAAAGGCCAGACATAGCCGCAGTAGTTGGCCTGCTATGCAGGAAAGTCTCGGCTCCCTGTCAGCATGACTGGAACACAGTAAAAAGAGTGATACAGTACCCCAAAGGAACAATTCAGATTAAGTTACGGTTACCAGCAACATCAAATTCAAAACTGGTTGGGTATGTGGATGCTGATTGGGCCAGGGACTGCACAGACCGCAAATCCACAAGTGGATTCATCTTCCAGTATGGGAAAGGAACCATAGGTTGGTCAAGTCGAAAGCAGGTAACTGTTGCTCTATCTTCAACTGAAGCACAGTTGTACTGAGCACATTGCAGCAGCACACGCATGTCAACAAGCGATATTGATTTGTCAACTTTATGTGGACATTGGGGTAGACATATCAAAACCAATTCTACTTTTTGAATACAACCAGGGATGTATAAAGCTTACGCAGTCAGAAAGGGGTCAATCCCAGGACCAAACACATTGACGTCAAGTATCACCTACTGAGGGATAGTCAAGAGCAAGGTATTATTGATATTCAATACTGCCCATCAAAGGAGATGACTACTGAGGCACTCACCAAGTCTTTGTCGAAAGAACGTCATAATTATATCCAGAAGAAGCTGAATGTAATTTAACAAAGCACATGCTGTTGAGAAGGAGTGTTGGAAGAACAACAGCATGTTGCTTATGTACTGTAACTATATATAAATTATACCTGTCTATGCAGCAGGTGGCTCTGTAGTGGGATAGTGTAATGTGCATGTAAATCTATTGTATGATGCAATGAGAGGAAGTGCCTTTCCTCAGTGTTCAGTTGTAGGAATGGGCTTGGGCGTGTTCGGGATCCCCGATTCCACCAGTAAGCCAACACTGCACATGGCTAATCACAGGCAGTGAGACATTTCCTGATCCACAGCTGCACAGACACAGCAATGGCTCTAGAGAGAAACGGAAAAAAACAAGTTTTAAGGAAAAAAGACACGCACGGTTACCATCATGGAACCTGCCCTTAGAAATGCCATGTAACCATAACTGGAGTGCATGTGTATAGACAGAAAGTGGCTGCATTGAAGCTTCAAGATGGCAGCACTGATGGCAAACGATGTAGAAGGTGAAAATTGTCATTTAAATTTTAACAAGGGCAATTGTTTATAAATCATGGTGCTTTAGCAAAATACATCTAATTCAGTTAGGATCCGCTTGTACTTAAACAGACAATCTGTTATCCTAAAATGAGATCTTTATTTGGTTTTCAAAATGTTTTTTCTCTATCGTCTGTTGAGGGTAACAACTTTTTTGGTAATAAGTAACCAAGGATTAAAGCGATTGTAAAGTCTCGTTATTTCTTCCTATAAAAATAACCATGTACCTGCTCTGTTGCAGTCGATTTGCACAGAGAAGCCCGGATCCTCCTCTTCTTGGGTCCCTCTTCTGTGATCCTGGCCCCTCTCACCTGTTCAGTACCCCCACAGCAAGCAGCTTGCTATGGGGGCACCTGACCTGAGTCACAGCTTCCTGTGTCCATTCAGACATGAAGCCCTGACCCGGCCCCGCCCCCTCTCTCTCCTAAATGGCTAGTGGACTTTAATTGACAGCAGCGGCAGTCAATGGTGCCGCTGCTGCGTCTCAGCCAATCAGGAGGGAAAATCTCAAGCGACCAAGACACTGTTGGACATCACTGGATAGAGAAGAACCTCAGGTAAGTGTTAGAGGGGCTAAGGGGGCTGCTGCACACAGAAAGTTTTTTTTAACCTAATGCATAGAATGCATTAAGATAAAAAACCTTCTGACTTTACAACTCCTTTAAACTGTTTCCTAGAGGGGAAATTGATTTTAGGCACAGAGAAAATATAAGGGCAGTACCCTAAAAGCTACAGTATAACACTCCCACCTCACCTTGCCAGTTACGCTTGGGGATTTACTAAAACTGGAGAGTGCAAAAACTGATGCAGCTCTGCATAGAAACCGGTTAACTTCAAGGTTTTTTTTTTTTTTTTTTCTTCAAAGCCTAATTGAACAAGTTGAAGTTAGAAGCTGATTGGCCAACATGCACAGCTGCACTAGATTTTGCACTCTCCAGTTTTAGTAAATCAACCTCTAATGCCCCGTACACACGTGCAGATTATCTGTAAACTTTTGTCTTCAGATTTACCTTTTCTATGTAGTGCAAGGGCCTGCCGGATTGCATACAAATTGAAAGTGTTTAGGTTTGACCTCATTTAATATGGTTTTGGTAAGTCTGCAGACAAAAGTCTTCAGATAATCTGCACGTGTGTACGGGGCATTAGGCTGGCCATACATGTTCAACTTTTGTTGTACAATTTTCTGTTAGATTTACCACAAACCACATAATATGAGGTCAAAGCTAAACAACACTTTCACTTGTATCTAATTAGGCAGGCCTTTGTACTACATAGTTGAAGGTAAATTTCAAGAAAATTGTTCAGAAAATTGTATCGTGTATGGCCAGCCTAAGTATAACTGGCAGAAGGGTGAGGTGGGAGGGTTATACCTTCTAGGGGGTTGGCCTTCAATTTTCTAGGTGCCTAATGTCCATTTCCCCTCTAGGAAGCAGTATAACCGTTGGTTGTTTGGTGTCCTCAGAAGAATGGCTCTCATTCCTTTCTGCTCTCTTTTTAACTTAAATTGGAAGATTTTTATTTAATCAATAGGCACTGGTAAGTTCATGCAGGATATTTAAAATCATGGAAGTCTCTCCAGTTAGTCATCAAGCGCTGTTTTCTCAGTTCTGTATACTGATTTTTTTTCTGCAAAGGTGCTGTAGTTGGCAGTGACAGCCTCATATGTTCCAGTTAGCACAGTTAGGTAGGTCAGGCTATTTGTGAGGAGTAGTTAAATCTTACCTTTTTTACTAGGATTTTCTGTATGCTATTATTGGGTTGCATACTGGACATCAACTCATCTCACCATGGTGGGAACTAGGGATTTTTTGGATGGACTCTATTCAGGCAGTCATTGCCTCTCTTTATCATGGAGACTTCTTAAAGTATATCAATAAAGGGATGCGTATATACAGTACATTACACATTCCCATCTTTCCAGGTCACAAGCATTTTTTTTTTTTTTACTTTGCTGTGAGTGACAATCATAATCAGTTTATGGCCCTTCCCTTTAGCCTTGTCTTGGACCCAGGATTTTTCACAAAGGTGCTGGCACCAGTTTTAGGGCTTCTTCCCCTCCTCCTTCAAGGTATTCCAGTCAGTATATCTGGACAATCTGCTGCTGTGTGAACAGCAATGAGTTCTAACAATAAACTCGAACAATACCTTTTAAGCCAAGAGCTTCCTCTCCATAGGTTGACAGTGCTGCTGTTCAAGTGGTAGTTTTGTTGCTCCATCAGTGGAGGCTCTCTAAGGGCTCATGTACACGCAGACTAGGTCTGATTGCCAGGCACAGGAAAACACGTAAAAATTGCTGCGACTTGCAGCCAGCGGTCAAAATGTTCCTATCCTGAATGTGATTCTTCCGTGTTCAGGAGAGGAAGGTTGAACCTCCCCTAACCAAAGCAGCTTCTAAACACTTGTAAAAGCCTATGAGTACATGGACACATAGGCTTTTATGGAGTAGAGTTTTGGAACTTTGACAAAAAAAAAAAACGGCAACTCAAGTTTAGAAGCTGTGTACATGAGCCCTAAGAGAGGGTGTGTGTTAATGGTCATACCACTTAGTAAAAAAAAAAAAAAGGGAAAAAAAAAAAAACAAATACAGCTAATATATTTATGGATTGGCATGCTGCAATATATTAACATTTTGTTTTTAGGTTTAGTTCTGCTTGAATTCAACAACTTAGGAGGGGTAAGAAATAACTAGTTTCTAGAGCTTTGGAGTGGTGTATTATGCCAGTTGTACCCTACATTGAATGTGCTGTTCATTTCATGGTAGCCAAAGTTTGTTGACCGCTCCACGGAGCTAAAATTAGAGCTTGCATCACCACGTGCAAACAGGGAAAACTGCTTTCATGAGTCCTGTTGCTCTATGTTTACAATCGTGTGGTCTGTTTTCAAGCCACACAAGCAAAATGCTGCATTGTTTGATGTACTGCCTATTTTGACAACTGTGGTAGACACATCTGCCTTCAAATCTTCCAAATCCAAAGATACAATCTGTCTTCTCGATCCCTTTCTGGGAGAAACGTGTGTGAAATGAAGCACATCCAAGCTTCTCTCTTATACCAACTGTAGTTAATTTTCCAGTTCTATGCAAACAAAAGAAAATCATCAAAAAAATCATGATCATGAAATGCTGTGTATTAATGTTATGTGAAGATTTATCTAATGCTACACTTAAATTTTTAAAAGTAAAATAATTGTTCATTCACAGTTCACCATGCCCGGGACCGGGATAGAGCATAATTGAGTGGATTAAAGTGATCATAATTGGTATTTTTTAAATATAACATCATTTTTATTTTAACTTACCTCTTATGGGCAATGGTATTGCACAATGCACTCCTTTATCTCCTCTTCTGAAGCATTTCATTGTGTGCTTGGTCCACATGAGTGCTTCTGTGATTGGAACTTTTGGGAACATTTTAGGAATTTGTTTTTAGAACCTGGGACCACACTTGGAACTATTTTTATAGGTAAGGGTCATATCATAATAGCAGCTTTGTAGGACGGATATGTAGCAGTTACAAATTAAGCTAGCTGCAGATTTACTTTTACAAATGGCAAGTCTTCTCCAGGAAGCTTCAAATCTCTGGTGTGCTGTGCAGCTCCATTGAATATCATGAGTAGCTATTAAAGCTAGCAATGCTGTAGGTATCTTCAAATGGTGCAATCAGTAAATAGCCCAACAATATGGCCACATATGGGACAGTGACTAAGCGGTTAGCACTTTTGCCTAGGGTCGTCGGTTCGAATCTCACCCATGGAAGTACCTGCACAGAATTTGCATGTTCTCCCTGTGCCTGCCTGGGTTTCCACCAGGTAGTAGGTTAATTGGCTCCTGTCTAAATTGGCCCTAGTCTGTATATGTATGAATGTGAGTTAAGGACCCTAAATTGTTAGCTCCTTGAGAGCAGGAACTGATGTGAATGTACAATATATATATATATATATATATATATATATACTGTATATATACCTTATGTAAATACATAAGAGGTCCATATAGTGAACTTGGTGTTGAGTAATTCACTTTAAGGTCAACACAGAGGACAAGGGGCCACTGTTTGTCTAGAGGAAAACAGATTTCGTCTCCAAATACGGAAAGGTTTCTTCACCGTAAGAGCTGTGAAAATGTGGAATAGACTCCCTCCAGAGGGGGTTCTGGCTAGCTCACTATATTGCTTTAAAAAAGGCCTGGATTCTTTCCTGGGTGTACATAATATAAATGGGTACTAATATTTATAGGTAAAGTTGATCCAGGAAATATCCGATTGCCTCTCGGGGGATCAGGAAGGAATTATTTTCCCCTGCTGTAGCAAATTGGATCATGCTTTGCAGGGGTTTTTTCGCCTTCCTCTGGATCAACTGCGGGTATAAGATTGTGTATATGGGATTGTATGGTTGGGTTTTCGTTACTGGGTTTTTTTTTTTTTTTTTTTTTTTTTTATTGGTTGCGCCAGATGGACTTCCTGACTAACTATGTAACTATGTATGTAAAGCTCTTCGTAAATTGATGGTGCTATATAGGTGCCTGTAATAAATAATAAACAGACATAGTTACAACTTAATTGAACAACACTGTAACGGCACCCCGGACACAAAAGGGTTAAAACCGTTTAGGAGATCTTCCCCTTCCAGAGCTACAGGCACAGCTACTTGCAGGACACCAAACTCCCGAACTGGAAACCAAGGAATGATGCAAACAGTGTAGCTGGAACCTTATGAATGCTGCATACAGCTGAATAGGAAAAACCATATGAAGGGTTTACACTCCTAGCAGTCACTGGAACAGCATACAATAAATCCCCCCAATAACGAGACAAGGCTCTGCGTTGAGGTTAAAACAGGAACAACATTTATTGGAAGAACACAGCACACTTTTATACAGAATTTGGAACATCCTTCCCCCAACAACCGCTTTCCCATTGGTCAATTGCACAGTACCTGCAGTTCCCCATAAGGTCCTCTCCAGCCATGCAAATGAGGGCTTGAAAATTAGTCAGCAGTGATTGGTCAGATAGCTTGACCAGAAGGACTGCCATGTGCAAGGAGACAAAAGCCCCCAGGGGGCAATCAATGTACACAATAGCCAGACACAGAACAATGGTTCCCTAACGAGCCCTCAATACACATTACTCTGATGCCCCATACACACGTGCAGATTATCTGCAGACTTTTGTCTGCAGACTTACCTTTTCTATGTAGTGCAAGGGCCTGCCGGATTGCATACAAATTGAAAGTGTTTAGGTTTGACCTCATATTATATGGTTTTGGTAAGTCTGCAGACAAAAGTCTGCAGATAATCTGCACGTGTGTATGGGGCATTAGTGTCAATACATCTCTTAGCAGACAGCAGGCAAGTTCATTAGCACACCCAACAATAGGTGAATGGAGAGCCACCTCAGACAGTCCGTCTCCTCTGCCTAAAACTAGTTTTCACAGAGACCTCTATCCTGGAGACAATGGAAAATATAATTAGGTTTAGCTTCCAGGATAGAGGCAAGACTCCATTAGCCACATGGTTAAAGAAACACAGAAAGACACAAAAATGCATAACTCCCAGTCTACTGAACAGAACCCCCACATTCAACCCATCCCCAGATAGCCTGGATCTGAGCGCTCAACATATCCAAACAGCGCTCAGATGCCACAAACACAGTCAAATCGCCATGGGGTTTACATTTAGCATGGGCTAATGAGAGGGTCCATAGTCACATTGCAGGAGGCGAGCAACCAGGCTTCTTCAATGCCCAGTGACGAGATTGGTCTCGTCACAAACACATTTAATTGATTCTAATTGTATTTTGCAGAGTAATACTGATGCCGCTACAAGATCTCTTGTTTGACCAAGCTCTAAATCCTATACAGTAACTGGTGTGTGACTGCCCAGCTGAATGATTTGTGCTAGAAAATGCCTGGGAATGTCAAATGACAGAATCGCCTGCATAATGTTTTGCTTGCGTCTATCTAGCAAGGTTGCTTTGCGGTATAATCAAGTAAGCGCAGACCTCTGCAGTGTATAAATGTGCTTTTACTATACAAAACCTGCGGTAAATACAAACTATTACAATATTAGGAACATATTACAAGAATGACAGATAAAACAATGCCTAACAAATGAACAGCCTATGGTCTGTAAACAGAAATACACTTAAAGTTAGTTAACAGTGTTCTTGATTCTTCGATGACAACGAGGACTCAGGCTTTCTAAGCAGATGCTGGAGAATCAGGTGAAAACATCTTGGTTACAGGGGTCTCTGGTGTTCAATGCCTCCTGGAGTCCTGGATAAGACTGACTCATTCCAGTTTGGGCTGTGGTAGATACAGGCCATTGTGTGGCTAAATGACCAATCAAACCTGTTTGGACAGTGACTAATACCTTAAAGGGGGAAAGGGTAGGCTTGGTCATACTGCATTCCTCAAGCCAAGCCTTCAGAAATGAATAAGCTATACATATGACCTTATATGGCTTCTTGACCAGAACTTGGAGGCTACAATGCATTAGTGAGCCACTGTATTAATAAGGAAATATGTAATATGCAATTTTCACAACACATAAATCCACAAAAAGCTAGTTTAATGTGGGGTACATGTTAATTAATATATAAGCATATATACAAAATACTTGTATACTATAGGTTCTTACTCTTAGCTCTGATAAGTGCATGATATCATAATCGACTGTACAGGATACAGGTACTTTATTCTTAGACTATGCATCATATGCCACTAATTTCAGGTGATTAGTCCCTGACAAAGCTTTGCTGAGACTGCCCCCCCAGAGTATCCATATAACGCACCCACTTCTTGAGGCTATAGTCTTTTGTCATTGTCCTTAGGTGATGCCCCCCTTCTTTTGTGGTGGGGTTTTTTTTTTTCCAAACTTTTTCAGGGTTTATTTTTCCTAATCTTCTTATAAAGGTCCAGGGCCGTGGTCCATTCCTGTGGCACCCAGACCCTGAATACACCTTCAGGGGTATGCCTACAGGGACAGTCAAAGCCTGGACCCTGTACAGAAGCAGGGACATGGTAAGACAGGGTTTCCTTGTACCTTTTACATACTGGTTTCTGGCTATACAGTACATGTCTTGTTGGATTGTTCATATACACTACATTATATCATACAAAACACATTGCAGTGCTAAGCATACAAGTAGTTTGAGTGCAATATACACTTCCAGTGGTTTTTCCCTAACTATTATTGTCTTGCTTTATTCACCTTATGTTATTATAACATCTACCTATTCACATTTATTTGGCAGTCTTTTTTTTTTTCTCATTATGCCCCATTAAAAAATTTTTTTTCAATGATTGCAGTGTGTTGATCTTGGCGTTATCGTCTATAGACCTACCAATATACTGTATCTCTCATATGAGAAATTTTCTAACTATAGCAGACACAACATAATGGTTTATACCCCAATCTATTCACATATCAATGTACGCCTTACATTGTTTAAAATAAAACCTTCACATTCTGTGGCGCTACATGCGTTAAACACTTTATCACACCATGAACATTCAGGTCGGAAAGTGTCTCAGAGACCTCTTCATTTTAGGCTTCTGAGTCCAACTGACCAACTTACTCAAGTTTTCTCCAGTTTAAATAAATCCTTTATCTCCTTACTAAAGTTTTATATGAGAGCTTAAACAATAAGTTTCAACTACTCCTCTTTATAAGAATCCATCAAAAGCATCCTTTTTGGACTCCTGTACCCATCCTTGTTCTGCCAAAGCTGTCTAGGTCTAAAGCGGGCCATAGATGGATCGAAATTCGGCTAACTAAATTTCAGTCTACATGTGACCGCTCTCATTCGGCAGAATTCAAGCATGCAGGACTTTTCAAAGCTCACTACACCTGCAGTGTGCACATAGGCTTTAAAGCGGTAGTAAAGTTTGCTTTGTGATTTTTACCTACGGGTGATCCTATAATAAGGCTTACCTGTTGGTAAAATGAAAATCTCTTAAACGTGCACCGTTTAGGAGATATTAACCCTGGATGCAGCCAGTGACGTCACGTACACATGCACTCTGAAGGTCTGGCTTTTTGTGCCGGACCTTCAGAGCACCATACCATAACCAAGCACCATGACATCATCCCAGAAGGAAGACAATGTGTAGATGGAAGCCCTCTCAGCAGTGACAGCACACCGCTGGAGGGCTTAGTTTTAAGGTAAGTATTTCATAATGTGCTAGTATGCAATGGCTACTAGCACATTATACTGTTATTTTTCAGGGGAATTTTTTTTTTTTTTTCATTTCAGCGGTTTACTACCACTTTAATGGGAAATAGTTTTCATGCACTTTTGTCACCCTGAAAAAGCATGCCGAAAGCAAAGCGCATTAGTATAAAATGGGTCTTACTATGGGCCATCTGTTTTCCCTCCTCTTCCATGAAGCAGCTGCTAGCTGACACAGGAGAGCCGATCATGCGACCAAAGTGGCTTTTAAAATATATATATGCATCTTTCTTTCACAGAGTAGTAAGTATAGGTGTTAGAAAGTGTGTGTGTGTGTGTGTGTGTGTGTGTGTGTGTGTGGGGGGGGGGGGGGGGGTAGTTATAAGATTAGTTAGATCGATCCTGGAATTCCACTTTAATTTTGATATCGTTCCTATTCAGTTTTCTTTCCTCACAACTTTAGTCTATGGCAGACCCCATGTTCAAGAACATGCTCTCATTGCCACCCCCAATTTGCCCTTATCTGAGAGATCCTCCCAGATTATACTGGCAAACTCCTTGAGACAGCCAATCACTCAATTTTTCCCACTCTGGGTCACAGGCATCCTCACTAAGTGGGGAGATTAACGCCATTATTTGGACCCCATTTTACTTATATTACCTTGAGTTTTTGATATATCTTTCTCCCTGTACAAGGCTTGAGAACTGTCAGGTTCACCATTTTCTGTCTCCTTCACAGTACTGGTTCTTGAATGGTATGTGAAGCTTTTGTGTAGCTTACTTGTGCTATTTTACTGACATGATGGATCTCAATATTCATACATACCACCATCAGTCTGTTTGTATATATACACATCATGACTGTATATATTTTTATCATCTATTTGTGGATTCATCCAACTTTGTGGCACTTCTAATAACAGTCAGCAAGATCATTTATTTTGGCTCCATAGACTCACATCCCCCAGCGCTACATTCTTAGGTTTCTGTGTTGTTCTCCTGTGTATTGACACCATCCTTGGTGCGATATATGTTTATCTTAGCTGCAGGTGGATATCTTGTTTGTTCATTCATTTATTGCTAGATTGTCCCATATTAGCTTATTGTTACTATCATAATCTGAATAATTTTGTTTGCAGTCCAAGATTATACTGGCAAACTCTTTGAGACAGTCAATAACTCAATTTTTCCCACTGAGGGTCACAGGTATCCTCACTAAGTGGAGAGATCAACGCAAATATTTGGCCCCCTATTTACTTATATCACCTTGATTTTTATAAACCTTTCTCCCTGTACAAGATTTGGGAACTGTCAGGTTTCTTGCCTTATGAGCTGTGAAGCCTTTTAGCACTTACCTCTTCAAAAAAAAAAAAAAAAACATAACCTTTTATAACTCCATTCACAAGTTTAGTACTGGTAAAGGTCGCTTTGCTCTTTTATTTTTTGTCAGATTCTCCCTTTAAGCATCTTTCTCTATCCATGTTCGGTCTGTATGCACCCTGGCACTTGCCTAGCTCATCTTCACAACACCCTAATCTGTATAGCTGCTCTACATAGTCTCAGAGATCCACCTGCATCTCTAATTTATGGAAACTCACCAGTGAAACGCATTCCAACCTTTGGGTTAGTGCTTCTCCTTTAGAGGATATGCATATCTCTCCCTGATACTTTACAATCTAACATACTGTAAGGAATATTTATCAACTACTCTTATGAAAGGAAAGCTCATCCCAGAAATTGTTTCTATTTCTCAACATGCAACTTCCTTGGCTTGAAATTGCCAAACACCTAGCCCTGGGTTCTATGCAGGTTTTAATTGGGCCTGGTGTGTCTTTTATTACCACCTACCTCAACTTTTACACCTATTGTACATCCTCTTTTGCAAAGCTGCTTCCCCTTGTTGCCTGTTGTTACCTTTTGTATCCCTCTGGGGCATCATTAGGTGCTCTTACCTAAGCAGAGCACTACCTCAATTCCTTGGCCTCTCCCCAGTATAAGATTTCTTAATTAAAATGGGGCCTTATTTTCCTTGTGGTCCATAGCAGCAGTAGTGCTGCCTAGGCTCTACTTTGGGAACCCTCGCTTTTTCCTATGCTACATGAGGGCAAAATATCCTGGAATCTAGCTCCATTTGCTTCCCTGAGGCTCTTCTTATTCACCGTATGATTGGCCCCATGAATAATCTTCTATGGCTTCATGCCATGTTTTCCTTGGTAACTGATTGCTTTTTAGTTCTTTCACAGGGTAGTCCATCTATGTGACTTGCTGGGGCTTGAAATGAGTCCTTCCATCCCTTCCTGGGCCCATTCTGAGCCTTTCCAAGATTTTGCAACAGTTTTTTTCAAAAGTTGTGGGGCCGCCCCTTAATTTTCTGTTCACTTTTTCATAATGTTATTTTGCCAGGGGGCTGGTTGAACCTCTACTGATGCGTGCTTTGGCTGCAAAGTGCTTCTGTTGTCAACCATTGACTCTTCTTGGTTCCTGTGGGCTTGTTACGGGTATTTTGGCTTTAGTTACCCACCCCTTGTTTTATTGTTCAGAGATGTGCCATGGACTAAGAATAAAGTGCATGTGTCCTGTACTGTACATATAAAATGATAAGAATGATTTGCCTGTAAATTCTATATCCTGAAGTACAGTACAGGATACAGGTCCCTCCCCTCTTTTCTCTGTGATTTCCTTACTGACAAAACTGTAGCCTCACAGAGTTAGAGGGGTTATATGGATACAAGGGTGCTCCTGGCAAAGCTTTGCCAGTGTTCAATCACCTGACGGTAGTCTAAGGATAAAGTTCCAGTGTCCTGTACTGTACTTTAAGATATATGGCATTATAAGATAAATCAACATTTCTATTTTTTTGGGACTGAACCTGATGCATATGTGTCTTATGTTAAGCATACTAACTATTTTGGTTAATGCACATTAATTTCCTTGGAGTGGAACTTGTGTTGTATCTGTATAGAATAGCAATTAAAGTGGTTGTAAAGGCAAATTTTTTTTTATCTTATTAAGATAAAAAGTCTTCTGTGTGCAGCAGCCCCCCAGCCCCTCTAATACTTACCTGAGTCCATCTCGATTCATCAATCCATCCAGTGTTGTCTCGGCTGCCCGGGACTCCCCTCGCTGCTGTCAAAGTCAGTGAGCCAATGAGAGAAAGGGGGAGGGGCCTGGCCGCAGCTCCATGTCTGAATGGACACATGAAGCTGTGGCTCGGCTCCAGTGCCCCCATAGCAAGCTGCGTGCTGTGGGGGCACTCAACAGGAAGGAGGGGCAAGGAGTGCTGAAGAGGGACCGGAGAAGAGGAGGATCTTGGCTGCTCTGTGCAAAACCACTTTACAGAGTGGGCAAGTACTGTATAACATGTTTGTTATTTTTAACTAAAATAAAAGAGACTTTAGTCTGTAAGGTTGCTAGACAGAATTTTTATTACATTTTACCTAAATATACTGTATAGAATGGTAATTGCCTCCATGGGCAGTTATAGATGGTTCAGAATAATGTTTTGATTTTTCCTTCTCTGACAAGTTGGTTTCATTTTTAATATAAAATAAAACACATTTATTTATTCTTACAGGAGTTCCCCTTATTGATGGAGGAACAGTCAGATTGCCACAGTTAATTGGGCTTTCAAGAGCTCTGGATCTGATTCTTACAGGTCGGCAAGTGAAGGCCCAGGAAGCATATGAGTTTGGTCTAGCAAATCGCGTGGTTCCTGATGGACAAGGTTGGTGCTGAACTTAGATTGTAGTTGGACTCTTTAGGGGGGAATTTACTAAAACAGAAGCAGACAGAATTTTGAGAAGCTATGCATAGTAATAAATCAGCTTCTAACTTCAGCTTGTTCAGTTAAGCTTTGAAAATTAAAGCTAGAAGCTGGTTGGCTGCCATACATAGCTGCTCTAGATTCTGGCTGCACAGGTCTTAGTAAATTCCCTGTCTATGTTTTTGTTTGCAAGACAGTTACTATGGTGTTTTATAATAGTAACATTGGGCAAATATAACGTTTTTGATGAGTTAACACCATAGCGACCAAGCTCTTGATTTTGGAGCCCATTTACATCAGCCTGTTTCACTGTGATTTATTAAACATCCCGTGATGTTGTATATGAACATGTGTGGTCTTAGGGTAGCCCATTCTTTTAAGTGGGTTGCCCAAAACCCCACACTGAACCAAAAACTACAACATTGTCAGCAGCACAAAACAACACAAATCCATTGGCAAAGTACGTTGGGGTGTCAATCAGAATGAATGGCACTGCATTGCACGAACGCATGTAACATCAAGGCAATAATGTGAATGTACGCTAAATCTTTTAATGCAAGTTAGAAATCTAGATCGGCTTGTGTCAATTCTTGCACCGTTTACATTACCTTAGATGAAACACATTGACATATGACACACAGTTACATTCAGAATCAGGTATTATATCTCAGCACTGAATAAATGGCTTTGAACCCAGTTTTTCTGTCTACATTGGGACCAACAACAATTGGAGAATTAAAAACCTTTATATTTTAACCTTCACAAGGTGTATATCAAATAGGCTTCAACTACATTTTTTTTTCTTTCTGATAGTATTTATAATTAGAATCATTGGGATTTGGAATGGCATTAAACCGAATAAACCTGGCTTTGATTTAATAGCCAAGTGTAGTACTTAAGTGTGGATTGGGTTAGTTAGGGCTATCCTACTGGGCAATATAGGATATATCAGTAACTCATCTCATGCAGAGGTTTTAAATGTATTAGAAGAGCTTTGTGCATCTGGGCTGATTCTTCACACTTTACATTGAGGATTGAAGAAAACACTTCACTTAAATGTGTCACCTTTTCTCACCTCCATCACCTGTAAATGCAGGGGTACTGGCATTTTCAAGCTACCTTTGCATCTGTTGTTCCCTGGAAAACAATTGCCTGTCTATGACCAATCTAGGCTGCACAGCTCTGCTCAGAATGACTAGGTACACAATGACCATTTTTTTGGGAGGTTGATATGTTGGCAGGATGTGGCTTTAGGACTACCAGATGAAGAAAACTTCAGAGAAATTCCTGTGGACATCAAGCTGATGCTCTTTAGGATTACTAGAGGACAAAGTCCTGATATGCTCACATAGTGCAGTCCAGCTGACACCTGGAAGGCAAGCAGACCTAGGAACCTGCAATGGCCTTCCCTTGTGGACTTGTCTTGTGAAACAGTAAATATTTTAGCATGTCAAAACATTTACTTAGTCAGAAAGAGAGGAAGGTCCTTTCTATTCCCATATATATTCCCATATATTTCTCCTTGCTTGAGATAAGTAAAACCCTAGTAGGCTATATGTAGGTGACTGGGATTATGAAAGAGAATGTTTATGTAAGTGAATGTGTGTCGGTGTGTGAGTGAACATCTTTGTCTTTTTCCGGCACAGGATTTAAAGTGATACTAAAGGAAAAAGAAAAAAATAACAAACATGCCATACTTACCTGCTCTGTGCAATGGTTTTCCACAGAGAACCCTGATCCCCCTCTTCTCAGTTCCCCTGCTGGTGCTCTTGGCTCTTGCCCCCCCACTGAGTGGCCCATAGCGAGCCGCTTGCTATAGGGACACACATGTGTACCCACTTCCGCGCCCTTCTCTTTGTGTCTATTAGAGTCGGTTCACACTATGGCGACACGACTTCGGGGCGCCTTGAACAAGTCGCCGTGCACCGCGAATTCGGCGCGGCTTGCACTGACTTCACATATTGGAAGTCAATGCAAGTCGCTCCGACTTTGGCCAAAAGTAGTGCAGGAACCTTTTTCTAAGTTGGAGCGACTTGAGTCGCTCCTATTAAAACGGTTCCCATTGCACAGAATGGAGCACGACTTGTCAGGCGACCAAGTCGCCTGACAAGTTGGAGTAGTGTGAACGGGCACTTAACTCACAGAACTGGTCTCAGCCCCGCCCCCACTTATATTTCCAAAGCAGGTTACATTAGGACCCATTTGCAAGATGGTAAAACTGAGGGATGATTTGTAAACAGTGTGTAGCGATGACTCAGTCTGGGCAAATGGCATTGCATAAAAAAAAAAAAAAAATCAGGGACAACATAATAAAAATTGTATTTGCCAATAGTGATATAAGCTTGTGTATGCATTTGGCTTTGGCATTATGTTTATTGAGTGGCAATATTTTGTTCATATGGGTATATTGTGATTTGAAGGGGAAGTAGCATTTAGCTAGTATGGGAAGTTATGGCAATAACATTAATTTGGTACTTATAATTTACAAGTGACCTAGCATATTACTGCTGTTTGCATGGTCATATTCCCAAAAGTTATAAATATGCTTCATATATATGTGGCCCTCTGTCATGTACCAGCTTAGCTGTGCTTAAGTTTTGCAAGAGTCGTATAGCTCCTGAATTTTTTAATAGTAAATACATTATGGCTCACAGAACACATTGGGAATATACTAAAATGCAAACAGGATGATTACTTTAATTTATGTGTACATTTCTATAGGGGTTCTCATCATTTATACTTTTTTCTAAGTTTTACAAGGAAAGCTGCCATTCTGTAAACAGCTGTTCTAAGTTACACTAAGCCTCCCATTAATATTTTGTCAGTGCCAAGCTGGGTCAGTACTCTGACTCATCACTGCCACAAAAGAATTCAAGACACGTAATAACAAAAAAAGGCAAGGCGCTGAGGAGCTGTACCCCTGGGAGAGAGTGTTGGGCTGCTGACAGGTCGCTGCTGTCCCAAACTCAAAACCAGTGAGATCGGTAAGATGCAACAACAATGGGGGATGAAGCGCTGTACCTGAGCAGAATTTAAACGCCAGTTCTTCAAAGGTGAGACAATGAAAGTTTCAGTTTATTGAACATGCTATGCAAAGTATGAACCAACTGTGCACACAAAAACACTGGGCTAGCAAAGAAAGTACCTGGGCAAGGTCCTGATGTGTGACAGGAAATTCCAAGGACTCCTGAGGTGACCAATCTGCTGAATGGGAAAGGGCAGATGCTGATGCCACTTGTGTGCGGGGAGACGTCTCACATCTCACATGCCGGATGAGGATCCTGTTTATGCCATATGCGGTCGCCCAGGGGACCCAGGTGGACAGACCGCCAGTGTGTAAGGAAACTGCCGAATAGCCCACAATGGAGGTCGCACACGTCGCCCAGAAATGATGTCATGGGTCTGACGGAACTGGAAGCAATTGTCGGCGGTGTATGGGCAGCGAGGGAGTGTGACACTGGCCTGACCTCGGCGTGGCTGGGAAAATAAAAAAAGCAAGCTGTAGGACAAACTACATGTTTCTGGGCCAGGCCCCTTCTTCAGGTCTAAAACTCTTTCAACCTGAAGAAGGGGCCTGGCCCCCGAAACATTGTTTCCAGTTCCGCCAGACCTGTGACATTGTTTATGGGCAACGTGTGCGGCCTCCATCATGGGCTATTCGGCAGTCTCCTTGCACACTGGCAGGTCCGTCCACCCGATTGCCCCGGGCAGCTGCATCTGGCATCAACAGGACTTTATTCCAGCACAGGATCCTCCACCAGTATGTGAGATGTGAGCCCTCTCCCCACACACATGCGGCTTCAGCATCTGCCCTTTCCCGTTCAGCTGATTGGTCACCTCAGGAGACCTGGGGAATTTCCTGTCACACATGCAGCCACCTTCCCCAGTTACTTTCTTTGCTGGCCCAGTGTTTAGTGTGCACAGTTGGTTCTTACTTTGTGTGGCATGTTCAATAAACTGAGACTGTCATTGTCTCACCTTTGAAGAACTGGCGTTTTAATTCTGCTCAGGTACAGTGCTTCATGATCCCCCATTGTTGTTGCATTTTAAAAGAACTCAAATACTGTGGAGCTTTTAATAAAGGATTTATTTTTCCTCTTGCAAAGAACACACTTCTTTCTGTAATGTTTTCCAAAATAGTTTTTACATTCTCAGTGTAAAACTAATATCCATATTTATTTTAACAATATTAATACAGTAATATTCTAAGTGAAAGGTCTTTGATTCACAGGACAGCTTGCACCTCCCACCCTGCCATGTTTACTTGTGAAAAGTACTCTGCCAACTGACAACAGTATAAATTGGTGGTCAGAAGGTAAATTATGGGATGTGACCATGCACTACCTCTGGCATGCTGCCAGAATAGACGCTTGCGTCTACCCGGGAGCCAGAGACGAACATTACTCATAGATGCTGCTACTAGGAAGAAATGATTTTAGTAAAATGCATCACACCAATTTACTGACTTTCAAAACATATTCATAATTTTTCATTATTAAAAAAAAGTCACTGGAATATTTGATTTGAGTTAGACATGACGTGACTATGTATATATTCATGCTAGAGTAGAGGCAACCTGTTGCAACCAAAAAATAGGCAAACACAAAACATCATATATTCTTTACCAGTTTCAGCTAAGATGTCATTACTGAGAATAGTAGGGTACATTGGGGTTGATTTACTAAAACTGGAGAGTGCCACATCTGGTGCAGTTGTTCATGGTAGCCAATCAGCTTCTAACTTCAGCTTGTTCAATTAAGCTTTGACAAAAAAATAAAAATAAACTGGAATCTGATTCTTTTCTGTGCAGAGCTGCACCATATTTTGCACTCTCTTGTCAATGCATGTGTCAAAGAATCTCCAAATTGAAATTTTAATGCAGCTCATAGGAAACAATAGCTGAGAGTCTAAACAAATATTAAATTACTCTTACTTTTGTTATTTCCATAATGTATGTTTCTGTTGTTTTTTTTTTTTCCAATACAAATTGCAATAAGGATATGTGATAACTCATAGCAACCAGACTGTTAACTGCAATGACAGTAGTAATTGGAAATCGAATGTTTTGGATTATTAAACTTTGAAAACCTTTTAGGCTACATTCACACCTGAGCGTAGCGTTTTTCGCGCGTTTTTTACCGCGATTTACAGGCGTTTTTTGTGCAGGTGTTTTTTGATTGAATAGATACCAATGGAAAACGCCTGTAATCTGCCCAAAAAGAAGCTCATGTACTTTTTTGAGCGTTGGGCGTTTTGTAAACAGCGTCAAAACGCTCAGATGTGAACAGGGGCCATTGAAATGAATAGGATTTGTCTTGTTGGGCGTTTTGAGAGCTGATCCTAGAGCAGAAAAACTCCCCAAAAACGCCCCAAAACGCCTAGATGTGAACGGAGCCTTAGTGTTTTTTTTTTTTGTTTTGTTTTTAATCCTATGGAAGTTTATAGAACAAGCCTATACCTAGAGACAGTTAATCTAGGAAAGGAAAGGAAAGATTGGTATATATGTATTTAAAGTTTCCCCACACCTTAGTGACCTTACACTAATACAGAACAGATGAAATGGGATTTAAAGGGGTATTCCACAGAGCACATCCTTCAGAAAAAAAAAATCAATATTTGTTATTTATGGCCATCTTAACTTTGGTATGCCCATCTCTAAATTCTAAAAGGTACATATTGAAATGAAATGACAATTGTGTAGTCCAACCAAACACCCAAGTGCAACTGTGCCTCCAGTTATAATCCATTTTCTTCACGAACACACAGGGAGGTACTGTATTTTGCAAATGCCAATTTCACCTATTATTTGAACTCTTTAGCCTGCTACCTCCCATAACTCAATGCTTTCTATGAAATGTAATGGGTGGCTTTTCTGACCAATAGCAAGGTATGCAATAGGGATGAGCTCCCATTTTGGCCAAAACCCATATTTGGACCAAATTTTGCTTGTTTGGGGGTTCAGCACACGATCAAACTAAATGAGTGTTGGGATGAGCTGATTCTCTAGCTTCAACTGGAACTAGACTGCTGTGTGAGCAGACCAGACGGGCTAAAAAATCCCTATATATGTGGACTATATAAACTTCAGGCATTTGAATAACTGGCTGGAGGATTTTTCATCCAACTAGGCATCTAAGCCCACTACAGCAGTCCAAATACCCCTTGAAATCCTGAACTGGGGTCCTCCTGGTGAGCAAAATAACTCCCAGAAGGGCAGGGGCTGCGCCAACAGGGGAGAATTTTATTTGACCAAATGAACCCTGGCTATCCTTCCACGCTTCCCCTTTTGGACAATAAAGGATTGACACTTATGATAATTTGGGCAGCATATGAATTTTATCTGTGGAAATTCGATCCCATATATGGATAATCCAACCTGTAATTGTTTTTGGACGCCCAACTGGCCCTTACATATGTGAGACCATTCCTTGATCTTACTAACAACCCTATGAATCTTTGTGAACCCTCGGCACCTATCTTTCCCTGAAGAAGCCGTACAGGCGAAATGCATTGGAGATCCCTACCCTGCACCACTGTAGGATAATCCTATATATATATGTGGGACTGGGTGTGGGTAAGGTGTTTCATAGAGGTCCACACATATGTCTTTTTAGGACATGTGTAGGTAGTTGTATCAATATATGTTTGTTATATTTTATCATAGAATTTGTATCTTTAAATAAAGGTTTTTTTATATTACTTTGTTTGAACCAGATTCATTGTCTCCAGGGGCGGGATATACTTCAACTGGAAGTGACGACACATTTAGCAACAGTATTACTACTGCTTGTAAATGTGACAGCTTCCCACTCAGGTCAGGTTTTAGGGTGCCATAGCCGCCGACATCCTGACAACCATTGGGTCATCCCTGCCATGCCCTGTCCATTCTTCTGTCAGCTGGGCATTCTCTGAGTAACATCATTGATCTAATATGGACATGACCATATTTGGTCAGTGACATCACAAGTGATAATATTAGGATAAGCCCCTGCCTGTAGATCCCCACAACCACGGGGTCTGGGTTGTAGAAAGAGCCCCTTGTCCTAAGTAAAATGGGGACAAGGTGCTTTGATGGAGGATTCCCCTGGCAAGGTACCCTCCTCTTGCTGAGGGCATGTGGCCCGGTATGGTTCAGGAGTGGGGATGCACTTTGATAAAGGTTTGGTATGGATTTCTTAAATTTCACATGGGGTTTCCCTTAAAATCCATACCAGACCTAAAGGAGACCCCATATGCTTTTTCTTTTTTTTTTTTCATGTTGCATGGGGCTCCTTTTAAAATCCATACCAGACCTTGAAGGATCATCAAGACTAAGGGAGGGAGGAGGGAACCCCACCCCATATTTTTTTTTCCATGAGGTCCATCATAAACATGAAGGGAATCACTGCCTATTTGATAAGATGTGCCACTTCACTGGCAGATTCATATCTTCCCCCAGGCTGTTTTTTTAAATGGATTCTCAGTTTAATATTTATTGGTTCACTTTTAGCATTTGTAAAATTGCTACTCCCTGTCAATTTTTTTTTTTACTTTTTTTATGCTTTGATACATGCCCTCCAGGGCAGTGCTCAGCCTCCCTTACCAGTTGTTTTAAAGTCCTTTGTCTATCAGTCTAGAAAATGACCATGAATGATTTAGAAGATTCCTGCCCATTGACTTCAGTGGGGCTCGGATTTGGCATTCGAACTTCAAAACCTGAAAACCCACCCTGAACTAAACCCATTTACTTTCAGCTCATCACTTGTGTGGAAGAGATTTAAACAAAGCTCTGGTTTACTAAGTGAAGTTAGTATGCTTTAGGGACTAGTTGGTAGTTTATACCAATGCAAGTCACTACAGATACTTTGTTTTTTGTCAATGGGTACAGAAAATTTTGGGTTGCATGGTGAAACCGTGCATGAAATTTCTAGATCTCCTGATATCAAAATGTGTTCTCTAGTGCTCCTTTTGTTTACCAGTCTGTTTATATTGTAGTAAACTGGTAATTTCCTTTATCATTCATTCAAACAGTTTGTTTATATTCTAGTGGGTATATTTATCAAGGGTTATTTTATCCAACATTCACCCAAAATGTTTTGGTGAACATGCCCTCTCCACGTTTACTTCCACCTGTGACTCCATGGGACCTCAACCTGGTTTTGTCAGTTCTTCCAAAAATGCCTTTATAACCCATCAGAGAGATTACTCTATCTAGGTAGTTTTCTATGTTGTCATCACCAATGCAAGATACATTTTTGGTCTCTGAGTTAGGATCGCCTTTCCTGCGCTTTCTCCCTTTCACCTTAATCAGTACATTGTGCTTCCATCCCATTGTTTGGATGTGTGGTGAGCTGGTCTTGTTTATCTCAGCTACGGTTTCCCTCTGAAGAATGGATTTCTTTTTTGTTTTTCTTGAGGGTCACTGGAAGACACAATCTGCCTCTTGTTACACTATTGCTAGGTGGTTTAGGCAGATCACCATTTTAACCACTTTACCTCTGCTCACAGTAATATTACTGCGGCAGAGTGGCTCGTTATCGTCTGACGACGTAGTACTACGTCGTCAGACACTCCCCCTTCTGGGCGGCGCTTGCGCGCCGCCGGAGGCTCGCTCCCGCTGTTTTCATTCACAGCGGGAGTCGGGCCAGGGGAGGAGCAGCGGCGATCGCCGCTGCTCTGCCCCGATCGCCGGGGATCTAGTGTGGAGATCCGCCCGCTGTGTGTAAACACAGCGGGCGGATCTCCATAGTGACAGGGAGTGACAGATCGGACTGTTCAGCATAGCTGGACATCCGATCTGTCCATGACTCACTCAGTCACCTCCCCCCCTACACGTCAGTAAGCACCAGGCATACATTAACCCCTCCCTCTCCAATAAAATTAACCCCTTCCCTGCCAGTGTCATTTTTACAGTAACAGTGCATATAAATAGCACTGATTACTGCAGTAATGTCACTGGTACCCCCAAAAGTGTCAAAAATGTCAGTCAAGGGTCCGATCTGTCCGCCGCAATGTCGCAGTCCCGCAAAAAAAATCGCAGATCGCCGCCATTACGCGTTAAAAAAAAACACCAAAAATGACAGAAATCTTTCCCTTTGTTAGTAAACGCAATAACTTTTGCGCAAACCAATAAAAATACGCTTATTGCGATTTTTTTTACCAAACATATGTAGCATAAAACAAATTGGCCAAAAATTTTTAAAAAAATTGTTTTTTACATCTTTTTTGGGGGGAATTTCATAGAAAAAAATGTTAAAAATATTGTTATTTTTTCAAAATAAATTTTTTTGTTTATAGCGCAAAAAGTAAAAATTGCACAGGTGATCAAATACCACCAAAAGAAAGCTCTGTTTGTGGGAAAAAAAGGACGTAAATTTCGTTTGGGTACGGCGTCGTACGATTGCGCAATTGTCAGTTGAAGTCGCACAGCGCCGAATCGCAAAAAGTGGCCTGGACGGAAGACAGCAAAATCCTCCGGTGGTAAAGTGGCTAAATCTAACAACAAAGGGACTTCAAGCGCTAACTGTGATATCTCTCACTCTCAGGAATGAATAAATTAAAATTACTGTGTGGTGCTGCTGCTAATTAATGCTGATTCAGCATAAGTCAGTGCATGGGGGGGAGGGGCAGCAGCGCTATCTCACGGTACATAGTCTACAATGTAACGCAGGCAGGCTTGATGGAAAACCTTGAAAAGTTTGTTTATAAAAAATATATAGTGATGATTAAAACATAATAGAATGTGTTCCAAACCAGATCTGTGGCGTTACAGGATGACCGAGCCGCTGGGTGAGCCGGAACTGTGTAGATGATCACAACAGGGAACCAGGCAGGAGGGAGAAGGATCTTATGTGCCAAAAGCAGACCGTACCAGCCGGTAGGGTGGCGTGGCTTCCTCCCACCCGATAGTGTGGCTGCTCACACCCCTCACATTTTTGTAAATAGTTTATTATATCTTTTCATGTAACAACACTGAAGAAATTACACTTTGCTACAATGTAAAGTAGTGAGTGTACAGCTTGTATAACAGTGTAAATTTGCTGTCCCCTCAAAATAACTCAACACACAGCTATTAATGTTTAACCACATCCCGCCCGCCCTATAGCAAAATGACGGCGGGATTGTGGTTGTATTATCCTGACCGGACGTCATATGATGGCGGCAGGTTAATACAGCTCTGCGCGCCCCCTCGATGATGAGAGGTGTCAGCCCTGACGTAGGCTCTTTACCATGTGACCACATAGTAAACAGGAAGAGCCGTTGATCGGCTTTCCTTAGTTCGTGCCTGACAGGCACGAGTAAAGGAGCGCCGATCGGCGGCTCCCCTGACAGGGGGGGGGGGGGGTCGGCACTGGTAATCAGATCACCATGACCCCAGGGATGCCCACCATGACCCCAGGGCTGCACACTATGGCCACCAGGGATGGCAATCAGGGCTCAGGGAGCCCCCCATTGCCCTCCCCATCAGTGCTGCCGCCAGTGCCCTCCCTATCAGTGCTGCCCACTAGTGCCCACCATTGCCATCTATCAGTGTCACCCACCAGTGCCCATTATTGCCCACCAGTGCCGCCTATCAGTGCCCATTAGTGCCCATCAGTGCCGCCCGTCAGTGCCAATAAGTGCCGCCTATCAGTGCCCACCAGTGCCGCCTATCAGTGCCCATTAGTGCCACCTATCAGTGCCCATCAGTGCCGCCTATCAGTGCCCATTAATGCTGCCTATCAGTGCCCAGCAGTGCCGCCTATCAGTGCCCACCAATGCTGCATATCAGTGCCACATATCAGTGCCGCCTCATCAGTGCAGTCTCATCAGTGCTCATCAGTGCAGGAAACACTTATTTATTTACAAAATTGTATAACATAAACAAAAAACTTTTTTTTTTTTTTCAAACTTTTCGGTCTTTTTTTATTTGTTTAGCAAAAAGGAAAAAACCCAGAGGTGATCAAATACCACCAAAAGAAAGCTCTATTTGTGGGGGGAAAATGACATAAATTTGGTGTAGGTACAGTGTTGCATGACCGCGCAATTGTCATTCAAAATGCAACAGCGCTAAAAGGGGAAAATTGGCCTGGGCAGGAAGGGGGTGAAAGTGCTCGGTATTGAAGTGGTTAAACTGCTGGCAACAATAGTGAGTAGACCCCTAAGTTTAAATGTCCAAATTGGGCCCAGTTAGCCATTTTCCCTCCCCGGTGTCATGTGACTCATTAATGTTACAAGGTCTGAGGTGTGAATGGGGAGCAGGTGTGTTAAATTTGGTGTTATCGCTCTCACTCTCTCATACTGGTCACTGGAAGTTCAACATGGCAACTCATGGCAAAGAACTCTGAGGATCTGAAAAAAAAAATTGTTGCTCTACATAAAGATGGCCTAGGCTATAAGAAGATTGCCAGGACCCTGAAACTAAGCTGCTGCACAGTGGCCAAGAATATACAGCGGTTTAACAGGACAGGTTCCACTCAGAACAGGCCTCGCCATGGTCAACCAAAGAAGTTGAGTGCACGTCATATCCAGAGGTTGTCTTTGGGAAATAGACATATGAGTGCTGCCAGCATTGCTGCAGAGGTTGAAAGGGTGGGGGGGTCAGCCTGTCAGTGCTCAGACCATACGCCGCACACTGTATCAAATTGGTCTGCATGGTTGTTGTCCCAGAAGGAAGCCTCTTCTAAATATGATGCACAAGAAAGCCCGCAAACAGTTTGCTGAAGACAAGCAGAGTAAGGACATGGATATCTGGAACCATGTCCTGTGGTCTAACGAGACCAAGATAAACTTATTTGGTTCAGAAGGTGTCAAGCATGTGTGGCGGCACCCAGGTGAAGAGTACAAAGACAAGTGTGTGTTGCCTACAGTCAAGCATGGTGGTGGGAGTGTCATGGTCTGGGGCTGCATGAGTGCTGCTGGCACTGGGGAGCTACAGTTCATTGAGGGAACCATAAATACCAACATGTACTGTGACATACTGAAGCAGAGCATGATCCCCTCCCTTCGGACACGGGGCCGCAGGGCAGTATTCCAACATGATAATGACCCCAAACACACCTCTGCCTTGCTAAATAAGCTCAGGGTAGCCGCGTAGGCACCACATGTAGCCGCCATTTTGCCATGGATGACTGCTGTATAATCGGCGGCCAAGTTTGTGTAGTCCAGCAGCCATTTTCTTATAGTTTCCCATTAACACAGCGGCCATGTTTTTGAAGCCTATGGAGTGGTGAATCAGCGGAGGGCCTCTAGTGGCAGTTCCTGAACTTTCTCTTTAAATCGCCGCACAGCGTGCAGCCTTGTTCTCTGGCTCTGCATCTGAGGAGGGGGTAGTGAGTCCCTGTGGGTGCTAAACAGCTCCCTCTTTCTGCTATAGCAGTAATTGGTGCGCTGGGACATGTGGTACAGCAGTGGGGGGAACTTTTAACCGCAAATTTTTACACTTCTTGCTGGTGGTCCCCAGGTTTACCCATGGAGTCCCTGAAGGACATGTCACCACCTGACCCCCTCTCAGAGGCTGCAAGAAGCATCCTCCGCCTTCACCTGCATCCTCTGTCTCCTCAGATTCTGAGGTTAATTTGGCCGCTGCGGACATGAGTCACCCTACTGGGTCTGCGTCCACGCACCGAGTGCTCTGATAGTGAGGATGATTCCTCTTCCACTACAGCCATGCATGAAAAAGCGCTAGTGGATGCGCTGATTGTATCAGTGAGGGAAACTTTGAAATTGTAGGACGCAGGTGCAATTTGGTACCCGCAGAGCCTCCAAAGCGGCAAAGGTGTTTCCCTTTCCCACCTATTTTGACAACATTATCGCAAGTCAGTGGGGTTCCCCCAAATGCACTGTTGGGGTCCCTAAGTTCTTCACTAGAAGGTATCCTTTTGAAGAGTCGCTGCTAAAAACACTGACTGTACCATCTGTGGTGGACTCGCAGGTTTCCAGGTTTAACAAAGCCACCCTTCTCCTGGTGGAGGACTCTCCATCCTTTAAGGAGCCTTTTGACAAGAGCGCAGAATCTCTGGTCCAATACCCTTTTACCATAGCCAGTTCCATTCTGCAGCTGGTTTTTGCCATACTTTGGTTTCCCAGATGGTAACGGAATGGACTGAGCTCCTGCGCCAGGATTTGGAAGGGGGACACCCTCATCCTGATCTGGCAGAGCAGTTGGTCCAGGGGTTGAAGTCTGTGATGCCTCTCTGGATGCGGCCCCTTACCAGCAGGGTGTCTGTGACAGTGGTGACTCTTCGCCGCATGATATGGCTGAAATACTGTGTACCAGGCTTCCAAGAAAGTATTGAATGATCTCCCTTTTGTAGGAGACCGCTTGTTCGGAGCTTCCATGGAAGAGATCATTAAGGGTCTTACTGGAGGTAAGAGTACTCTGCTTCCACAGGCTACCAGGAGCAAAGAGTCTCGTTGCAAACGTGGCGCATTCTTTTCGGCCCATAAGCGGTCCTTTCGTCCTTCGGGCTCTAAGGGCCAGAGATCAAAATCCGCCCGTAGCCCTGCAGGGGGCTCCAAGAGGCCCTGGCCTGGTAAGTCGAGAGCCGGTTCCTCCGGGACCACAGACAAGCCCACTGCTGCCTGAATGGGCGCCCTCACCCGTATCCATTAATGGGGGAACGGCTTTGCTTCTTTCCGGATCCGTGGACCTCCTTGATTCAAGACAAATGGGTCCACGAATTGAATCGGTCCGGTTACAAGATCGAGGTCCAGGCCTTGCCTCTGGTAAGGTTCCTCCCTTCCAACCTGCGTTTGGCCCCAGATTGCTTACGATGTCTTCTTGGGGTGGTACAGGATCTGCTTTCACAGGGGGTCATTGTACCGGTTCCAGAATCAGAACGCTTTCAGGGGTTTTATTCAAATCTATTTAATGTTCCCAGGTAGGCAGAAACAGGTCCGTCCAATTCTGGACCTCAAGGCCTTAAATCGCTTTGTGCGGGTTCAGAAATTTCAAATGGAGTCCATTCGCATGGTAGTGGCATCCCTTCATCAAGGGGATTCCCTTGCTTCTATTGATATCAAGGATGCTTACCTTCATATCCCAATATATGTCGAGCATCAGTGTTTCCTTCGCTTTGCCGTGGGCGAGGAACACTATTAATTTGTGGCGTTACCTTTTGGTCTTGCCTTAGCTCCTCGAGTGTTCACAAAAGTTTTCCCCCCAGTGTTAGCATTGCCAAGGCAGAAGGGGATTGCGGTACTGGGGTAGTTGGATGACTCCCTTCTGCGAACAGAGTCTCCAAATGCCTTTTAAAGACAGTCTGGACTTTTCAGGTGCAAACTCTGCTAGAGTTTGGCTGGAAACTGAGTTTCCAAAAATCTGTTCTGGGCCTGACCATGGACACGGCCTCAGCCTGGGTGTTTCTTCCGGAGGTGAAACTCCATAAGTTGCAGGATGGGATATGGCTCCGGGTTATCCTGCTGGCGGTCATTTCTCAGGACTTGTATGCAAGTGCTGGGCTTGATGGTCTCTATCTTCAGGGCTGTTCCGTTTGCTCAGTTCCATACCAGATCTCTGCAAAGGGTGATTCTTGCCAAATAGAACAAGAACCCACAGTCTCTAGACAATCTGATCCTATTGAACCGGGGTACGAGGGGATCCCTGATCTGGTGGCTCCGCTCTCCGGCGATTCGACAGGGAAAATCCTTTCTCCCCCTGTACTGGACAGTGGCCACTATAGATGCCAGCCTGTCCAGGTGCGGAGGTGTCTTGGGCATGGATTGTGCTCAGGGGGTTTGGACTCTGAAGGAGTCCAGCCTGCCAATCTAGAAATTCAGGCGATCAGGCTTTGCGTGACCCAATGGACGGTTCGTCTGCAGGGGTGCCTGGTAAGGATTAAATCAGAGAATGCCACTGCCATGGCATATGTCAATCATCAAGGGGGCACCAAAAGTGTCCTAGTGCCCGGGAAGTAGCTGGCATTCTAAGGTGGGCAGAATGATTTATTCCAGCCATCTCTGCTGTGCATATTTCAGGGGTAGAAAATTGGCAGGCGGACTACCTCAATCGGCAGATGTTGGATCATGGAGAATGGTCTCTCCACCAGGAGATGTTTCATCGACTGTGTCTCCCTTGGGAGACTCCCGGTGTGGACCTGTTGGCCTCTCCTCTCAACAGGAAGGTGCAGAGGTTCATAGCAAGGTCTCTGGATCCTCCTGATCTGGTTTTGTCTGTTCCCCTGATAACGATAACTCTTCTGCCAAGATTCCTGCGAAGAATCGAGACAGAAGGGATTCCGGTCATCCTAGGGGCTCCAGACTGGCCTCACAGGTCCTGGAATGCAGACCTAGTATGGCTGGTCGCCAATGTCCCTTGAAGACTCCCTCTCAAAGAAGATCTGTTAGCTCAAGGACCGATCTTCCATCCTGCTTTACAGTCGCTGACTTTAATGGCTTGGCTGTTGATAGCCAGGTGCTGAAGGATAGAAGGGTGTCTGAATCAGTGATTCCTATGCTGTTAAAGGCTAAAAAATTTACTTCTAGGAAGATTTATCATGGAGTCTGGAATACGTACATTGCATGGTGTGAGTCTCGGGGATTCTCCCCTCGTTCCTTTTCGGTGTCTCGTGTTTTGGAGTTTCTCCAAAGAGGTGTAGATCAGCGTTTGCCCTTGGGTACCATCGGTGGCCAGATTTCGGCCCTGGCGATTTTCTTTCAGCGCCCGTTGGCCACAAATTCATTGGTTCCTTTGTTCAGGGGGTCCACCATCTGGCTCCCCCGGTGAGGTCCCCGTTATCTCTGTGGGACCTCAGCTTGGTGCTTACTCTGCTTACGCTGTCACAGAAGGTAGCCTTCTTGGTGGCTATTACTTCTACGTGCAGGGTGTCAGAGTTGGCTGCTTTGTCCTGTTGTCCTGTCGTTCACCCTATCTGGTGGTTCACAGAGACAAATTGATGCTTCTTCCCTGCCAGTCGTTCCCTACCTAAAGTCGTCTCTGGTTTCCATTTCAATGAAGAACTTGTGTTGCCTTCCTTGTGTCCTAAGCCTGAGCATACTAAAGAGATTGCCTTACATTCTTTGGATGTGGTTTGGGCAGTCAGGGTGTACCTGGCGGAGACTGAGTCCTTCTGAAATCAGATTCTTTATTTGTCCTTACAGATGGACCCCGTAAGGGGCTGGCCGCATCTGCTGTGACCATTTTTAGATGGATCAGGCAGATGGTGGTGCAGTCCTATTCGTTTCTCTGTTAAAACGCATTCTACGATGGTGCTTAGTGCCTCTTGAGCCTTCCGTCATCAGGCGCCGGTAGTGCAGGTTTGTAAGATGGCCTTCTGGTAACCGTGCACACTTTCACAAAATTTTAAAAGGTCGATGTGTTTGCATCTGTGGATGCTTCTTTTGCCGCAAGGTTTTTCAGGCCGCTGTTGGAGAGGATTAGTCCTCTTTGAGGGTGTTTTTTTGTTTTTGTCAGATGAGCTCCAGTTGTTCCTGGTTGAGCTCCTGTTTTACCTGGTTAATATGTTTTGGCCTTTGGGAAGTGTGTTTCTTGCTGTGTTCTTCCCACTCCTCATGTTGATACTGCTTTGGGACATCCCAGGGGTCAAGAAGATCTGGAGCTGTGTCCGTCAATGAACGAAAGAGAAAACTTACCGCAAAATCCTTTTCTCTGATGTTCATTGACGGACACAGCACCTGCCCCTCTATTGGGTTTTATGTTCTTCTGACACTGCTTGTTACAAAACTGAAGACCTATAGCAGGAAGTGGATGTATACCCCCTGGGACTGCCCTATGGGCGTAGTCAATCTTTTTTGCACCTAGTGTCCTGCTCCTGTAGGGGGCACCATAAACCCAAGGATCAAGAAGATCTGGAATTGTGTCCGCCAATGAACATCAGAGAAAATAATTTTACAGTTAGAGAAAAATCCAGTTTTTTTTTTAAAGCATTCTTACTTTACAGCATTTCTTCACACCCACATAAAACTTTTGCACAGTAGTACTGTATGATACAATGATGTAGTGATATAATAGCTCTATGCAATTTGTGGACCACTGGTTATGAACCAATACTCTTCTGTATCATTATTTACAGTGGGGAAAATAATTATTTGATCCCCTGCAGATTTTGTAAATGAAGGCTCTATCATTTGTAGGTGTATTTTAACTGAGAGAGACAGAATGTTAGCAAAAAATGTGATAAATAGAGTTGCAGTTTAGTGAGTAAAATAAGAATTTGATCCCCCAAAACATGACTTAGTACTTGGTGGAGAAACCCTGTTTGGCAAGCACAGAGGTAAGATGTTTCTTGTAGTTGGTTACCAAGTTTACACTCCACCAAGTACTAACTCATGTTTTGCTTGGGGATCAAATAGTTATTTTACTCATTGAACTGCAACTCAATTTATAACTTTTGTATTATGTGTTTTTTCTGGATTTTTGGTTGATATTCTGTCTCTATTATTTAAAATACACTTATGATAAAAATTATAATTATAAACCCTTTATTTCTATGTTAAGCGGGCAAACTTACAAAATCTGCAGGGGATCAAATAATTTTTTTTCCTGCTGTATACGCTTTGCAAAATCAGTTTTTCATGTTGGATTTTTTGAACAGCGAATCTATTTTTGTTTTATGACCCATACCTACACAGCCAAACTGAGCAATGTTTCAGAATTAAATAGCAAGGCATTTTCTGTCTGATGTTTGTGCTTACAAACACACAGTTTGTACACAAGCAGAACCTAGGGAGGTGATCATGTATGAAGTGTAAAATATTACAACAAAACGTTACTCAGACCTCCTGAAACCACCATCATTTCATCCAAAAGGTGACTAATGTCTCTCTAGCCTCACTGCAGCTGCCTTGCACCCTGAGCATGTTGTTGCCCTGATTCAGATTGAAATATGACTGTTTTAGTTGGCAGGTAATAAGCTATCTTTAAAACTTATGCTAATAAAATCAAGTGGCGTTTGCTGAATATACCGTAAGCAAAGTAGAATGACATTTGGCATGTTTTTCCTGGCAGGTCATACTTACTAAAGGATGTTCGGGTGGAGACGGACATAATGAAGTGTAAACTGGAGACATAAGTTTCAGCAGGAAAAAACATGATTTGTATTAAAGGGAAACCAATTAACTTGATCTAAAATTTTGTGATCATGTTACAACTCTCTTTAAATTGCTAGAGGCAAAAGACTAAAAGGAGATTTGGGTCTATACATTACAGCACTTTGCTTGTTATTATTTGCCCTAATAATTAATTCCACACGTATCAGATAAAATAAGAAATGTGTGTATCACTTAGGAATGAGTAAATGTACCAGTGTTTGTGGGCTGTTTGTTGAACACACCATAAAGTCTGAAAATTGTGAACCATGTAGAAAACTACCAATGCCAAAAAAATGATAAAATACTTTACAACAGGGTGAGGGTCTGCCTTTTTATGTGACTTCAAGAGCAACATGAAAAGAACACTAGATAAAGAAAAAAATTCTCCTGCGCTGCCAGAAGTTATTACTAATCAAATGACAATCTGAGGTGCTGCAAACATCCCAATGTGTTCCCACATAAAGCAAACATGTAACCGAAAATTGGTGCTGTGCTGCTGCAACAACTACATAAAGTGAAAGATAGTAATAAATATAGAAACCAAATCAGTAATTAGATGCTTAATAGAAAACAACCAAAGTATCTAACACATATAGGATGAGAAAATGAAGAAATAGACATCTAAAACTAAGCAACAAAAAAAGTGTTTGACAAAAAATTATAAGCACCCTCCAGCCCATCATATAGTGGAATACATACTAAAAATGTGATATATAACATCAAACCTAAAATAGAGGAGTGTTATTCATATAGTGCAAAAAGTCACAATATATAGAATAAAAAGCAAATAAACTTAAATACCCTGCTTGGGTTACTAACCCAAAAATTGTCAAAAACCTTCCTTTGATGCAGTATTTTTTTAATAGCTCAATAAGAATATAAAAATACCCCCCCCCCCCCCAATGGTGTTATTACACAGTACAATTCTCATGGATAGCATCAAAAACACCATATTCTAGCATCACATATTTTGCATGTATACAATGAGATTGCTTTAAATTTAGCAGGAGCACTTCAATAATATTCATTTTAACTTTTCTTAAACAAAATACTTTTTCAGATAACTTTGGCTGCGACATCCTGATTTTTTTTTTATCAGTGACAATAAGCCTTAATTGACTGTTGAACATAGCAGCAACAACAGATCTAAAAGGAAAATGTATTCTTCCAAAATAATAATAATAATAATAAAGCTAAAGCCCTCAACGTCATACATATTTGCTAATTACAATAGTTTCATAATAGAGTTTGTGAGCTTTTTTTTCACAGTACCACTCTGCATTCTCCTGCTTCTCAAGGGTGCATAGCAGTTATGCATTTTTAGTCTGCTAATGCAGACTTTTTCTCCTTTCCATCCTGAATAGCGCATAGCAGCAGTGTAACATTTTCTTCTAACCCAAAAATCACTAGAAGAAGGAGCAAATAAATTAATGTAAAGTGCAAGGTTGCTGAGCCTACCCTCTGCACCCTTTGTAATAATTAGCCTTGCAATCATGGAGCTATTTGACAGTAGCCTCATCAAACTGAGAGGAGCATTTGGAGGCCTCCTACAGTATATAGTTCACCTTTACTATACCTTTTTATGATTATATAGATTGAGAGAGATAATGTGTCATGTATTTTATGTTCTTTTTTTTTTTTTTTTCAGGACTTCAGTGTGCTATTAAGTTAGCAGAGCAGATATCGTCCTTCCCCCAGAAATGTATGCTTGCTGACAGAGCCTCTGCCTACTATAGTACCTTTGATGCTACCAATTTTACAGATGCAATGCAGTACGAATTTGATAATGGAGCAAAAGTTCTTGCTGAAGAGTCAGTTGCTGGAGCCAGAAAGTTCAGCGCCGGAGAAGGAAGGAAAGGAAAATTGTAGATAAACCTGTGTATACTAGTAATGTTATAATGATGGTGAATGATAATTTCCTCAGGTAATGCACAACAATAATATTGTATTCTGTTGTACAAGGATTTTTTATTTTATTTTTTAGTATCTTTT
Organism: Pelophylax lessonae; assembly: GCF_965119305.1. Taxonomy (NCBI): domain Eukaryota; kingdom Metazoa; phylum Chordata; class Amphibia; order Anura; family Ranidae; genus Pelophylax; species Pelophylax lessonae. The sequence goes on from NC_138772.1 coordinate 328,781,914, forward strand.
GAGTTTTCTTAAATAATGTTGACCCTCATGAACGGTGAGAAGCTGAAAATATGACATTTACCAACACATACAAGTACAGCACATTTTACTAAACACAAAATGTACACATTTAGCAAATACATCGTATGTGCATGCATGGGTAAACACTGATTCACTAAAGCTTTGTCATTTACAAGAGTATGGCCAGGTACAAGCAATTCACTTCTATAGCAGGCTGTACATGGCACCTGTGGCTCCTTAAGTGTGGAAAATCACCCAGAATTTCACGCTGGTCATAGTTTCAGCTTCTTACATTCCATGTGCATGAGGCCTGAATTTTATATTTTGACATTTATTATCATTTAAAAATGAGAGTTTTCTTCTTTTACATTTTTTTTAATAACGCTTTTTTATTATTGTAAGGGTTTATCACTTTCATTTAAAATTCAGCTAAGCAGTACTTTGGTCTCCCTGTTAGACACTTTTCTGCCAGTTTTAGCTCAAAGTGATCACAATTCCCAATTTGTTAGTGGAGGCTCTCACTGTTAGTGACAATGATTGGATTGAGAGCCAGCAATCACGCAAAGGGTTGACTGCTGGCTCTCAAAAGGAAGGACATTTATTAAGGTATACTCAACGTGGGACATTTTGCTGGGGAACAGTATGAAAGCGCTCAGGAAGGGATTAAAGTATGAATAAAGACAAAACTTTTTCTTTTTTTGTGTATTGAGTCATATGGGGTTAGAACCACTGTTCGATTTTTATTGCTGTCTGTGCTCATTAGGGAGATTTGCTCTCTCTGATTGTCCCAATCAAGAAGCAGAATAAAAGTAAGAGTAAATCCAAAATTTTGAGTTGCCATATAAACAGAAAGAGGGGGCACATTTCCAATGTTACTATCACAACTGTGACAAACTCACTCGGGACAGGGGCTTTTGGAGGGGACTGCAGGCTAGCCTATTGACTATGGACTCTGGCTTGTGAGGGAACACTGCTCTTTGTGGGGTGAATGCTGGGGGGACCCTTAGAGTAATATTACTTTGGATTCAAGTCCACATCTCCCCAAGACACACAGACTCTGTGACTCTATGCCTAGGATCCATGTTAAAGGCCTAGCTGCCTATTGCCAATAGGGGACTGCTCCGCACAGTCAGACTCATGGCAGATGTTAATGTCATCAGCTCAACCACCAGCTCTTCCACGCATTGTTTATTGTGCTGATTAACTTACCTATTGTCTACTCTGGGGACGTGTTTACACTTATAATAATGTGTATTGTACTTCATGAGCTCAATGACGGCAAGTCTGCTAGTTAATTACCTCAAGCTAATTAAATCACTGTCATTTATTAGTTGCTAGTGGGAAAGTAGAATACTGTTTGTGTTGGTTGTTCCTTAGATATGTTAATTATATTTCTGTACACAATTTCATCTGCATATGATAATGTAATCAGGAACCTGACCTGGTGGGATATACATTCGGTGTGGGTTTGGTTAATAAATGTTCCAGATCTTATACAAGCTATTCTCGGTTAGTTTTGTATGGGGGCGGCTAGAATATCTGATATCTATGTTCAAGACTGAAGGAAGCAGGATTCTGACAGAAGCACACAAGCACATTGTGGGTCATGGTTCCGTTACAACAACTTTCTAAAAGGAGGTATTCTCATTGGAAATGTATCTTCTCTCCAGTTGAGCCTACAGGACAGGATGTAAAGGGAAAGCTCCCTAATGAGACACAAAAACGCACAGAAAAACAAAAAAAAGATAGTTTAAAACCTGCCCTACTCTATCCAAAATAAAAAAAAAAAAGACTTTTTGACTTTAGATATACTTAGTATATAATATATAATGTCTAGTTTTATACAATATATAATGTCTAGCACTTTATAAAAAATTCCCACTCACCAGGCGGTGTTGATCCTTCTTACCGTATGCCAAGGGGATCAAATAAAGCGTTGGTGGTCTCCGTGACCAAGATGTGGTGTCCAGTCGGCCCTCCAATTCACCTTCCTCCAAATGATGAAGAGCTCTTAGTTGAATCCTCGTCAGTAGGTCACAAGGAAATCCCGAGGAGGCAGAGATGAGCCAACAACAAATACTCCCTGAGGGGGCAACCAGGGTACAACCGCTCCAGCCCCCACAGGTGAGTGGGAATTTTTTTCACTCAGTATTTACCATCCCTGTCAGTAGGATTCACTTTTAGGACGCATCTGGCCATTGTGGCAGGAAGATTGGGTCATTTTCTCTTGGAACCCACGGAGGATTTATGTTGGGACTGTTGTCACTGGACTTTAATTGAAGTTTTGTGTGCACTGGGTCATAGGGGGTCACATAACCTTTTTCTGTTGTTGCACAAGCATTTACATTGCACATTTTTATTTCTTCAATTTGGATATTATCTTCACATTGTTTATTTGTGATTTTGGTGATGGTCTTTGTTTATTTTGCAGAGCTAGCGCTGTTTATCGTACAGAGTGTATCACTCTTGCCATTTTTATTTCACAATTTAACCATTGGGTTTGTAACAGCAGCTGCCCAATTATTCACAATATATTTAATTTTATTTTAACGGTTTATTGGTGCGAGTGGGTTCACAGTAATCACAACTGTAAGGTGAATGTAAAAAATAAACCACTGGGAAAAAAATGTTCATATGTTCTGATTTTTTCAAAATCACCATTGTTCATATTTATTTTTAGACAATTTAGGTTGTAAAGCCTTTAAGGCCTCATGCACACTGGACGTTTTTACAGCTGCTGTTAGCAGCGTCAGACGTTTTTTTTTGCAGCTGCAGAACGCCCATCCATGTTATTCTATGGCCTCATGCACACATAGAGCTTTTAGGAGCTCCAAGTGGCATAGGCGTTTTACAGCTCCAAAAAAAACCCAGGAACTGTGGGTTCAGGAGCTCCAGCGTCAAGCTGCAAAAAACGTCTGACGCTGCTAAAGGCTCCATAAGGCTCCATAACGTTGCTTAACGTGCGTTAAGCCACGTTATACGTTTTTTTTCTTCCATTCAAAATCAATGGTTCCCTATGGGAGCCTATTGATTTGAATGGAAGTCACACCGCAGGTCGGATCGGGGTGATCCGACTTGCGGTGCGACCTGCACTGTGAGAATCTTGAGGGGGAACTCCACGCCAAAATGGGGAAAAAAACGGCGTGGGGTTCCCCCCCAGGTTCCAAACCAGGCCCTTCGGATCTGGTATGGAATTTGAGGGTAGCCCCGCGCCGAAAAAAACGGCGTGGGGTCCCCCCCAAAATCCATACCAGACCCTTATCCGAGCATGCAGTCCGGCATGCCAGGAAAGGGGAGGGGACGAGCGAGCGGCCCCACCCCCCCTGGATCATACCAGGCCACACGCCCTCAACATGGGGGGGTGTGGGTGCTTTGGGGCAGGGGGGGCTCTGCACCCCGCACCTCAAAGCACCTTGCCCCCATGTTGATGAGGACAAGGGCCTCATCCCCACAACCCTGGCCGGTGGTTGTGGGGGTCTGCGGGCAGGGGGCTCATCGGAATCTGGAAGCCCCCTTTAACAAGGGGGCCCCCGATCCCGGACCCCCTCCCTATGTGAATGGGTATGGGGTACACTGTACCCCTACTCATTCACCCCATAAAATGCAGTGTATGGAAATAACGACAGGAGACGTTTTGGAAAATTTATTAAAAATCTTCATCCGGCTCTTGTCCTCTCCGGGGGTCTTCTCCTCTCCGAGGGTCTTCTGCTCTTTTGCTGTCCGCCCTTCTTGTCTTCTCCTCTCCGGGGTCTTCTGCTGTCTTCTGCTCTTTTGCTGTCCGCCCTTCTTGTCTTCTCCTCTCCGGGGGTCTTCTGCTGTCTTCTCCTCTCCGGGGGTCTTCTGCTGTCCGCCCTTCTGCTGTCCAATCTTCTTGTCTTCTCCTCTCCGGTCTTCTGCTCTTTTGCTGTCGGCTGTCGGTTGTCCTTCTTCCTCCGGTCCTCCTCCTCCGACGTCTTCAGCGATAATGCCGGCCTCTGGTCTCTGCAGCTTATTATATAGCCATTAGGGGCGTGGTCGCCAGATGACGTCATCGGGAGACCACGCCCCCTTGTGTCACAGATGACGTCATCTGTGACACAAGGGGGCGTGGTCTCCCGATGACGTCATCTGGCGACCACGCCCCTAATGGCTATATAATAAGCTGCAGAGACCAGAGGCCGGCATTATCGCTGAAGACGTCGGAGGAGGAGGAGGACCGGAGGAAGAAGGACAACCGACAGCCGACAGCAAAAGAGCAGAAGACCGGAGAGGAGAAGACAAGAAGATTGGACAGCAGAAGGGCGGACAGCAGAAGACCCCCGGAGAGGAGAAGACAGCAGAAGACCCCCGGAGAGGAGAAGACAAGAAGGGCGGACAGCAAAAGAGCAGAAGACAGCAGAAGACCCCGGAGAGGAGAAGACAAGAAGGGTGGACAGCAAAAGAGCAGAAGACCCTCGGTGAGGAGAAGACCCCCGGAGAGGACAAGAGCCGGATGAAGATTTTTAATAAATTTTCCAAAACGTCTCCTGTCGTTATTTCCATACACTGCATTTTATGGGGTGAATGAGTAGGGGTACAGTGTACCCCATACCCATTCACATAGGGAGGGGGTCCGGGATCGGGGGCCCCCTTGTTAAAGGGGGCTTCCAGATTCCGATGAGCCCCCTGCCCGCAGACCCCCACAACCACCGGCCAGGGTTGTGGGGATGAGGCCCTTGTCCTCATCAACATGGGGGCAAGGTGCTTTGAGGTGCGGGGTGCAGAGCCCCCCCTGCCCCAAAGCACCCACACCCCCCCATGTTGAGGGCGTGTGGCCTGGTATGATCCAGGGGGGGTGGGGCCGCTCGCTCGTCCCCTCCCCTTTCCTGGCATGCCGGACTGCATGCTCGGATAAGGGTCTGGTATGGATTTTGGGGGGGACCCCACGCCGTTTTTTCGGCGCGGGGCTACCCTCAAATTCCATACCAGATCCGAAGGGCCTGGTTTGGAACCTGGGGGGGAACCCCACGCCGTTTTTTTCCCCATTTTGGCGTGGAGTTCCCCCTCAAGATTCTCACAGTGCAGGTCGCACCGCAAGTCGGATCACCCTGATCCGACCTGCGGTGTGACTTCCATTCAAATCAATAGGCTCCCATAGGGAACCATTGATTTTGAATGGAGGCAGAAAAAAACGCTGCTAACAGCTACTGTGGCCAAACGTGCAATAACGCTAGTAGAAAAAGCTACTGAAAGCACGTTTTTACAGCTGCTGTTTCCCGGCGTTATGTAAACAGCTTTGGAGCACGTTTTTATGACGCCCTGTGTGCATGGAGCCTAAATGTTGCTATGAGCACCTGAAATTTGAGTCTTTTTGGGTTATTCAGTATTCCAGAGATAGACAAGATTTGCTAGATGTTTGTATTTTTGAAGAAATAAGTGTTCATGTATGTGGGCATTCATCATTAGTGATAACTCAGGTCAAGCGATTTTCTGTACTTTTCAGGATTACAGGACAACAAATGTCAGAACATCCATAAGATTGCTGACATTACACATTATCAACAATCAAAAGTGATATGTGTTCAGTTGCCATTTTTAAGGGTATCCTCCAATCAAAATTGAAAGTTTAATATTGAGGACATTGTTGTATTACACAACTCTACTCCAGTCCCATTTGTCAAGGGTGATGTGAGAACCCCTGCTTGTGACATATGAGAAAAATTTCAAAACACACCCACTATAGGCTTCTTGCTGTCTTCGACACGTGGAAAGTCTGATATTAAAACAAACATGGCAGTACTAAGATGTTTTCACATATATATTCAGATTTGTATCTTACTGGTTGCAAAGTCCAAAAATGAAAAATGAGAAAAGCATATCCTTCTATAGTGTGTACTTGCCTCAACCAAGCACATAGTGTGATTTCTGTCTCCTCTTTTATTCATCTATCTATACGAGTCACTTCTGATAGTCTGACACCAAGCAATCCCAGGAGATGCCACCCTCTCCCCAGTTCTCATTGATAGCCTCAGTTGTGCATATTTCCCTATGAGACTGTGTAGAGGGCATTGTGTCCCTTCCCACCACTCAGGTCTCAGATTACACTCATCTCCCATAGTGTGCAGTATTTGACATCAAATCCCCACTTCCTGTTTTCTGGAGCAACGGAAACGATGCTGTAAAAACGGAGATGCTTTAAAAACGGAAATTATGTGTAAATTCTGTACTTTGAATGATTGTGGAGAAAGGAGGGCTGCAGATAAAGAGGTACAAGTTATGAAGGGGGATTTTTTTTTAATTATTGCGTATCACCTGCGGTTAGTCATTTTACAGGGTATACAAACACTAGGAATGGGTTTACAAACACTTTCAATGTAACTGGTAATTCATGATTGACAGATATCGGTTTTTCGTTGCCGATACCGATATTTTGGCCAATGCATATCGGTATCGGCCGATATTTTTGGACATTTAAAATTGTGCAAAATAAACACAAATTTCGACACAAATCTGTTACTGAACATGTAAAACTTTATTTATTAACATTTTTAACATAAGGGGTTGGTCTTCACACCTTAACTGCATGAGAACTGATAGGAAAACTTCAATTGCAGGGACATTTAGTTTCACATCATTCTGATTGTGCATTAATGCGTAAATAATTAATTAATAATAATAAACTGCTGCAGTAGTGCAATCACTCACTGCAATACTTTTAAATCCCTACTGCAGTGCAGTCAGTGCAAATATGCTAGAAAAAAAGCTAGACAACACAACAGCTACACAGTTGATTGGACTGGAGTCAGTGGACTACCTCTGCAGTATGGCACTCACTGCAACTACTGCAGTCAGTGCTAAACTGCTAGAAAAAAAGCTACACAGTGGATTGGATTGGAGTCAGCGGACTACCTCTGTAGTAGGGCACTCACTGCAACTACTGCAGTCAGTGCAAAACTGCTAGAATAAAAGCTAGACAACAGCGAGACAGTGGATTTGAGTTGGACTGGAGTCAGTGGACTACTGCTGCAGTAGTGCATTAACTGCAATGATTTACTGCAGTCATTACAAAACTGCTAAAAAAAAAAAGCTAGGCAACAGCTACACAGTGGATTTGAGTGGACACTACTCTTTTCAATACTCCCAGTTAAGTAGAACAATATTATACTGCAAAAAGCACAACATTTCAGCATGTCCAACTCCATGGTCACCTGTTTCTGTTTTGTTCATATAATGCTGCCACTTCATAAGCATGCTCAGGAGTAGAGGAGGACAGAGGAGCAAAGAGAGAGAGGTATCTTCTAGCATGGGAAGCAAGTCTTTTGTAGCATGCCTCATTTTCTTTCCACCGCTGAAGAGGATCACTGGTTCCTTCAAATAGAGATGAAGTTCATCATCCAGGCTCATTATTGCAGATTCACAAAAAATTGAATCCTCCGCATGAGGCCCCAATAAAACACCGAAAATATCCTGATCAATTCCACCACGATGAAGAAGATTCTCTTCTGTTCATTGACGTATTTTTCTGTTTTTGCTGCATGCTGCTCTTTCATATTATCAAAATAGTGATCTGGACTTGTCTTTTTGGCAGGAACCTCCTACACCTCCTGTTGAATATCTTCTGTCAGCCATTGTTTTGCCTTTGCCAATACATCAGAAGATAAAGCATTGTTCTTGTATTGAAGATTCAAAAGACTTGCAAGCACATGATCTGTTCATGCTTCTGAAAAGATATATCAATCAAAGCTCTTTGGCTTGACAGACAATCATTTGAAAGTTGGAGGGTGTCATCATTTAAATTTGAAAGTTAGAGGGTGTTGTGTGCCATGACATTGAGGTATGACATATCATCGAGCAGCCTCATCATTCCTTTCCGCAGGTTTGCTCCACTGTCTCGAAGTAGCACAAGCAACACTCTGTTTTTGTTGATTCCCCATTCTTCAAGCATGCCTAGAAAAATGTATGTACTGTACTCAGTGTGGGATCCTTGCATCACTTTTGTATCCAACACCAATTGTCTTTTTGTCCATCTGCTGTCAATGAAGTGGCATGTAAGAATCATTAGTGACTCTGTTTGTCCTGACCAGTAGTCAGTCGTGAATGAGAGTGAGTTGCCAGCATAGCCTTTACTTTGTCAACGACCTTTTGGTGAATCTTTCCCAGCATTTCTGTTTGATAATAGTTCTCACTCTTCAATGTGTAGCTTGGCTCAAGTATGGACATTAACTGCTTAAATCCTGAGTCAGACACCATTGTAAATGGCTTGTTATCAGTGACAATCATCTCTGTGATTACTCTGTCCAGCAGTTGGGATCTTCCATCTGAATCTAGACTGTGACAAATGTTTTTCAGAAACATATCTGTTATTGTTGCCTGGGATAGTGGAGGAGGTATTTCAAAATCACATTGATATTCATTTTGTTTTTTCTGTGCTGCATGATATAATTCAATATGATGAACTCTTAGATGGGCCCAAAGATTTGACGTATTTTTGTTTTTTGCAGTTACTGATCCCATGCTTATGTTGTTTGTACATGTGTTGCACACTGCTGCTTTTCCTGGAGAAGGTTGAGACGAGAAATAGTCCCAGGCCACACTTTTACTTTTCTCTCCTCATCCATCTCCATTTCAATTTGAAAGACACAAAAAAGATTTAAAAAATGGCTTGCTGAAATTGCTGGCACCCTGTTGCAGGTTGGTGGCTGATGCTTGGCAGTGTGGGTTGCTTGCTGGCACCCTGTTGTGGGTGGGTGACTGATGCCTGGCAGTGTGGGTTGCTTACTGGCACCCTGTTGTGGGTTGGTGGCTGACGCCTGGCAGTGTGGGTTGCTTGCTGGCACCCTGTTGTGGGTTGGTGGCTGATGCCTGGCAGTGTGGGTGGCTTGCTTGCACCTTGTTGTGGGTTGGTGGCTGACGCCTGGCCATATGGGTTGCTTGCTGGCACCCTGTTGTGGGTTGGTGGCTGACGCCTGACAGTGTGGGTGGCTTGCTTGCTGGCACCCTGTTGTGGGTTGGTGGCTGACGCCTGGCAGTGTGGGTTGCTTGCTGGCACCCTGTTGTGGGTTGGTGGCTGACGCCTGGCAGTGTGGGTGGCTTGCTTGCTGGAACCCTGTTGTGGGTTGGTGGCTGATGCCTGGCACTGTGGGTTGCTTGCTGGTACCCTGTTGTGGGTTGGTGGCTGATGCCTGGCAGTGTGGGTTGCTTGCTGGCACCCTTTTGTGGGTGGCTGGCTTGCTGGAACACTGTGGTGGCCAGGGGGCTGGCTTGGTGTCACCCTGTTGTTGGTGGCTTGGCTGGCTTGCTGGAACACTGGTGGGTGGCTGGCTTGGGGTCACCCTGTTGTGTGGGTGGCTGGCTTGGTGTCACTCACTCACCCTGGCCTGTTGTTGGTCGGATGGCTGGCGGCTGACACCCTGTGGTGGGTGGCTGAGGCCAGAGCCTGTGGATGGATGGCTGGCACTGTGACCGGACCGGATTGCAGCTGGCTGCACACACACGAGGCTGTCCGAGGCATGGGAGGCGGTCTTAAGTCAGAGAACGTGTGCAGCGCGCAGTGAAATTACGTCAGGTATGGGCCGCGCAGGCATGGGAGGCGGTGTTAGAAGGCATAAAATAATAATAAAGTGAAGTCAGCGCCTTAAAAAACTCAACTAGCAGCTTGCAAACAGTATGAATATACAAACACTGAAAATGTGAAAAAATATAGGTTGCAGCGCTTAAAACATAAAACAGTGAAACATATATATGTGCATATATATTAGTGCAGAAAAGTATATTAATAAATATATTGAACTCAGTCCATAAAAAACTTTAAATAAGTCTACAGAAGGTATTATTCAGTGCCAATGTGAAATAATCAATCCTCCACCAGTGATTCTTCACCCAAAAGCTGGAATGCACACTCACCAGACCATTTTGCTGTCTTGTTAGGACAGCTACTGCGTTTAAAGTATAACATCAGGTCTTGAGCCAAACCAGATAAGGAAGGAGGATGAACACCGGAGGTAGTTTCTTCAAATACTCCAACTCAGCAGGTAATTAAATCAGTAATCATAAAGGAGAGAAAATCTTTCCATAGTGTAGTATTTATTTGAAAATTCAAATCTGACAAGCAGCTTAAAATGAATGGAAACATTTAATGGTCCAAGCATCTAAAATCACTTACATGAAAAGCCACCAGACCCACTGGTGGCTAGGACCTCTATGATGTAACACTGCTCTACGGCCGTTTCGCGTGAAGACACTTTTCTGCACTTATATATATATGCACATATATATATGTTTCAATGTTTGGTGTTAGAAGGCAGACTGTGTGCATGCAACATACGCAATGACATCACGGCAATATCAGTAATCCAAAGGCCAATTCCGATATATCGGGGAAAGTGCAAATCGGCCCTCGATACATTGGTGTTGCCGATAATCGGTCGACCTCTACTGGTAATACAGAATTCTGAGAGTAAGGAAGTTACACAGCACGAGCTTTGGAAACACACTCCCAGTGACCTAATTTGGTACTCTTAGCATTTATTCTACAGTGGATTACAGGGAACTCAGATTAAGGTAAATTGAGTGAACATTCTGATTTTGGCATCACTGCAGTGTTTGTTGGATAGCATTAGTAGCTCACTGATTAGTTTCACTTGTTGGATGAAACTGATAATAATAGAGTGCAAAGTACAGTAATGTGCAGTAATCCATAGTAGCTTAGAGTGGGCCTACTAATGATCTGTGATTGGCCTGTTCTGGGTTGCTACTCATTTATTGCTTGTGTTTGGTTATTAAATAAGCCTCTGAGGGATAGGACCAGAATGTGTTTAGTTGGCCTTATATCCATGGTATTATATAAATGTATTTTGCAGCTTTCCAGTACATGAAGAATCTGGCAATTTCAGTAACTCTAAAGATATAATATCAAGTTAGGTAATTGTGTTTTTGCCAGGTGCTAAACTGAAAACCCTTCTTCTCGGATTTATTATTTAATTGAGATTTAAGTGATTCAATATGTAGTATAGATATACTTTTTAATGCATGTTGCGTATTTTGAAGTATTAGGGGTATGGTGCTCTAAATTCTTTCGTATTTTCCACATATTTGTAAATAAGTAAATCACAAATCAATAGGTTCAATTCACAAAGCTATTTATCTCTTCTTTGGTTATTTTCTTGATAGCACATTCTACCTACCTCATATCTCTTTAATATAAAATCACAAATATGAAATATATATAACACTTAAACTCTGTATATAGTGGTATTTGACCACTACTAGTACTGTCTGTTATTTTATCGACCTTAATGAAAAAATGTAAATTATAATTCGCAAGATTATCACACCAGGATATGACCCCCATAAAATAACACTAATCTCGGGGCAGTATTAACAGGCTATAGCTATGGAGGATAAAGGAATGGTTTGTGGCAGTGATACAGTAATACTTCACAATATAAAATAATGATTTATGAAAACATCGGGCTATCAACAGGTAAGTTGCTCATTTGCTGTGTAATAAAAATTACATATCTTACTGACATTTATGTTTGTGAACTCAAACCTTTTATGATATAATGTAAATGGTTGTGTCATATTAGCTCATCTATCTTGGGGAATCATAACTAAACCTTATGAATCATGTTCTTGCAAAAAGGGATGAATCTGACCACATACATATGTTGGTATAGCACAGGCTAGACCTTGGGGCTGATCTGCTATATATGCTGAGTAAAGGAAACCAAATTGCATAAATACATTTCAATTATGCAATGATGTTAAAAAAGCTAATTTCTTTTCACTTTGAATACCGAATCATATTCAGATGCTTTCCGCATGATTGGATATCCAAAAGTATAACTAAAAGTAATTTTTAGTATTGGATAGAGTGGAGAGGGATTATAATTATAATACCTGTCAGTTTCAGTGGCGGCTGGTGCTCAAATTTTTGGGTGGGCGCAAACAGAAAAATGTAATAGGCATTGCTTTGCAACAAAAAAACGCTGTAAAAAAATTGCGTGAATTTGAGGTCGAAAAGTGTGAAAGGGGCCTTCAGTAATTAAGGTATAGTGTGCCCCCTTTCAATGCAGAGAGACCAGCGTGCCCCCTTTCAATGCACATTAACCCACCTTTCAATGCACAGTGACCAGCGTGCCCCCTTTTAATGCACAGTGACCAGTGTGCCCCCTTCAAAACAGTGACCAGCATACATGCCCCCTTTCAATGCAGTGACCAGCGTACATGCCCCTTTCAATGCAGTGACCAGCATACATGCCCCCTTTCAATGCAGTGACCAGCGTACATGCCCCCTTTCAATGCAGTGACCAGCGTACATGCCCCCTTTCAATGTAGTGACCAGCGTACATGCCCCCTTTCAATGCAGTGACCAGCATACATGCCCCCTTTCAATGCAGTGACCAGCATACATGCCCCCTTTCAATGCAGTGACCAGCATACATGCCCCCTTTCAATGTGGTGACCAGCGTACATGCCCCCTTCAATGCAGTGACCAGCGTACATGCCCCCTTTCAATGTTGTGACCAGCATACATGCCCCTTTCAATGCAGTGTGCCCCCTAGACCAGTGCATTTACCTGGAGCAGTCCCAGTGGCGTCTTCTCTTCAGTCCCCCGGCGGCGCGTCTCCTCGAGTCCTCCCGCCTCCTCCTCGGCCAATGGCATGGGGTTTGCCTTGCGGCCAATCAGGAAGCGCGTATCGGACGTGCTCCCTGATTGGCCAGGAGGAGAATCCGTGTGACAATAGCGAATTTTCATTCGCTATTGTCACACAATGGGTGGGCTTGAACGCACTGCTCTGCGCCCCGGGTCCACCCTTTGCATCGCCCTATTAGAGCCTCTGGCTCTAATCAGGTGATGCCAAAAAAAAAAGCCCCATTATACTCCATGCATCCAGGGCGCCCCTGCATGCAGATTAGGGGGCCGGACGCATGGATAGGGGGGGGCGGCGCCCCTGCGCCCCCAACGCACCGGCCGCCACTGGTCAGTTTTTATTTACTGTCTGTGCCCCCATTTGGGAGACTCACCTTCTCTATTGCCAAAAGTGAAAGAAAATCCCAAAACTTTGCTTGTTCCAGAACAGGCAGGGCCGCCAGCAGGGGGGGTACAGGTAAAACACCTGTATGGGACCTGAGCGTTAGGAGGGACCCAGGCCCCAGGCAACCAGGAAGTGTGCACAGTGCAAGAGAGAAGAGATGAGATGGAGGAGATAGGATTGGAGGACATGGGATGGAGGAGATAAGACTGCCGGACGAGGACATGGGATTGGGGAGATGGGATGGAGAAGGAGGAGGGCATGGGATGGAAGAGGACATGGGATGAAGGAGGACATGGGATGGGACCTGGTGGGATAGCCAGTGGAGGGCCCTAGGGAATGTTGATGGTCAGGTCCAGGGGGGGCTCAGGCCTAAAGCTGTGTAAGGGGCCCCAAAATTTCAGATGGCTGCCCGGAGAACAGATATGAGGGGGGGGGGGGGATCTTCCAATGATTCCAAAGGATTCCCTCACTTTGGAGGAATTTTCTCTTACTTACTGTTTTGGCTATGGGAAAGCAAGTGAAGTGAAACCTTCCCAATGGGACCCAGTTGATAAAAAAATTCTGAGTGGTTATAACTCTCCCTTACTCTATTCAAAATGAAAAAAAAAATGCCTTTAGTTCTACTTTAGGAGAGTAAAGATTCTCAACTCCTTTAATAGATCGGCCCAACTGTCTAAACACGCCATATTGTTATGGCCATTATGTTGATAATTCTATATAGCATATGAAGTCAAGGGGTAAGCATTACAGGTAAATATTATTCAGAGGCTGGTCAACTTAAAGCTATTATTTTGCAAAACCTTACGACAGAACTCCAGAAGCTCCACACATTCTTTACCTTTCTCAAAGTGTATTCCACCTTTGCAGCCAAATTGGGAACCCACATCTTTTCTTTTCTGAAAACTCTAAAATTTAAACTTTCCCTCTGCTATGTATTATGAAAGAGGGGGCTTCAAAGTTAATGTGTACCATAGTTAACCTTGTCTGTATGGTGCTGGGAGATCTCATGATCAGTTATAAACTAGATTTGGACATTGTCTGATCTAAAAATGATGAAATATCTAGAAACTTGGTGTATACTAATGGGCATAAACTCAGTGACTTGCAGTATGTCCAAAGACCTGCTTAAAACAATCATCAAAAGGGTAAGACATATTTTTTAAATTATTTTTAGGTATGGTGTGTGAATGGAAACACATTGGGAAATAATGGAGTTTTCTCAAATTTGACTGCAAAAGTATAAATATGTTTTAAGGCTTTAAAAGAAGCAAAGTAAGGACTAGGATTCAGAGTCGGTTCACACTGGGGCGACACGACTCCTTACTACTTCGGGAGGCGATTTGTCAGTCCCGTGCACCATGACTTCGGAGCGACTTGCAGGGACTTCACATAATGGAAGTCTATGCAAGTCGCTCCGAGGTCACCCCGAAATAGTACAGGACCCTTTTTCTAAGTTGGAGCGACTTGTGTCGCTCCTATTAGAACGGGTCCTGTAGTGGTCAATGGACCGCGACTTGTCAGGCTGACAAGTCATCTGACAAGTCGCGCTAATGTGAACCGTCTCTTAGTCTCGTATAACTTGTTGATCCTATTCCAATACAATAACAAAGCATAAAAGGAATTTACATCAACAGGATCTTCTAGAATGGTTTCTGAACGTACACAGTATTATCCTGCTGCACATATCTAAAATATCAAGAAAGACAATTAGTTTTCAGGGTGTTTAGCCATTGATATCAATATGATGTTACCTTTTTGAAGGACAGCGAGATTCATTTTGAACTTTAATTTTCTTAATCATTCTGCAAAAAATCTGATTGATCCTGCTGCTCTCTATCTCCACCTTCTGTTCATGTTCAGCTAGGGATTTTGCAGCTGTGGTGGCAGCTCTGCACTTACCCAGTTTTTAGTGAGTTTCTATGCTGAGCATTTCCTCCCTATCACATCTGAGCAGCCCATGTGACTATAGCCACACATGTGGGCATATACACAGTGGTAAATGCCTTTCCCCTCAATCCTTCCTCTTCCATGCCCACTAACCAGCTAAACACAATAGGGGCGGGATATTACATGTAAATTAATGAAGGATTCACCTCCCTCTTATTCTAAGACACAGGCTGGAGGAGCATGGCACAGCCTGTGAGTGGCAGAAATCAACCCACACCATATTGACAAAAAATAATAAAGATTTGGTTTCAAATATATATTTGTATGACAATTTAACCACTTTACGTCTGCTCACTGTGCTGCTACTGCCGCACAGTGGCTCGTTATCGTCTGGCGACGTAGACCTACGTCACCAGACATTCCCCTCTCTTGGCGGCGAGGGGATTAAATACCACCAAAAGAAAGCTCTGTTTATGGGAAAAAAAGGACGTAAATTTTGTTTGGGTACGGCGTTGCATGACCGCGCAATTGTCAGTTAAAGTCGCACAGTGCCGAATCACAAAAAGTGGCCCAGACGTAACACAAGTTTAAAAAAACAATAAAAACATTTGATAATTATTTTTACTCTGTATTCCAAGGGCTGTTTTTTTTTCGTTTTGTTTTTTTTTTTTTTTTTATTTTGAACATGTAACCAGCAGCAGAGGACCAGAAGCTCCTACTGCTTAGGTTTCCCTGCAGACATGCTGGGAAAGATCTGGGGTAATGTGACTGCTGTACGTCAATTGGGAAAAAGTTACATAGATTTTTTTTAATTAAAATAATTACAGTGCCATCATCCACATACAGAAATAGAAGGGAGAGTGTAAGTTAAACAGTGTGTGTCTAGTATCACTTTAATTACATATAGTTGGTAAGGTTGTATAAAGATACCGATCCCTCCCGTTCTACCTGAGAATATGTGTGACCACTGTTTTCCATATTCCTGTACATTTCATTCCCTAGGAAACACATCTAAAACACATCTAAAACTTTTTATTTTTTTTATTTATCTTCACTGTCACCACCACCACATCACCACCAGTTTAAGGATGAACCAACTTCATTGTATGGTCGTATGTCTTCTTCTTCACATGCTATATTTATTTATTATATTTTTTTTCACATGTTATAGCAAGAGAGAAAAAAGAAAACATACACAAATCTCAAAAAAAATAAATAAAGGAAAACAAGAAAAGCACACAATAGTTAAGGCTGCCTGTTTAGGTAAGATAATGCAAATCGGATTCATGGTTATAACATAGGGCCCATATCTTGGACACAATCTGTAAAATTTGAAAATTTCACCTGGGAAACAGATTACAATAATGATGAGAAAGGATTTGAACCAGAGCCTGCTGAATAAGGGAGGGGAGACCAGGCAAGATTTGAACTCTGTCAGACGCAGAGGGCAGTAACAGGCCCTCTGAATTCATGACTCCTGTTTAAATTTTTGTCTGTGCTGACAATAACCATAACTCCTCACAGTGCAATGGAAAAGCTGTGATAAATATTTCAACCTGCAAAGGTTTGTTAAAATTCTACAGGGGTAGGCAATCCAATGGAGCCACATTTTACGAACTTTCTCTTATGAAACCAGAGAGATAGAGAGGGCGGTGTGGGCAATTTTCAAACTGTAGGGATGCAGGAACAGACCTCAGTAACTAAATGCCTCACCACAGATGTATATATATATATATATATATATATATATATATATACACGGTTGGGCTAAAAAGTGTTTAGTCAGCTACCAATTGTGCAAGTTCTCCCACCTAAAAAGATAAGAGAGAGGCCTGTAATTTTCATCATAGGTACACTTCAACTATGAGAGACAGAATAGGGGAAACATTCCATAAAATCACATTGTAGGATTTCTAATTAAATAATTGGTAAATTCCTCAGTAAAATAAGTATTTGTTCACCTACAAACAAGTAAGATTTCAGTAAAAAAGGAATGGTCGAACACTCGCAATTGTAAACACCTCCATCCCTAATATATACGAAAACAACAGAGAGGTGGCCCTAATGGGACTTTAAATGAGGTTGAATACAATAGTCATAGAAGGTCAAAGAGTAAATTTTATTATCAGATAAAAATATATGATGAATGTAGGCATAAATGTATGACATAACCACAGGCATAATTGCAAGCAAATAAGACATGTTTAACATAATAGGAAAATAGCAGCATTACAGCAATTGAGACATAGTGACAGCATATCAACATGGATATTGCATGACAATAAATAATTAGTATGGAAAAACTCTACGCGTTTCGTGGGTCCCTACGCCCACTCATCAGGAGTATGTAGGTGATTCTGTCAAAAATGAACAAGTGAATTATGAATGTCTGCTATGCCTTAAGTTGGACAGAAAATATAAAAATACAACAAATGTGTAACCCAAATAGGGAAACCACACTTACATCTAACTGAATCCAACTGGTATGCGCTGCCAGAGGAGGGGGTATCAACGTCTCATCCGGGAGCTGAAGGGGCAAGACCACGCCGCAACACAGTGGGGAGCCAGGTGAGGAAAAATGTGTGATAAAAGAGGGGGGAGTATTTTGATGATTGTAGATAAAGTGACACAAGCTGAAAATATATAAATATATCAGAGTATCAGAGTATGAAAAAATAATGATATATAATAATAATAATAATAATAATAATAATATATATCTTTGTTGTATCACAAGGTGATACCAAAAACAAAAGGGGAAGGAGTATTCATATATGAAAAGTATATTTCAGCAAAGCCAGTGTCAGAATCAAAAAAGGGGAAGGAAGAGCACAACCCGAAAAAGAGAATAGAGGGGGAGATTAGCACCCAAGAAAAAGTGCTGATCTTAGTGCATATAAGAAGCAAAAAGAGTAATAAAGGAGCTGTGACATAAGCTTTGGAGTGAAGAAAGTGAGTGAGCTCGTTAATGTATAAGAGCATTCGTTGAATTGACACATGTCAGAAGTGTTGATAGTACGAGATGAAACTGATACAAAGTAGCGATGTGATAAAAAAATAAACAGATTAAGACAAGTATCAGTTTAAGAACCATGAGGATATAACCCTCATGGAGTAATACCTGAACTTAGACAAGAAAAGACAAGGGAAATGAAACCGCAGCAAGAAGTAAGGAGACAGAGATACAGGATGTTCCTTGAGACGGAGCTCAAGGCAGTGAAAAAGACAGGGTGAATGGAGGAAAGTGTGCGATAGCCAATAGAGGAAATGTAGAAAGAAATCAGAGCATGAAAGCATGAAGTGTAGAAAGAAAGTGGTTTCTCACCTGGATTGGCACATGGGCTGCATGCACGTCTCATCCCTAACGTCATGTGTACGGTGGCCGTGGGACA
The DNA here is from genome assembly GCF_965119305.1 of Pelophylax lessonae. Taxonomy (NCBI): domain Eukaryota; kingdom Metazoa; phylum Chordata; class Amphibia; order Anura; family Ranidae; genus Pelophylax; species Pelophylax lessonae. The sequence goes on from NC_138772.1 coordinate 328,800,191, forward strand.
GACAAGAGCTGAAACTCATGTGTGTCAGCATGGAAAAAGCCAGCAGCAGCTGGCAACCATGACCGTGAGTTTGAAAACACCGCCACCACGTGCAAACGCCGCTGTTGCAGAGGTACACGTTGTAGGCAGGAACATGACGCCGATATATAGTTGGCTCCTCCCAATTAGGGAGGAGTCAGCAAGGGAGAGAAATCTCCCTATAATATATCGCAGCTCCCTGAGTAGATCCGAACCTGCCACCAGAGGGAGCGCATATACCAATGAGATTGTGTTTAAAGTGCAACTGCACAGATGGAAATATATAAAAATAAGTTGATAATGGGGTTATGAATAAAAATATAAATGACTACTTGGATCCATACTGTACTGTTGTATGGGTCAGACTACAGCAGTGTGAGACCATAGGCGGGCCATGGGTGTCTTCCACCCGGGGGATACTGGTAAAAAAGGAATGGTCTAACACTCGCAATTGTAAACACCTCCATCCCTAATATATATACGAAAACAACAGAGAGGTGGCCCTAATGGGACTTTAAATGAGGTTGAATACAATAGTCATAGAAGGTCAAAGAGTAAATTTTATTATCAGATAAAAATATATGATAAATGTAGGCATAAATGTATGACATAACCACAGGCATAATTGCAAGCAAATAAAACATGTTTAACATAATGGGAAAATAGCAGCATTACAGCAATTGAGACATAGTGACAGCATATCAACATGGATATTGCATGACAATAAATAATTAGTATGGAAAAACTCTTACGCGTTTCGTGGGTCCCTACGCCCACTCATCAGGATTTCTGGCGATCACAGACCTGTAACTTCTTCTTTAAGAGGCTCCTCTGTCCTCCATTCGTTACCTGTATTAATGGCACCTGTTTGAACTTCTTATCAGTATAAAAGACACCTGTCCACAACCTCAAACAGTCACACTCCAAACTCCACTATGGCCAAGACCAAAGAGCTGTCAAAGGACACCAGAAACAAAATTGTAGACCTGCACCAGGCTGGGAAGACTGAATCTGCAATAGGCAAGCAGCTTTGTGTGAAGAAATCAACTGTGGGAGCAAGTATTAGAAAATTGAAGACATACAAGACCACTGATAATCTCCCTCGATCTGGGGCTCCACGCAAGATCTCACCCCATGAGGTCAAAATGATCACAAGAACGGTGAGCAAAAATCCCAGACCCAAAAGGGGGGACCTAGTGAATGACCTGCAGAGAGCTGGGACCAAAGTAACAAAGGCCAGGGGCGTAACTACAGGGGTTGCAGGGGTTGCGATTGCTACCGGGCCCCATGCTCCAGGGGGCCCAGTAGCAAACCAGTGGGTGAACTTCCAGGATTGCAAAAGTCACACTTGCGACCGGGCCCTGGCATTGCACCACTGTGGGGAGGCCCCAAGATTGCAGGAAGGGAGCCCACTGCAGAACTTGTGAAAGGATCCTGCTGCGGGACCGTAATAAAAGGCCATGCAACGAGAGTAAAGAGCCCCAGGATTTGTGGGAAGAGCCCTGGGCTTGAAGGGAAGGGCCCCGGCCAGGGATCTGGGGGGGCCCTTCATGGTTTCTTGCATCGGGGCCCTGAAGGCTCTAGTTACGCCTCTGACAAAGGCTACCATTAGTAACACACTATGCCGCCAGGGACTCAAATCCTGCAGTGCCAGACGCGTCCCCCTGCTTAACCGCTTGCCGACCGCCGCAAGTAGATTTACTGCGGCGGTCAGCCCCGGCCAGGCAGAGTGACGTTAATTAACGTCACTAGCCTGGGAGGGTTTGGGGAGCGAGCGCGCTCCCGCGCGGTCACGGACCCCCCTGCGCGTGTGACTGGCGGACCCGATGTCCGCCGGTCACTCGGCGATCGTCGGGGGGAAGGGAGAAAGTCAGGCGGCTTGTGTAAACAAGCCATCTGTCATTCTCCTCGGTGTAAAAACACTGATCAGACGGATCTACTATGTAGAACCATTGATCAGTGTCCTTACAGCTCAAGCCACAGCCAATCACAGTAGAAAGCACGCCCCTAGGGACACACACAGCCCCTCCCTCCCAAATAAAGTTAACCCCTTCACTACCAGTGTATTTTTACAGTAACAGTGCATATGTATAGCACTGATTACTGTAGAAATGTCACTGATAACCCCAAAAGTGTCAAAAATGTCAGTCAAGGGTCCGATCTGTCCGCCGCAATGTCACAAAAAAAAAAAAAAAAATCGCAGATCGCCGCCATTACGCGTTAAAAAAAAAAACATCAAAAATCTTTCCCTTTGTTAGTAAACGCGATAACTTTTGCGCAAACCAATAAAAATACGCTTTTTGCGATTTTTTTTTACCAAACATATGTAGCATCAAACAAATTGGCCGAAAATGTTAAAAAAATTTTGATTTTTACATTATTTTTTTGGGGAATTTCATATAAAAAAAAAATGTGAAAAATATTGTTATTTTTGCAAAAATTTACGCTCTTTTTTTGTTTATAGCGCAAAAAGTAAAAAGCGCACAGGTGATCAAATACCACCAAAAGAAAGCTCTGTTTGTGGGAAAAAAAGGGCATTTAGGTACAGCATCGCACGACCGCGCAATTGTCCGTTAAAGTCACGCAGTGCCGAATCGCAAAATACCCCCTGGTCGTTTAGCAGCCAAATCCTCCGGGGCTTAAGTGGTTAAGCCAGTACATGTCCGGGCCCTTCCGAAGTTTGCTAGAGAGCATTTGGATGATCCAGAAAAGGATTTGGAGAATGTCATATGGTCAGATGAAACCAAAGTAGAACTTTTTGGTAAAAACTCAACTCGTCGTGTTTGGAGGAGAAAGAATGCTGAGTTGCATCCAAAGAACACCATACCTACTGTGATGCATGGGGGGTGGAAACATCTTGCTTTAGGGGTGTTTTAATGCAAAGGGACCAGGATGACTGACCCGTGTAAAGGAAAGAATGAATGGGGCTATGTATCGTGAGATTTTGAGTGAAAAGCAAGGGCATTGAAGATTGGGTCTTTCAGCATGACAATGATCCCAAACACACCGCATGGGCAACAGTGGCTTCGTAAGAAGCATTTTAAGGTCCTGGAGTGGCCTAGCCAGTCTCCAGATCTCAACCCCATAGAAAACCTTTAGAGGGAGTTGAAAGTCTGTGTTGCCCAGCGACAGCCCCAAAACATCACTGCTCTAGAGGAGATCTGCATGGAGGAATGGGCCAAAATACCAGCAACAGTGTGTGAAAACCTTGTGAAGACTAAAGCCCCGTACACATGTACCGATTGTCGGCCGTAAATATTCGGCCGCCGACCGATCGGCCGATTGTAGGCTTGTTAGTATGATGCTTCTGACAGCCGACAACGCATTTTCGGCCGAACAGAATCTGTCGTGCAGACTTTAAAATTTTTGTTGGCCAACACCAGAACGGCCGATTGTTCGCCAGTCAGTACAGATTTCGGCCGACAGACAGCAGATTAGCAAGACTGGGCATGCTCCGAAAAGAAAAAAGACAAGGAAAGTTAACCATCACATGACATTACTTCTGCAGTCGGCTGTTGTTGGCCGACAAAATTCGTGTGCAGTCTTTTGCAGTTTTCAACAGACACGACAGCCCTGGACAAAAGACGGCCGACGATCAGTACGTGTGTACGGGGCTTTACAGAAAACTTTTGACCTCTGTCATTGCCAACAAAGGGTATATAACAAAGTATTGAGATTAACTTTTGTTACTGACCAAATACTTATTTTCCACCATAATTTGCATACAAATTATTTAAAAATCAGACAATGTGATTTTCTGGATTTTTTTTTCTCATTTTGTTTCTAATATTTGAAGTTTACCTATGATGAAAATGACAGGCCTCTCATCTTTTTAAGTGGGAGAACTTGCACAATTGGTGGCTGACTAAATACTTTTTTGCCCAACTGTGTGTGTGTGTATATATATATTTTTATATATTAACGTTTAAGGGCGACTCAACTTGTGGTGCATGCGATTTGAAGAAGTAGTGCCAGTCTAGACTGCATTTTTAAGGGCAAGGCAACCCACTTTTATTTAACCACTTGCCGACCACCGCACAACAATTTACTGCGGCAGTCAGCCGCTCCTGGGCAAAGCGACGTAGACCTACGCCCAGGAGCCTGTAGGGGGGCGAGCGCGCGCCGCCGGAGGCATGCTTCCCGCCCCTGCTCGTTCCCTGCCTTCCCCGCGCATGTGACCGGTGGCTCCGATGTCCGCCGGCCACTCGCGATCTTCCACAAGAGAGGGAGAAGGACGGACGGCTGATGTAAACACAGCCGTCTGTCATTCTCCCTGATGTAAGCACAGAGGCTATGCGATCCTGCTATGTAGGATCGTATGTCTCTGTGATTACATCACAAGCTACGCCCCCCACAGTTAGAACCACGCCCCTAGGGATACATTTAACCCACTGATCACCAATAAAGTTAACCCCTTCCCTGCCAGTGTCATTTTTACACTAACAGTGCATATTTATAGCTCTGATTACTGTAGTAATGTCACTGGTACTCCCAAAAGTGTCAAAAATGTCAGTCAGGGGTCCGATCTGTCCGCCGCAATGTTGCAGTCCCGCAAAAAAAAAAAAAAAAGTCACAGATCGCCGCCATTACTAGTTAAAAAAAAAAAAAAAAAAAAACACAATAAAAATGACATAAATCTTTCCCGTAGTTAGTAAACGCAATAACTTTTGCCCAAACCAATCAAAATATGCTTATTGCGATTTATTTTACCAAAAATATGTAGCTGAAAACAACTGCGGCCTCTCTCTCTCAGGGAAAGTGGGAGTCCTCCTGACTCCCATACATAGACCTCGGTCGGTTTGAGTCCTCCTGACTCCTGGGGCCAGACCTCCTGTCTGCCCGGGTGCAGCTGTCTCCAATTGGGAGCTCTGAGTGCTAACCCTGGGAATAATATGAACCCAGCCCACAGGTGTGCAATCAGCAGGCCTGTCTTAATCAAAACCAGGTGTAGATTGCTAACACACACAGTGACATGGGGTCGCCTCTCTACATATCCCCCCCCCCCCCTTGTTTCGCACCGGAGGAAGAAACACATCACCTTTTTCACCTTTTACACTGGCACCTACTGCCACCCCCAGGGGTCCAAACCTGTCTGACCTTCTTTCTAAAGGGGCACTCCACCCACATCTTTTTCCAAATGTGCTTCCACAAGCACTTCTTCCTGACCTTTGGGGTCCCACTGAGCTCTCTATCATCCCATCTACCTTTTTGCCCTGGGTTCCTAGTTCACCTTCCCCAGACCTACTCTCCCAGGACTGCAGGGGGCCTACTTCTATTACACCTGTCTCACTACCTGACTCAACCAGCACTATCTGTATTTCAGGTTCACTACTACCTGTGGGGTTACCCTTGGCCACGAATTCTTCAGAAATATACACATCAACATTGTCAAAAACATTGAGAAAAATTATAGAACTGCTTATTAGGACAGTGTCTCTGGAGGGACCACATACAGGCAAGCAGTTACTCTCTGTGGGGCCTTCCCACAGTTTCACATCACTCCCTGTTGTCCAACACTATCAGCGACTGTTATACCAAGAAACATTTTTCTACACAAGTCTCTTAACCATTTCTGTTAACTCTGACCTGTCCAACGGTGCTCCAGAGTGCCTCTCATACACAACCTCTGTATAAAGCAATCCAGCACACTGAGAGACAACTTTCCACATCAACACAAAACATTGCATTAAATGATTCCACCATTGGCTATCTCTGCACAGTACAGCCTGCAATATCCAGCGCCATTCAGCCATACCCCGTAGTACAAGTTCTCCAAACGCAGTAGAGGATGGCAAGATATACACCGGCTGTACACTCCATGATGCTAGCATTTCTTTTAGCATGTCTGTCACAAAATACATACTTTTCCTCTGTATGCATTGTGGACAAAATTTCTGCTGTGCGTTCACACTCGCTCTGACCTTCAGTCATGAAAGGGTTAATCTCTGCAACAGCCAATGCGCCTGTGAATACTGGCTCTGCAGCATCTCCATTTGTCACAGCAGCCATAGTGTCCACCTCACTATTACCTTCAGAAATTTCTTTCCGCCATGCTAATATCCTTCTAGCCATACTATCCCAGTCTGCCTTGTTTGTGCTCCAATCAGCAGCACTCTACCAAAGGAGATACAGGACAGAGTGGTTCAGCAGTGGACACATTGCCCATATAACATTGGTTTAAACCACACTGTGGCAATACCTTTTTATTCATAGCAGGTTTCAGTATCCCACCCTCACCATTGTGAGCTTCAGTCAAGAAGACATCAACCTTTCCATTTTCATTGACAGACTGCATTAACCCATCATCACCATGAGCATTTTCACACATTTCAGATTTGGCATTTAACAGATTCCTATTATCAGGTTCAAGTACCCTCTTGGTCATCAGAGCAGCACCATAGTTGTCCCAGGCAACCTCTGGCTCCAACACACAGAGCTCCCTAGAGGTCTCTAGGGACACCTCTGTTGCACCCGTCATGGTTGCTAGGGGCGATGGCAGACATTTCTCAGTTGTCACCCCTGATATATCTGGCTGCAATACCACATTTAACTCAACATATTTACTCTCATTAGAAAACAGCACATATTCATTTTCATCCCTGGTTTTTCTTGCTACACAGCACACTGCCTAAAGAGCAGTCCTTATCAGACCTCATTCTTGTTGTGGGTTCAGTATTAACCCCCGCTTCCCCATTATGCAGGGTACTACACAGCAGCAAGACTCTTGGCAGCGGATCTCCCCACTAGACTTGCCACCACTTCACCGGCATAAGACAAATAATCAGTCTCTTTCACACAAGAAACAGGAACAGTTTTACCATTCCAGACGGTATGTTTTGCACTTTGCATGCGTCGCTGCAGGAACCATTCCTCTGTGGCCCTTTTCTTGGTGTATTTCCCCATGCGGTCACAGAGTGAAACAACAGATGCCCTCCTAGGCATCACCGACTCTCGGACATTATAGCCCTCTCCACTGGAGCTCCACCATCCAGATGGCATTTCGTCCCTTGTTGCCATGGGAGATCGCACTCTCCCCCCAGAACTTCTCCAGCATTCTCCCACTGGCTGTAACAGTTCCTCTTGAGCCCACCAGCCAGAAATATCATCAAGATCACTCCACCATCGATCTCACGATTGACCTTGACTTTGTTGCTACGGGCAACAACATTCAACTTAGCAGATGCCCCCCACATGGATATAGGGTGACATTACAGCTTTCTTTGACTCTCCAACATCCGCTGCAGGCCAAACAGGTTTCCTGTTGCTAGTGGTAACAGCAGACACTTTTGCACAAACATCTTCACTGTAGCTCCTCCTTTTTGCAAAAAAAGACTTTCCCCAGTTGCTATGGGAGACCCCATTCTCCCTGCAGTCAAGAAAAATAGTTCCTTAGAAAAAAAGTTTTTAGGTGTACTGTCTCCTTAAGGACAACACACAACTCTTTGCTCACACAGCAATAGCAATACAGACAGTCTCTGACACTCACGGTTTCTGGCATTCGAGGATCTGGACCACCGCCATCTGTGCCCATAGCATTCCTCCACCAATTGTAACGTTTCGGGGTGCTTCAACTCAAGTGGTGCATGCAATTTGAAGAAGTAGTGCCAGTCAAGACTGCATTTTTAAGGGCACGGCAACCCACTTTTATTTAAACACATAAAGAAAAGTTCACAAAACAGCAATTTTCCCTCACAAGGGGTTCCACCATTCAAGTATTTGTTAAGTTCAGCCTCCTGGCTTACTCACATGCCACACGGCTGCTTCAGGCCTCACGCCTAGGCCTTAGGTCTGCTCCTCAGACCAACACAAGTGTCCTTAAAGGGCCATACACACTATAAGATTTTCTGAAGACTTTTTCCTTCAGATTTACCTTTTCTATGTAGTGCAAGGGCCTGGCAGATTGCATACAAATTGAAAGTGTTTAGGTTTGACCTCATATTATATGGTTTTGGTAAGTCTAAAGGAAAAAGTCTTCAGAAAATCTTATAGTGTGTATGGCCCTTGAGTCAAGCTCCTTTGTAGCTTCCTTGGGATCAGCTTCCTACTGCGCTGTTGTGGAATACATCTGCCTCCTGCAGACCTGTAAGCTCTGGCTGCTCACTGCGGCCTCTCTCTCTCAGGGAAGGTTGGAGCCCTCCTGACTCCCATACATAGACCTCGGTCGGTTTGAGTCCTCCTGACTCCTGGGGCCAGACCTCCTGTCTGCCCGGGTGCAGCTGTCTCCAACTGGGAGCCCTGAGTGCTAACCCTGAGAATAACATGAACCCAGCCCACAGGTGTGCAATCAGCAGGCTTGTCTTAATCAAAACCAGGTGTAGATTGCTAACACACACAGTGACCTGGGGTCGCCTCTCTACAATATATATATATATATATATATATATATAGGGATAGTAGAATGATGTAGAATGCTGGTGTAAATGGCACAGTTCTGAAAGTGAATTTCTGAGTTAGGCTATAGCCCTGTTTCCAAAATGGATGTAATGTTGGACAAGAAGTCAACATGTAGCATGTCACCCCTTCCAATGCCAGAACGCCAAGAAGTCTCAGGCTCCATTCACACCATGGTTGGGGTTTGATACAACCTTGTAACTATTTTGTAGCTGGTTTCTTGGTAGTTACTGATTTGTGTGAGATGGTCAGGGTTTTTGTACGGTCCACTGCGCTAAAAACTGCGCTAAAAACTTGACAGTTGTGAGGGACGACCCCGCAAATATAAATTTATATGGAAGAGAGTATATCTGGCAGAACCTTCTGCACAGCACTCTCGCTTGAACAGTGTGCAAAGTCGTGTGAACTGAGCTGTCGAGGGTAAAGACAGGGCCATCTTACCGAATGTGCATGCTCGGCAGTTGCCCAGGGGCCCCACTAGGCCGGGGGGCCCCACCTGCTCAGCGACCCAGCCCCAGCCAAGCATTAGTCCAGATTCCCGTGTGCATCCCATTGCCGAACTTAGAAGGGGGCAAGCGCCCTGCCCTGCTGTCAGGCCACTTGAGTGGTGGAGGGGGAGCCCACAACTGTAGGAATGTCTGTCCGCCTCCATGGGAACAGGCGCACAAAGGACAGTCAGCTCTGACTCCCTTCCATGTGTGTGTGTTCACTGGACCCAGCCACCCAACTTGGAAGCTGTCATTAGCCTGGCACTGCTGTACCAATAAATATCGCCTTATCGATAATTTGCATTTTTATTCTCGTGGGTGATCATGTAGGTGGGGCCCCAGTGCACTGCATTGCCCGGGGCCCCTTAATGCTCTTAAGATGGCACTGGGTAAAGATTTTAAAAATGAGACAGCTGAAATAGAAGAAACCGACTAAGATTGCAAAATGGTTGCATCTGAGAAAGCTGGGACACACCTAGCCAATTAGATTGGTGTATAAAGTGCTAAACCAAGTCTTTTTAGCATAGTAAGGAAAAAGACCTTTCCAGTGGAAATTTGGGGTTACCCAGGATGAGGTACAGTGGCCATTCTTTCCAGTTCAAGCACATTCTCCCTGGGGATTGGTGACTACAACTGGAAATGGACAACATACTCAAAGATGTAGCCAGAGACGAGTAAAGTGGTAGAATTATAGTTTTATCTCTTGAGTAAATAGCTTTTTTTAATTGCATGCTAAGGCTCCGTTCACTCCTATGCCTTATATGGTGCTTTTTGCAGAAACGCACTACAGTCCATTTAACATGGTTTCCCATGGGACACGTTCACATCTATGCTTTTTTCAGCTGCTGCCTTTTTTCGGAAAGGGTCGGGAACGATTTTAAATGTAAAACTTTGCTTTTTCTGCTTTTTGGGTGCATAGACTTCAATTGAGAAGCTGCAGGAAATCATGTAGTGCGTTTTTGCCACGATTTTGCTCCAATTTGCATTTTGTGTCTTTTAATCTGCCCAACAACAAATTGGCCACACAAAAAAAATTCAAATCGTTGTAAAATCACGTGTGCGAAAAACACAAAATGCACTGTAAAACACACCAATCACAAACTGCATAGATGTGAATCAAGCCTAATAGTCTGCTGACCTTGCTAACTGCAGCTTTGCATTGCATCCTGCTGCTGAATCTGTCATCTACTAGGAACCCCAGAACCTTTTTCCATTTTCTATTCCCCCAGAGGTTCTCTCCACCTAACATGTAACTTTAACTCCCAAGTGCAAACCTTTACATTTACCTACATTGAACCTCATCTGCCATATAGCTGCCCACCCCTTTATTTTAACACTTTTTGTAAAGTTGCTATATCCTGTTGTGAAGTTATTGCCTTACCTAGCTTTGTATCATCAGGACCGAGCCCTGGGGCAACCCTGCTTATGACAAAGTTTTAAGCATGCGATCACAATATAGCCTTAAGCAGGGTTACTGAATTAAAGCTCATGGAGGGCCAGTCAGTAAAATTTTCTTCCTGCAGAGGTCCAATTCTCATTTTTGCTCTATGACTTGGGTCCTTCACATCACAGCCCCGCTTCCCCCTTTAGTCCTTTTCTTCACATCACATCCCCCTTTCATATTAGTCATCTTCACAACACAGTCCTCCTTGCAATCACAGCCCCCACCTCACATCACAGCCCTCTTTACATCACAGCCCTGTGCATTTACAGCCCCTCTCACATCACACCCCCCCCCCCCTTACGTCACAGTCACCTCCAACATCACAACTCCCCTCCTCCTCACATCAGTTGCCACCCCCTTACACCACAACTGCCCCACATCACAGCTCCCCCTTCCTCACGTCACAGTCCCCCTTTGCAAATACAAGCCTCCTTCTTACATTACTGCCCCCCTTGCAATCACAGCTACCCCCTCCTCACATCACAGCTCCCCCTCCTCACATTGCAGCCACAATTGCAATCAAAAGCCGCCCCCCCCCCCCATTACATATCAGTCCTCTTTGAAATCACAACCCCCACTCCTCACATCACAGCTCCCCCTCTCACATCATAGCCCCCCTTACATTACAGTCCCCTTTACAATCACAGACCCCCTCACATCCCAGCTCCCCCTCCAAACAAAGTCCCCCATTGCAGTCTCAGCCCCCTCATTAAACCACAAATACCCCTGCAGTTCCAGCGCTTCCACTTTCATAGTCCTACCTTAACACAACAGGGAAAAAAATGGGAGGCACAGCAGGGTGGACTCCTCTTCTGTGTTTCTCCTGCCTGCCGCCACTACTGCTGTAAAACTCACAGCAGCACAGAGGGCTGTAGGCACGGCAGGTCTGCACTGAGGACAGGAGCTGCCCAACTCTTCTTGTTAACAAGGGAGTGATTGGTTTCTATGACCACCTCGCATCCTAACAACCCATTACCTGCTTTGGTAATTTGAAGAGTTGGGTAGCACCTGCCCTCAGTGCAGACCTGCTGTGCTACCCGCCCTCTGCCTTGCTGTGAGTTTAACAGCAGTAGTAGCAGGCAGGCAAGTACACACGGGCTTCTAATTGGTGCAGCCTCAGTCTGGACAGTACTGTCACACGATCCATGTCTGGACCACGGTCTGCCGTTTAGTGGTATCTGGCCTAAAGTGTCATTACAGTCTGGTTTTAAAAACATCTGTTTAAAGGGTAACCCTACTTTCATTGGAAAGAAATTGCAAATTAAAAAAAAAATTATATAGCATAAACAATTGCAACACAAGTCATATTGTAACTGAATGTTTTTAAAAATTAACTTTCCTTTTCAATCCGCAGCCGCTGTAATTTTCTGTAAAATGCAATGCAATATGGCTACCTGGAGGTGTTGTGTGTACAGAACGCCCCCCAGAAACATAACTTTCTGCTTGTGAGGTTTCTCACTAATTTTCCCAGAAGTCTACACTAAGATACAAGTCAGAATTTTGGCATCTCCTGCTACAAAAATGTAAATTTTTGTAAGATACTACCAAAAGGAAATTACGCCTAAAGGGATGCAGACCCAGCAGTTTTCCTCATTAGCGCCCTGCAGCTGCAGCAGCTGATTGATAATTATAAAACAACTTCCATTAGACCCACTTAGCACAGGGGCACAGAGGAACAAACTGATTTATTCAGAATAACAAAAGGTAGGAATCTGCAACCAAGTTTGTTATAATCTGTGCAATGTACATAGATCACTCAGAGAGGAATGTTTTTTTTCTCAACAAAAGTAGAGTTATGTTTTAAGTATGTATTCTTAAAATGACTGTAATTTTGTTTTAGCTAAAATAATAAACATGTCATGCTTACCTGCTCTGTGAAATGGTTTTACTCAGAGCAGCCCCAATCCTCCTCTTCTGGGGTCCCCCGCCGGCCTTCCTGCCTCCTCCCCCCGCCAAATGCCTCTATAGGAAGCCGTTTTAGAGACACAGCCCAGCTTGGCCCCAACCCACACTCTCTGCCCACTGGTTTTGACTAACAGCACCAGGAGCCAATGGCTCTCGCCGAATGCCTGATGTAGCCTGGTGTGCTGGAAGCACCACAAATATGCCTTTCTTTTAAAAAAAAAGTTAATGTTTTAATGATATAAGCACTATTGGAGCTTTTTTTTTTCATTTGATTTTTATTAAGTTTCATATAAAAGATAACATTGTACACTTGAGTAGAACAACAATTGGTGTTTTCAGTCGTATAACATAGCAAACAGTGTTTATGGGGTAGAGTACAATACCAGGTATACAGGGTAGTTGAGATCCCTGTCCGAACAGGGAACATAGTAGGTTTTGAACATTTAATGCGTAATAATAGGTACATTTTTTATATTGTGGGCATCCCACTTCCTCCACAAACCCCCTATTGGGATCAAACTGTGTCATAGGGTGAAAGGTGGTAGCCAACCTCATATTTTTTTGAGCTTATACAATTTACCAGTTATACATAAAGATTTACAGACATTGAATAAACATATTTAAACTATTACAAGGTAGGTCAGATGAGGATTAATTCTACCTTTGTAAACATAGATAGAGACCTGGGAGTTGTTACTTATGTCACCTATAAAGGTAATGGACATGAGAGGGATCCTATGAATAATAAATCTAACCCTGGTAAAGGGGGGTATTGAATTTGATGTAAGCATCAACCATGAATATGAATATTAATTTTAACTTCTACATCGAATATCCGTTCCACATGTCCCAGACCAATACAGTCTAATATATGGTTAATAACATTGGTTATGGTGTAGCTAGTACGGACATTGGAAGCATCCAAATAAAAGTTGCAATGTTCTACTCTCTTACAGAGCTGTATGAGTTATGCTCAAGGTTATGCTCAAGGTTGAGGTGGAGCCCCATGAGGGTAGCCAACTTAGCAAGGAGGATGTCCAACAGGAAAGATGGATTGTCAATACCTTAGTGAAGAGGGTTAGTACTATGCCTTGCTGAGAGAAGGGCTCACAAGGCACCAGAGAGGAAGCCTGTGCTACTTTTATGTGGTATCTAGCTTACTTCTGGGGTTGGAGCTATTTTTTATCTACAGACACCTGATGACACCTACTGGCGAGGTAATTGACCTAACATAGATGCCTGAAGATCCTAATCCACTTTGAGCCCAGGAGAGGCTCACAAGCGCAATTTGACCATACTCGATTGTAAAGCCTCGTACACACGCACAGATTGTTGGCCGACTGATCGGCCGTCTTTTGTCCAGTGTTGTTTGTTGGTTGAAATGTGCTCTAGACTTGCACTGGACTTTTGTTGGCCAACAAATACCAACTTCAGAAGTGATGTCATGTGATGGTTTACTTTCCGTGTGTTTTTTCTTCTCTGAGCATGCCCAGTCTTGCTCATTAGATTTTTGTCTGCCGAAATCTGTACTGACTGAGGAACAATCGGCCGTTCTGTTGCTGGCCAACAAAAATTTTATAGCATGCACACCAGATTTTTTTCGGCCGAAAAGTCGCAGTTGGTTGTCGGAAGCCTCATACTAACAAGCCTAAAATTGGCCGATCGGACGTTGGCCAACAATTTATGGCCAACAATCTGTGCGTGTGTACGGGGCTTAAGGCCACACTCCCTGAGGTGAGCATATTACCACCAGGAGAGGGGGGGCATGAGTCTGGTGATGCATTGCATTGTTTTGTGGTTTTGGAGCACTACCGTATGGATAATTCAGATCAAGAAGCCTCATTTGGGATTTTGATTTGTTGATGGACTCACGTTTTCACAAACACTATGAACTGCAACTTAGTAAATTTATTATTGCATGAAAATATCTTTCACGTATAAGTATTATATTTTCACTCATATTTTCTTTGTTCAACTTATATATTCATTGCACGTACCCACAGTATATATTTTATTTTTTGCTTGGATGGATGGCGTAGCGCGGCACTTATTTTTTATTAGATTACAGGATGTATATGGATTAGTTTAGTAGAAGGATATACAGTAGTTTAATGTAACTTTAACTGTAAGGGCAACTGTTCATAAATAAATGCAGATTTCATAAATCAGTCCACTGTAAAAACCAGCAAGCACTTTTAAGTTGGCAACGTGTTTCCACTGACAAGAATATAAAAAATGTTTTTTTTTGCCAGATCATTTTTTAATGAGCAGTGACACAAGCTGCCTCATAATATTAATTTGTTTCACCTACAGTAGTATACATATTTTTCTAGATTTATTTTAAACAATAATTGATTTTTTTATATAAAAGTAGAAGACTAGAATTTTTTATATCCACTATTTTTTTTTAAATATATAATTCCTACGTGTATAGTAACCTACATTTCACCATGTCCCTCCTTGATCAGATCGTCTGACCTTGAGTACAGCATTCATATATACTGCACACACCTACAGCCTGAACACAATATGTGTTTTCAATTAGGTTATGTCAGCAGTACATTTACACTAATTGTATGATTATTTTAAATTAATAAATAAAAATACCTGTGCAAAGGAAAAAATGTATATGCCTGTGGGTGGCTGAAGATGTTAATAATGAGGTAAGTAGTACCACCATATAAACCACTGTGAAACTAAATTCAAGCTGCACTACCCTCACTTCAGTTGTCTAATAAACTTGCATCTAAAATTAGCCTTTTCATGGAGAGAAACCCAGGAATAAAATATGGTTTTAAACTGCAACATCTGTAAAATATAAGAATCTTAAAGCCAGGCACATAATAAGTTCTGGAAATAAAAAGATCAAATGTGTCTAACACAATTCTGCATTACAGGACATGTAAAGTCTACATTTTTTCCCCAGTATTTTTGGCATCACTGCACACAGATCTCTAAATCAAATTGTTGTTTGTAACTCTGTTGCAAATTTTCTTACCTTAAGATTAGGGATGATCGAACGGTTCGGGTCGACCATCGGTTCGGCCCGAACATTGGGTGTTCGAGGTTTGGCCGAATTTAGAACTTTTTGCCCAAAAAGTTCGGAATTCAGCAACCAGAACCGACCAAAATGCAATGGTTCAGGAAATGGGCTTTAAAAGCCCGTGATTGGACCAGAACCATTAGCAAAAGCCAACTGAGGGGGCAGAAGAATGCTAGGAATGTGATTGGAGTGACTAGGGGGTCCATAGTCCAATCATTAGTGAATACGCCCCCCAGTATATAAGATAGCCCCCGCCAAATTCCTAGCATTGTTATACAGGGACATGGAAGAGAGTGGAAGCAGTTCTGTTAATTTTACTTTAAAAGTGTCATTTAGCATTTATTAGTGTGAGGAAAGGGATATCTAGTGTAGTTAGAGTGCTCCTTTACACTTTAGTTAGCTTCAAAAATTTAGTTTCTGTAGGGAAAGTATGAAGTGTCAGGGTGAACGTAATGTAGTGTAGGGTTAACTGACTGCTATGGCAGGGTGACCGACTGACCAAACCCTTCCATACCAGGGTGACCGTAATGTAGTGTAGGGTAAACTGACAGTGACTGCTATGGCAGGGTGACCGAACACTTCCATAGCAGGGTGACTGCTATAGAGAAAAGCTAGTTTCTCTGAAGTCACTTTCGTTTCCGTAATATGGCTTCGCCGCCGCCAGCATTTTTGGCTGCAGGCGTTGCTAGTGCTTTTTTGAGCACATGTTTGGAGTCAGACATGACATCTGAACATGTGTATAGGGGGTATATATACGCACACATGTCTGTATATATACACCTGCACATATATAGGTGTGAAAGGAGCAGAAAAAACTACTTGCGCTAATGAAATAATTAACACCAATATATTTCTGCTCCTATCACACCTATATATGTCTAGGTGTGTATATACATATAAGTATGTGTGTATATACACCACTATACACAAGTTCAGATGTTTTGTCTGCCTCCAAAGAACCCAAAAAAATGCCCAAAAAACGCTAGCGTCGAAAAAAAAAAACGCCCAGGTGTGTTGTTGCAGGCATTTTTTGGGGGGTTTTTGGAGGCAGGCAAAACATCTGAACTTGTATATAGTTTACCTGTGAAGTTTCAGCTCTGTAGCATGTCCAGAACCAGAAAAAAAAGATAATTTTTCATTAGAGCAGGGATGGTGGGACCCTACTTTTACACCTATATGATGTTTTTTTATGGTTCTGGACATGCTACAGAGCTGAAACTTCACAGGTACACCTTTTAGACCCCCCAGACACAAAATCACACAAAAAAAAGTTCTTAAAAATTGTCATTTTTGATAGAGAGACAATTATTGAAAAAAAAAATTAAAAAAAAAAAAAATTCTTTGGATTTAGTATCTGGGGGGGTCAAAACAGTGTACCTGTGAAGTTTCATCTCTGTAGCATGTCCAGAACCATAAAAAAAAAGATTGTTTGTATTAGAACACTTTCAGCACAGGAGGTTGGCTTCTCGCTTTTCACACCTTGCCGGTTTAATAGCAGGCGTTTTTTTTGGGCATTTTTTCGGGTTCTTTTGAGGCAGGAAAAACATCTGAACTTGTGTATAGTGGTGTATATATACCACTATACACAAGTTCAGATGTTTTGCCTGCCTCCAAAGAACCCAAAAAACTGCCCAAAAAAACGCTAGCGCCAAAAAAAAAAACGCCCAGGTGTGTTGTTGCAGGCATTTTTGGGGGGTTTTTGGAGGCAGGCAAAACATCTGAACTTGTGTATACAGTACCACTATACACAAATTTTGAAGAGATATTGCTAGAGATGAAGTAAGAAGCACCACATCCCTTTATTTGAAGTAACTACAATGAAGGGGGGCAAATGGGACTTTAACGGTGCTAAATGATGGAGAAAAATCTGAATTCTCAAAAATTGTACATTTTATTACACATAGAAAGTGAGGACAAGACAATACATCAATATAAAATGATAAAATCAATAAAATGCACTCGAAAATATCAACTCTACATGTTTCGCCATCTTCATAATAGCTTCTTCAGGAGTTTTCATAGACATTTCTCGAGAGTGAACATTTCTAGGTAACAAAAGGAAAAAACATAAAAGACATGACATGTATATGTATATAGGGCTTATCTCAATGGTCCTAATGTTGAGTGCCCAATTAATTTACATAATTATAAAGACAATGATACCAATAAAGTACCTTAAAGTGGAGTTCCACCCGTTTTTTCAACAATACAAAAATTGCTTTTATTTCCCAAATGATCACAGTATTGGTGACTTTTTTTTTTTTTTCTTGCTCCACTTGCCCTGTTGCTAGGGGTAAGCAATTTTCTGCCTCCTTCGTCGCCGCGGCGAACTATGTCACTTCCGGCGCCGCAGGGGCTCCTGGGAGATGTGTGTCATCATTCCCAGGAGCCGTGGGAAGGAATCATTGCATTTTTTCAAAACCGGAAATGGCGTTTGGTAGGCGGAGCTAAGCACCATGTTGGAGAAGGGAAGACGAATATTGTGTTACCATAACACAGAGGAAGCAGCGGCTGTAGAAGAGTCTACAGTGTACTGCATTTTTAGAAAAGGAATGATGCACTTCTATCCATGAGGACAAGCTAAGATTCATCTTAGTGCTGTTATGGGTGTTGTGCTTGTCTGTGTGCTTTGTGAGAGGAGGAGGAGGAGGAGGGGGCAGGCAGGCACGATTAGTGTGTGCAAGGTGAGGTCCTGTGTCTTTCTGTCTGTCTGTTTGTCTCTCTCTCTCTCCCCCTCTGTGTGTGTCTCTCTATCTCTGTCTCTCTCTCTCTCTCTCTCTCTCCCCCTCTGTGTGTGTGTCTCTATCTCTCTCTCTCTCTCTGTCTCTCTCTCTCCCCCTCTGTGTGTGTCTCTATCTCTCTCTCTCTCTGTCTCTCTCTCTCCCCCTCTGTGTGTCTCTCTCTCTCTCTCTCTCTCTCTCTCTCTCTCTCTCTGTCTCTCTCTCTCCCCCTCTGTGTGTGTGTGTCTCTCTCTCTCTCTCGCTCTCTCTCTCTCTGTCTCGCTCTCTCTCTCTGTCTCGCTCGCTCTCAATTCAATTCAATTCAATTCAAATAAGCTTTATTGGCAGGACCAAGTACATTTTAGCATTGCCAAAGCAGTTTGGTTTGGGGGGGGGGGGTAATGGGTAATATAGAGGGGAATGGGGGGTGAGTCTATGTAAAGGATTTTTAAGTCCTCAGTTTTTCATGTCCCTCTCAGTCTGTGACACGCTGTCACATATTGTGCAGCTATTCTCACCATTGGCTCCTCTTCTCCCAGTAGGATTTGGAGTTTCCTCTTCTCTTCTAGAGAATTGAAGTCCGGGATGAGAGCGGAGAGTCTCTGGAAGTGAGTGTCCCTCACTGATGAGTACTTAGAGCACTGTAGCAGGAAGTGGTCCTCGTCCTCCAGGACCCCCTGGTCACATTGCTGGCACAATCTGCTCTCCCTGGGCTTGTAGGTCTGTCTGTGCCGTCCTAATTCCATTTCCAGGCTGTGGGCGCTCAGTCTGTACAGGCTCAAGGTCTGTCTGTCTTTGGGCTCTTGTAGCACCTCCAGGTATGGGGCCAGTTTGTAGTCTCTCTGCAGTGACTGGTAAACAGTTAGTTTCTTAGAGTTTGTAATTTCATTTCTCCATTCTTCAACATATTTTTCTTCGGAATAATTTGTTATGTTTTTTATTTGTGGTTTTGTCAGGCCAGACTGTTGGGGGTTTGGGATGGGCAAGGCGCTGATAAGTTGTTGCAGACCGCCAGGCTTGGGCTGGTTCTTATTGGTCAGTAGGGCCTTATGATGGTACGAGTCGGGACTGCTGTTGTGTAGATGGTCCCAGAATGATAGCGCCCTCTTCTGTATTGCAAGAAGTAAGGGAAATCTGCCCAGCTCAGACCGGCAGGCACTGTTAGAGGTGCTCCGGTGGACTTGGAGGAGGTGCTTGCAGAATTCCAGATGGAATGTTTCTGTCGGGCTGGAGTCCCATTTGGATTGGTCTGGGTAGGTGACAGGACCCCAAATCTCACTGCCGTAAAGAAGGATTGGGGTGATGACGCTATCAAAGATTCTAAGCCAGACTTTCACTGGGGGTTTTAGGTGATACAGCTGTCTCCTGATGGCATAGAAGGCTCTGCGTGCCTTGTCTTTTAGTGCTTCTATGGCTGGCTTGAAACTTCCTGATTGGTTGATTTCTAGGCCGAGGTAGGTGTAGCTGTTAGTTTCCTCAAGAGTGCGGCTGTTTAGTGTAAATGAAGGGCTCTTTGTGTTCTTTCTTTGGAAGACCATGATTTTTGTTTTCTTTGGGTTGATGGGTAGTGCCCATGTGGCACTGTATTTCTCCAGCACTTCCAGGCTGTCTTGTAGGCCTTTCTCTGTTGGTGACAGAAGTAGGAGGTCATCTGCATAGAGCAGGAACTTCAACTCAGTGTCATGCAGAGTCAGTCCAGGTGCTGGAGAGGATTCTAGAGCTGCAGCCAGTTCATTGATGTAGATGTTGAAGAGGGTTGGACTTAGACTGCAGCCCTGTCTGACTCCTCTGGCCTGCCGGAAGTGCTCTGTTCTTTTCCCATTCACCTTTACGCTGCAGCTGTTCTCAGTATATGAACTCTTGATGACATCATATGTTTTCCCTCCTATTCCACTTTCCAATAGTTTGAGGAACAAGCCTGGGTGCCACACTGAGTCAAATGCCTTCTTAAAGTCCACAAAACAGGCGAATATCTTCCCATGTCTTGTATTGTGGACGTGGTTCTTGATCAGATTGTGCAGGGTGTAGATGTGGTCTGTAGTGCGATGGTTTGGCATGAACCCTGCCTGACTTCTGTTGAGGACGTTGTGTTGTGTCAGGAAGGTGAGGATCCGTTTGTTGAGGATACTGTTGAATAGTTTCCCTAATGTGCTGCTGACACATATCCCTCTGTAGTTGGCTGGATCATACTGGTCTCCACTCTTATGGATGGGTGTTACGAGGCCTTGGTTCCATATTTTAGGGTAGTGACCGGCACTCAGTACCAGATTGAACACTTTACATATTGCAGCATGTACGTCTGGGGAGCCATGTTTAATCATTTCAGGCCGGATTCCATCCATCCCACTGGCTTTTTTAGTTTGCAGGTGTTGGATTTTCTCTGTTACTTCTTGTAGTGTAATTGGTACATCCAGGGGGTTTTGGAAGTCCTTGATTTTTTCCTCCATATCGTGCAGTCTTTTGATGAGGTATTTTTGTTCTGCAGTTAACTCCTCTTCTGGGATATCTTTGTAGAGGTTCTTAAAGTAAGTGAGCCAGATGTCACCATTTTGGATGTGGAGGTTGTTTTTCCTGGGTGCTGAGCCAATATTCTTCCATATTTCCCAGAAAGAATTTTCCTGAAGTGCCTCTTCTAACTGTTGAAGGTTGTTGGAAATGAAGTTTTGCTTTTTCTCTTTAAGGGTTTGTTTGTATTGTTTCTGAAGAATGCCATGGGCTATCCTTAGGTCGCTGTTGTCGGGGTCTCTGTGTTTGTTATTGGAGGCTGTTCGTAAGTTGTTCCTTAATGCTTTGCATTCTTTGTCGAACCATTTATTGGATTGTTTGTTGGATGTTTTCTTGCAGTTGGCTTTTTTCAGCTGGGCTGTTTCTGCTATGGTGTGTAGTATATTATGGAAGTCCTTTGCTGCCTTGTTCACACCTCGTGGGCTGACCTCATAGGTGTTGTTTTGAAAGTTTTCGAGATGTTTTTTGATGTCAGGTCTGTCAGCTACCTCTCTGTATTTTGTGGCAGACTGTTTTGACCATTTGAATGATGGTGGTAGGTTGCTGAGAGAAGCCTGGTGGAATTTTGGAGATGGTTTATTTGACGATTTAATATATAGCAGTAGTTGGTTGTGGTCTGACAGGTGTGTTTGTGGGGTGACTGTGAAGCCATTGATGAGTGCGGGGTCCATATCTGTGATGGCATAGTCTACCACACTGCTGCCTACATGGGAGTTTAATGTGTACCTTCCAAGAGAGTCTCCCTTGGTACGGCCGTTGAGGATATAGAGCCCCAGACTGCGGCACAGATTCAGCAATTTTCTTCCATTTTTGTTGATTGTACTGTCATAGCTGTTTCTTTGTATCTGTATCAACTCATGACCGTAATTTGCAGGGCCCAGTATGTACGTGTTGCCATCAGAACTTGTATAGTCCTTTTCTCTTCCTGTTCTAGCATTGAGGTCTCCAAAGATGAGCACTTGGCCCAGGGATTGGAAGTGAGCTACCTCACCTTGTAGGACCTCATAAATATCTGGTCTGAAATATGGGGACTCTGGTGGGGTAATGTATGCTGCACATAAGTAGATATTCGACTGAGAGGCAAGGATGGAGCTACTTATTCTGATCCAGATGTGGCTCTCTCCTTTTTTGATTGCATTGATGTTGTCATGTAGCTCCTCCTTGTACCAGACTAGTATTCCTCCTGAGCAGCGACCCTGTTTGATGGTTTTATCCTTCTGTGCGGGGACAGAGAATTCCCTATAGCCGATAGGTACTGTTGGTTTGTCCTGTGCCCGAGTCCATGTTTCCAGGAGGATTTGTATGTCTGTCTCATGTAGTCTTTGTGTGAAGTCTGGATCGTTTACTTTGGATCCGAAGGCTGAAGTGTTCAGACCCTGAATGTTCCAGCTACTAATTACTAAAGATGACATTTTGTAGTTTATATACCTTGCAATGGGTAAATTTCCAGTGGCAAACTGGGTTTTGGGTGGTTGTCTCTGTCTTTTGTGCTTTTTGAGCTCATAAGTATATCGCATAATGTGCTGAGGAGGATGGATCTTATCTCCTCCTCCTCCATTTCCCTGCTTTTTAGTCCTGGGGCAGGTGGTTTCCTCCATTCTTGCAATCTTTGTGGCCCTGTTTTTCCCTTTAGTGTGTTGTATTGGGTTAGTGGTGGGGCTTGAGGTCTTGTGATTGTTTCTGTCTGAGAATGTTTTGTGCCAGGTTCAGGGTAGTGAAATCTCCCAAGAACAATGTCTTTGAATTCTCTCGCCAGGAGACTGACCCCTTGTTTGTTCAGATGTTTGTTGTCATAGAGGTGTTGGGGCATTATAAAAGGGTGTTGTGCCAGGTGAATCAAAGGTTTTGACCTGGTTTTGTCTGCCAGCTCTGTGTTGATTTGCTGGGTTATGTCATTTGATATATCCCTTCTTGGAAGAAGGGAGGACAGGATTACTTTGGACTGTGGAAATTTTTGTTGTGCAGTCTCTGTTAGTTGTAATAATTTGTCCACGATAACTTCCTGCTGTTCTTGAATGTTGTTTGTTCCTGTGTGTATGATGATATGTTTGGGGTTGGTGAAATATGGGTCGTTGATGACTCCTGTTGCCTGTTCAATTGTTGAACAGTGAATTTTGGAGACTCTTGTTCCTGGGAAGAGCCGTTTAGTGTTAAGGTATTTCCCATTTGAGTCTATTATTAAAACAATTTTAGGAGTTTGTTGCCTGTTCCTGTGGTTTGATGATGGATTGTTTGTGGTTTCTGGATTATTAGAGTCGTCTTGGCTATTGTTGGGCTTTGTAGTGTTAATTTTTGGGAGTTGATGAGTTCCACTAGTTTGTTGTTTGCTGATGGGTACTTTGTCTGTACAGACCATAGCCTTTGATTCTCTTTCATGGTTGTTAATTATCATTTGTGATTTAAGTGTCATTACCTCTTCCTTCAGTTGTGTGTTTTCTTGCTGTATCTGTTGAATTGTAGATCGGATTTCTTCTAGGATAGATTCGTGTTCAGATTTCAGTGTTTTCAGCTCTTCTCTCAGCTGGTAATTATCATTTTTGTCACTTGACTGTCTTTGAAGCTGTTCTTTGAATTGTATAAAGTCTCTCTCAAGTTGAGATAAGCAATCTCTGAGTACAGTGGGTGAGGGGACATCAGGCATGTCTCTGGACATAGTGTCTTTTTGTATCTGTTCCTCATGATTTTTGACAGGAAATTTTAGATCCATATAGACCTTGGCCTGATCTTTAATTTGTGGGAAGACCTGTTTAAGCTCTTCTAATCTTTCCTCTGTGCCTTGCGCCATGATGGTGCCATTGTGATATATATTCAAGGTGAGTACAGCGCAATCGTCCTCCTCGTCATCCCTGACCTTGATCTGCCGGCCCTTGCAGATACCTCCTTTTGTAATAATATTGTAAAATTTACAGAAAGCTGTATGCCAGGCTTCAGTGTACTCAGTATGGAAAATCAAATTTGTTATCTTTCTGCCATGTTCACTATTGGAAAAGTCAGCAAACAGAGTCTCTGTGTTTTGCTTGAGTAGTTCCTCTTTTATGGCTTTCTTTGTTGGTTTGCTCATTCCTTTCTCTGTATAAACAATCTCCGAAAAGTCAGACCCCCTGATGACTTTGGCTTGTGTAGGGGAGTCTGTGTTCAGGGTAATTTCTTTGTTCTGTTCCATTTTAAGTACAGAGATTTGCTTAAAAAATATATGTATAATTTCTTTATATTTGTTTGTTGTTGGTGTTCTAGTAATAGTCCTACCTTGTGTTTCTGTTTGCTTGACTCCTCAGCCTTTGATGCTCTCTGATGCTGGATACTCGTCTGGTCTTGGAGTTTTTTGCACTTTTGTCTTTATTCTCTTTTTTCCGTTAAATTCCATTCAATTAATTTCTTCTTGTTCATCTCTGTCTTGCATGTAGTTTCAGATTTCCTAGGTTTGTCTTTGCAATTTTGCCCATTGCAAGGTATAAAAGGTAAAAGTTTTCAGGAGCTCATCTTTAGTGCTGCTTGCTGCTTGTCTCTCTCTCTCTCTGTCTCGCTCTCGCTCTCTCTCTCTCTCTCTGTCTCGCTCTCTCTCTGTCTCGCTCTCTCGCTCTCTCTCTGTCTCGCTCCCTCGCTCTCTCTCTCTCTCTCTCTCTCTCTCTCCCTCTGTCTCGCTCTCTCTCTCTCCCTCTGTCTCGCTCTCTCTTTCTCTCTCTCTCTCTCCCTCTGTCTCGCGCTCTCTCTCTCTCTCTCCCTCTGTCTCGCTCTCTCTCTCTCTCTCTCCCTCTGTCTCGCGCTCTCTCTCTCTCTCTCTCCCTCTGTCTCGCGCTCTCTCTCTCTCTCTCTCCCTCTGTCTCGCGCCTCTCTCTCTCCGTCTCGCTCTCTCTCTCTCTCTCCCTCTGTCTCGCTCTCTCTCTCTCTCTCTCCCTCTGTCTCGCGCTCTCTCTCTCTCTCTCTCTCTCTCTCCCTCTGTCTCGCTCTCTCTCTCTCTCTCTCCCTCTGTCTCGCGCTCTCTCTCTCTCTCCCTGTCTCGCTCTCTGTCTCTCTCTCCCTGTCTCGCTCTCTGTCTCTCTCTCTCTCTCTGTCTCGCGCTCTCTCTCTCTCTCTCTCCCTCTGTCTCGCTCTCTCTCTCTCTCTCCCTCTGTCTCGCTCTCTCTCTCTCTCTCTCCCTCTGTCTCGCTCTCTCTCTCCCTCTCTCCCTCTGTCTCGCGCTCTCTCTCTCTCTCCCTCTGTCTCGCGCTCTCTCTCTCTCTCCCTCTGTCTCGCTCTCTCTCTCTCTCTCCCTCTGTCTCGCGCTCTCTCTCTCTCTCCCTGTCTCGCTCTCTGTCTCTCTCTCTCTCTCTGTCTCGCGCTCTCTCTCTCTCTCCCTCTGTCTCGCTCTCTCTCTCTCTCTCTCCCTCTGTCTCGCTCTCTCTCTCTCTCTCCCTCTGTCTCGCTCGCTCTCTCTCTCTCTCCCTCTGTCTCGCTCGCTCTCTCTCTCTCTCCCTCTGTCTCGCTCGCTCTCTCTCTCTCTCCCTCTGTCTCGCTCTCTCCCTCTGTCTCGCTCGCTCTCTCGCTCTCTCGCTCTCTCGCTCGCGCTCTCTCTATCTCGCTCGCGCTCTCTTTAGATGTATTCTTGTATGCTTATTTTATTGTAATTTTTGATCATATACAGTATATGTAAATAAAATATTTTTATTTTTTGTAAATAAAAAAAATTTAATAAAATTTTAAACATAATAATTGACTCTGTCTCTTTATCTTTCTCTCTCTCTCGTGGGCGGGAGGTCGGCTGCCCTGGGCGTCTGTAGCTTGGGAAGTGAAGGGGGCGCTACCAGGAGTGTTTCTGCAACTATTAGCTGACAGAAGAGCGCGGGGTGTGCTCTCTCTCTTTCCTCCCCAGCTTCACACTCCTGTTACTGTAGCACTCATCAGATCGGGACTGTCAGATCGGGATTTCTCCTCTTTCGGCTCCTCCTTATCTTGATATGTCAGAGTGGAGAGGAGCCTAGGAGATGCTGATTGCTAAACCTTTGGCACGGACAGCTGGCGGAAGAGATGCGGCTGCTGTGCTGAAGGGGAAGAAGATCGCGGCTCAGGGATGCCACTGGTTGTCAGATCGGGACAATACAGAGTTTGATTACGTGTCCCTTACACCCCCTACACACATTGTTTGCTTTAAGGAGAGGGGGGTAACAAATACTGTAAAGTCCCGATCTGACATCCAGTGGCATCCCTGAGCCGCAATCTTCCTCCCCTTTCTGCAGCAGCATCTCTCCCGCCAGCTGTCCGTGCAAAGCTTTAGAAATCGGCTTCCCCTAGGCTCCTCCTCCGCTCTGACATATGAAGATGAGAAGGAAGGAGCCTCAGAAGAGGAGAATCACAAATCAATGTGCCGCGCTGTATCTGAGGTCTGCCTGCTGGAGGAAAGCTGCAGCCAAGCCGAGGGAAGGGAGAACTGCACTGGGGACACCAGGGAGGGGGGGGGGGAGAGGGGCATGAGAGTATTTGTACTAGGAGGGGTGGGGAGAAGATGATTACTTCTAGGTTGGATCAATATAGGGGGGGGGTATTTGTGCTGGGATGGGAAATTTGAGAGGTGACAGGATAACATTTTTTCTAGCAGGGAAATTGGGGAGGGGGGTGCTAGGAGGGGTGATTTGTGCTGGGGGGGGGGGAGAGTTCGTGGAGGAGGGATTTGTGCTGTGGGGGGAGAATTTGTGCCAGGAGGGGAGATTTTTGCTGTGGGGATGGAGGGAAGAGGATTTGTAACAGGAGGGGGGATTTGTGCTGTGGAGATTGTGGGGGGGGAGGTTCTGTCTAGGAAGGGGGATTTGTGCTGTAGGAATAAGGGGAAGAGGATTTGTGCTGGGGGGACGGACGGGGGGGGGGGGAGGATTTGTGCTAGGAAGGGGATTTGGGGGGGGGGGGGTTGTGCTAGAAGAGGTGATGGGGGGATTTGTGCTAGGATGGGGAATTATGGCGCTGTTAGAAATGGGGATGGGGGAAATTTATGCTTGTAGGGATGATTGGGGGTATTTGTGCTAGTGGGGAAAATTGGGGGGGGGAATTTGTGCTAGGCGGGGGAATATGGTGGGATGTGCTAGACGGGATATTCGGGGGGTTTGGGATGGGGGGGGAAGAGGATTTGTCCTAGGAGGGGGGGATTTGTGCAAGAAGGGGAATTTTTTGGGGGGAGGGGGGGTTTGGGGGAGAGGATTTGTGCTAGTAGGGATAATGGATGGGTATTTCTGCTAGGAGGGGAGGAGGACTTATGCTAGGAGGGGACATTTGGGGGAGGGGAAGATTTGTGCTGGGAGGGGGGGGGGGATTTAAAGAGGGGAGAATTTGCGCTTGGAGGGGAAATTTTATGGGGGGGTGCAGTTTGGTGTCTTCGCCCTGGGCGCTGGATGGCCTTGTCCCGGCAATGCTTGCGGGAGATAGAGGATTATGTGCGCCCCCCCTCACGCGGCGCCAAGGTACATTTAAAATTCACGGTGGAATTAAAGGTGAAGGCTCGGTTCACATTTATGCGATGCGGGAAGGCTACGAATTCGCAGCCCCGGCAGTTCACACTGCCATATGCGATACGCTGGGGGTGTCAATGTAATCTTAACGACACCCCCAGTTTGATCGCAGTGCGATCGTGCAGTTCGCACAGGAGCGGATCGCACAAGTGTGAACCGCTGTGCGATCCGATCCTGATGTGGCTGCAAAAATGCCTCCTGTGCGTCTTTGCTCCGGGTGCGATGCGAATTTAGCCATACAAACTGTATGGCTAAACTCGCACCGCACAGCTGATCGCATGTAATGTCGGAGCAGTGCGCTCCGACATTACATGCGAACCCCGCACACGCAGAAGTGTGAACCGGGGCTAAGTGAAAATCTGTTTCGTCAGCTGCAAGTGAAAATTAGCAATACTGTAAAAAATAAATGGATATATAAAAATATTAAAATATATATATATAGATAGATAGATCTCTTATATATATATATATATATATATATATATATATATATATATATATATCTTCTAGATTGTAAGCTTTAACGAGCAGGGCCCTCTGATTCCTCCTGTATCGAATTGTACTGTAACTGTATTGTCTTCCCTCACATTGTAAAGTGCTGCGCAAACTGTTGGCACGATATAAATCCTGTATAATAGTAATAATATATATGATACAGGTATGTTTAACATAAACAAAGTTAGCCACAGTAACAATGTATTAGACATTCATGTGATTTCAATTCTCACCAGAGACCAGCACAGCAGTAGCTGTGTTGCCATAACAACAGGGTGGGACCTTCCTTTGGAGGTGCATGCTGGGTAACCAGCAGCACCTATTGTAGGAAGTAGTAACATGTGGGCTTCACACGCCCACAATTAAGATGGGAGCCCCCTGCTGAGGAAAAATCAAGGTTAGTTTATGAAGAATGTCATTTATAAAACATTATTTCCTTTAAGTAGATAGGAAAACAATTACATTCAGCCAATGCTGTGATCATTTGGAGAATAAAAGCAATTTTTATAATGTTGGAAAAACGGGTGGAACTCCACTTTAAGATGACCTGAACCCTTTCTTATGCCGAGGGTGGAGGCAATAGAGGTGACGCCACCAAAGCAAGCACAGAGGGGGAGGGGAGCCGAGACCTTCAGACTCCTAGGGTTGACCCATAGAGAGGGTGACAGCCAAGCTAAAAATAATGGGTAAAGATAATAAGACCAGAGCATAGGAATACATTTCAACCCAGAATTGCTATGTCTCCAATTGGTTTTGGGACTAAATATCAGGTAGAAAAATTACCAAGATAGTCACCTGATTATGAATAAATGTGCAGTTGATTCACTAGGTACCTCAATGTAACAAAAACAGGAAGGGAAAATGAAGTCCCCTTAATATCCCCCAAATGGGAAGTATCCCTTGAAACGAGAAGAAACGGAATTTGTTAAAGACAGTGATAAACATAAAAAGGGTCTGTCAAGTTTTGAGGGTATGAATACTTACCCAAAATTGACAAGATTAAGCACCTAAATTGTCATGCAGTATTCAAAAGTTCACCGCCATTTCAATTCAACAAATTTTCATATAGTACACTAAAAATGAAGGAGACTGCACGGGAGGAGAAAGAAAGAAGCATAGAAGAACATAGTCAGCGTTTGAATCTACCAAGGATGTATGGAGAGAAGCAGGGTTTAAAAGATTTCATTTACCGCAAATGGTCTCAAAGATCATATATCGTTCCCCGGTGGTCTAGTGTGATACTGACCATGTGGCGCCGGCATTTATACACCCTCTCCACTCCCTCGGCGTCTGACGTCACCAAGGGAGTGAGAGCAAGGTACGCCCAGTGGTCCAATGGAGGCTGAAAAGGAAGTGCGTCATTAGGACGCGACCGAACCACGTTATTCCGCCGGAACCGGAAGGTCGGGGATGACAACATCCGGTCCGGACATGAATGTATGCAGAGGAGGTAACAGATTGCCAGAAAGCAATCTAAAAAGGATCCAAATGAAACTGACAGCATTGTTAAGGACCGGATTTCAAAAGAATATATCCGCAATGCCGATGTAATGGGGAAAGAATCTAAAGACACGAAAAGGTCATAGAAAAGAAGATTGCCCCAATTGATAAATCAGTCAGTGTTGTAATAAAAATGACAATTAAATAAAAGAGATTTTATGAAACTCCATAAAAGGACAGCTGGGTGTTTTGAAAACGGTGCTGCTACTAACCAGGTTGGACCAATTTTCTGGAAAATAAGTGTAGGGCACCGCGGGTGCCCATATGGGCAACCATAACAGAGGCTGGAAATAGGCTCGAATCCAAGAGGTCCCCCAATGTGTCTACCCTGGGGTGTGCCACCTACAGTCGCATCCACATAACGGCAGGGGTCAGGAAAAAATATATAATGGACAAATCACAGAATGTTCTTGTTCTTTGAACGGTAAATAAACCACATCTGAAAAAATAAACAAATAATAATTGTAGGCAATTTTGCCAAAATATATGTGATGTGCCAATAAAAGGCACCTAGAAGGAGAGGACTTTGTAACAAAGGTACAAAATCCAAAATGCTGGCCAGCATCAGAAGTCCTGTGCTGAATCAGCAATAAATACAATTGACATTATCTAGCCTAGAAAGGGTTTGAAACTAATGGATTCATTTATACGCGGGTACTGAATAGCTGATAGATTAAATATCCACTTGGTTTCACGTTGCAATAAATTTCTATCTACACTTCCACCTCTTTCATTCAGTGGGATGTGTTCCAAAGCAAAAAAGGTCATCATCCTATCATCAAAGCCATGATATAAACCCATATGTCGGCTAATGGGACTTTCAAACTTTTTGTTTTTGACAAGTTTAACATGGTCACGAATTCGATTAAAAAAAAGGCCTTTTTGTTTTGCCTATGTAGAAGGCTTTACAACTGCAATACATTATATAGTCAATTCCTACTGTTTGACAGTTCGCATAGAAATTCGGTCTATACAGTTTTCCATTAGGGAGAATGATTTCACTTAAATTAGGCAGGTATCTGCAGAAATTGCATTTTCTGCAGGAATATGTGCCTGTAAGTGTTTTTTGCATTTATTTGAAAGAGCATAATGACTGTGAACCAATTGGTCCCTTAGAGAGCGAGACCTTTTGAAAGTTATCTGGGGGCGGACATCAATAAATTTGGATACCTTTTCATCTGCCTCTAAGAGGTACCAAAATTTTTTAAGAATTGACCGTACCTGGTCATGTTGACCAGAATATCGTGTAATTAGACGTACCCCATCAGTATTAGTTTTATTCTTCTTTTTGCCAAAAATCAAATCAGTCCTGTTCCATTTTTTTGCTCTATGATAAGATTTTTTCAAACAGGCCCTACTATAGCCTCTTCCCAAGAGTCTCCTCTGTAATTTCTTGGCTTCTCTCTCGAAATCTTCAGATTTCGTACAATTACGTCGTAATCTTAAATACTGGCTGTATGGTATACTAAATACTAAAGGTTGAGGATGGGAGCTGTCTGCCCTCAATATGGTGTTGCCTGCAGTCGTTTTGCGGAAGAGGGTGGAACCCAGAATGCCTTCTTCATCTACATAAATAGTAATATCCAAAAAGTCCAAAGACCTTTGGCTATAAGTGTGGGTAAATTTGAGATTGAAGTCATTGACTTTCAAAACCTCAAAAAATCTCAAAAGCATACTCAAAGGGCCTGTCCAAATCATAAAAATGTCATCAATAAATCTTCTCCAAAGGAGTATATAGGATAGAAAAGACTCCAGGTTAACCCTGGAAAAAAGGTCACGCTCCCATCCCCCCAGGTGCAGGTTGGCATACGAGGGGGCACACTTGGTCCCCATAGCCACACCCTGCACCTGGAGGTAATGGGAGCCATTAAACAAGAAGACATTGTTGGACAGAATAAATCTAAGACGTGAGATGACAAAGGCATTATATTCCACTGAAGAACCTCCTCTTTCTGATAAGAAGCCCTCCACAACTCGTACCCCACAATGATGTGGGATGGAGTTGTAGAGGGTCTCTACATCAATGCCCACTAGCCACGCCTCCTCAGGGACCTGGATGCCATCAATGGCTTTGATGAGATCACTGGTGTCCCTGATATAGGAAGGCAAAGCCAGTACATGAGGACGCAGGTAATCATCCACCAATTGACTCGCTCGTTCCGTTAGACAGCCATTGCCCGAGACTATTGGTCTCCCAGGGGGTTTTTTGAGATTTTTGTGAACCTTGGGTAAGGCATACATAGTAGGGGTTTTGGGATCTTTGATATTCAAAAATTCCCAACTTTTCTTGTCTATCAGGGCTTTTGAATAGGCTTCAAAGATAAGCTGACGATATTTGATGATTATTCTTGCTAGGAAACTTTCAGAAATTTTTCTATACCAATCTTTGTTATTCAAAATATTCAAAACCATAGCTTCATACCCTAATGTGTCCATTACAACGACGTTTCCGTCCTTATCTGAAGGTTTAATTGTAAGGGAGGAGTCGTTTTGGAGTGATTGAATAGCCCTAATCTGACTATCATTCAGGTTAGAGGAATTCACATCTTTCCACTTAGTCTTCTGGATTTCCCTAATCACTTGTTGGGTAAAGGCCCAAATGTTAGGGTTAGATTGCAATATAGGAAAAAATTGGGATTTGGATTTGTATGAAGATGGAGGGGGAAAAATGGGTTCCACTTCACAGTTTTCTAAAGTGGCCATCTGATCAATTGGTTTATCAGAAAAAGGCCAACCTGATGAGTCTCCTTCTTCCCAGAGTTCCATCAAATCATTGAGTGCCTGCATTTCGGCCAGAGATAATTCCTGGTCTTGTGCAGGTAGGCAATTAGATTTGGTCAATTGATCTGCTATGGATTGATTGTCTTTGTCGTAAATTACTTTAAACATTAATCTACGAGCAAACAGGTGAACATCCTTAATTAGCTCAAAAGTATCGATTTTTTGCGTAGGACAGAAAGTTAGACCAAGAGATAAAACATATATTTGAGTTTCATCAAGTTTTTTACTGGATAGGTTAATAACTTTTAAGGCATCAGAATCTGAAGTCTGAAGCTCAGAGGATAGTTGCTAACTAGATGGGTTTTTTGAGGGCTGAAAAATAGGTGCAGTGCGAATTTCATTATTCACCAATGTGCTGTTATTCATCTTAAGGGAGTGTGTAGCATTAAGACTTGGGGTAGCTACTGAATTTTCAATGGCTAACTCACCAAGATTTTGTGATAATTGGGAAGGGGATTGGTGAAATTGTTGGTGATGTTCCGAAGGGAAAAGTGGGGTGCGTTTAGAAGAAGTGTTGGATTCTTTTTTATTTTCTATTTTGCGCTTGTGGGAACCATTCATTTTGATGTGACGTTGTGATTTAGTATGAGAAGATGATGTAGATGATTGGGATGATAAGTCCGAATCACTCACATCATTGGTGTTTGTTTGTGAATGAAAAGAGCTAGAGTGGGGATTTTTATATGCATTTTTTGTTATACGTTTGTTATTTCTTTCTCTGGTCCAGTGATAAGCTTCATCCTGTTGGTATGCTTGCTTAATCAAATTGCCTACAAAAATTTCTAATTGTTTTTGCATTTTATTGTCTCTCTGAGAGAAGGAGGGATCATTCAATAATGTTACGCTATCTAAGTAGAGTTGTTTAATATCGTTATTCACAATTTCCAAGTCTTTGGTATATTGTGAGCACAATAAATTCATCATTTTTA
This sequence comes from Pelophylax lessonae, assembly GCF_965119305.1. Lineage (NCBI taxonomy): Eukaryota > Metazoa > Chordata > Amphibia > Anura > Ranidae > Pelophylax > Pelophylax lessonae. Next base: position 328,832,883 of record NC_138772.1, read on the forward strand.
AAGAACAAGAATGCAGATTTGATTCCCATTCACTTTTTAATTCGGCATTGACTGTTTTGATTAGGGGAAAAATCTGAATTCTTAGTCCCCAAGGGACCAATTTTTCATCAATATACTTCAAAAAATATTTTTTATTCCAAAATATCTTGGATTTTTTTTCCAATAATCTGCGCAATCTCAAGAAGAAGTGGTCAAGGGTAATTCCTCCCACTGATGAACTTTGAGCCTGATGGAACTTGTCCATTAATCCATCGAAATCTTTCCCACAGTAGCCATCCATGGTTATGGGAACCAGGGCTACTGGGGGAGAGGTTTCTAAGTCACAATACCACTTAAACGTAGCTAGGAAATGTCTACAAGTAAAAATACCTCATAGAAAAAGCAAAAAATTGTAAATATATATAGCAAGAACAAGCTAAACTTAATTAATACAATGAATACACATTTTTCTCCAGCAATATAGGGGAAATGGGAAATGTAATCCCTAATCGTAAATTTTGAAGAGATATTGCTAGAGATGAAGTAAGAAGCACAACATCCCTTTATTTGAAGTAACTACAATGAAGGGGGGCAAATGGGACTTTAACGGTGCTAAATGATGGAGAAAAATCTGAATTCTCAAAAATTGTACATTTTATTACACATAGAAAGTGAGGACAAGACAATACATCAATATAAAATGATAAAATCAAGAAAATGCACTCGAAAATATCAACTCTACATGTTTCGCCATCTTCATAATAGCTTCTTCAGGAGTTTTCATAGACATTTCTCGAGAGTGAACATTTCTAGGTAACAAAAGGAAAAAACATAAAAGACATGACATGTATATGTATATAGGGCTTATCTCAATGGTCCTAATGTTTCAATTTACATAATTATAAAGACAATGATACCAATAAAGTACCTTAAGATGACCTGAACCCTTTCTTATGCCGAGGGTGGAGGCAATAGAGGTGACGCCACCAAAGCAAGCACAGAGGGGGAGGGGAGCCGAGACCTTCAGACTCCTAGGGTTGACCCATAGAGAGGGTGACAGCCAAGCTAAAAATAATGGGTAAAGATAATAAGACCAGAGCATAGGAATACATTTCAACCCAGAATTGCTATGTCTTCAATTGGTTTTGGGACTAAATATCAGGTAGAAAAATTACCAAGATAGTCACCTGATTATGAATAAATGTGCAGTTGATTCACTAGGTACCTCAATGTAACAAAAACAGGAAGGGAAAATGAAGTTCCCTTAATATCCCCCAAATGGGAAGTATCCCTTGAAACGAGAAGAAACGGAATTTGTTGAAGACAGTGATAAACATAAAAAGGGTCTGTCAAGTTTTGAGGGTATGAATACTTACCCAAAATTGATAAGATTAAGCACCTAAATTGTCATGCAGTATTCAAAAGTTCACCGCCATTTCAATTCAACAAATTTTCCAATAGTACACTCAAAATGAAGGAGACTGCACGGGAGGAGAAAGAAAGAATTTTTTCCTATATTGCAATCTAACCCTAACATTTGGGCCTTTACCCAACAAGTGATTAGGGAAATCCAGAAGACTAAGTGGAAAGATGTGAATTCCTCTAACCTGAATGATAGTCAGATTAGGGATATTCAATCACTCCAAAACAACTCCTCCCTTACAATTAAACCTTCAGATAAGGGCGGAAACGTCGTTGTAATGGACACATTAGGGTATGAAGCTATGGTTTTGAATATTTTGAATAACAAAGATTGGTATAGAAAAATTTCTGAAAGTTTCCTAGCAAGAATAATCATCAAATATCGTCAGCTTATCTTTGAAGCCTATTCAAAAGCCCTGATAGACAAGAAAACTTGGGAATTTTTGAATATCAAAGATCCCAAAACCCCTACTATGTATGCCTTACCCAAGGTTCACAAAAATCTCAAAAAACCCCCTGGGAGACCAATAGTCTCGGGCAATGGCTGTCTAACGGAACGAGCGAGTCAATTGGTGGATGATTACCTGCGTCCTCATGTACTGGCTTTGCCTTCCTATATCAGGGACACCAGTGATCTCATCAAAGCCATTGATGGCATCCAGGTCCCTGAGGAGGCGTGGCTAGTGGGCATTGATGTAGAGGCCCTCTACAACTCCATCCCACATCATTGTGGGGTACGAGTTGTGGAGGGCTTCTTATCAGAAAGAGGAGGTTCTTCAGTGGAATATAATGCCTTTGTCATCTCACTTCTTAGATTTATTCTGTCCAACAATGTCTTCTTGTTTAATGGCTCCCATTACCTCCAGGTGCAGGGTGTGGCTATGGGGACCAAGTGTGCCCCCTCGTATGCCAACCTGCACCTGGGGGGATGGGAGCGTGACCTTTTTTCCAGGGTTAACCTGGAGTCTTTTCTATCCTATATACTCCTTTGGAGAAGATTTATTGATGACATTTTTATGATTTGGACAGGCCCTTTGAGTATGCTTTTGAGATTTTTTGAGGTTTTGAAAGTCAATGACTTCAATCTCAAATTTACCCACACTTATAGCCAAAGGTCTTTGGACTTTTTGGATATTACTATTTATGTAGATGAAGAAGGCATTCTGGGTTCCACCCTCTTCCGCAAAACGACTGCAGGCAACACCATATTGAGGGCAGACAGCTCCCATCCTCAACCTTTAGTATTTAGTATACCATACAGCCAGTATTTAAGATTACGACGTAATTGTACGAAATCTGAAGATTTCGAGAGAGAAGCCAAGAAATTACAGAGGAGACTCTTGGGAAGAGGCTATAGTAGGGCCTGTTTGAAAAAATCTTATCATAGAGCAAAAAAATGGAACAGGACTGATTTGATTTTTGGCAAAAAGAAGAATAAAACTAATACTGATGGGGTACGTCTAATTACACGATATTCTGGTCAACATGACCAGGTACGGTCAATTCTTAAAAAATTTTGGTACCTCTTAGAGGCAGATGAAAAGGTATCCAAATTTATTGATGTCCGCCCCCAGATAACTTTCAAAAGGTCTCGCTCTCTAAGGGACCAATTGTTTCACAGTCATTATGCTCTTTCAAATAAATGCAAAAAAACACTTACAGGCACATATTCCTGCAGAAAATGCAATTTCTGCAGATACCTGCCTAATTTAAGTGAAATCATTCTCCCTAATGGAAAACTGTATAGACCGAATTTCTATGCGAACTGTCAAACAGTAGGAATTGTCTATATAATGTATTGCAGTTGTAAAGCCTTCTACATAGGCAAAACAAAAAGGCCTTTTTTTAATCGAATTCGTGACCATGTTAAACTTGTCAAAAACAAAAAGTTTGAAAGTCCCATTAGCCGACATATGGGTTTATATCATGGCTTTGATGATAGGATGATGACCTTTTTTGCTTTGGAACACATCCCACTGAATGAAAGAGGTGGAAGTGTAGATAGAAATTTATTGCAACGTGAAACCAAGTGGATATTTAATCTATCAGCTATTCAGTACCCGCGTATAAATGAATCCATTAGTTTCAAACCCTTTCTAGGCTAGATAATGTCAATTGTATTTATTGCTGATTCAGCACAGGACTTCTGATGCTGGCCAGCATTTTGGATTTTGTACCTTTTTTACAAAGTCCTCTCCTTCTAGGTGCCTTTTATTGGCACATCACATATATTTTGGCAAAATTGCCTACAATTATTATTTGTTTATTTTTTCAGATGTGGTTTATTTACCGTTCAAAGAACAAGAACATTCTGTGATTTGTCCATTATATATTTTTTCCTGACCCCTGCCGTTATGTGGATGCGACTGTAGGTGGCACACCCCGGAATAGACACATTGGGGGACCTCTTGGATTCGAGCCTATTTCCAGCCTCTGTTATGGTTGCCCATATGGGCACCCGCGGTGCCCTACACTTATTTTCCAGAAAATTGGTCCAACCTGGTTAGTAGCAGCACCGTTTTCAAAACACCCAGCTGTCCTTTTATGGAGTTTCATAAAATCTCTTTTATTTAATTGTCATTTTTATTACAACACTGACTGATTTATCAATTGGGGCAATCTTCTTTTCTATGACCTTTTCGTGTCTTTAGATTCTTTCCCCATTACATCGGCATTGCGGATATATTCTTTTGAAATCCGGTCCTTAACAATGCTGTCAGTTTCATTTGGATCCTTTTTAGATTGCTTTCTGGCAATCTGTTACCTCCTCTGCATACATTCATGTCCGGACCGGATGTTGTCATCCCCGACCTTCCGGTTCCGGCGGAATAACGTGGTTCGGTCGCGTCCTAATGACGCACTTCCTTTTCAGCCTCCATTGGACCACTGGGCGTACCTTGCTCTCACACCCTCGGTGACGTCAGACGCCGAGGGAGTGGAGAGGGTGTATAAATGCCGGCGCCACATGGTTAGTATCACACTAGACCACCGGGGAACGATATATGATCTTTGAGACCATTTGCGGTAAACGAAATCTTTTAAACCCTGCTTCTCTCCATACATCCTTGGTAGATTCAAACGCTGACTATGTTCTTCTATGCTTCTTTCTTTCTCCTCCCGTGCAGTCTCCTTCATTTTGAGTGTACTATTGGAAAATTTGTTGAATTGAAATGGCGGTGAACTTTTGAATACTGCATGACAATTTAGGTGCTTAATCTTGTCAATTTTGGGTAAGTATTCATACCCTCAAAACTTGACAGACCCTTTTTATGTTTATCACTGTCTTTAACAAATTCCGTTTCTTCTCGTTTCAAGGGATACTTCCCATTTGGGGGATATTAAGGGGACTTCATTTTCCCTTCCTGTTTTTGTTACATTGAGGTACCTAGTGAATCAACTGCACATTTATTCATAATCAGGTGACTATCTTGGTAATTTTTCTACCTGATATTTAGTCCCAAAACCAATTGGAGACATAGCAATTCTGGGTTGAAATGTATTCCTATGCTCTGGTCTTATTATCTTTACCCATTATTTTTAGCTTGGCTGTCACCCTCTCTATGGGTCAACCCTAGGAGTCTGAAGGTCTCGGCTCCCCTCCCCCTCTGTGCTTGCTTTGGTGGCGTCACCTCTATTGCCTCCACCCTCGGCATAAGAAAGGGTTCAGGTCATCTTAAGGTACTTTATTGGTATCATTGTCTTTATAATTATGTAAATTAATTGGGCACTCAACATTAGGACCATTGAGATAAGCCCTATATACATATACATGTCATGTCTTTTATGTTTTTTCCTTTTGTTACCTAGAAATGTTCACTCTCGAGAAATGTCTATGAAAACTCCTGAAGAAGCTATTATGAAGATGGCGAAACATGTAGAGTTGATATTTTCGAGTGCATTTTCTTGATTTTATCATTTTATATTGATGTATTGTCTTGTCCTCACTTTCTATGTGTAATAAAATGTACAATTTTTGAGAATTTAGATTTTTCTCCATCATTTAGCACCGTTAAAGTCCCATTTGCCCCCCTTCATTGTAGTTACCACTATACACAAGTTCAGATGTTTTTCCTGACTCCAAAGAACCCAAAAAAATGCCCAAAAAAACCGCCTGCTATTAAACCGGCAAGGTGTGAAAAGCGAGAAGCCATATTCCAGATCTATAATTGCACTAATACAAACAATCTTTTTTTTTTATGGTTCTGGACATGCTACAGGGCTGAAACTTCACAGGTACACTTTTTTAGACCCCCAGATACTAAATCCAAAGAATTTTTTTTTTTTTTTCAGTAATTGGCTCTCTATCAAAAATGACAATTTTTAAGAACTTTTTTTTGTGTGATTTTGTGTCTGGGGGGTCTAAAAGGTGTACCTGTGAAGTTTCAGCTCTGTAGCATGTCCAGAACCCCCCATAAAAATCATATAAGTGTAAAAGTGGAGTCCCACCATCCCCGCTCTACTGAAAAATTATCTTTTTTTATGGTTCTGGACATGCTACAGAGCTGAAACTTCACAGGTACACTTTTTAGACTCCCCAGATACTAAATCCAAAGTCAAAATCAAAAAATATCTTTTTTTTTTAAATTTTTCAATAATTGGCTTTTTTATCAAAAATGACAATTTTTAAGAACTTTTTTTTGTGTGATTAATAGTCCCTGGGGCATGACCCAGAACCCTAGGCACTTTTTAGGGGCATTTATTGGGTTTTAGAGCTTTAAAATTGTGTTTTTTGATTACCGAAGTTCGGGTCCATTGATTTCAATGGGGTTCTGAAATCCGGGCCGAACTTTCGGGTAGGGTTCGGGTTGCCCAAGGAAAAAGTATACAGTGTGATATGATGGCAAACATAGAAATAGCTTTTGTTTTTTCATTCACTTCCCTAAAACATAGCTTAACCACTTGACCTCCTTCATGACCGGGTCAATTTTTGCTATTCAACACTGTGCTATTTTACCTATTAAGTACGTGGTCATGCAACACTGTACACAATTCAAATTTATATAATTTTGTTCACACAAATAGAGCTTTCTTTTGGTTATATTTCTTCACCACTGGGTTTTTTATTATATAAATGAAAAAAAGACTTTCTGTTATAAAACATATCCAATAAAATCAAATTTCTCCCTAAATATAGGCCAAAATGGTTTCTGCTATATGTGGTTGGCAAAAACCAAACTGTGTTTTTGGGACCACTATACTATTGGGGGCACTAGTATAGTTCTGATCGTGATGATGATCTGTACAGACACTGTACTGGTAATAGTGATGATCAGCAACTTATAGTGTGACTGTGATACATTTCAGCTCCTTTTTTTTTCCTTTAGTATTGAATATAAGTACATGTATTGTATTCATTGGTAAAATGATACTGTTTTTATCTATAGATAAGTACTGTGGGTCTTTGCGGCCCTGAGGAAGCAATTAGTGAAACGCGTCGCAACTGAAGACCCTTTACTACACAGTGCTTGTCAATCTGCTACCAAATATGTTCTTCTGCACTTTAAGGGATTGTTTTTATATAATTGGTATTGTCTCCATGTATTTTTGTCTTTATCTTTGATATAATAAATTAGGGATCTTATCATATTATGAATATCCCTCCGCCTGGCCTGTAAAGTCCAACTTTTTCTTTTTATTTTTTTTTTCAATGTGATAGTGTGATGGGCAATCTAGTGCTAACTGGAACTGTCTTGGAGGGACAATAACTGACACTGACGTCACTAGTAACACTAATACCCGTGATCAGTAATAAAACACTGTACACTGTGCACTGTACTAATGGCACTGGCTGGGAAGGAGTTAACGGTGTGCCTAACAAGTGTAATGTGTGTTGCTTTTACTAACAGCTCTGTCTGGTTTTTAGCCCTAAAATCAGAGTTAATTTTAGGGAGAAGGAACAGACAGAACACTGTCTGTGCACAGAGTTCTGTGTGTTTGTCAACACAGAACTCTGTGCTGTTATTGGCCACAGACGATCAGCAGGTTTCAGCCAAAATCATTGGCCTAAATCTGCTGACGCGCATGCACTCCACGCCAAACCAGTAAGTACACTGTGATTTATGGGTGTGTCACAGTGCCCGGCTATGCCATCCGCTCGCAATACAACTACTGTGAGTGGGTTGACAAGAGAATAACACTTAAAGTAATTGTAAAGCTTTGGTTTTTATTTTTAAAAAATAATAAACATGTTATACTTACCTGCTCTGTGTAATTGTGTAATTATTTTTGCACAGAGAAGACCCAATCCTCCTCTTCTAGGGTCTCCCACTGGTGCTCATGGCTCCCCGCCCCCCTCGGTGCCCCTATATTAAGCCACTTCCTATGGGAACACTTTGTGGGCTCAATCCCGATCTGGACTGTTTGCGCCTATTGAGACACATAGCCCGCTCTGCCCCACCCCCTGCTCTTTGCTCACAGGTTTTGACTGACAGCATCAGGAGCCAATAGCTCTTGTTGCTCTCAGCAAAGCCTGTGAGACCAAGACCGGGATGAAGAGCTGCTGCAGTCATGCACAGTGCTAAATCTATATCGGGTTCAGGTGAGTATTTAGGGAGGGCTGTGGGTGTGCTATCATTAAAAGATTTTTTTTTTACCTTAATACTGAGAATGCTTTAAGGTTAAAAAAAAAAAACCTTTTACCTTTACAACCACTTTAAAACTGAACTCCAGTCTTGCACAGTTATTCAGGCTTCCTGTATGAAAAATAATTACTCACTGTGATCAATCTCAATGTGATTTTAATTCACATTATGAGCTTTTTTGCATTAAGCATTTAAACCTCCAGCAGATGGAGCCTGCTTCATTTCCTGACTGGAGGACATCCAGCATCATCTTCCTCCCCAGTCCTTCTGCCCCTGGCTTGCCACTTTCAGTCATTGGATTTCAGGTCTTTCAATCGGGGAGGCTCAACATCAGATGTCAGATTTACCTAGGACAGTTTGTATGCAAATACAATCTACCCAAGAACTTTCTTTTCCCCAAACTGACATCCACCCATTAAGGCATTTTGATATTTTCACAAGCTTTTATCTGCCCACATTGCAAAGAGAAGCACAGGGACCTAAAATATAGTATGTATTGAAAATGGAAAGATTTGTATTAAAAAAAAGTCAACAAAGGAAGGCAAAACATAAGCCAACTAAACTTTTATCCACTTGCAGAGCATTACATTTGTAACTGATAAACTCTTGAGATCTAGAGTGTCAAGTAATCTTGTACATGTACTAGTGATAGCACTAAAATACCTCTATTGGTGCCTTATATTGTATTCCTGCCAGAAGTATTGACTTTCTAGTACTAAAGCAGGCTTACTCCTGTTCTGTTGACCCTCAACGGTAGGAACCTCTTTAGTCCAGCAGGCTTCATTACTAGCCATCCACTTATTCAAGAATGAACAATATAAACACCCATACTTTTTTACAAAAGTACATGACTGAAATGTTTGGGTAGGACTCAAAACAGCTGGTCAAAATATATTCATCTTCAACAGTCCATATGACAGGAGTGATAAACTGCTATTAAGTTCAAATTATGGTTCTCCTCAGAGCAGGACTGTTTACCTGTCCTGCTAGCTGGAATTCCATGGGCTGGCCATTAATAGGCCCAATGCTTCATGAAATGGGCAGGTACTTTTCTCTTCGTAATATTCAGAGTTTTCCATCTCCCTTGACACCTAACACCCTCAGTTCCTCCCAGGTCAATCAGATACAGTCTTCCGCAAGTGGGCTGAGTGAAGGGTTATAAGAGCATCGGATTTCTTATAGTGGTCCACCGATATTGTTTCTTTGGTGCCGATACCGATATTTTGGTCATCGACTATGGACGCCGGTATCAGGGTGATGCCTCTAGCTGCAGGTATCACTCCGGTACAAGCATTTTCCTGAAATATCGTCAATATCGGTAACCTCAGGGACCGATTCCAATATATATCGGGGAAAGTGCATATTGGCCCCCGATATATCGGCATTGCCGATAATCGGTCGATCCCTAATTCCTTACCAACCCAGGAGTTGGACAACTTTTCCTCTATCTCTGAGGCTTGCAATGTTCCTGAGTTAAGTGCCTTGTCATCTTTTGAGGAAGTTTGTCAGGCCTTACTGCAGCCCACGGGAATAAGTCAGCGGATCAGACTAAGAAATGGTATTATTTGGAGGAATTTAAATGCTTATCCAAATATAAACAAGTGTAAGCATGGATTCACTGAACACTATATGTCAAAGTATACAGCTGCTTGGTACTGTTTATCATTGCATTGTGTACACTTGGATTATAGGATGTGGTTGGCTGCAGTGTGCTTTTGCATAAATTGTTGGGAAATTTGGGGTATTCTATATGGCCACAAACTGTTTTTCTTTGTTCTAGTGGAACTGTCAACTAAATAAAGAACGTTCAAAAAAAATATATACATCAATCGTTTCAGAGCTATGAGACATGACCAAACAAGTAAAACAAGTACTGTTTCCATTTAAAATTCCTGCCTCGTAATTTATAGGGATTAAAATGATACAATCATAAAGCTCCTTTGAGAAGCATGATTTCCTTTCAAACAGTAATAAAAGTTGTTTGGGCACTGCAAAAACCCCCTATACGATCCTGTCGTAGCATAGAGGAAGAAATGATTTTGATCTTCCATTTGGCTTAGAGAAAATGTAAAACAACCTGAAAGAATTAAACCCTTATGGAATAAATCTGAATGCGTGTTTACTATTACGTGCAATGTATTTAGCAAGTAGGTATGTTTATTTGGCCCTTGTGAAAATGTTTTATTTGTAAACCTGTTCTACAGATACTCCTTAACGCTCTTCCTAACACCCCAACTGATAAGACTTCCCAGTGAATTTCCCTGTCTGCCCTTCTACCATAACTCCTCCTGAGCCCTCGTTCAGCGATTTGTCATGCAATTTGACTGGTCAAACCGCATGACAAGCCGCAGCCTATTCCCGGCAAAGGCACCGTTTCAATCGTGTGCATCTGTGCATAAAGCTGCACAGATGTCTTTCAAGTAGCACTTGAAATCACAGTAACCTGCTACTTTGACATCGTGCTGCTTCATGTGAAGTAGCACAATTTCAAAGTAGCATCAATGTAAACCAGGGCTTATAGTTGGAAAATATAGAGTCAGGCAGTCGTAGAGACCCCCTGACGAAGTCAGCTGATGATGAAACATGTAAGGAGGAGCCAACGACGCGTAACGTATGCACCAGCGAAGGGATGAGGCGGCCATCTTGTTGGTTATCCAACCGACTGATATTTGTTGAAACGCCTGCTATTTAATTTATTCATGTAAGTTGCCTACTACTTTCTATTTAACGCATTTTTATACATACTGCTCCATGAGGAGTGTCTCTTTATGTATGCACTGAGGTTACCATCATCCAGTATCCAGATAAACGGTCGCAGGTCAGCAGTGGAGGATCTCATGCAAATGCCATCTGTTTATGGGATTTCCTACGTGTTTTGATCCTTGTGATGGGGGTCAAGTGGGTCTGGTAAGAGTCTTCGCTTGTTTTGGTTTTGGAGGTGGTCCCTTTATCCTCTGAAGTGAGTGTAAACTATTGGACACTCTCTGCCTGAATATTGTCTTTTGCTGTTGGATGTGGACATTGGTTGCAACTGGATGAGGCATTATATATAATCCCTTCCACGAAAGAAAAAAAATATTTCAAATGGCCTTTTAGAGCTTGTCTAAGTTTGTATATTTTCTGATGTCACTAGAACAAGTATAGCACTTGACAACAATGTAAAGTATCATGTTGTACAGTTGTACAGTTTAGTGGTTTTCTTTTGATTGTATACTTGACATAAAATAAAGAATAAAAAAAAATAACCTGTTCCAAAGCTGGAAATTTAACTTGAAATCCGCAAGGGGGAAAAAGAGGGGCCAATTTTAAGAAGAAAAAAAATGTACAAGCACAGCCTTCATCTTCTTTAAAAACTGTATGTCAGAAAAACCAGTGTATATCAGCTAAAGTTCTATGCAAAACCCAGAGCTCTGCTGTCTTCCAAGCCCACTTGTCTGTCCCTTGATATGTTGATTAGCCCAAATGTCTGATGGTGAGACTCAGAAGAGGCCGCACCTAGCTGGACTTTCACAGGAAAAATCAAAAGTATAAGATAACTTTAGCTGGATCCGCTGATGAGTTTTGTTGTGCACGTTCTCTGCATATGCATTTTTAAATGTACACTATATTGGAAAAAATGTTGGGACGCCTGCCTTTACACACACATGAACTTTAATGGCATCCCAGTTTTAGTCCGTCGGGTTCAATATTGAGTTGGCCCCCCCTTTGCAGCTATAACAGCTTCAACTCTCCTGGGAAGGCTGTCCACAAGGTTTAGGAGTGTGTCTATAGGAATGCTTGACCATTCTTCCAGAAGTACATTTGTGAGGTCAGGCACAGATGTAGGACAAGAAGGCCTGGCTCGCAGTTTCCTCTCAAATTCATACCAAAGGTGTTCTATCAAGCTGAGATCAGGGCTTTGTGCAGGCCAGTCAAATTCCTCCACCCCAAACTTGCTCATCAACGTCTTTATGGACCTTGCTTTGTGCGTCCAAATACTTTTGACAATATAGTACATGTTCATTGTTGGTAGGTTTATGAGAATTTTTAAGTGATCCAAGAAGGGTCTCTAAGCTGTAAAGCAGGCCATACATTAAGAAAGAAAATTGCTTGATTCCCTCATCAACACAGTCAGTGTTGATGGGGAATACCTCCTGCTGTGCCAATGTATTCTGACAGCGGGAGGTTTCCCTTTGTTTTCCCGTGGTTTCCCCGTGTAACGTTAAAAAACCCTACCTTGTGAAAATTCCCTACCCTCATCACTTCCTGTCATATACGTAATGGAACAGCTGAGCAGCTTAGCAGTGCGCATGCTCACAGCTCCGGATACGTCATTGAACAGCTGAGGAGGTTAGCATTGCGCATGCTGGAAGGGTAGGGAATTTTCACGGTAGTGTGTTGTAACGTTATACCGCATCAGCTGTTGCCGCAGTTACATTAAAACATCTCGGCTGCAACATGAATCATCTCCGCTCCTACCCCTGTGACTTCCCTGATCTCGGCTACTAAATGTAAAAGGGGCGGTGAGTGTATGAAAATAAAAACCACGGAGCCGAGATCTCCGTGATTTATATTTTCATACACCCGACGCTTTTACATTTAGTAGGCGAGATCAGGGAAGTGACAGGGGTAGGAGCGGCGATGAATGATTCATGTTGCAGCCGAGATGTTTTAATGTAACTGCGGCAACAGCTGATGCGGTATAACGTTATAACACACTACCGTGAAAATTCCCTACCCTCCGAGCGTGCGCAATGCTAAGCTCCTCAGCTGTTCAATGACGTAGGTGCACCGGAAGTGACGAGGGTAGGGAATTTTCACGGGTATGGTTTTTTCACGGAACACCGGCAGTTATAGCCGGGAGTGCGCTCTGCAGCATATACTCGATCCCATGGATAAAGACCCACTTCAGTGAGGCTGCATATATGTGTACTGTCAGTGGGAAGGGCTTAATATGTAATATATCTGGAAACCAAATATCAAAACAATGTCTATAAAGTGTATAGTGCATAGATATCCGGCTGACAACACTGTATGTGTAAACCACTTCACATAGACATAATAAACAAATATCAAATAGTACTGCGCCAGAAAAAACAGCAAAAATTTCTATGGAGGAGCCTCTCACCTTACTATCTGACCCCTGTTTTACCAGCAGGTCAGATAAAGCAGTTCCCCCATATGGTAAAATATCCAATCAAAGAAAACGATCCATATATAAGGCAGAAAGGAAGAAATACCGACATAATGCGTATGGGGGCCGGAGCGCTTTGTCTATTTCAAACCGTGGCCATGGTAGCCTCTGAATGTCTGTAAAGCCCACACAGCTGCTTGTGCTTATTTTGTGAGTATACATTGCTTTTAATAAAATGCATGGTGATTCCTAAATGACAGAGAGCACTAGATTTCTTCCTTTCTGCCTTATATATAGATTGTTTTCCTTGAGAGGAATCTGAAGGATTTAAACCAGAGATCTACACCTGATTGGATATATCCCCATATGGGGAACTGCTTTATCTGACTTGCTGGTGAAACAGGGGTCAGATAGTAAGTTGAGAGGCTCATCCATAGGGGTGGTGGAGAAGCACAGAGCATTTTGCACTTTATGGATTTTTGCACTGAAGTATCACCCACTGATATTTTATGGACTATTTCTTGCACATTATCGTAATATTTTTCACGGTATTTATTAATAATATTTTTATTGCTAGAACCTTCCACTTTTGTGCACTTTATGGACTATTTCTTTACATTATTGGTTAATATTATTATTGCTAGCACTTTGGACTTTTTTGCACTTTATGGACTATTTCTTTAATTACTTATTATATATTTGATGCGATTATTGTTGAATTATTAGCACTTTTTGGCATTTTTTCTATTTAATGTACTGTATCTCTAGTAATAGAAAAAAATTGTGCAGGTCCCGGTCCAACTTGCTTGTCTATGTTATTTCCTGTACAAAGTGTTTCTTGCAGTTTTTCAGATGTACCACTTGACCTTTGAGAGTTAGGATTTCTGAACACTACTGTGTGGGCCAAACATCAGCAACTGCTTAATGTATTAAAACATTTTTATAATGTACACCAAGGAGAAATGAGGGCTTTTTCCTTCAAGGTAGCAGAGATCATTTTGCTCAGGAGGTTACCTGGATTTTAGATTAAGGAGCAGGATCCCTTCTGGTATGAACTATAGATGGGATGTAAATGTACATTTTAAATGTTGGGCTCCTTCTTCTAAGGAAAGTGATCTTTGTTGTGTCGTTATGTTGCTTTTTCTGAAGTAAATGTAAGTTTTTCTGATACTTTTTTCTAGTGTATATCTGTTTATTACAAAAGTCATTTTTGGACTATGTATACAGTTCTGAGAATCCATCTCCGGATATACCATCTCTTACACATGGGAGTGTAGTATATACTTAAGACAGTTGCAGTAGAGGCCTTGCAGAGCATCATTAGGGATGAAACCCAGCGTCTGGTAATGTCTATGCGTTCCAGACTTCAGGCTGTAATTGATTGCACAGGATTTGCAACCAAGTATTAAAAAGTAAAAGTTTGATTTATGATTGTTAATCTGTCCCATTACTTTTGGTCCCTTAAAAAGTGGGAGGCACATATACAAACTGTTGTAATTCCTACACCGTTCACCTGATTTGGATGTAAATACCCTCAAATTAAAGCTGAAAGTCTGCAGTTAAAGCACATGTTGCTTGTTTCATTTCAAATCCATTGTGGTGGTGTATAGAGACAAAAAGATTAGAATTGTGTCAATGTCCCAATATTTATAGACCTGGCTGTAATTCATACAGGATTGTAACCCTACAATTATTTGCAGGGGAAATGCCTCTATTTGGAACAATGCAGTCATATACATGGCCCTGTACCTATATTATATTTTATTTGTCAGGCTTTTGTGGTCCCAGGGCAAGACTTCTCTGTTCTGGCTGTACGGTGTCTGGTGTACGCTCTTCGTGGAGCTGCTTTACATGTGCCACGTTGTTGACTTGGGTGCCTTATGTTCCCCTTTTGGGTTTGGGTATGTACCTATGAGTACTCAAATATTTATGCTTGCATATTATGTCTTCTGTTTTGAAATTTATGATACGTTTATTGAAATATTTAATATGATGTATTCATGATGTGGAAATGGATTCATGTATTTTGAACCATATAGTAATTATGATGTATCTCCCAGTACCAATAGGATCCTCTGAAGAAGCTTTAAGCGAAACACATAGTGATCCATTGGCACATGGTACATGAGATTCCTGTTTGGCCCGGACAATTGAGATCACCGCAGATTCTGTGTCTTCATGAACTAGTTCTCTGCATATAATGTGCATGTAACAGATTCTTTTGCACAACCATACTTACCCCTTTTACGGGGAGATACCACAAATGTATCACTACATTATTTCTTATGAAATGGTTTTAACAATTTTTATCATGTTTTCCTAATAAATGTTATACTTTTTATTACATTGAATACTCTTTTTTCCTTCATGGGATTTTTGGTGGAAACCTTTTAATGTCCTACATATTCTCTTCTCTTTTCTTCTTTTTTGTGAATAATTTTTGGATGTGGTGCCACACATAACTAAGTCATGTCTCTATATTCACTATGTACTTCTGGTAATAACCCAAGAACCATGAAAAAAAAATGACACACCAGCCATTTTTAACCTTAGGGCTTCTCTAGAGTAGTGAGTGTCAACTTATGAGCTACAGGGGGTCTCAAATGTGACCCCTGACATCACCAAATGGCCACACATAATGTTCAATATACAGTATGTAATGAGTTGGTACCTGGGTCTGAACCGGCGAACTGTGCTGTGTCTAGCGATGTCTCTTATTGCTGAGCCAGCTGGGATGCTGGACAGCTCCCTGGACAATTCCTTAAATAATCTTGCCTTGAACTTTAGTTTTCTTGGACCTTTATCTCTTTGCTCCTCTCTTTACTTCCTGTGTGCCAGATTATTATGCCTTCTCCAGCCAATATCTCGCTCTTGTCACTCCTGCTGTCGTCCGTTTCTTTGATACCACTCGTTACTTACCTTTGGCTTGTTCCTCAACTATGCTTCTACTTGAGCCCAGCCTGCAAACACTTGTTACCCACCTTTGGCTTGTTTACTTACTATGATTCTGCTTGAACCCTAACTGCTCTATCTGTTAATGGACCCCAGTTTGCTCACCCCCTCCTGAGGTGATCCTAAGGACCAGGTACTAACATGCAGAGAAACCTATCTCCACCATTACGAGCTTTGGTGAACACTGGTTAGTAGTTAGAGCCCACACCTTGGGTGAATCTACATCATTCACCAGGGTGACCTACTTGTATACCTGTCCTGCTGGTCGGTGTTATGGTGTTACACATTGGGCACATGAAAAACTGTATGCAGCAGCCATGTTGTTCGGGTCACAAATCCCCCATGCCATTTTGTCATAAGAAGAGACATCGCTATAGTTACCTTCCCCCTCCCGCCTCCCTCAGTTTATACAATAACAAACTTTAGGCTGCATACCAAAATATTCTTATCAGATCCTTGAGAGTACACATTCAGACCCTCTATATTCTGAATCCACACTTCAGTTTGAATACTCTCATAAAATTGTCAAATTTGCAAGCTTGAGAAACCCAGAAAACTCTCTCCAGATCACCCCCCTCGTAAATACCTTAGCAGGAGTCTTCAGCAATACACATTTATGTCTTGGTAATACCTTCAGGGTATTTCATAACCCATTAAATAATTACAGTACAGCTAGAATAAGGACATACCTCCATCTGTTAATTAGTAATGTTTTAATGCCAAACATCACTATCTTAAGTGCTATGGGGAGCCAGTGAGACACATTACCCCTCCTAGGTTAGGTAGACATCCAAAAATCTGTCATATTTGTATCCATTCTGAAGTTAATTGCACGCTGGACCATAATTTACAAGTTAGCAGACTGTGACATGTAGGTATTCAAAGATATTTTTTACCTATAGACAACTGTATCTGGGACATGGTCATAAACACAGTGACCTCCTAGCTGCCACACCTTAGACCGGATGATTGGTCACGTTTTTTCTGTCAACATGCCTTCAAGGTCCAGAAAAGAGGACTGCAACCACAGTTGACAGCTCTCGTTTTAACATCAAACCAAGAAACACCTGTTAAGTCATTGGAGAGCCATTGTACAGTACCATCTTGCATATTGATTTGGACTCTGCTGAACCAAAACTTGATGTATTTTCATTTTTTTCAACCCTTTTTGTTTCACAGTTGCCTCTTTGTCTCTTTGTAATATCCTTTTCTATGTAAATATTTTAATTTACATAGATAAAATTATTTAATTATATATTTTTACCTTTTTATTATTAAACAATATTTTGAAAAGTGTTAAAATTGTCTTCAATGTAGTAACAAAAACTTAAAGAATCCCTTTCTCCTGAAGAGCGCTACTACATGGTAAATCTCTGGCTATACCTATCTACAGTGACAGAGTGTGTTACAGACATTTATTCTAAAACCATAATTGCTATTGCTAAAATTGTGAATGTTTACTTATTTTCGATAAAATTAGTTGGTGTCAGTTTTAAGGGTTAATTGCTTAGTTGACTATACACAGTGACAATCGCTCTCAGTCTGTTGGCACCAAGATTGTGGTTCCCTCAAACTGGAAAATCTGATAGTGTAATTGTTGCGAATCAGTGACAGCACAATGTGAGGTTGACCAGTTATTTGTCACAAATCGGTGAACATTTGGTGGGAGCCTCTCTTCTGCTATAACTACTGGACTCCAAGCCTGACTCCAGACCGTGACATTATGCTTAAGAGAACTGTCAGAAACTGCAGACCTAATAGAGGAAATGAGGGTCCGACAGTGTGGACATGCTACTTTTTTGGCTGGGGATATGCTGCAGAAAACAATATAAAACCGGAAACATGTTACAATATGCTTGTAAAGATCAATGCTATTACCCTAATCAATTTTCCCACTATAGACTACTGAGGTCTGAAGTCTGGATACCAGGGCTCTAAAGGTGGCAGGGGTTCTTTTAAGCAGTGAGCAATTTCCACCTCTCATATAAGTAACTACCGACACCAATGATCTTTTCAGAAATTTGTATACGGGGGAGTCACCCTATTGAACATAAATATAAGGAACATTCTGCCCACTGACAATCACAATAATGTACCTTGAGATGTAGATATGGTTATTTTTAGAGGACCACTGAGACCAGGGTCCTGCCATTTTAAAAAGGTTGCGAAAGGCTGCTATACACATGTAGCACCCAGATAGTAAATAGTTGGCAACATTTTTTATTTTAAAGCCATTTTAATTAAATAATCATGAATCATTATATTACAATAATAATACTAAATAAAACTTATTTTTTAAATTTAAATTACTTAAGAATTGTAGTTTAAGAATTTACCAGTTGAGATATTAAAGTGGAGCTCTAGTCTCTCCCCCAAAAATATTAAAGTCATCAGCTACAAATACTCACTAAGGTCTCCAGTCTGCCTGGAGTTTGCATACAAGAGGGCATCCTCCATCACTTCCTCCAGACACAGGGCACTCTATTGGATACCAGCCCTGCAGTGATTGGAAGGGAGTCTGAGGGTTATCAGCAGTGACAGAATTGATAGCCCTCCCCTGCTTACTTATAGTTGAGCCTCACTCACTTTCCTTTATATTATATAATTCCCCCTCCTTTCACACATTTGCAAAACAAAATATTTAAAACCTTTGACTATGTAAGGGCCCCCGACTTCCACATTTCTCGGCTTCAGGGAAATATACCAAAAATGCTTGTGCGCTGTAAAGTGTCAACACAGAGCTGGCTGTCTCTTCCTGGTTCCAACATAAAAAGAGGAGATGGCAATGTGGAACCAAGTGTGTAGAGGCATACAGTATTACTACAGAACAATGTTGGATTTGCTCATTTTTCATTGAGGATAACCCAGCAAACAAATAAGTGATGATTGAAAAAAAAAATAAAACCAGGGGAGAACTTCCTTTTTAACTACTTGAGCTCTGGAAGGTTTTACCTCCTTCCTGACCTGGCCATTTTTTGAGATACGGCACTGCGTTAATTCAACTGACAATTGTGCGGTTATGCGACATTGTACCCTGTACTAGTAATGGCGGCAATCAGCAACTTATAGCGGGACAAATCGGACACCTAACTTATACTTTACACTTTTTGGGGACCAGTGACACTAATACAGTGATCAGTGCTAACAAATATGCACTGTCACTGTACTGATTACACTGGCTGGGAAGGGGTTAACATCAGGGGCGATCACAGGGTTAACTGTGTGCCTAGGTTGTGCTTACTTACTTTGTGGGGGAGCAGCTTTGACTAGGGGAAGGCAAAGATCCGTGTTCCTAATCAGCAGAAATACAGGATCAATACCTTACCTTCTGACAGAATGACAATCTGCCTTGCAGATTGTCGTTCTGCCTGTGTCTTGTGTAATCGCCTGTTGCCAGCAGACATTGCCGGCAGCGCGTCCTGGACCTGGAGGTATCAGATCACATATAAGCATGGGCATCTGCAGAACTTTTTTCAAGGGGGGCATCATCTTAAAGTCGCCCATGCACCGCCCCTTTTCGACAATGTAATGAAGGTGACATCAGTCACTGCGCGAGCCGCCACTCGCGAGTATTTATTGTTTAAGGGGAAACGGCAGAATTTGTTTTTAAAGTGTTTGTTAACCTAAAAAAAATTAAATATTTATCCTGTTCCCTTAAAGCATTTTATACAGCACAGTGCTTTGCTGTGTAATTTGGCCCCTTCTATCACCTAAAATACCTGGCTGAACCTGACTGGCTATGTCCTCCCCTCTGTAAACTGACCACGGTATACCATGGCTGCCGAGCCCTGACACTATGGTCAGCTTACATGCCTCCATTATCCGCAGCCCTCCTGTCCTTCTCTGTCCTCTCTCCCCCTCCCTACCTGCCTGTCTACTCCTGTGTCAGTGCCCACATCCTCCCCTCCTGCTGGTGTATAATCATTTAAAGTTTCATATCCTGTTAAGTAGGGAGTTAATAAGAGGCTCAGGGACCCACTAATAACCTGTAACTACCTGCTAGCAACTTATAGTTGCAGATCCATTATTAAGTTGCATTCACTTGTTACCAAAGCATAACCGGAGACCCATTACACCTGCTGCTATATGCAGCACCAAGCCATCTTAGGCAGAGCACTACATACCTCAGAAGTCTGTTTGTAGCCCCACCTATGGACTCATCCTCATCACCTCACATGACAAGGGTTTTAATGGACTCCAACGTAGCCTGCAGAAGACCCATTACAAAGACTTGCCCAATTTATTCTATCCTGAGGGCACAACTGTTTTTAACTATAACTTAACCTAAACCTAGCCCCTTTGTTTGAGTGCTCTCAAGTGATATAGTATGTCCTACTTTTGTTTATCTCTTTTTGTTGCTTGAGGTGTATCATCTCATACAGAGAGCTAGTGTTTATGCTCTTGAGGCCACATCGTCAGCTGGAATTCATTCATGTGCCATTATACTTTATGACTTTAATCTGCCAATATAGTCTGTTTACTGTATCTTTTAAAGAGTTGTGTGTATAATTCTTGTTTGCAGGGGGGGCCTCCAGGCAAAGTATTCTGATGATGTCAGTAAGAGTGAGGCCTCACGTAGGGCTAGACAAGAGCAGAGGACCAAAATTACCAGCGGCAGCTGTGGGGGTAGCACTCTATGGTAACGGTGCCCCTCCCAGAGCTTTCTCAGGCTAAGGACTTTACTGCCCACTAGATGTGTCTCTTGGTAGAGACATATCTGCCCACTAGATGTGTCTCTTGGTAGAGACATATCTGCCCACTAGATGTTTTCTCTTGGAGGAGAAATATCTGCCCACTAGATGTGTCTCTTGGAAGAGACAAATATGTGGAGTATACCCTGTAAGAAGTTGGAAAACTAAAGATTTTTTTTTTTTTACATGAGAATTCATGCCTCTTGTATACCATGTAACAACTGTTTTATGAAGACATGGTTTTCAAAATTTAGGTATATGTAGCACAACTGGTGAGTGTAAAGACCCAGATGGAACTGGAGTTGAAACAGGGCAAATACATTACGATAGCGGGAAGAGTGTGTAGATCATACCAAGAAAATTGCAAGGCTGCCAAGGCTTGCAAACAAACCCCACCTCATATCCCTGTCTACCCCCATAGAATTAGGGGAGACCTACTTCCCATAACCAACAAAAAATTAGCATGGCAGAAATCCACCAGTATGGAGCTCAATATGCAAGATGTTAGAGTTAGATAACAAATAGGAAGGACTCCAAATAAGAGCCCAGGCTGCCTGTAATGATAAATGCACCAACTACTGCTGAGAGCTTAGTGCTTAAGTTGCAAAACTAATGAGAAATTATAGTCTAACAGGAGAATCTGGTCAGAAATGAACTACTTGGAAACTTGGCATTTCACTCCCAGGTTAGGTTGTACCAACTGGCTTCCTAGATAGTGAATCTCCAAATAGTAAAAAAAAAAGTAAACTGTAATTACCTATGCTAGGAGTAGAATGTTGCAGTCCTGCAGGTTAAGAAAAAGTTCACATAGCAGTAATAAATAAAATATGTATAGGAAAACCATACGATCTTAAGGCACTACCCGAATAGCAAAAAAAAAAGAATTCAGGGATCCAAAAGGGCATATTAGAGAGCTGGTAAGGTAAGGACAGCAGAAAGAAACAGCTTTAAGTGCAGAGTTTCTAGTCAGGAGGCTACTTTCTCCAGAGATGTGAAAAACTGGACAATCTCTTCATCTTGAACCCCCAGTTTAATAGGAAAGAGCATGCTATACTTTAGGCCCTTGGACCTCAGTATAGCTCGAATGGCATTGAATGACTTCCAATGTCGCTGAGTCTGCAGGGAATAATCCGGGAAGATGAGAAGTTTAGTATTCTCATAAAGTAAGTCTCCTTGTTTGCTGAAGTCCCTGAGGTTAAGGAGGGGGAGCCCCAGACAGCCCTCTGGCTGGTGGTCTGCACTGGGCCCACTCTACTACAAAAAAACTGCAAAAAGTTGGCATGTAG
The DNA here is from genome assembly GCF_965119305.1 of Pelophylax lessonae. Classification (NCBI taxonomy): domain Eukaryota; kingdom Metazoa; phylum Chordata; class Amphibia; order Anura; family Ranidae; genus Pelophylax; species Pelophylax lessonae. Next base: position 328,854,907 of record NC_138772.1, read on the forward strand.
GAGCAGGGTGGACAGCAGAGATTCTGTCAAGGCTGTAGGTTTACTGGATGTTGCACCTATTATGATTCTCAGTGTTCTCTGCTCAGCCATTCACAAAGTGCTTCACTGCCATTTCCCTTACAACAAATGGCAAGGGCGGGATCTGAGAGCCGATTGGAAAATTGTCTGGGGTGCCAACATTGTGGGCTCCCTGGACAGGTAAGTGTCCTAATATTAAAAGTCAGCAGCTACAGTATTTGTAGTTGCTGACTTTTAATTTTTTGGTGGGGGGGTGGAACACCACTTTTAGAGTCCTTTCACACTGAGGCGCTTTTTAAGAGCTTTGGTGCTAAAAAAAAAAAAAAAAAAAAAGCATCTGAAAAGCTCACTAAAACCTATTCCCATTAAAATCAATGAATGCTTTCACACTGGGGCAGTGCGCTGGCAGGGCGGTGAAAAAAATCCTGCAAGCAGCATCTTTGGAGCATGCTTGGAGCGCTAAAAAAAGCACCTCAAAAATGCCCCTCTCCATTAAAATGAATGGGAAGCACCTCAAAGCACCTGAAAAGCGCTTCAAAAGTGCCTCAAAATGGTTCTTGAACCAATTTTTGAGTCACGTGACCTTAAAAAAAAGCACACCACTAACGCCTCAAAAGCACTGCAAAAGTGCTCAGCATTTTATGGGCAGTTTTCAAGAGCCTCAGTGTGAAAGGGCTCTAAGGATTGTGTGCATGGACCCTTCTACAAGCAAAACGCTACTCTACGGTAGAAGCAGTGTTTTTTTAAACCAGTGTGCCTAAACCCTAAAAGCCCTTTCACACTATCACTCTTTTTAAGCGCTTTGGCGCTAAAACAAGTGCCTGAAAAGCACAAGAAAACCTATTCTTATTACAATCAATGAATGCTTATACACTGGGGCGGTGCGCTGGTGAAGCGGTGACAAAAATCCTGCATGCAGTGTCTTTGGAGCATGTTTGGAGCGCTAAAAAAAAAAAAAGCGCCTCAAAAACAACTCTCTCCATTGAAATGAATTGGTAGCACCTCAAAAGTGCCTCAAAATGGTTCTGTAGCAGTTTTTGAGTCACGTGGCTTTTAACCACCTAAGGAGCGCCCCCTGCAGATTTACTGCGGCAGGCTGGCCCTCCTGCACGAACCGACATAGCTCTACGTCGGTTGCGTGCCTGCAGCTAGGGGGCGAGGGGCCGGCAGCTCCAATTGCCACCGGCCACCCGCGATCGTTCCCCGCTGAGAGAGAAGGACGGGCAGCTGTTGTAAACACAGCAGACCGTTCTTCTCTCTGGAATGATCACAGAGCTCCTGTTATCCTTCTATATAGGATCACAGGTCTCTGTGAACATTTCAAAAACCTATCCCCCCCACAGTTAGAAACACTCCCCTAGGCTTACACTTAACCCTTTAATCACCCACAGTGTTAACCCCTTCATTGCCAGTGTCATTATTACAGTAACTGTGCATATTTTTAGCACTGATTACTGTAGTAATGTCACTGGTCCTCCCAAAAGTGTCAAAAATGTCAGTTAGGGGTCTGATCTGTCCACCGCAATGTCACAGTCCCGCTAAAAATCACAGATCGCCGACATTAGTAGTAGAAAAAACACAAAACAATAAAAATGACATAAGTCTTTCCCGTAGTTTGTAGACGCGATAACTTTTGCGCAAACCATTTAAAATACGCTTATTGCAATTTTTTTTTTTTTTACCAAAAATATGTAGCAGAATAAAAATTGGCCTAAAATGTTAAAAAATTTTGATTTTAAATTTTTTATTTTTGGGAAGGTTATATAGCAGAATGTGAAAAATATTGTTTTTTTTTTTTTCAGAATTGTCTCTCTTTTTTTGTTTATAGCGCAAAAAATAAAAATCGCACAGGTGATCAAATACCACCAAAAGAAAGCTCTATTTGCGGGAAAAAAGGACATTTTATTTGGATACAGCATCGCTACATTGGGGCGCTGCGCTGGCGGGGCGGTGGAAAAAATCCTGCATGCAGCTTCTTTGGAGGATGTTTGGAGCGCTAAAAAAAGCACCTCAAACACACCTCTCTCCATTGAAATGAATTGGAGCTGCCTCAAAAGTGCCTAAGAAGGCGCTTCAAAATGGTTCTGAATCAGTTTTTGAGTCACGTGTCCTGCAAAAAGCGCACTGCTAACCCCTCAAAGCACCTGAAAAGCGCCACAAAAGCGATGTGGAAGCAATCATCGTTTTTTTTTTGGCAGTTTTCAAGTTCCTAAGTGTGAAAGGGCTCTTAGGCAAAAAAAAGCACCTCAAAAGTGCCCCTTTCCAGTGAAATGAAAAGGAAGTGCTGGAAAGCGCCATAAAGCATCACAAAAGCGCTCAGCATTTTATGGGCAGTTTTCAAGCGCCTCAGTGTGAAAGGGCTCTTAGGCTAAAAAAAGCACCTCAAAAACGCCCCTCTCCATTGAAATGAATAGGAAGCACCTGAAAAGCGCAGCAAAAGCGCCACAAAAGCGTTCAGCATTTTATGGGCAGTTTTCAAGCGCCTCAGTGTGAAAGGGATCTTAGGCTAAAAAAAAGCACCTCAAAAGTGCCCCTCTCCATTAAAATGAGCAGTAAGCACCTGAAAAACGCTGCAAAAGCACCACAAAAGTGGTCAGTGTTCTATGGGCGATTTGACAGCGCCTCAGTGTGAAAGAGATCTTAGGCTAAAAAAAGCGACTCAAAAGCGCCCCTCTCCATTGAAATGAATGAGAAGCGCCTGAAAAGCGCCACAAAATCGCTCAGCGTTTTATGGGCAGTTTTCCAGCGCCTCAGTGTGAAAGGGATCTTAGGCTAAAGAAAGCTCCTCAAAAGCACTCCTCTCCATTAAAATGAATGAGAAGCGCCTGAAAAGCGACACAAAAGTGCTCAGCGTTTTATGGTCAGTTTCCAAGCACCTCAGTGTGAGAGGGATCTTTTCCTGCTTCTCTGTATGCCTAGTCAGTGCTCTGTAGCATGTAGTATCTGTGCCTGATTGACTTGAATTGGGTCATTCTACAAAACGGCCACTAGATGTCTCCTGTGGGCCCGTGTTCCCCGCACTTAAATCCCTGTGCAGAAGAAGTGAGTCAGTACATGCGATGGAAGAAGAGCAAAGCACAGAAAGCTGGAAGAAGTTTTCTCTTCTCACTGCAAAGGGTGTATGATGACCCGGGGAAATAGAGCACAGCACATGTGATTATACCGGCTCCTCTCCTTTCTGAGGCTCTATTCCACACCATAATCAGCAGCTGGTGTCCTTGTGATGGTATGCGAGATGATGAGTGTTTTGGGAAGGCTACAGACATATGATGAGCAATACTGAAGGGGACCTTCAGAAGGAAAGTGGGAAGCAGTGAGCAGGTACTAGGCAGGTGCTTCCCATCTCTCTGTACAGTGCTCTGAGGACCATCAGCCTGCATTGCTCAGGAGAAAATGAAATTCTACATCTGAAATGATATCCTTGAGTTTGTCTTTAGAGCATCAGTAATATCTGCTATAGGTGGACTACTTGGACCCTGCTCATTCCCTGGCAGGGAGCATGGAGAGGTCAGCCTTACCCATTTCTTGGTCACTCTGGGTCTCCTGCTCCCTGCTGCTGTCCCTGGCACAAGGGACACTGGTTGAAAGCAGCAGAAGAGCCAACATGGACAGTGGCTTCTTATACAGGCGCCTGAAGAACCATGAAAAGAGGGAGATGCAGAAGGAGATCCTCTCCATCCTTGGACTGCCACATAGACCAAGACCGGTGCATGGACTTAGTCCTGCTCAGCTTCACCAGCCTGGGAGACTCAACTCTGCTCCCCTCTTCATGCTGGACCTGTATAATGCCATGTCTGGTCAGGATCAGGGAATGGACCTTAGAGACTGGTCACACAGAACAACCCCTCACAGCCATCACATGAAGGTCAAGAGTCTACTGAACAGTCCACTGGCCAGTGCCCAGGACAGTGCGTTTCTCAATGATGCTGATATGGTCATGAGCTTCGTCAACCTGGGTGAGTCTTTAATCCATGCCCACCCTTTTATTAGTATAGGGGTGCTTAATATTAAAAAAAAAAAGTCCTCTTTTTAGTTATGGGTAGAGTTGGGAAACCAAAAAAAAATGTATTTATTGCAGTTTCCCAATCATCAGATGCAGTGGCTGTATTTGTATTCTTTTTCTTAAACTTTTTTCTTCAGCTTTCACTTGGTGCTCCCACTCTGGATGAAGGAGCACAGGGAGCACATTTGGACAGGAGCATTGTCAGTCTGGGGGGAGTGCCTGGTACACACTATTAGTTATTTTCTGTTCAACCCAGCAGGTCTGAGATGCTGTACCAAGGATCTGACATTATTAATGTACAATGATCTCCCCCACTGAGCTGTTGTGTTCTGACAGGGGGGCAGACCCCCGCCAGAACACTCCGATCAGCGTTCTCAGGCACTGGCTTCTGTCCGACCAGCTGGCAAACAAACGAGCCGAATGTCGGACGGTTTTTATTGAACTGGCCAATGGGCCGTGTGTACGGGGCTTTAGATGGACTAGCAGATTTAGATACACTAACAAATTGAAGCTGAACTCCAGTTAATACTTTATAATATAGTTACATAGTTACATAGTAGGTGAGGTTGAATAAAGACACTAGTCCATCCAGTTCAACCTGTGTAGGTGTGTGTGGCTGTAATCGTCTCTCATACCCCTGAATGTTCTGATCCTTGAGATGTACGTCTAAGAGTCTTTTGAAAGCCAACATAGTACCCGCAGAAACCACCTCTTGTGGTAGAGAATTCCACAATCTTGTAGCCCTAACAGTAAAGAACCCCCCCACGTTGCCTGAAGTTAAAACGCTTCTCCACTAATTGCATTGTATGCCCTCGAGTCCTCATGCAATCCCTCCGATTGAATAGCGGTTTTTCTATGCCGAGATCCCCATTGAGATATTTATAAATTGCTATCATGTCCCCCCTCAGGCGTCTCTTCTCCGGGGAGAATAAATCAAGCGATTGCAGATGCTCTTCATAATATGTTACAGCAAACAGTTGTTTTTCCTTTTGGGTTAAAGATTTCACGTAAATAAATAAAAGTTGACCATTGTAAGCACCCCTGCTAGTGTTAAAATTGTTTGTCTAATCCCTGTAACTGCAAGAGAGTTTGTTCTGATAAAAAACAACAGACTTACTCACCAGATCACAGATGAAAACAGAAGAAACAAAGGGAAACTAATGCAGCCATCACATCTAAGATTTGGTAACCTGTAATATATTAAAAATGATTTTGGAATACTGAGTTAATGTATAACTGAAGCCAAATTTTTTTTTTTTTAGTTTTGGATAGAGTTGAGAGGGATTAGGGCACCTGTCAGGTTTTTATTGCTGTCTTTGTTCCTGTGAAGAAGATTCATCCTCACTATCTGTCCAGGTGAAAGTTATCACTGAGAGTGAAAGAAAATCACAACATTTGAGTTGTCACCAGAAAAGGAATAGAGAGGAAACTAGTCTTGGTGACAACCAGGGATGTCCCTTACTTTGGAGGGAATTTCTCTCACTTCCTATTGTGACAATGGGACAGGAAGTGAGGGGAAATCCTCCCAATTAGACACAGATCTTAAGAAAGAAAAAAAAAAAAAAAACTGGTAGGAGTTATCACCCTCCCTTAGGCTGGGTTCACACTGGGGCGGCTTCAATGCCGCCCAACTCTGAAGCCGCCCCGTGCAGCGCGACTTCAGCGGGGCTTGCAAACGACTAATAGAAGTCAAGGCAAGTCGCCCCCAAAGTAGTTCTAAGTCGGAGCGAATTGAGTTGCTCCGATTAGAAGGGTTCCATTGCACTGAATGGAGCGCGACTTGTCAGGTGGCTAAGTCGCCTGACAAGTTGCCCCAGTGTGAACCGGGACAGTAAAAAAAATAAATAAATAAAATGTTGCCTTTCGTACTACTATTTAGTGCCGGTTCACATTTATGTGATGTGGGAATGCTGCAAATATACAGCGTGTTCTTGCATCGCATCCACAGCACAGGCAGTTCACACTGCCATATGCGATACCCTGGGAGTGTCAATTCAAAGTTAACGACACCCGTAGATTAGATCGCATATCACAGTGCGATCTGAGAGTTCGCACAGAATCGGATCGCACTAGTGTGAACCACCATGCGATCCGATTCTGCTGCGGAACAAAAAAAGGGTCCTGTGCGTGTTGGGTGCGTTTGCGGTGCGAATTCAGCCATACAAACTGTATGGCTGAATTTGCATCGCATGTAATTTTAGGAGCAGTGCGCTCCGAATTACATGCGATCTCTGTGATCGCATTCATGTGAACCCACACTAAAGCTGTCAGTTCTTTTATTATTTTTTTTAATTGTCTGTGGCCAGTTGGGGAGATTTCCCCTGACTTCTTGGCATGGATATGGAACAGGAAGTTGACTCTCTACAAGTTGGTTGGTAGGCATTGCCCTCATAGACAGCCGGCCCCTGAAACACACGTCCCCATTGGGAGATTTCCTCTCTATTTCTTATCTGGAGCTTTGAAATATTAGATTCCCCATCCTATTCTATTACGGCCAACAGGACATAAGAGAAGGTGATTCTTCGAAGTGGGGTCACAGACAGCAATAAAAGCTTGACAGGGGACGTAACCCTTCTACACGCTAAAAAAAAAAAAAAAAAAAAAAAAAAAAAGCTATATATACACTTTACAGGCACAAACGTATAATCATTGCTTTCATGTCAAATGTGTTGCAATCGGCACAAGCTTTTTTGCTGAGAAATACATAGAAACGATGCATATGGTAGAGATTTGTTGCACTGCAAAGATACTTTTTCTGTTAAAACATGTGAAGCTAATTGAGGAACATATGGGGAACGCACAAAAAATAGTCACTTTACATTTTTTTTATTTTTTTTTTATTATTATTCACAAGCTTTCGATTGCAGTTTTCATTCACCTCTTATTTTAACACTATACATCATTCATTCATTTTAGTGCAAAGGCAAAAAAAAAGTAAAAGTGGTGTTGGGGGTCTGGGTTATATTAATATAAAGTCAATAAAAAAAACAGCACAGTGATTCTGTGGGAAAAATGGAAAGTTGCAATATCACATGACTTGAGATGACAATGCAACTTTTGGACTGATAATACTTTTTAGAATAAACCCGAAACACAGGATGACAAGGAAGTGCTGAATCAGGCTTCCCGGCTGTCTTGTAGTGCATTGTGTATAAAAATGATATTATTGTGGTAATACGCTGTCTGTGGAAGATAAAAAAAAAGAAAAAAAAAAAAAAAGCTACCTTGTTTTAAGCTTATAGATACTTTTATTTATTTTAGATGTTTGCAGCAACTTGTATTTTGCTTTCATTTTTTCCAGTTTTGTTTTGATAATCAAACAGACGTGCTATGCTGGTTTTCCAGTTTCCCTATACGTGCTAGCACTATAATTACTATGCTTTTTGTTATACTGTAATGAGATAATAGTATGATTTATTGCTCTAACATTGCAGTGACTATTGCCCGTCTTATTTCCCCTTGTAGTGGGATTTGGTTAGAATAATGGATATTCTTAAAAAGTGTGTAAATCTTAACAATAATCTATACTTTTTATTTGATCCCTGCTAAAATGACACTAAATAATATCCTTATTCTCTGAAAATAATTCATACACATTCACTCCTTTTTCAGCCCTGTAATCTATTTTTTAATTAATTAATTAATTAATTAATTAATTAATTAATGTATTTATTTATTTATTATTTATTTATTTATTTATTTTAATTTATTTTTAAATTGCTTTTCTGTCTCATTCTCCTCATCCTCTGTGAGTTTCTGAACCTCTCTGTTTCCTTCTCATTTGCTTTTGTTTGGAATGAGTAGTGCACAGTGCATACTTGAATAGAGTTTAGTGTCACTTTGCATACACCATTGGAAACATTTTGTTATATTTGTTTGATAAGTGCAAAAAAAGTTCAAGTTGATCATGTCATAGAATGAAACTCTGTCCTAAGGCCTCTGGACACTTATTTTTTCATTTCAATGAGCCCTCCTAGTTCTTATAGTGGACTACAGAATGATTCACCTTTATATTATAAAGGTGCCTGGTTGAGTCGTTTAGCAAAAGATAACTGGGCAGGGCTGACACCATTCAGTCCACAAGAAAAGCTGTGTTTTGTCAACCACAACGGTATTTAGGAGCAGATCAAAAAGTATTTTCCTGTACATACATGGGCTTTAAAAGGATGCAAAAATGGGCAAAATCGTGTGTATTGCAGAAATGTTCTGTGCGCAAAATTGCACTGCGGTCAACGATGCCTGAAGGTGCCAATAAGAATTAATTTTTAATGGCACCCTCATGTGTCTGCTAAAGTGCAGCACTTTCTCTGCGGTTCAGGAATGTGCTCTATTTTGCTCTCATTCCCTCCCCATCCACAGGAATGTGAACCTAGCCTTATGGCCAGCATCATTCAGCTCATTCCCTCTGAGCCCAGGTTGTCCTGGACCCACCACAGCCTGTGACTGGACAGTAAAATGAGAAGCAGTGCAGTAATTAACTCGTTTTATCTGTTACTCTGCTTTCTCTTCCTATCAGTGGGCTTCTTGTCAGCACATTAAAGCTGAAGCTTAGGTATGGATATTATTGCGGTTATACAGTATACTGCGCCAACCCCAAATATACAGCAGCCAGCAACAACAAATGACAATTTGAGAAGACAATGGAAAAGCAAAAATTTGCAGTGCTGTTAGATTTTGTTAAAGTGCAGTGGTACTAATGCATACAAATATATGCTAACCAAAAAATAAAGTGCATAAACTGTGTGCAAAATCACGTGATTACAGTGCTGAAATGTGCAACTTATAAAGTATCTAAATACTTCAATACATAAAGTGCAAAATTGCATAAGAACCACAAAATGACTGCAGTACTAGGCAATAAAGTGCAAAATTAGATATGGACCACAAAATCGTAAAAACATATATATAAAAAATATATAAAAGTGCATAAGTGATAAAGTGGCTGATGCTGTTAATGTGAAATGATCATCATAGCATTAAGTCCACAAATTCCACCATAGATGTGCAAAGGTGCTAATAAGTCTTCTATTGTGAATTCAGGTGCTTGACCACCACCAACAGGACAACTGCAATGAAGGCTTACCAGATGTAGTGGACCCAATAAAGATATTATTATGCAATGGATGTTATTGCATAGTTACATTGGTCCAGTTGGGATCAAAGTATGCATATGCCATACCCGGCTGATCTCCCCTGGAAGCTAGAAATTCCAGTTGTAGGCATGGCTACTAGAGTGATTGCTGCTAGCTTATGGGTCTCACACAGAGTGGTTGCCCTGCTGCTCAGGCTTCGCTCACATCTAGGCGTTTTTGGGCGATTTTCTGCTCTAAGCCTCAGCTCTAAAAATGCCCAACAAGACAAATTCTATTTATTTAATGGCCCCTGTTCACATCTGAGCATTCAGCTGCAGAGTGGCGTCTCCAGCTTTCATATTTAGGGGGGGCACATGGGGGGCACATGGGGGGACAGGGCCAAAAGTGGGAAGGGCAACAATAAATTGCAATTATATATGTATATATATATATATATATATATATATATACTGTATATTTATTTATATAAATATTTCAGGAATAGAATGCACTCCAGAGGTTTTGTTACGAATTAATCTTTGTTTTATTCGTGCAATATACAATACACTTGAGTGTCAACGTTTCAAACTGACTAGGGACTTTTATCAAGATGCTAAAAAGTCCCTAGGAGTACTTCCGAGAAGGAAGCTGGAGAGTCCCTTTAACATGACCTATAGACAAAACTTTGCATTATGAAGGGCCAACTCTAATGAGCTAGCTTGACCTGTAAGAAGAGCTGATTTAGCTCTACTTCCATGAGAAACTACCAAGAGGGGTTGGCCCTTCATAATGCTAATTTAAAGCGGAGTTCCACCCTCAAAATGTACTTTTCCCCATCCGCTTGCCTTTTTCCACCTGAAAAACAATCGGATAATTAAAATTTTTTTTTCATTCACTTACCTTGTTTTTAAAGAAAATATACTTACCTTCCTTCCTCTTCCTCCCTCTGCGGACACGGCCACCGACGTCACTTCCTGCTTGCATTGACTCCTGGGAGATGAACGTCATTGATCCCTGGAATCAATGCACCTGCACCGGCCCTGCTCCTCACTTCTGGTGCAGGCACGTTATTCCCTGCTGAACAGCTTCTGGGAAGTGACGAGCAGGGCCGGTGCAGGGTATTCTGGGACTCCGACGTCACCGAAGAGGACACCGAAGAGGACGCTCCGGCTTCAGCTGCCCACACCTGAGATGGCAGCGCTGGACAAGACATTTTTAAGGTAAGTATTTCTTCTAAAAGGTAAGTAAAACAGGGGACAGTTCGGAGGCTATCGTTGCTTAAATGCACTAGCCCTGACTGTCCCGGGGGTATTTTTATCTAAAAACTTTTTTTATGGTGGAACTCCGCTTTAAGTCTTAGATGAAATGTGCGTAACATTTAAATTACCCTACAAAAAAAAAACACTAATAAACCACATAATGGTAAAAATTGCAAAATGAAGTGCAATATCTATTTTGTTCCTAAAGCATAGGCAATAAAAATAATAATAATATAAATATCATATCTTAATGCAACTATTAATAGTGCCACAACAACATAAAACAAGATAATAGACCCAGCTTTTGTTTGTTACTGCAGCTTTTAGTACAGTTACTAAATAAACAACAATAATTGTAACTATTTTTGGTAAAGGTAAACTATATGCCCCAGAACAACTTTAGCTTAATGAAGTTGTTCTGGTGTCTATAGTAGGTCCCCAAAGGCATTTCACTACCTTTTTACATTGTTGCCTAGGGACACCTCCAGTGGCTGTTGCTCAGACAGTGTGCAGCCCTGACGTTCAACGTTTCCACGCCCGGCATGGAAACGCTGAAATTTCCCCATAGAGATGCACTGATTCAATTTGATGCCCATTGCATCAAATGCATAAAAAATGAATATTCCTGACAATGGGCATCAAACACATAAACATGAAATGTTCCTAACAATGGGCATCAAACGCATAAACATGGAATATTCCTGATAATGGGTATCAAACGCATAAACATGAAATATTCCTAACAATGGGCATCAAACCCATAAACATGATATATTCCTAACAATGGGCATCAAATGCATTAACATGAAATATTCCTAACAATTTGTGAGGAATAGTTCATGTTTATGCGTTAGATGCCCATTGTCACGAATATATTTCATGTTCATGCGTTTGATTCCCTCTGTGAGGAATATTTCATGTTTATGCTTTTGATGCAAATTTTGCGTTTGATGCAAATTTTTTCTTGAAAACTTTTTAGGAATATTTCAAGTTTATGTGTTTGATGCCCCTTGTCAAGAAAACATGAGCATCATAAACATGAAATATTCCTGAAAACTTATCAGGAATATTTCATGTTTATGCATTTGATGCCCATTGTCATGAATATTTCATGTGTATGTAAAATACATTACATTAAATATTCCGGAAAATGGGCATCAAACACATAAACATGAAAAATTCCTAGCAATGAGCATCAAACACATAAACATGAAACATTCCTAACAATTGGCATCAAACGCATAAACATGAAATATTCCTCATAAGTTGTCAGGAATATTTCATGTTTATGCGTTTGATACCCATTTTTTTCATGGTTCCAGTAATCCATGTCCTTAGTCTGTTGTCTTCAGTAAACTGTTTGCAGGCTTTCATGTGCATCATCTTTAGAAGAGGCTTCCTTCTGGCACGACAGCCAGGCAGACTAATTTGATGCAGTGTGCAACGTATAGTCTGAGCACTGACAGGCTGGCCTCCCACCCCTTCAACCTCTGCAGCAATGCTGGCAGCACTCATACGTCTATTTCCCAAAGACAACCTCTGGATATGACGCTGAGCATGTGCACTCAACTGCTTTGGTCAACCATGGTGAGGCCTGTACTGAGTGAAACCTGTCCTGTTAAACTGCTGTAAGGGCTTGGCCACCATGCTACAGCTCAGTTTCAGGGTCTTGGCAATCTCCTTATATCCTAGGCCATCTTTATGTAGATCAACAATTCTTTTATTCAGATGCTCAGAGAGTTCTTTGCCATGAGGTGCATTGTTGAACTTCCAGTGACCAGTATGAGAGAGTGAGAGCGATAACACCAAATTTAACACACCTGCTCCCCATTCACACCTAACACTAATGAGTCACATGACACCGGGGAGGGAAAATGGCTAGTTGGGCCCAATTTGGAAATGTTCACTTAGGGGTGTACTCACTTTTGTTGCCAACGGTTTAGACATTAATGGCTGTGTGTGGAGTTATTTTGAGGGGACAGCAAATGTACACTGTTATACAAGTTGTACACTCACTACTTTACATTGTAGCAAAGTGTCATTTCTTCAGTGTTGTCACATGAAAAGATATAATAAAACATTTACAAAAATGTGAAAGGTGTACTCACTTTTGTGAGATACTGTATGTGCCCACGTCACATTTCATGAATGGGGGTTTACATCCACTTTAATACATAGAATTAATGCGTATGTTTCATCTTACGGCGTCATCGGGAAGCTTTATTCATGGATTGGATGGAAAATTGAAAATAAAAATATAAAATTATTAATAAAATAACAATGTGAATGACTGAAACAAAAATATATATGAATGGAAATAAATTTGAAAATAAAAATATAAAAAAGATATAAAAAAGAACATATAAGAGAAAAAGTATATTAAAAAGTAAAGAATAAAAAAAGGAAGAAAAATGAATATTTTAATGGATAGAAGGGAATGAAATGGAGGTCAGATAATAAATGTTATATTGAAATAGAAAAAGGAAAAAGGATTATTGATTAAAAATTGATACAAGAATAGATATTTCCCTTTATTTATTTAGCACATTGTGTTGTATAAATACGCCACGGTTTAGCATCAATGTTATCTTTCACTATAACGATATAAGTTGATATCATACCATTCAAGTCCTTGCTCACCACTATATACCCCCTCACATTCATAACCTCTTGTCTACATGCCAGAGCTAAGGGCAGATGGATTTAAGGAAGTAAATCCTTCATGAATCATCTGAACAAACAATGTGTCATGGCGCACTACTAGTAGAAGACAGGTAGTTTCAGTAAGCAATTACTAGGGATGACATGATGAAATGATAGACAAAAGTCCAGTCATAGTCTGAGGTGGAGAGGCTATACTCTGCGGCTGCCTGCTGGAGCGAGGAGAAGCTCTAAAGAAATGACAAAAGGACAGAGCGGCGCCAGCTTAGGGTAGCAGAAAATTTATTGGGGATAAATAACAAGACATTCACTTATAGTAAGGGGTCTGTCAGCATAGTGGGTAGATGAAAGTTCCTCTGCTGCTATCCTATAAAGGCTGTGACAGTTGAGGCGATCCTGTTTAGGTGCTGATGGACCTGATTCATCAGGCTGTCGAAGAAGCATGGATGCTCCGAACGCGCGCTCTTCCTGCGGACCTCTTACCCGGACGTGACGTTATCGGCTTTGTAGCCGTAACACGGCCACGGTTTACATACCGCCACCTGCCTGCTGAAAGACACTGACTGCCATCAGCACCTAAACAGGATCGCCTCAACCATTCATTACAGCCTTTATAGGATGGCAGCAGAGGAACTTTCATCTACCCACTATGCTGATAGACCCCTTACTATAAGTGAGTGTCTTGTTATTTATCCCCAATAAATGTTCTGCTACACTAAGCTGGCGCCGCTCTGTCCTTTTGTCATTTCATGAATCATCTAGCCTTAGGGCTTGTTCACACTGGAATGTGATCTGGTTGCAGTGTGTTTCCAAAAGTAGTACATGTGGTGCAGGTGCTCAAATTGCACCGATTTGAACTGCTTGTGAATCACGATTTCTAGTGTGATCCAGTCCTTACTCAAATTTGCTGCAGCTAGAAATGCTAGCAGGTGTTTTTCAAACTGTTTTCTCAACAAATGAAAGCATGGAGACATGGGTGGATGGGTGATATTATTTGTATAATAAAAATAAATTAAGTCGAATTTTCGGATTGTGGTGTTTAGATACAGTAAAATTCTGCTTTAAATAACACATTTTATGTAGAAACATCAATTTTTAAAGGTTACGTTTCTCCCCCTGGATTCCTCCAAGATGGCATTAGGGTCTATATGGCAGGTGGACATGATTTTTTAGATTTGATTTGACGCTTATAATGACTCTCAAATTCCCGGCAGACTATGCCTCACGCATGTGCAGTTTAATTTGTGATGAAACAATATCCCCATGCATGTGTCCAAACTCTGGTGTCAACATCAGGCGCGAGAGGGACTTTCACTCCCATGCTCTCAAAAGGATCCCTATACATATGTAAGAAAAAAATCACTATCTTTACATGCATGTGCACTCTGATTTCTATATTGCGTGCACGAGATGGACTTTCACCCCATCACTCCTGAAAGGATGGCAGCAATATGGCAGCCTGAGGTCCCACACATGTGCGGTAGTTACTGATCTCTTCCACTACTCTATGCAATGTCAGACAGATCCAGCACAGGAGCAGTACAGACTGACAACTACAACTCATGAACAGAATCTCCCCACCATATTGAGGTGGCATTGAAGTGGCATTTATTTGAGTGGCAACATGTCTTATTGGTGAATGGTGGGCTCATTCAGACCTTCAAACATTCAAGTTTGTTTGCTGTGATGAGGTGGGGTGAGGATGGGGATGAGTGACCTAACCCCCCCCCCCCCCAGCTTCAATACTGCAAGTCACTGACCGGGGGTAGGTAAGCAGATAAGGAGCTCTGCTTTAGACATTTCTGGTCTGCATTCTTTTTCTCTAAGGAAAAATGTGATTTAAATGTTGAACATATCTTCTTAAAACAAGAAAGCAAATTAACCACCAATTCACACTGAAATGTGATGCAGGAAAAATGCATTCCATGTGCATTTTCCATACCGCAGGTGACTAGACTGCCTTACGAGATGCGCATGGGTGCTGATTACTTGGTAATGGCATCCCAGACACATGTGAATGCACAAGTTCCATTGTGAATGGGCCCTGAAGGTAAGTTTTTTGTTTTATAAATTGAATTCTCTTAAGACAGACAAAACCATACATTTTTCACCCTTTCAAGCAAAAGTACAGGTGTTTTAATTAGCAGCAGCCTAAAGCTCCGTACACACGGGCCAAATGCAGAGATGTATAGTAACGAAGTAGAACTACTTAAGTACTGTACTTAAAGTGGAGTTCCACCATATTTTTATACTTACCTCCATCTTCTCGCTCCGGGTCACCTGAAAAAGAAATGGATAATCGCATATTTTTTTTTTTTTTACTTACCTTGTAGCGAAGAAAAAATACTTACCTTACTTCATTCTTCCTCCTTCCTCGGCCGCGGCCTGTCGTCACTACCTGGCTCTGCAATGATTCCTGGGAGCTGAACGTCATCGCTCCCAGGAATCATTGCGCCTGCACCGGCCCCGACGTCAGTTCCGGGTCGCGCGCGTCATCCCCTTCTAAACAGCTTCTGGGCATGCCCAGAAGCTGTAGAGGGATGACGCCCGCGACCCGGAAGTGACGTCGGAGCCGGCGCAGAGCATCGTGGGACCAAAGAAGACGGAAGAAGACGCCGAAGGGGATCTCGCTGGCTTCAAGCTGCCCACATCTGAGATGGCAGCGCTGGACAAGACGTTTGCAAGGTAAGTATTTGTCCTAACAGGTAAGTGCAACCCGGGACAGATCAGAGGCTAGCCATTGTGGAATGTACTAGCCCTGACTGTCCCGGGGGTATTAAAAAAAAAAAAAAATCCAGGGTGGAACTCCGCTTTAAGTACCGAAATGCAGTATCTGTACTTTCCTAGAGTAGAATTTTTTTCTCCTACTTCTACTTCTACATTTTTTCGATGATTTCAATACTTCTAATCCGATATTTTTTTTTTGTGCTGCATAGTTACTCGTTACTTTTAAAAAAATTACCACTGCCAGAACAGTAGATGGCAGGTAGCATCATAAAGCTCAAAAAAATGTGTATAATGTCATTTGTAAATCAGCGCATACGAAAATAAAGGCTGTGTATAATAAAAGCTGCTATACCAAATCTTTCCAATAAAAAGAAAATATGAAACAAATAAATGGTGCTACAGCGCTTAAAGTGCATCAAGAAACTACTAACAAACACAGGTTAATCATTTGAATAAATCATTTGAAATAATAAAAAACAATATGATTTTCAAACTTTTGACTTCTTTCTTTAATAACTACATAACACAGTACTTCTACTTCTACTTTCAGTACTTGAGTAGAATTTTTTTTTCAAAACTACTGGTACTTTTTACTTTTAGTACTTAAGTAGCAAATTTTTTGAAAAAACTACTTGCAATACTTAAGTAAAAAAAATGTTGAATACTTTAGTACTTCTACTTAAGTAACTTTTTCTGCGAGCACTTCCACTTCTACTCAAGTCCCTTTTTGATCGAGCACTTGTACTTTTACTCAAGTAGAAATTTAGAGTACTTTATACAAGTCTGGCCAAATGATGGGAGACAACGGCCTGTTAAAAAAAAAAAGAACGCCCGACATTTGGCCTGTGTGTATGTCGGTCTGTCCAACAGAAGCCAGCCGTTCGGTCAGCCTCTGTCAGACGTTCATGCTGGAAAACCAGCTTCTGGCGGACTCACGATCAGTGCTCTTAGCCAATGGCAGAGAGCGCTGATCGGAGTGTTCTGACATTGGGGGGGGGGGTCAGAACACAACAGATCAGCAGGGGAGGTCGCTGAACTAACCCTGCCTGGTTAGTACAGCTAAACTTGTATAATCCGCGCGACAGATAAGCACCAATGTGTAATAAAGTGCTAAGTGTGCATAGAGCTGCTGCCCCCGTTTAGACTTATACCAAAGTAGTGCCTGTTGTGAAACCTATGTAAAAATTGGGTTTTGGCACTGCTCTGTGTGCAATGTAAAACTAGTATAGCATATCATAAACAAAAAAACAGAAAATATATAAAAGAATATTGTGCAACATATGCAAAAGTTATGTGCAAAAAATGATTAATAAAGTGCATGTACACTTAGTCCAAACTCTCCAGCTCTCCTTGATGGTCCTTTTGGTGGTATCAATAAAAGCTGGATACCCCTGTTGCAAGGGTAGAGACGTCTGGTGAGTGAAGTAGCAGGAGGGGGGCACGAGTGGAAACACCGGGCACTCTGCATGCGGTTGCACAACCCCCTGGATGTAATATCATGAAATATTGTTCCTTTTATTGATACTACCAAAAGGACCAGCAACGAGAGCTGGAGAGTTTGGACTAACTAATGAGATACTGCATACAATTTATGGACTATTCGCTTTAAACACGGATCACCTTGTATTAGCCCACGGTTTAAGTAAACATTGTTTAAGGAAATTGGATGATCACATCACTTGGGCACCTTTATTTAGCACTTTTGCATATGTTGCACAATATATTCTTTTATATATTTTCTGTTTTTTGGTTTATGATGTACTATACTAGTTGTACACCGCACGTAGAGCAGCGCCAAAACCCAATTTTTACATAGGTCTCATGGTTAGTACACGCGGCTCCGATCGGAGCTGTCCGTTTTTTTTTTTGTGCAACCCCACAGGCAAAAAAACTTGTAGTGTGAATCAGGCTTTAGTCTAAACAAGAACAACAATTGAAAAACCCAACCACAATAATCATTGAAGTGAATCTTTTCACCTTTTATGTGCATTGCAATCATCAGTAACTGTAGGTTGCTTCAGTTGTCCTGTGAATGCCAACTGCAATTCAGCAACTACCCACCAGGTTTAATAAAGGGAGGAGGGCAGTATAGAAACCTTAGTGCATGACTATGAAAAAGTACTGCAAGGCAAATCTCTGTATTGAATATTAAAGCAAAAGCTTGCTTTGTTATTTTATGTTTTAATGGACTATTCATTTGTTATCTTGTTATTTTTGGCCAGAGTTCTGCTTTAACTGTATGAATCCAGTATCTGTATATGTAAGTGTATAAATCTCTGTATCCTGTAATTCAATAACATAGTTGATTAGCAGTGATAAAATATGGGTTAGATTTAAAAACTTGAAACTATTTAATAAAAAAAAAAATTGGATATATAATATCACAGAAATGCATACTGAGAGCTTTTATACAGGTTATAAAATACAAGTCTCTCCAGAGGTTAGACAAGGTAACAGAAACACCACATGAAAAAAGGGGTTTATAGAACTTTTCTACCTTTCAAAATATTTTTTATTCTGTACAGCCACTTTTGTGATTTACACACCTTGCCCAATTCAGTAGCCAGCAATGTGACACAGCTATTGGCTCACAGTGTGTAACATTCAGTTAGAAATCTTTTGTGCTGCAGAGTTCAGGTAGATAACATAAATATATTCCAGGTAGTTATACTAGCAGTATTTTAAAATACATTTAATGATTTTTATTTAATATATACTTACTTTATTTGCCTGAAGTTCTATTTTTTTTTGTCCCCCTCACATTAAAACAAAGCTCCAAGCATTTTCTTTTAAAAAATGGCCCTGTGGCCCTTGTAAAATACAAAAACCATCGCTTTCTTTAATATCTTCTCTATGGTGCGGTACTCCACAGCATCTATTCTCCTCCACAAGATGTCCTTAGCTGTCATCCAACCCTAGAAAACTAAGGACATTGGCCAAGTTCATACAGGTGTACTATAGTGTATGCCTTTGTAAAGGCTATGTTTGCTTGCATGGGGATGCATGGGTGTTCCATGCATCTCCATGCAGGCAGTGTGATTCTTTTCAGTTGGGATGCAGCCACTGCATCGACTTAGCCGCTGTTCCCACTTTAGCAGCTGCATGGGTGTGCATTTTGGACAGCGCACCTGGCAGATTGGGAAAAGCAGCTTCTGTTTCTGTGCAGCTGCTGCGGCCCATTTGGCATGACTGGGAGTACCTGCACGGGGATGCATGGGACACCTGAGAACCCGGTGCAGGCAAACGCGGTCCTCGTTTGGATGTACGCTATAGTATGCTCGTGTGAACAAGGCCATACTGTGAGTGCAGGGCATCATGGATTCATCCCCCCAGAGGGTGTCATCAGTACACTCTGCCCTCATGTAACCGGCTTAAAGATTTCTGGAAAAAGTAAAAATAAAAAAAAGCATAAATTACACATTTGGTGTTATTGGGGGGGGGGGGAGGAGAGTGCCATAAACAAAGGTGAAATTACACCTATTTTCCAGTTGTTGATGGATGGCAGCAGTGCTGAACTTCTGTGGAGTTCTTAATGCTGTCCATATCCCTAGAAGGGAGATTGCCAAAAAAAAAAAAAGCCATGAAAGCAGGGTTTCTGCAGTCAATAGGGCCTACAATCTCATATGTTTTTGTGGAGGATGCACTCCAAATTTGGGAATCAAGTTAGACTGCAGCAGAGCCAAGGTGTAATAGTATATAAATGTATTTTCCTCTATTATGTGGGATTTTACAGGCAATTTGTATTATGATTAAGTACTAGAATTTAAAAAACATAATAAATCTTTTTTGTACATATATAAATAAAAAAGACTCGTCCGAGTCTTACATGTGCAAATCGTCAGAAAATCATTTATATTACAGCATTAACATAGATAATACAAACACACATCAAAAAAAGATGTTCCAACTACAATGATTCAATGATTGGTGCAGTTGTGGTGATTCCAGTTATTAATTTCCGTCCAAGTTGGTGCGGATACAGTGCATATTAGGATAACACTGGAAAATTTCAACGCGTTTCAACATTCTATTGTCTTTTTCAAGGATTAGTTAACCACTCTGCAAATACAGATAGTCATCGTTTATCTCTATATCCCTTATGCATTTAAGGTTACTTACTAATCACATACTGTGTGGAACTTACTTAGTGATAAACAATGATTATCTGTATTTGCAGAATGGTTAACTATTCCTCGTTGGAATTTTCCAGTATTATCCTAATATCTACTGTAACCGCACCAACATGGGTGGAAATTAATAACTGGAATCACCAAAACTGCACCAATCATTGAATCTTTGTTTTTGGAACATCTTTTTTTTTATGTGTTTGTATTGTTTATGTAATGCTGTCATATAAATGATTTGCTAATGATTTGCACATGTAAGACTCTGACGAGTCTTTTTTTATTTATATATGTACAATAAAGATTATGTTTTTTAAATTCTAGTACTTAATCATCATATGAATCGCCTGTAAAATCCCACATAATAGAGGAAAATACATTTATAGACGAACGGGATGCTGGCAATTATTACCCTGCTTTGTTGGAGAGTATATTTTATAGGTGTAATAGTATAACTATAAGGAAGACAAATAGAACTGAAAGATAGGCTGTCTACGTTATTCATCAAATTTTAGGGAAGTAATTCTCATCCTCTGTTCCAAACCTGTTTCCCCTGTTCATAAAATAAGTAGCTATGGGGTATATTTAAATGGCATAGAATGTGACTTTTACAAACATTCCCTGGTGAAGAATAGAGATGTCCCGAACTATTCGCTGGCGAACAGTTCCCGGCAAACATCGCTTGTTCGCGTTCGCCTCGGCGGGCGAACATATGCGATGTTTGGTCCGCCCCCTATACATCATCATTGAGAACACTTTGACCCTGTACCTCACAGTCAGCAGACACATTCCAGCCAATCAGCATACCCTCCCTCCCAGACCCTCCCACATCCTATAAAAAAGCAAGGACAGCATCCATCTTAGATTCATGCTGAAGCTGCAGAGTTAGTTAGAGCAGGGAGAGTGCTGCTGCTTCTGCTGACTTAATAGGGAAATCATTAGCTAGGCCAGTGTTCTGTGTCCACTCCTGCTGTAAGGACAGCATCCCGACAGCAGCCCAAAAAGCCCTTTTTAGGGCTGGTATATCAGTCTGCTTTTATTTATTTTTTTCTATATATATACAGACTGTACTGTGTGCACACCACTCATATTGGGTGGCACAGTACCTTGCAGATAAAAAGTCATTTAATTTTTACCCTTTAATATAATTGCAGTTGTCTGCCAGTGTGTGTCAGGCCCAAAGACTGTACTGTGCCCACTGCCAGTGCCCACCACTCATATAGGGTGGCACAACACCTTGCAGATAAAAAATGCATTTAATTTTTCCTCTGTAATATAATTGCAGTTGCCTGCCAATGAGTGTCAGGTCCACAGACTGTACTGTGCCCACTGCCCACCACTCATTTAGGGTGGCACAGCACCTTGCAGATAAAGTCATTTAATTTTTTCTCTGTAATATAATTGCAGTTGCCTGCCAGTGAGTGTCAGGCCCACAGACCGTACTGTGCCCACTGCTTACCACTCATATAGGGTGGCACAGCACCTTGCAGATAAAAAAATTCATTTAATTTTTCCTCTGTAATATAATTACAGTTGCCTGCCAGTGAGTGTCAGGTCCACAGACTGTACTGTGCCCACTGCCCACCACTCATTTAGGGTGGCACAGCACCTTGCAGATAAAAAAGTAATTTCATTTTTTCTCTGTAATATAATTGCAGTTGCCTGCCAGTGAGTGTCAGGCCCACAGACCGTACTGTGCCCACTGCTTACCACTCATATAGGGTGGCACAGCACCTTGCAGATAAAAAATTAATTTCATTTTTCCTCTGTAATATAATTGCAGTTGCCTGCCAGTGAGTGTCAGGTCCACAGACTGTACTGTGCCCACTGCCCACCACTCATATAGGGTGGCACAGCACCTTACAGATAAAAAATTAATTTAATTTTTCCTATAATAAAAAATAAAATTCATCTAGAAAAAACAGGAACTGGCTTTTTCATTCGAATTTCAGTAGCGCAGGGATGGTGATAACCTCTTACCAAATAAATAGGATGATAACATATACCAAAATATTTGAATCAGATGTGATAAATATAAGCATAAAATCATAAATACATAAAAGCATGAAATCGCATCAATAGGAGTCCATAAATTCCATAGGTATAAAGTGCATAGAGCAATGAAAGTGCAAACATGAAGGATCACAGGTGCGACTTATGGGGACCACCCTTGCATGCCACCACCACACAGTGCCGGGAGAAGTATCTGAAGTTCAGACTCACTATAAATTTACCAGGAAATCTTCCAGAGGAGTCTTTGCAGCACAAATCAGAGATCTGGAGGAAACCTGATTTTACTATATGCTGTTGTTGGCTAGTCCATGAGAGTGGTTAGGCATAGGCGTCTGGTGAGTCTGAATTTCAGATACTTCTCCCAGCACTGTGTGGTGGTGGCAAGCAAGGGTGGTCCCCATAAGTTGCACCTGTCATCCGTCATGTTTGCACTTTCATTGCTCTATGCACTTTATACCTATGGACTTTATGGACTCCTATTGATGTGATTTCATGCTTTTATGTATTTATGTATTTATGTATGTATTTATGATTTTATGCTTACATTTATCACATCTTATTCAGATAAATTAATTTAATTTTACCTCTGTAATATAATTGCAGTTGCCTGCCAGTGAGTGTCAGGTCCACAGACCGTACTGTGCCCACTGCCCACCACTCATATAGGGTGGCACAGCACCTTGCAGTTAAAAAAGTAATTACATTTTTCCTCTGTAATATAATTGCAGTTGCCTGCCAGTGAGTGTCAGGTCCAGACTGTACTGTGCCCACTGCAAATGAACTATTTGCGGTGCGTTAAACGGGGAGTTTGGTCTGTCAGAGTTTGGTCTGTCACTGTGAAGCTGGCGTAACCCTTACACTACCTGATCAATACAACATCATACCTGATCGTATTCACACACTGGATGTTTTAAAGCACGTTATTCCAAACAATTTAGGAATGTTAGGTGATTTATGCCCTCTATGGTTTAAAACCCGACTCTGCGTCAACTAAGAAATTTTCCATGGGAGTTTTGCCATGGATCCCCCTCCGGCATGCCACAGTCCAAGTGTTAGTCCCCTTGAAACAACTTTTCCATCACTATTGTGGCCAGAAAGAGTCCCTGTGGGTTTTAAAATTCGCCTGCCTATTGAAGTCTATGGCGGTTCGCCCGGTTCGCCCGTTAGCGAACATTTGCGGAAGTTCGCGTTCGCTGTTAGCGAACATAACATTTTATGTTTGCGACATCTCTAGTGAAGAATCAACCACTTCCAATTAGACCACATGCACCTTGAT
This sequence comes from Pelophylax lessonae, assembly GCF_965119305.1. Classification (NCBI taxonomy): domain Eukaryota; kingdom Metazoa; phylum Chordata; class Amphibia; order Anura; family Ranidae; genus Pelophylax; species Pelophylax lessonae. The sequence goes on from NC_138772.1 coordinate 328,878,060, forward strand.
GGTTCTTCATAATAATTGTGAAAGTTGCATTCTCTGCATTACAAACAGTATCTGGACAAATTTAAACTAAAGATATTTTAGTGAAACCTGTAAAGGAAAAAAAAAAAATATATATATATATATATATATATATATATATATATATTTGTTTTATTATCTGTGCATTTGTAACATTGATCTTGTGCCTCTGACTAGCTTCAAAGTGCCCATAGAATACCCAAAGACTAGTGAATGAGCAAGTAGGATTCAACTAACCTCTAACACTCCAATCTTTTAGTGAGCTCAAACACAGAATATTTCTGTAGAAATAAATTGAAAATGGAGAGGGAGAATATTGATGTTGTCCAGGCAGATGCCATTATTTCTGTATATTTAACAATAGCAATGGGGACATGTTTTTATTCTGCATGATCGTGGCTGACCAGCGCATCAAGGAGGACCCAAAGACATGAGATTGTTGTTCAGTCCATCCAAAATAATTGTAAAGTCAGGCAAATGTTATCTCAGCTCTTGGTAGGTTAACTCTCTAGGTTTCAATTAAGGTGGACTTTCAGTAATGCTGATCGACAGATCTGGTTGCCTTCTGTCTGCTCCCTTGATCTACCTACTCAGCACATAACACATTATCAGAATTTTCTAGTTAAGGTTTTATTTTCATGGTATCTGGGAGGTTTACACTGGATTCTTTCCATATTATTCATGTTAGATCTTACATATTCTATTGTTCCACATAACAATAACAATTCATGGACATAACTGTGCCTGTAACAAATGTTCTAGGTTTTAAAGCATACCGCTGTCAGCATTTTTACCCAGTATGTTTCTTCCCCAGGAGCAAGGGGCTATCTCCTATGCATTCCAACCTTAAACAGCATTCCTCTCCATAAAATGGCTAAACTGAAATATAAATATATAATATGAAAATTAAATATGTGTTGGCATGTCAGAGGTACCTCGCTTGAGTTCTGATTGTAGTAGTAGTCATCATTTTTTACTTCCTGTTTAAATTTATGGTGAAGAATCTCATCCATACTTCCTGGCAATCATTCTAAGAAAAACACACAAAAAAATGTATTCATAATGCTATAGACTGTGAATATTACTGTCTTGCCCTTACTGTGATTTCTATGCTGCCAAATCTATGAAATATGATAGTTATGGAAGATATTTTTCATAATGGGAACAACTGTGTGTCTTAACTATCTTTCTATAGAACAGTGTTTTTCAACCTTTTTTTCAGTCAAGGCACCCTTTAAACATTATAGACAGTCTTGAGACACCCTTTAAAAATGACGGACAGTCCCGAGGCACCCCATTCTAATATGTAAAAATGATTCTAATAGTTTTACATAATGCAGCAATGTCCACACATGTTAGAGGTGATTTATTCTTTCAAAGCAAATACACTTTTGAAAACTGGTGCTGACTAGTATTCCAATGTTTCTTTTCTCCCTTAGCTTTTCTCCATCACTCAGCTAATGTGCCCCAACGTTGATGGCGAGGGGCCTGGGGAGGGTCAAACAGGGATGTTATGCAGGCATTTTGCCAAGGAAATAAGTAGGGTTCAGGTGTGGTAGTGGGAACTAAGGGTAGGGTCCTTTAGTTCTCACTACCACACCTGTACCCTACTTACTTTCCATAGCTGCACCGGCTTTAGATATACATGTTCAGGGTTTGCTCCCCCAACTTTTTGCTTGTTTATTATGTATTCGGTCTGACCAGACTTCTGAGGTTGAGCACCCCACCCCCCACACACACCTGTACTCTATCAGTGTCCACTATCAAGTAGATATAGGAGGAGTCCCTTGTAGTGCATTAGCACATCTCTCCCAGCAAGGAGTGTTGTCTCCAAGGGTTGGAGAGGCTGGATTCACCCCTTTTTTATGGATAGTGTAGGACCCACTGATAATGGGGTACTTTGACGTAGTGGTGGGCTTGAGCACGATATGGCCATATGGTGGGACTAAATCCCCATTTTTATTTATGGATTGTCTCCATATTTGATAGTCATTTCTTTTGCATGTGTGCGCTATTCTTTTTTAATCTACTTACTTTCTTACTGAGATTTTGGGGACGGTGCCTGAATGTACCTAGCCGACCACTCTCCATACAATCTTCATTTTGTTAAAAAACCTGAAGGCACCCAAGGGTGCCTGTGCACCCTCGTTGAAAGAGGCTGCTATAGAACAATTATAGCCTTTTTTGATGTGATCATTCAGGGATTGAGGATTCCAAATCCACCTATCTTTTGCAAATAATTTGTGGTGGTGGTGGGTTTTCAATTTCCATGTTGTATTTTAAGTTAATCCTCGTAAATGATTACAGCAGTGACAGGAGTGAACTACAGGTTGATATTTCCAAGAGGACCAAGACCTACCTATGTTCTGTCGTTAATGAAGGATCATTTTGTTTGTATGCAGTTATGTAAACATATTCACATACAGCCCCTTATGCAAAGGGGCAAGAACAGCTACCCACAACAATCAGAATTCTTCTTATCATGGCCTGATTTTAGTAAACTAAAATCTAATTGGACATTATATATTACTAACACCCTAATTTGTCTTTACATTCCTTATTGAAGTCCAAGAAAGAGAAATGATAGTCTGTACTTGACTGCAATGTTCCTTTAATAATTAGCATTAATTCACTAATGTATGGCAAGGCCAAATGACCAGTATGGAAGAAGGCATAGTAGGCATGTGGCAATAGGTATCAGAGACAAAGGTGCAGCTTTTCCTTCACAGTCAAAGAGAAAAAGTGACCTCAATCAGGAACTTGATGAAAACATCAAAGCATTTATTCCTCACCATAGATAAAATGCAGACAGTACATCACAGGGACATGCAACAGGTTGACGCGTTTCACAGTTATGAGTAAGCGAACTCCAGTATCGTGAAACGCGTCAACCTGTTGCATGTCCCTGTGATGTACTGTCTGCATTTTATCTATGGTGAGGAATAAATGCTTCAATGTTTTCATCAAGTTCCTGAGTGCGGTCAATGCTGCATTTCCTTGTATGGTTATAAATCACTGATTTTTTTTCTACATGATTAGGAGAACAGTAATCCCATATAATCTTTTAAACACGTTCTCAAAATGTTTATGGACAGTTTAAGACAACTAAGTAAGATAACTTCCATATACAATGTAGAAGAGGTGATCCTAGAAGAGAATTGCATCCTAGAAGCAATGAAAATTCATCCCTGTCTATGGGATAAATGTATATTGGTAATTTGGTTTGTTTTATTACCGAAACATTGAAGGACCAATAAATTGTGCTTGATTTATGCTCAGCTGGTAGCAACATGCTAGCAGACTTCTGTAACAATGCATTATTTGTTATGAAGCAAAACACTTGTTTTCCTCCATTTGTTGCCCAGTCTTTTCAAGTATCAATAAAATCTTCATCACAATAAAACAATGGCTTGTAAGTGGCCCACCTTATTCTGCAAAATCCGTTGCCAAATATTTTAAAGTAGTCCACAAAATGTTTCATTCAAGCTGCAAATACATTTTCTTCCAAAATCTACAGGAAAAGTACAGCTTTCACTATACTTTCAGGAACTCCGACTGGAGGCTTGAGGCTCTCCTACACACAAGCCACCCTCTCTGCCACGTTTTTCCTGTCCATTCCCAGAATGCATTCACAATGCTTTTTATTTTTTAAATAGGTTCTCAGAATAGAAAGTGTTCTGTGATTGAAAAAGAGGGTAAACAACAGGATGTCTTGTACATGGGAATGCCGCTAGTCTCTTTACAAGGGGCCAGAAGTATAGTGAGAACAGTACTGGCTGTGCTCAATTAAAGCGCAACTCCACTTTTGTTGAGAAAAAAACATTCCCCTCTGGGTGATCTCTGTACTTTGCAAGGATTTTAACAAACTTTGTTGCAGATTTCTACATTTTGTTATTCTAAAGAAATCCTTATTTGTTCCTCTGTGCCTCTGTGCTGAGTCAGTCAAATGGGAGTGGTTTCATAATTATCTATCAGCTGTGGCAGCTGCAGGGCTCTAATGAGGAAATCTGCTGGGCCTGCATCCCTTTAGATGTGTTCCTATTGGGAGTATGTCACCAAAAATGACATTTTCGTTGCAGGGGATGCCAGAAATCTGACTTGTATCTTAGGCAGACTTCTGGGAAAATTGGTGAGCCAATCACACAAGCAGGAAATGATGTTTCTGGGGTGTGGTCAGTACACATTCTGTGTACAGAACCGCTCCAGGTAGCCATATTGCATTGCATTTTCAGAAAATTACAACAGCTGCAGATTGAAAAGGAAAGGTCATTTTTAATAACATTCAATTACAATATGATTTGTGCCGGAATTGTATACGCTATAGTGTTTTTTCTTTATTTGCTATTTTTTTTTCCCACAAAAGTGGAGTTACCTTTTAAAGTTTAAATTGCAAATACCAAGCACCAATCAAGCAGGTGGTGTACACCTCCTGAGTTTTAGCTGTTTGTTACCCAGAAGATTTTTGAAAAAAAAGGTTTATTGGTGTTCTACTTTAAAGAAAAATTGAGATCAAACATTTGCTAGTTGCAGAAGTTACTAATCTAGGTTTTGTGAAACTGTGAATTATGCTTTTTTGCTTGTTTGTCTTCATTTAATAATGGGCCAGTTGAACCTTTTAAATATAATATTCTTGCAATGCTAATGTAAGAGAAGGGAGGAAAAAATTCAAAGAATGCTGTTTCCATTATTAGGAAAAGATTTATAAATTTAATATAAAATATTAGTCAGTTCTCCCATGGAAAAACTGAGATAGTAAAATGCTCCAAAAAAGGTTACACTAGTAATATGTTATTCATTCTTGTGCCTCTATCATTTGTACTCTTAAAGAGACATGTCATATTTGATTTTACTTTCGGTAGAATTAAGTTCAATCTTACCTGATATGTGACCATTCTCTATCCCTTGAACCATATACAAATTCTAGGATAGTATCATTACATGTAAAAACAAAGTTATATGCTTGCTTTATTAATATGCAAATACCACAGTCTCTACATACTAGTCCATATAAGAATGTTTACAAATGTAAAAACCTTTAAAAACCATGTTAGAGGGATTATGAAGAGATTTACAGAGATGGAGATCCCCGAGGATCCAGCTTTCTTCCTTCTACAGTTGACCAAGGTTTCGGCCAAAAGATATAAAAAGTCTATTATCTGCCATCTTACGAATGCGGCTAGATCTTGTATCCCTTCCAGCTGGAAAAAACAAACCTCGCCAACAATTTCGGATTGGTTAAGGAAGGTAGAGGAAATAAATAAAATGGAAGATCTTATCCTGACAACTCAATTTAAGAAAGAGAGCTATAATAGAACATGGGAGGCATGGAATATATTTATCCTCTCGAAAGAAGGGGTAGATCTGCTTGGTCAACAAATGGTTAATGAATAGTAAGTTTTACCTCTTACAAACTGGGTGAGGGAGTCTCTTGTAGGTTCTGCCATTGGTCAATCTTTCTCCCCTTTTTTTTTTCTCTTTCTCTTTCTTTTTTTCTTCTTTTTTTTCTTTTCTTCTCCTCAGTCGTTCTTGATTCAGAAACAGTGGGGGGACAGAGTAATTTAAGGAACACCTAGTGTAGGGAGGGAGGGAGCAATTTGTATTTGGAGTAATTGGCACATGGGATGTGTCTTTATTATTGTGTATGAGAGGAATCTTTTTTTTTTTTTTTTTTTTTAGATTTATAACATGATGAAGTTTCTTCCCGCACTTAATAGGTGTTCTGTGTTATGATTTTCTTCTTGTACAACCCCATTTTAAAAATCTCAATAAAAATTATAATAAAAAAAAAAAAAGAAAAGCCATATTAGAACTGTCTTGCCATTGTGGGGGGGTGGGGGTGTCACAAGCTCCATTCAATTTTTTTATTTATTGCATATTATGTTAAAATGAAACAGGTGGTTTTGTAAAACGCAAAGCAGTATGCCGCGAATTATGCATTTATGTATTTTAAACCATTTTTCTATTAGACATAAAATAGAAACAAAGGAGTTTATTTACAAAGGGCAAATCCACTGTGCACTACAAGTACATTGCAAGGGCACTTGGAAGTGCAGTCACTGTAGATCTGTGGGGAACATGCGAGAAAAATAAAAAACAGTATTTTTGCTTGCACATGATTGGATGATAGAAATCATAAGAGCTTCCCCTCATTTCAGATCTTCCCCCCAGATCTACAGCGACTTCACTTCCAAGTGCACAATGATTGGCGTTTAGTAAATAAACCCAACAAGTGATGTAACCAGCAGCTTCAAACATCTCTTAAGTGGGGTACACACTAGTAGAAAATCTGCCGAAAATTCCCATCCGAGGTAAAATCTTACGATTTTCGGCTAGTGTGTACACAACTTTCAGCAGCCGATGCGGACATTTTCAACGGAAAAAAATGGAGGGACAAACATCAAAATTTTTATCGTCCGTCCCCAGCACGACCAATTTTCGTTTAATGTGTATGCAGTACGTCCGAGAAAAATCGGATACGAAAGACCGCGCATGATCTAAAGTTGCTGACGACCAGCAACTCTAGGAAAAATCGTCCCAAAAAAAAAAAAAATCGGACGAGAAATTTTGTGAACATTATGCACTGTCAACTAAACAGTTATGAACGCTAAGCAAGAGAGAGAAAAATCGGAGGATATTTCGTCCGATTTCCGTCAAGGGTGTACGAGCCTTTAGGAAACTCTATTTATCTTTTTACCTGGGTTCTTAAGTTGTGTCAAGTTTCTTTTTGGATTTTTTTGTTAAAGGGAAACTATAGTTTCAATTGTGTTTATTTTTAATTAATTGTTTGTTAAACTGTAGTTTTTTCCCCACTGTTTATACCAAATTTAACCACTTGCTGACCAGCCACCATACTTATACTGTGGCAGGTCGGCTCTGTCCCACGAAACTACGTACCTGTACGTCGTTTCCTGTGACAGCTAGTGGGGGCGCGTTGCACGCACACCGAGTGGCCATAGGGGGAGCCAATCAGCAGGTCCGGCAGACACAATGTCTGCCGGGCACCCGTGATCACTACCTGTGGAGACAGAACATTGGTCTGCCGATGTAAACACGGCAGACCGCTGATCTGTCAGTGATGAACACAGGAATCCCATGTTCCTCCTATTTAGGAACACAGGTCTCTGTGTTCATCCAGCAAGCATATCCTCCACACAGTTAGAAAGCAGCCCCTAGGGACACATTTAACCCTTTGATCACCCCTGCTGTTAACTCCTTCCCTGCCAGTGTCATTAGTACAGTAACAGTGCATATTTGTAGCACTGATTACTGTAATAATGCCACCGGTCCCCTCAAAAGTGTCAAAAATGTCAGGTGTCCATTTTTTTTACAGCAATGTCGCAGTCCCGCTAAAAATTGCCGCAAAAAAATAAAAATGACATGTCTTTCCCCTACTTTGTAGACGCGATAATTTTTGCGCAAACCAATCAATATACACTTATTGGGATTTTTGTCTACCAAAAATAAGTAGCAGAATACATATTTGCCTAAAATGATGAAAAAAATTAGATTTTTAAATTTTTTTATTGTGAATTTTTTTAAAACAGAAAGTAAAAAATATATATATTTTTTTTTCAGAATTATCACATGACTGTGCAATTGTCAGGTAAAGTAACGCAGTGCTGTATCGCAAAAAATGGCCTGGTCATTAAGGGGGTAAAACCTTCCGGTCCAGAAGTGGTTTAAAAAAAAAAAGAAAAAGAAAACACATTTAATGTGGGACAAAGGGTTTGCAAAGCACTATGGGTATAAGTAGCTTCCTGCCATTTTTCTCACTGTGTTTTACTGAAACCACAGACAGAGCCCTCTAGTAAGTGATGAATCACTAATAGCAGTCATTCAGTTGTGCGTACAAAAACATCAGGCTTTACATGAAACTGGAAAACGTGAAAGGGAGTCTAAAGCTCCACCTGCTGACTCATAAGAACTCTAAATATCCACATTACTAATAAGAAAGAAAAATTATTTTTAAAAGCTGTTTTTTTTATTTATTTTTTTTGGGTCTATAATAAAGAAATCATGTAGAAAACCAATATACAGTACATTTTTAATGCTGCATTTGGGGGACCAGATTACTGGACAACCCAAAATGTATAAGGAACTACAACTCCCCAGCATCTATCCATAAGTGGGTAGAAACTATCAGCTTTGAGTGGACTTGACTTTTAAGAGACACCTATTTAAAAGATTACATTTGTAAAAATAAAATGATTAAATCACAGTGCTGTCTGAACATAGAGTAGACTGCACCAAAGTACCACATATTTATCCTACCTATTATTTGTGTTTAAAACTGCGCTAATAAATAAGTGAAAAACAGTGGTAGCTGTCAGCACTACAATCGACACAAATTGTCACATAAATATTAGAGTAAACAGTGCAGCGCTCAAAAGGAATATCATACAAATGATAACATTATGGCGTCGGCCATATTGGATATTCACTGCAGGATACAGTCTCTGAATTGTTACACACAGAAGAAGTCACATATGACGAAACGCGTCAGCGCTACATTATCTGCCATCCACCATCATTCCAGTACATGCTGATTTTATGCTGACTTTACTTGGAATCTTGTAAGTCTTTTTAATCCCCTTTTTAATAAAAATTGGTATCAAACGGCATTACACTATGTTAGCGTTATCTGTTTTCATCAATGGATAAACATCCCTGGGGAGTTCCGGCCATCCACTTCTAAGGCTTATCGTCACCCCATGAGCTATATCTTCTGGGACTACCGTTAAGTTGGGGATCCACGGATGATATTAAGCGTTGTTGACCCATATGCTATATGGTATCTGGGTCCATACCATCTGGTGAGCATATCCCTGTATCTATGGTGGTGGCGTTATTCGTACATCTGGTCTGGTCACCTGTACGTGTTCACTCAATGGGATAACCCTCACTAATTTTAAAGGCGTCCCCCTTCAATACTTGGGACTCATCATCATTGTTCATTATATTAATTTGTTTATTTGTTGGTACACTGTTATCATTTGTATCATATTCCTTTTGAGCGCTGCACTGTTTACTCTAATATTTATCCTACCTATTGCCTTAGTTACCAATAAATATAGGCAGTCGTCTTTTTTTTTTTTCAAAAAGCAGTGGTCAGGCTGCATCATTTAGAGCAGGCATGTTCAACCTGCGGCCCGAGGGCCACATGCGGCCCAGAGCCGCAGGCAATGCGGCCCACTGCCCCCTGACAATTTCTTTTTGCTGGGGAGGAAGGAAGTCGGGTCAGGGGCACAGCCAAAGCAGCTTCCAACTAATGGTAGGCAGAGGCTGCCTCGGAGGGGGGGGGGAGGCGGGCATGTGCAGTGTTTCTGACTCCTACCACAGTGACAACTTCAAATCACTGAAGTGGTCATGGTGGTTAGAGTGTTCCTTTATTATCTCTCAGAAGAAGTAAACCTCTGTATACTGATTCCATTTCATTTGATCATCCTCTAGGTGTGTTAAATTAGTGCGAGGGGCGTGGTGGCGCGGGAAGGGCGCAGCGGCATTTTATTACATACCTTAACTATAGTATATATTTTATATGCGGCCCGAGAAAATTTCTCTACACTCAATGTGGCCCAGAGAAGCCAAAAGGTTGGACACCCATGATCTAGAGGTAGGCCACGTTTGCCTTTTCTATATAAGAGTGGCAAAGCTAAAGAGTCGACATCCAAAAAGAGAGAGACCGCACTCAGAGATGTTAAATAAAAATCCTTAGGACTCCTTTATTCTCCATAAATCCAACAGACAGCAGACAGACAGTGCAATACACGAACAGACGTGTCGGGTTGACGCGTTTCACCATAAAAATCGCTTATTCATAACCACACACCTTGAGACTGTGGATGCCAGCAACCTTTTGTAGATAAACCAAGTAAAAGGTGGATAGGAATGTAATTGCTCACACCCTGAGTTAATTGGTACGAAAAGGCACACAGCTGCTCATTTAGCAATCCACAGTCTCAAGCTGAAGACATTTAATTACAAAACATGTCTCCCTCCCTGCAGGGGGAGGGAGAAAGGTACATACAGACAATATAAAATCACATGTTTAATAGAAAAAACACATATAAATACATGTATGTATATATAACGGGCTAAAAGAATCAAAGAAATATAATAAGTTACAAAGCAACACATGACATGTATACTTATAGGGCTTGTCCTCTGGTAGTCAATAATAACTACATAAAAGTTGTCTTTGTCCAAAAGTAATTTTTAGGAAAGAATTTCTCCAAGTAATCCATCGGCAGCAGTGTAGGGCTGGTACAGCACAATATAAGTGAAGAAACACAGATATCTATATGAATAAAGATCTTCTGTCAATGAATGATACCTGTGAGAAACTGAAAAATAGAAAAACACATTGCCGAGGCGATGAAAAAGAGATTGTATTGTACGTAAGTATAAATGAGTGAACATATCAATAAATGAAGGAAGATAGATATGAAAGTGTGAGCATAAAAACTCCCAATGATACACATATGTAAATAAAATTGTAAACAATATATAATGTATAGAGTAAATATGTGTGAAATTGGAAAGAACTAATCAACAAAATAGCTGATGTAGAAAATGAGAATGGTGGTGAAATAAACGTGTGGTCAAAAAAATAGGGTGAAAAAAACGACCTAAAAAACCTAGAAAACACACCTAAAAAATATAAAAACGTGTTTGAGGCTATAATGTGGTGACATTGTAGAGAACGTAATATGTTCATAAAATATGAAAGATGCGGACAAGGATGTGTCAACCAAATATGTGAGCCTGGTTTCGCTTGTAAAAATTAAATTAATTAAAAATAATGATAAATGAAACCTGGCCTATAGAGTGAATGTGAGTATAAAAAATGGAATGGAAATATGAGGATATATAAGAATATATATAAGAGAAGTATATGTATAAAAATAATATGAAAAAGGAAGAGCAAGTGATACGTGAATGAAACAAATAATGATTAAATGAAAATATAATATAAAAGTTATTATATAGGAAAAATGACACCAGAGGACAGACACCTAAGAAAACAGCCCGTATATAAATTGTATAATATCTACATTGGCACCGATCTCTAGTATATAAAGTAATATAATGTGGTGTGGTTAGCATCCACATAATAATGTAAGAAGAAGACGCGATCATGGGAACCAGAAAACATATATAAAAAAATATATATAAAAATGTTGTTCATTGTTATTAGAACATCCCATGGTCGCGTATACAAAAAATATACATGAAATAATTATATTTAAATTCAATGTGCTCATAGTATACAGGAACTGATGCACATCATCAAAAACAAAAGAAGAATAATCAAAAATAAAAATAAATATAAAAATGAACAAAAACAAAACATAACATAATATAAGTGCATCCATTGTAAAGTCCTGTAGAGCAGAAAAATATATAAATAAAATATAAACTTGAAAATGAATGAAAATAGAGATCAGTGTCAAGGAAGTGGGAAAAATCCCCAACCATGGAATATTAAAACCTGAAAATTCAATGGTGTGACACTCAGACAGTCAATGAAAAACAACAACAATATACAGCCAAGATATAAGAATATGCATATATATGGCCCATTGAAGACTAGTTACTCAGGAGACATAATGACTACAACAATGTCGATTGGAACATAGTAAATGGTCAAATATATACCAGTATACAGATGGAGCTGTGACCAGAGAAAAGCAAAAAGCAAAAACCGAGAAAGGGAAGTTCAAAACTAAATGAACTTACGGGGATACTCCAAGGAGGAGATACACATGAAAGAATGCAGATTTAAAGGCAAACAAGACAGTCTATTGGAGGAACAAAACCACCCAAAGGCTGTGTTGTGTTGCGAATAATGTGAGCATATAATCTAAATATTGAAGTGAAGTTCATAGATGTAATTACATGTGCAGATATAGACGATCAACCATATATATGCATATTAACTGGATATGGGTAGTACTTTACAAGCAGGGAGAAGAAGGGGAAGCTCACTCATAAAAATGAGTGACGTCCCATTCGAAGTTAAGTCCCTGCGGTATACGAGTTTGTAATCTAAAAATCCAAGAGACTTCTTTCTTACACAACAGGTGAAATACATCTCCGCCCCTAGTTGGTTTGGTGATACGCTCTATAACTTGGACCTGTACCAAAGTAGAATCCCCTCCATGATGATTATTGAAGTGACGTGCCACATTCGTGGACTTTGATAATCTAATGTCACTTAAATGCTCTCTGAACCTATCTTTCAATCTACGGGTAGTCCTACCCACATATTGTATTGAACAGGCTTTGCAGGTTATAAGATATACAACATACTGTGTATTACAGTTAAAAAACTTATCAATATGGAAGATTTTATTACTAGCAGAAGAGGTGAAAACACTCTTTTGGATAATATGGGGACAGGTGACACAGTCGGTCATGCCGCATTTGTAATTGCCCCTACAGTGTAGCCAAGTTAAAGACTGATTATTTTTTTTATTAGATTGATATAGGCTAGGGGATAACGAGTTACCTAGAGTTGTTGCCCTTTTTGCCACTATATTCACACCTTCGTTTAGAATATTAGCACAGATATCGTCGGTGCTCAGAAGTGGTAAATGTTTGTAAATAATAGCTTTAACTTTCTGAAACTCCAAACTATAGGGAAGGGATAGTGTGATGGAGGGAACTGGTCTAGTAAATTTGATACATGTATTGGATTTCTTATTTACTTTATAGTTGGCATGTTTATGGGACATGAGATCGCGGGTTTTAACCCGATAATCTCTGGTATTAGAGGATCTATTATTGACCAAGAGGTCACTACGGTCACTATTAAGGGCCATGATGTAAGCTCTATCAATCATCCATCTCGTGTATCCCCGGGCAAGAAACCTAGCTTGTAAGGAAACAGCCTCCAGTTTGAAATCTGAGATGTTACTACATATCCTGCGTAATCGTAGGAACTGTCCCACAGGTATTCCTTTGACTGTGTGTATAGGATGACTGGATTTAGCATGTAAAAGACTGTTCCCTGAAAGTGGTTTTCTATACAAATTGGTAATGACCTTGTCATTAGAGTGGCTCAGGGCAACATCCAGGAACTCAATTCTATCTGGACTCCTGTGTCCCGTAAATTTAAGGTTCAGAGAGTTGTTGTTAAGGTATTCCAGGAATGCCTCTAAACTGACGTCCCGATGGCAGACAAAGATCAGATCGTCAATGTATCTAAGAAACAGAGCGATCTGATCTCTGAAGGGATTTCCACCTCCAAAGATGTGGGGTCTCTCCCACCAGCCCATATAAAGGTTGGCGAGAGAGGGGGAGAACTTGGCTCCCATCGCTGCCCCACACCTTTGGAGGTAGAAATCCCCATCAAATGAAAAATAATTATGTGTCAGAAGAAAATTTAACACTTCAAGGATATAAGCTTGAAAATCAGTAGTGAGATTGGTACTCTGCGATAAAGTAATTTTAATAGCCTGTAATGCCAGACTATGAGGTATAGACGAGTACAGGCTCGTTACATCGCATGTGATCCACACATAGTGCTCCTTCCATACAAAATCTTCCATGACATTCAGTAAATGTTTGGTGTCTTTCAAGAAACCTGGAAGATTTTGAACTAGATATTGTAGTTGCCCATCCAACCATTCCCCAAGTTTCTCACAAAGGGACCCGATGCCTGAGACAATGGGTCGTCCCAGAACCTGATCTAAACCCTTGTGGACCTTTGGGAGATGGTGGAATATGGGCGTGATGGGAAACTCTGGAACAAGTTTGTCGATATCTTTAGTGGAAAAAATACCTAAGAAGACACCTTCCTCTATCAAGGCTGTAAGCTCTTTTTTGAAGCTAATAGTGGGATCACCTTTTAAAAGGAGATATGTGGACATATCCCCAAGCTGTCTAAGGGCTTCCTGTTTGTAAATCTCACTATCTAGTACGACCAGCTAAAGAGTCACAAAACACACAGAAAGTAGTTTTGTAGCTGACAATCCTTCTATGTCTTCCTCCTCACAGGTGCAGAGCATTCAGTCATCTGCAAATGCTGCTAATTTTCCTCCTCCTCTTTTGTTAATCCTGCCACATCACTGCAAACTGTTTATGAGGAGTCAGCAGAATGATTTGCTTACACAGTCTCAATGACTGAGCTATCAGCTTTGAGTGGACACCTATTAAAAAATTGAATTTGTAAATATAAAATGATTAAATCACAGTGCTGTCTGAACATAACATGTGAATATTGTACTATAATTCCGTTTTTTAATATTTACAAAATTAATATTTAACTCTCTGTATTAGCAGTTCCATGTTATAAGAAATAGCTGTACATGTGAGTAAAAATTACTTTTACAAACTGAGCAGATATTTTTCAGGTCTGTTCTGATAAGAAAACTGCTGAAAGGAAGCCAGATGCTGACCTTCCTTTTCAGAGGGGCTTGTTACGGTGACTGCCCTTGTGCCATACATTTCATTATTCTAGTTTCCTGCTTTTTAGATTAGATTTGGTTTCTGTTTTCAGATCTTATCACTTTTTTGCTCACGCGATAACCAAGCTGTTTACATCCTTAAGGAATGCTAATACAGAACAAAAGGGGAATTTCTCCAAAAGCTTGTATTGGAAAAATACTAACATACCTCTGTGCAAAGTATTAAAGTATATCTCTAGCTAAAAAATGTTTTTGTAGTTTTGGCATAGTGAGATATTTAGAACCTCTATTAGATTTTACTGCTGTTGATTTCCTGTCCTTTCCTATCCTGGTGACAATATATCAATCCCCATCAGCTTTTCATTGCTGTAATGGCTTCCTTTCATTTTCAATGATTTTTATTGGGTTTTACGTTTTAAACAAGAGAAAGTAATGCAAAGCATACTGTACAGATAACATGAACTTCCATAGTTCCATAACAATTAAAGGTGGTAAAAAGAACTAGCAGGGTATTCCTCATTCACACATAGATACCATAGTTGCCAATTGTATGGCCAAATGTATCCAGGTACCAGAGGCGCCCAGCGATCTTTCTATCAGCTGTCGCCCAGGCGCTCTGGAATGGCACGGACCCCCTCCCTCCGAACCGAGAAAACCAAACAAGGTCCGAAAGGAGGAAGGTGGACACCACGGTGAAAATTTTGAAGGGGTTTAGCATCCCCTCCAACCACAACATTATCAAGAACAATGAGGAGAAAAGAAGAACAAAGGAAAAAAAACAGTAGGGAAAGGAAAATTACCAGAAAGGGATAGCAGAAGAAGAAGAAAGTATTCCAGGAAAAGATGAGTGCACTCTATACGACTTTGTTATTGGAACCATCACAACAAACAAGTTACAATGGGTGGACAGGTAGTTTATCCAGGGTTCCCATGTCTTGTCAAACTGTGCTCTTTTGTCCAAGAGGGTTGCCGAGAGGCGCTCATTGATGGCTTCCTTTCTTTGTTCCCATTGGCTAAATAGAGCTACAGGGTATGAAGGAAAAATGAATGAATACGTACTACCAGGTAGGAAACTGCGAGGAGCTGTCTACATATCAGGAATAGGTTAAATGTATACCAAACGGGACTCCCACCCCATGCCATCTACAAAGTACTTAGTGATAAAATACATCACACAAGGGGGACATGACCAGCTAAAACTAGGAATGAAGTTTGGGTTTTCCACTTGATGAGTTTGCAGCGAATAAAGGTTCACAGTATCTACCAATTTATAGCAAAATTTATCAGAACAATTTTTAAAGGAACCATAATGCTCCTTACTATGGTCAGTAGGAGAGAATTGCCAGTAATGAGGGATTTGTTATATGCCAGTCTCTCACTATAGAAAAGTCGGTTCTCAGCAGCGATTTGCCAGTGTCTGTTTAAGTAGTTCAGGAAGACAGTGTATGAAAAGTTGATTTATTGTGAATTGCATTGTATTGGGCTACATATCTTCGTGTAATCCCCTGTTCACAGTTCAGAGACCAAACAGTCCGTTTTAGAACTACGATTTTGTATGTGTCATCAACAACTATAGTTTCTGTTTTTGCCTGGGACTATGAAGGAGGTTCCAGTAAAAAAGGTAGGATGGACAGTTACTGAGTTAGAAATATGTATCCGACCCAACCAATGCCTAAGGTCCATGTTTAGAGATTTTTTGGGAGATAATATATATTTGTGAGCACCTTTCCAGAATTCTCTTTCCCCTGGAGCCTCTCCCTGGATGCCCGCATAAAGTTTTGCTGCTTGGACCTTGTTTTTTTGTGTTTTTTTTCAGGTATCCCAAACCAATCCTCCTATTGTAGAGTTTAGCAATATACAAAAAAAAGACTAAAAAGTGACTGGCGCCCAACTTATTTTCATCCCATCATACATCAAGGACCAGACCTTAAAAACCAAAATAATAGCCCTCTAAGCCACCTGGGATCACTTACAACTGCTCAGGGATGAGGGGGTGCTACAGTTTTAGTGTTTCTGGGTTTATTTTTTTGGAGGGTGGGTATATTTTATTTTCTGTTGCTACAGCTATTTTTTTTTGTATTTGTAGGTGCACAGAGTACAACTGTTGCTGACAGGGGCTGTAGAGCTTCTCTTTGTTTTCTACACGTCATTAAATACCTAAAGAGAGTAGACTGCATCAAGGTACCAGATATTTATCCTGCCTATTGCCTTAGTTACCATTAAATTTAGGCAATGCTCTTTTTTTTTTTTTTTCAAAAGGCAGTGGTCAGGCTGCATCATCTAGTGGCAGGCCACATTTGTCTTTCCTGTATCAGAGTGGCTAAACTAAAGAGTCATAAAACACACAGAAAGTAGTTCAATAGCTGACAATCCTCCTCCTAGGTGCAGCGCATTCAGTCATCTGAAAATGCTGCTAGCTGCAGGAGGATGATCTTGGTCATAGACAATCATTCCTTCTTTCAAATACTGGAGATGAGAAATATAGGACCATGACTATAAATTGAGATGAGGATGTAGCCACTAGGCAGTCAGGGGACAACACATGCATGAAGTGGTGATGTGCCAGCAGCTGAAGCTTACTGCGAAGTGAGCTGCAGTAATGAGGAGGGGGTGGATGATGGGTCAGACCGTCTCTGTTTGCCACTGTTGGAGAGGAGGAAAGTTCTGGGGAAGAGGCAGAATTGCAGTGAGGGTTGATTTTGCCCAGGGGCACCAGCAACTTGCAGAGGACTGGAAAGAGCAGCCATCCTGATATATCTCACAACATTGCCCCACTGGTACAGGCTACTGCTGTTACCAGGGTCAGCCCACGAAGCTCTATAGTGTGGACCTTTTTTAATGTATCTGTTGTCAACAACACTGTTGTAATCTGCAGTCTCTGCCTGCAGAGTATCAGTCGTGTTCAACTTACCAGCGATTTCGTAACCATATGCATGTAACATATGATTTTGTACCACAGAGCTCAGTGGGAGCAGGTCCTCAATGATACAAAAATGCAGATAAAAGCCTTTACTCCTTCTCCTTGTTCCTCACTTTCTGCATCATCCTTGCTTAAACAACTTTCTCTTGCTGCATTTGCCACAGCATCTGCAACCTATACTGCCAGGAAGTAACGTCTTGCAGTGGGTTTCAGAGGTGTAGTATATGCCACATTTGGCGGGGAAGAAGGTCATTGGGCTGCACTGAAGAGGGTCAAGCAATGTTTCCACAGCTCACTTTAGCTTCAGATTAATAACCTCATAAGCCTCATCTCTTCCACTTTTATTGCAGCCTAACCAAGCTACTTACATTTTGTCCAGCCACTGTACAATATTTGTGGCTATTGTCTTTCAGATAATACATCACAAAGTTTATTTAAAAATAAAACCTGCCTTGTCTCTGCCTCTTATATTGTGGCCTAAGCAAGTTGCTTACATACTGTCCAGCCACTGTACCAAATCTGTGGCTATTGTCTCTCATATAACAAATTCTTATATCTATTTCAAGGTAAAAACCTGCCTTGTCACTTTTTCACAAATTGCATCCTAACCAAGCTGCTTACATACTGTGCATACACTGTAAAATATTTGCAACTTTTGCCTCTCAGATAATACACTCTAATGTTTATTTCAAAATAAAACCTATCATGTCTCTGCCTCTTATATTGTTGTCTATCCAAGCTGCTTACATACTGTGTAACCAGTCCATACTGTCCAGCCAATCTAAAATGTTTGTGGCTATTGTTTAACAGATTATACACTTTAATTTTTATTGCAAGATAAAATCTGCCTTGTCTCTTTCTATTTTCTGCTACATGCTTTTGTATTATCCTGATGCTGGCCAATTTTTACCAAATACATACTGTGTATTTTGGGAATAATTAGGGATTTGGTGATGGGAATGGGGTTCAGGGAAAGTGGGTCTGTGGTTTTGAAGTGTTTTTGTAAACCTGTTTTTCACATTTTATTAAACTCTCAAGACAATGCAGAGTGGTACTGCAAAAAAAAAAAAAAGCTGCAAAAACATTATTAAAAGCCAAGTTCACCTTTTGGAGCATGTTACATGATACATAGTCCACCTATTTGATGCACTGCGCTATTGCCTATTTAAAAAAAAAAATCATGAAAAATAATATACAATCCCATAAAGCAATAGATCATAGGTTCTTTACATGATACATAGTCCACCTATTTGATGCATTGCCCTATTTTCATTTTGATTTTGATCAACTTTATTACTATCAAAAGGGATGAACAACATTTATTAGACTCCCAGATCTCTCCTCTACCTTTAAAAGACTGTAATTTGTTTGATCAGATGCTTTCACAGGCCGGTAACAGACTGTTGCTATTAGACTAAAATTGGAAGGGACAAAATACTTGTTGCTTTCGGGTTCTTAGCTCATTGAGATGATCGGGACATTCCAGTCCTCAGTCATCTCCATGGTAAGCTGGCGGTAATGCAGGCTTCAGTCCCAGGCTCCCCACTGGGATGGGAGAGCCCAGGAAGGCAGCAGGAGGAGGTGGGACCCCCTTCCACTGCAGGTTAAAGCAGTCCAGTAGCTTCTTAGCCACTAGGATTGCATTTGGGGGCGTGGCCGGCTACTGATGTGAGAGCAGCGCAGTCCCGGAGCTCTCTCCTGCTTGCCCTGATCCTTCAGTGATCCTGTGGAACCCCGAGCCGCTACTCACCTGATTCCGACGCCCGTGTACTCCTGATCCCTCGGTGCATCAGCGGAGATGGTGAAGATCGGTCCCCCTGGTCCGGAGGCGCCTGGATCCCGGCCGTCGGCCTCCCTCCTCGAGCGGTCCCAAGATGGCGCCGGCCCGCCACGGAGCTCGAGCCAGCCAGCTGCTGCTGCACGATCCTCGCAGCCATCCGCCTCTCTCTCCCACGGAGGTGGTTCGGAGCCTGACGACTCTTCCTCCCTGCACCGGCATGAGACTGTGAGTGACCTTCTTCTTTCCTCCCCCCTAGACCCCACTGCTGAGGCAGGGGTGGGGGTAGATAGGCCTGAGCCATCCCTTGCTGCCATCATGGATGCCATCCGCCATTGTCAGGCCTCTCTCACTACTCAAATTGAGTCTGTGAGGATGGAGATGTCATTCCTGAAGCAGGATGTCCATAATCTCCGCCATAGGGTGGGCAACGCGGAGCAACGTATTGGCGACCTGGAGGATGCCCACCGCCCCTTGCAGGCCTCTGTGTCTGATTTACAGAGGGGTCACACGGCCACCATTGATAAGATCACTGACATGGAGGATCGCCTCCGACGTAATAACCTCCGCTTTCTGGGATTCCCTGAGGGGGCGGAGGGAAAGACCCCCGAATCATTTATGGAAAAGTGGCTCCTTGACACCTTTGGGAAGAATGTTTTTTCTCCATTATTCGCCATTGAACGGGCGCACAGGGTGCCGCTGCGCCCCCTGCCACCAGGGGCGCCACCTCGTCCTCTTCTCATTAAACTTCTGCATTTCCGGGACAGGGAGGCTGTGCTACGGGCCTCCAGGGAGAAGGGCCGTGTCTCCTACAATAATAATTCTATCTCCATCTTTCCTGACTTCTCTGCAGCCACCCAAAAGCAGCGGGCCTCCTTTATGGCAGTTAAGAGGCGGCTGCGTGATCTCCAGTTACCATATAGTATGCTTTATCCTGCCCGTCTCCGGATCATCTCTCAAGGCAAGGCTCATTTTTTCCAGGATCCTCGGGAGGCTGCGCACTGGGTGGACTCCTTGGGCCGTGGCTCTCCTGGCCGCCAGGACCGGCGGTCTCCTCCTAGATGAAAGACTGTTTGTCTGCTGATAGTATGGTTGGGCTCTGGGCTCGTCCTGGTGCTCCTCATGGACCCTCTCTCGCCTGATTGATTTTTTGGGACAGATGGCTATTCCCTTTTTCTGGGGGTCGGGGTTCCTATTTTTCTGTTTTTTCTGATGGGCATTTTTGGGGTGGGGGGGCTCCCCCCTCATCTCTTTCCCTTTTTATTGTTTTTTCTCGTTTGTCTACTACAGGACGAGCAGATCCACGTTTCCCTGCATTTGACTTCCTTTTGTTGTTATGGGCTACAAAGCTCTCAATTGTTGGGGTTTGAGGGCCGGGTGGGCTAGGGTGGGGGGAGGGGGTGTTTGTTACTATTGCCATCCGCAACCTGCGGGTCTAGGCGGGTTTTTTCTTTTTGGTTTGTTTGTTTGCACCATTTTGATCCACAGGGTCGGTACAGTTTTTCCTTTTTTTGTTTCTGGGGTCATGCTCTCTCCTTATGCGATGCAGTTGATTTTGTTTACTATGTTACTGTGGTCACTTTTTTTATGTCTTATGTGTACTCCTTTTTCTGGGCTCCTCTCAGATGCTGGTTGTGCCTTGGCCCTTCGGGGTTTGCCTGTTTTTGGGCTGACCTACGGGGCGCTAACGCTGATTGTTGGTATATTCCTATGTCTACTCTACGTATAATCTCATGGAACGTCGGGGGGCTAAATTCTAAAGTGAAACGGTCTCTGATGTTTGACTATTTAAAACGCCATAGTCCTCACGTTGTTTTGTTACAGGAGACACACCTCCAGGGGTCCAGGGTTATGGCCCTTAAGCGGGCACACGTGGCGTATGCGCTACACTCTACCTACTCTTCCTATGCCCGAGGCACGTCCATTTTGATTGCCAAATCCGCTCCAGTCACTATTAAACATTTAAAGACGGACCCCTCGGGGTGCTTTGTTATCCTTGTTATTGAATATTTAGGTAAACCTTATACCCTGGTGAATGTTTATGTCCCCCCGCCGTTTACTAAGTCATTCTTTGACCGTGTTTTGGGTTTGGTTTTGGAAATGGCGGAGGGCCCTCTTATTATGGCGGGTGACTTTAACACGGTCCTCGACGATGCTTTGGACCGCTCTGGGGCTGCTTCTTCCCAACATACCCCCCTGCGCTCCTACTTAGACAAATTGGACCTCACGGACGCCTGGAGGTGGAAACATGGGGGGATTACTGAGTTTTCTTGTTATTCGAGCTCACACCACACTCTATCTAGGATTGACCTCTGTTTGCTCTCTCGGGAACTGCTGGGTCCGCTCTCGGGGATCAGGTACCTCCCTCGGGCGGTATCTGACCACTCCCCTTTGCTGGTGGACCTTGCTTTGGGGTCCCCACCTAATTATAAATTGTGGCGACTAAGCCCTCTGTGGCTGGCGGACCCTGCAGTGACTGATCAGGGGCTCACGGAATTGAATTCTTTCTGGGCGCTCAATGGACGGGAGGGGTCGGCACTGCTGACCTGGGACGCCTTCAAGGCCACTATGCGGGGCACCTTCTCGTCTGCCATAGGCCATGCTCGGAAGGCGCGTCAGACCAAGTTGGTTGACGCCGAACGGGCATTGCATACGGCTGAACGGCAATACTCTGACGACCCCTCCCCTCAGAATCACGCCGCTTGGCGGGCCAGAGCCCGTGATTTGGATCTCGTCCTTATTGAGCGCACCCAGAAAAAACTGTTATATCAGAATCAAAGAATTTTTGAACTGGGGGGACAAAAACAGTCGCTTGTTGGCCTACTTGGCTAGGCCGGATTTTCAACCTTGTATCATTCCCCGGGTCACCAACCAGGCCGGTGTCATTGTAGAACAAACTCCTGCTATTCTTCATAGTTTTGTTGAATTTTATTCCTCTTTATACCGCACCCAGGCCCATTACACTATTATCGAACTTGATGATTTTTTATATGATATTGAATTGCCCGCATTGTCGGTCGACCAATCTCGCTTCTTAGACTCCCCTTTGACCACAGAGGAGATTGACAAGGCCATAGCTACGTTTGCACATAATAAGACACCTGGCTTGGATGGTTTCCCCATTGAATGGTATCTTCACTATAGGGAATTGCTGGTCCCCCATTTGTTGAAAGTGTTTACTTGTGCTCTGAAGGAAGGACGTCTGCCACCCTCCATGACGGAAGCCCTTATAGTACTCATCCCGAAGCCGCGCAAGGACCCTCTTCTCTGTGAATCGTACCGTCCGATCTCACTTATTAATACAGATGTGAAGATTTTGGCCAAGGTCCTCGCGAGGAGGCTGAATACGGTTGTCACGGACTTGGTCGGGGCGGACCAGTCGGGGTTTATTCCTGGCCGGTCTACCTCGATCAACTTGCGTAGACTTTTTACCAACCTTCAGACGACTCATGATTCTGTGGGGGCCAGGGTTGTGGTGGCCCTGGACACTCACAAGGCTTTTGATTCAGTGGAGTGGCCTTATCTCTTGGAGGTATTGGCGAAATTTGGATTCGGACCGGGGTTCATAAAATGGGTACAACTTCTATATTATCTCCCTCGTGCCCGTATCAGGGTCAATAATTCCGTGTCTGACTCCTTTCCCATTTTTCGGGGTACTAGGCAGGGGTGCCCGTTGTCCCCGTTACTTTTCGCCCTGGCCATTGAGCCTTTGGCTGCGCAGATCCGCCAGTGTGCGGCTGTTGCGGGCTTTGTGATCAATGGCTTGGAGGAAAAGGTTTCCTTGTATGCGGATGATATGTTGATATATCTAGCGGATCCACATCAATCCCTCCCCACTCTATTGTCCATTATTGATCGCTTCGGTCACTTCTCGGGTTTCCGGGTGAACTGGAGTAAATCTACTCTGTTCCCCCTGGATCCCCAGGTTCTGCCCCCTTCTCTCGCATTATGCCCTCTCCAGGTGGTAGATCGGTTTCGATACTTGGGGGTTGACATTCAACTTCCCTTGTCTCGTTTCCTCCCCAATAATTTAGATCCCTTGGTTGCCCGACTTAAATCTTCTTTGCAGCTCTGGTCCCAGCTTCCTCTCACGGTTTTGGGTAGGATCAATATTTTTAAAATGATGTTCCTTCCCCGATTTCTGTATGTGTTGAGTCACTCCCCGATATATGTTACCAAACGTCGTTTCCAGGTCATCGATTCGCTCTTCACTTCATTTATCTGGGGGGGTCGGCCGGCACGTGTGGCCAGAGATGCGTTACAGTTACCTGTATTAGCGGGGGGACTGGCAGCGCCCAACCTACGCCTTTATTATTTTGCCTCCCAGTTGGCACACGCACATTGGTGGTTCCATCCCGAGGACAATCATGCTGCGGCGGCCTTGGAGGCGGCTATTTTCACGTCCTATGAATCTCTGCAAAATTTGCTGCACCGTAGATCTACTATGGGCAGGCCGAACACTGCACTTATCTCGGTCACTCTACGGGTTTTTGCGGCTACCGCATTGGGTGAGGCCGACCCTCCGGGGTCGTACTCCCCTAATGCCCCCCTTTGGCACAATCCTCGGTTTCGGGAGTTTTTCGGTCGGGACGACGGTATTTTTTGGGCCCGTCTTGGGGTGAAGTCTGTTGATCACCTGTATGTCCGGGGAACCTTCCGGTCCTTTGCGGACATGCAGTCTACTTTTGCTGTACCATCTACGGCTCATTTTCGCTACCTCCAGCTGAGACATGCGGCGGCTGCGCAGTTCGGCCTCCGGGATGTCTCGCTGGAGCCATCCCCCTTGGAATATCTCCTCTCTGACTCTTCACATGAGAAACTGGTCTCCACATATTATCGTAGGCTTTTGCATTCTAAGTCTAAGCGCTTGGCGGTGGTTGAGTCCCAGTGGCGTGAAAACGTCCCGGACTTGACGGAGGAGGTTTGGCATGACGTCCTTCCTGAACAAATCCCGGTTGTAATTTCCTCCAGGGATAGAGTCATACAATTAAAATTCCTGTATAGGGCTTACTACACTCCCCTGTTCCTTCATAAAATTGGTACATTATCCTCCCCTCTCTGCTCTAAGTGCTCTGATGGTGTGGGATCCTTCTTTCACATGTTTTGGGAATGTCCCCCTGTCCGTGCCTTTTGGTCAGGGGTGACGGCCTTTATAACTGATATCTCTCAATTGTCCAATGTCTGTAACCCACTTCGTTGTCTCCTAGGATATGTGGATGATGAGGATGCTCCGGCTCGCACGAAACTATTTCTGCGTTTGCTCTTTTTCTATGCTAGGAAAGCTATTGCTCTCCGTTGGAAATCTTCCACACCCCCTGACGTTCCATTTTGGATCTCTATTGTTAATCAGGCTCTGCCTCTGTATAAACTGACGTATGAGGCCAGAGGATGTCCGAAGAAATTCAATAAAATCTGGTCCTTCTGGGTAGACTCTGATCTTACTGCCTCCTCGGTGTCTGACGCCTCCTAGGCGATGTCTACAGTGCCTTCTTTTGCTCCGCATGTGTCGTTATATATTGCTTATAATAATGTGTTACCCCCCCTTTTACCACAATTACTGGGTATTCTCTGTACTGTGGTTTTATTTTGTTAGATGATTGGAGAGGATGCTTTGTATGTTCTGTATCCTCTCTTTTATGTTGCACTGCAATTTTCTTTTGGTGTACTGTGTTTTGTTTGTTTAATAAAAAACCTTTAAAAAAAGGATTGCATTTACATTGCACAGCATCACCGACAGAGAAAACGATATCAGGGTGATGACTGCAGCTGCAGCCATGGCCCTAGTGTAACTGCTTTAACCAGATTTACAGGTATGTCCATTTGGGGAAGGGATTAAAGCAAGTTAAATGTAAAAGTTTAAAAATCAATGATGCATCCAAAATATACCTACACTTTTATTAAAAATAATCCTCATGAATTACACTCACATTTGATGAATAAAACAATGGCATATACAAAAGCAGAAATGCTGGCAGATTGTGGTCGTGGCGTACCGAGAGATATGCTCCGTATCTCACCAAAGTCCTCGCGGTACTCCGGAACATCACTTCCGATTTGCGTAGGTAAACAAATCTAGTTGTCGTGCAGCCACGTCACAACACGTTTCGTCATTCCGACTTCATCATGGGATTATTTGATATTCATCAAATGTGAGTGTAATTCATGAGGATTATTAATAAAAGTGTTTACAGTATTACACTATGGGCATTTCCTTTTTCTCCTTATACTCGAGTTACACTGTTATGAAGTTTCATTAGTGCTTGGACATCGTTTGGGATCACCATTAACCCTTAAGAGGTTCCCTGCTCTATTTGCCAATATGAGAATATTAGGCATTCACATCTGGTGAGTGGACAACCAAGAGGCATCGGTGACACTAACTCACGTGGTGTGGTGGAAGCTATTCCCAGAAGTTGTTTCATATGTACTCTTGTTATGGACTTGATTTTATGCAATCATGTTATCCACGGGTGATTACGTTTTGCGCCACTATCTACTGTTTGATTGTTTCTTCATTGGAGTAGATGTGTTTTGATTTTATGTATCTTTTAAAAGTGGCAGCTGACCATTATTTATTCAAATTGTATTAATTTGATTGCTGAGGCACAGTGTTGGGATCTCTCTAGTTAGGGCGCTCCTCTGTTGGATCCATCAGTTTTTATTGCTTTGTTAAATGTCTCCCACGGCACTGCCCAGTTCTCCATTGCTTTTTGTTACAGGATTTATCCTCCCTCCCTTCATTGACATCATTAGGATTTACAGCAACAACAGTTGCCTATCAGCACTCCTGACATACCCATTACTTTGCATCAGGTTATCATTGATTAATATCATCTCATGTATATGAAAAAAACACATTAGGAAAGGAGAAGGCTGCACATCCCAAATATTTTCCAAATATCTCGTGTTTGCCACATGCCTTCATATAATCGGTACAGCATTATCAGTCTGTGTTTCCAATAACTGAATACAATTTAAAACACAGCACGGTGGTGGTAGACAGGTTAATTGTGTTGACTAAATAAATGTAGGAGATGTCTGAAATGAAAATCTCATATGGAAAAATTGTATTCTTTTCCTTGTGCAAGCAGGTACTTCATTATATATTAAAAGTATGCACTAATGGTTATTGTGAACATTCAAGATGTTAGGTGTTTCATACATCTTATTCTTTTGCAAGCAGACATTACATAGCTGTGCATCATTTCTGTATTGTAAGCTCAGAGCAGCAACATATAGAATTCACTTTCTGCAAAAAATAAAATAGATCTGCAAAGTCTATCAAGGAGTCTTATGACATCATAAATCACAGCTCCACATCTTCCAGCAGTAGAGTTTGGCCATCATGTGTCTATTTTATGTCTTTGTGTGGGATTGTAAAAATACATTTTTTTCTGTCTGCATCTATTTTTTTGTAACCCATTCTTTGCAAAGAATGCTTTATTTATAACCTAACCTGCTGAGCAAATACTAACCAGATCAGCTTACAGTTACAACTCGGGCTGCTAGAGGGAAACTATAAGCCCCCATTTACACAATATTGTGCAATATCAGGCATTGTGAATATGCACATTTTTTGTATTTCACGCATAGGGCAGCCCATTCATTTCCTAAGTATTTGTTTTTTTTTTTTTTGTATATTTTATTATGCAAAATAAAGTCTACCTTTTTAACAAAAAAAAAAGTCCTCCTTTTGGAGCTTTGCAGTTTTTTAACTGCAATTTGACACTCTTGCATGGAAAAACATGCATCATGCTCGTTGTGTTTGGGTGTCATTAACAATTAATGGCACGGCAATCAGGCATGTTTTCCGCATGTTTTCCTTTTGAGACAATTCATATGTTTTAGTTTATATTTTTTTCCTTTTGAGACAGTTTATATGATTTAGTTCATATTTTTTTAGGTGATGTTTCTGTAGCACCCTCCTAGGTAGGTGCTAGGAAAATGCATTAAGTGGCTCTTTCTGCTTATCAGGAGAGCCCGATCTGTTAGTTGTGCCTGTCATGTGTTTCTAGGTGTGATTCAGTGGGTCTGAGGGATTGTCCCCACTGTATCCAATGAGGGAGCTTGTTGGACAGTGGAGGAAACCCAGGCAGTGACACATTGTGTTTTATGGCAGTCCCAGTGGGAGGGCATTGCTGCAATGCATCCTGGGATTGCCCATAAAAACGTGGGGAGCATGTGACAGGGTGTCTTTTGGCAGGAGCAAAGTCCCAGTAGGAGGTGGACGGCTGTCTCTCCTCCTGCTGATGTGAGGAAGATGGTTCAGGCAGTCGGCCTGTTGAACCAGGTGTGGAGCTGGGCTGCAGAGGATCCAGTGTGCTGACCAGTGGAGCTGTTGGGCAGAAGACTTTGGGAAAAACAGTATCATGAGCAGTGGCTCTGAACACCCATGTGATCTGATTCCAGTACGGGCCCAAAAAATGGTCCTGCACAATTTTGGTCCAAATACGATGTGATTTTAGCCATACAAACTATATGGCTGAATTTGCATAGCACAGACATCGCATGTGATTTGAAATTCTGTTGTACTAGTATTGTAAGTGTGCCATACTCCACAGCCAGGCAGGTGACACATCGGTTTCATGGTTCCGCATTGCCACTTCCCATGTATCCTCTCACCTGCTCACTAGAGTGACTCAGCATTATCATGTCTGAGCTGGGGGCTAGGTTCACACCTATGCGATGCGGGAACCACAGTGATTCCTGTGCGTGTTCCGGCATTGCATCCCCAAATCGGTTTGCAGAACGCAGTGCAAACTGTGAAATCGGACGGGAATCGGATCACATGGATCTGAACACCCATGTGATCCGATTCCAGTACGGGCCCAAAAAATGGTCCTGCACAATTTTGGTCCAAATACGATGTGATTTTAGCCATACAAACTATATGGCTGAATTTGCATAGCACAGACATCGCATGTGATGTGCACAGCAATGCGGTGCAAATCATATGCAATGTCTGGCATTGCATAATGCCCCGTACACACGTGCAGATTATCTGAAGACATTTGTCTGCAGACTTACCAAAACCATATAATATGAGGTCAAACCTAAACACTTTCAATTTGTATGCAATCTGGCAGGCCCTTGCACTACATAGAAAAGGTAAGTCTGCAGACAAAAGTCTTCAGATAATCTGCACGTGTGTATGGGGCATAAGTGTGAACCCAGCAGAAGGGTGATCCAGGAAGAATAAAAGGCAGAACCATGGAGCACTAAATATACAATGTGGCAATGGTGTGTGAACCACAAGGATTAGCTGAGCTGAATTGTAAACTCTTCAGCAGGATATTTCAAATGCATATTAAATAATTTTCCCTGAGATTGTTAGTTTTACAACTGCACACCAGATACAATCTAAACCAATGCTGGTCACAATGAGTGTTCCTTATGAGTTTATAAGGGTTTATTTTGAATAAGCTGTTCTTTCACAGGCTATGTTTAGCTCAGAGTGGATTTTGAGTTGGTCACACCTTAATATTCTACCACATGTGATGTTTATACTGTAAATCTGAAGTCAGACTGCTCCACGTTATGTCCTGTAAGTGTTATATTTGATCTTCTTGGGCCTCACCAGATCAAAGGCCTGCGCAAAGTGCAAATAAATAACACCATCATTGATTTTCCCACCCCAATTGCTACTTTCTGTCTCATATTAATTATTTGGTTCACTTGGCATGAACTCTTTTTCCCTAATGACGTGCTAGTGAGAATTACGCTCTCTTCTGAAAAGGCTGGTTGATTCAGAAAGATGGAGGCCTATATGTTTCAAGACACAGCCTCTGTTTACATAAACCATCTTTGCTGCATTCATAAGCAAACCGCCGCTAGGGTTGCTTTTATTAACTCTTTATGCAAATACTGATTATGGACTAGGAGGTTCTCTGTCCAAAAGTCTACTGTTGTTTTTTACCTTCTACTCATTTTCTGTGCAGTGAGACCTTATATACACCTTTTGGAAGGCTTCCAATAATTATGGGGAAATACATCTCCTTTTGTAAAAATAGGGGATTTTAGGGTAATTTAAAGGAATTGTAAAGGCAGAAGGTGAATTTAGATAATAAAAAACTTGTGGCTTCAGATGGGACAGTAATTTTTGTCAGCAATATTTCTCAGGAAATGTATGAAGATGAATGGTTTGGCTTTTCAGATTGCTAGAATATTGCAGGAGTGTCTCATAGACCCTTGCTAGATAGTGAGATGGGGTGGGGTTTGTTATTGGTATTCCATTGTTCTATTGTTTCTGTCTACTTTGTGATAAACTTATTATGGGATGTATATGTGTATGTGGATTGGCTGCTAAGGGGGGGGGGGGGGGGTTGTCCCACAGAGTATAGCTCTTTGTGCATGTGTTTGAATAAACAGTTTGAGTTATATTTCACCCTCAATCTAGAGTCCTGTCTCTTATTGGGGGAATCTGCTACAAGGGACTGCTATGCTCTTCATACTCCCTTGAATAATCACTAAGCTCTTGTAAGAGTTTGTTCCTGCTTCACTCTCTGGGGAAAGAGAGGTTCACCCACTGGAACCTGGAGCCTTGTCGTAGGTCCAGGGTGGGTAGGAGACGGCTAGACCCCAACCAAACTGTGGCGGTTTGTGGGGTCTGAGGTGGATATGGTGTCTGGTGGAGTGCTTGGAGCCCTCGGGAAGCACTAGGAGCATCCGTCAACAGAGGTACCCAGTCAGGGTGACGGTTGATCCGTTACACCATCTCTATCCAGCGATGTTGCAGGATCCCCTCCTTATTAGCTGAGACAGCAGCGTGCAGCGATTGGCTCCCGTTGCTTTCAATCAAAGTCAGTCAGCCAATCATGAGAAAGAGGGGAGGGGGCCGGGTCACGGCTCCATGTCTGAATGGACACAGGGAGCTGTGACTTGGCTCAGATGCCCCCATAACAAGCTGCTTGCTGTGGGGGCACTCAACAGGAGGGAGGGGCCAGGAGCGCCGAGGAGGGACCCAAGAAGAGGAGGATATGGGCCACTCTGTGCAAAACCAACTGCACAGAGCGGGTAAGTATAACATGATTGTTATTTTAAAAAAAAACAAACTAGACTTTACAATCACTTTAAGAATTCTAAGTCCATACAAAAACCATAACCACAATGCAAACACAGACATATATCATGTATTCCATCTTCAA
The DNA here is from genome assembly GCF_965119305.1 of Pelophylax lessonae. Taxonomy (NCBI): domain Eukaryota; kingdom Metazoa; phylum Chordata; class Amphibia; order Anura; family Ranidae; genus Pelophylax; species Pelophylax lessonae. Next base: position 328,908,330 of record NC_138772.1, read on the forward strand.
AAATAAGAATCATAGAAACTGCATCCTTAAGCCATTTACTTATTTAAAAAAAAAAATAATCCTCATTAAAATAACATTTCTCTTTCGTTCATTGACGGACAAAGCTCCTGATTCTTCTTAGCCATTGGGTTATACTGCCCCCTACAGGAGTTAGGACACTAGGCAGGAAAAAGCTTGATTACGACTATGGGCAGTCCCAGGGGGTATACACCCACTCTCAGCTATAGGCACTCAGTTTTTTTCTGCCCAGTCAGGAATAAGGACCTAGTTCCTTGCTGGGATCTCTGGTCCTGGCTTTTTTTTTTTTCTTTTAAATATAATTTTTTCCTAACTTTGTTATTTTGTTCCTGTGAGAATCTACAATCAATTGCTGGACTGGACGACAGACTGGATAATCTAGATCCAGAGGGTCCTCCAAGTCAGGCCAGCGAGCGTGTGCAGACCACGGCTCCGCACTAGGTCGACCGTGACATAACCCCACAGGATGGGGTTGGCCTGCGACCCTGTTCCTGGTATAGTAAGTAGACTCCTGGAGGGTTTTGGGGTTTACGTGGGTTTACGTGTTCCCCTCTAGCCCCTTTAAAATTTCGGTGGTCACTGTGGGTCTTTCGGCCCCCCCCCCTCCCTGGGTGAGGTTATGAGCCGGCTGTTGCCACATGCTCTTAAGGGGGGCTGGTTGGAGTTGTTGCTGACCGGGTTTTTCCTGGTGCGCAACGGAGGGGGGGGGGGGGTATTTGAGCAGGGTTCCCTGCCACCCTGGGGGATGGTGACTAGGGCAGAGATGTCCTATGGGCTCCCTGCGATGGTTTTTGGGCTGGGGAAGTGGATAGTTACACACCTCATGCGGCTGAATCCTGCCAAAAATGTAGGCCATGGCTTTGCGGCCTACTAGTCGGAAACTACGTGAGGCGGCCCCTGTGAGGGTGGCTGAAGCCACTGTCTCCCGTTTGTGCATTCGCCCTCCCCTCCACTGCTCTTGGGTGGTCGGCTTCCCCGGGGCTCGCGTCCAAGCAGCTGGGTGCCCACAAAAATTTAGGCCACGGCTTTCTGTCTACTAGGACATGGCCGGCGGCCTACTAGGCCATGTAGCCGAGACGGGTGCCTCCATTGGGGGACAGCCCCTGGGCATTTAGCTGAAGCCCCCACTCTCCCTTCGGGCATCTGCCAGGCTGGGATGAGTGCATTTGTGTCTGGGCCTCCACAAAAATTTAGGCTTGCGACCTGCTAGGCCTTGTGGTCAGTCAGCTTGGCGCCTCCCTTGTAAGGGGTGGGGCTGTGGGGGCACTTCATTTTTTAATGACAGCCTTGTCACCATTATTGTGTGGGGCACCTGCCCCTTTGAGGGCTGCAGGACCATCAGGGAATCCTGCCTGCACGTCTGTGTCACGATGGGTGGCCCCCTTTTAAGGGGGCTATTTCTTATTATGTCCTTTATGGAGGCTCGGAGGGCAACCCCCTTGTTTTTTTGTGAGGTTCAGTAGGTCGTCCATTCGTGGGCTCTTGGTCAGCATCCCTTTTGCAGGATCGCAGTTGGTGGCTGTAACAGATCCCCAATACTTGAACCAAGTATTTCTGTCTTAAGTCCCCAGAATCTCAAGTGATGCAGTGACCTGGCCCCTCAATTCCCCCCAAACATTAGCCTGAGCTCAATGAAGGGTAAAACAAAAGACACTTAATTCACCAACTCACTTCCAATATATATCCAGTTTTAGGAGCTTGATTACATCATGCAAATGTATTGTATACAGAACATAATTAACATACCTGGCCATCTGGACAGAGACAATAGGTGAATGAGACTGCAACATTATCATAATTAGGTCAACAAACAACCAGCCCAAACATAGCCGAATACACATTCCTAGAAGTGTGAACACACTTCACCTCTAAACAGATAAAAGCAGAAGACATAGGTTCTCAGACTGCCCGTCTCCGTTTTCAACACACCTTATTATAACTGTCAGTACACATCCCCACAGTAGACGTCATTAGCATCTCTTTAGTCTCTCAATGTGTGGAGATGTCCTCTGCTGCAACAGGCAGCTTTAGGCCTGTAACATTGATCCCAGCCTGAGTCTGTATCTTGGGGTGATATGCAGCTTAGGCCCAAAGTCTGTGTCGCTTGGGGTGACAGGGACTTGAATTCAAAGTAACAGTACTCCAAGGGTCCCCCAGCATACACCCCCAACCAGAGCCGCGCTCCCCTACAAGCCAGGGCCGTAGTCCGTGGGCAGGAGGCTGGCCTTCACACTCCTCCAGTAACCCCTGACGAACGTCCCAGCAAATGGGCGTTCGTCACAGTGGCCTCCCCTGATTGTTATATATTGTATATAGTGACCCTACTGGGTCTGCATCCATGCACTCTCAGTGCTCAGAGAGTGAGTATGATTCCTCTGCTTCTCTGGCCATGCATGAAAAGGCACTGGTGGATGCACTGTTTGTGTCAGTGCGTGATTAATGTTCTGGAAATCCGAGCAATTAGCCTTTGTCTGACTCATTGGAAAATTCATCTTCAGGGGTGTCCGGTACGAATTCATTTGGACAATGCCTTGGTCTATATTAGTCACCAAGGGGGCACAAGTAGTGTCCTGGTGGCATTCTAAGGTGGGCTAACCGATTGGTTACAGCCCCCTCAAATTTCTGACACAACTTCTGTGCAGGATCAAAGCAGAAGGGATTTAGTCTAGACTGACCTCTCTGGTCTATGTACGCCGATTGGGTATGACTGGTCGCCGGTGCTCCTTGGGGACTTCCTCTCAGGGAGGATCTGCTGTCCCTAGGACCAATCTTCCATATTATTAAAAAAGAATAGCGCGCAAATGCAAAAGAAATTACTACCAAATCTGAAGAGAGTCCATAAATAAAAATGGGGGTTTGGTCCCACCATATGGCCATATCGTGCTCAAGCCCACTACTGCGTCAAAGTACCCCATTATCAGTGGGTCCTACACTATCCATGAAAAAGAGATGAATCCAGCCTTTCTAACCCTTGGAGATAATACTCCTTGCTGGGAAAAATGTGCAAATGCACTACAGGGGACTCCTCCTATATCCACTTGATGGTGGACACTGGTTGAGTACAGGTGTATGTGGGGGGTGGGGAGGGCTGCTCAACCTCGATAGTCTGGTCAGACCGAATACATAATAAACAGGCAAAAAATTTGGGGGAGCATACCCATGTATTTCCAAAGCTGCTGCAGCTATGAACCAAAAGACATGTATATTAAAAAAGAATAGCGCGCAAATGCAAAAGAAATTACTACCAAATCTGAAGAGAGTCCATAAATAAAAATGGGGGTTTGGTCCCACCATATGGCCATATCGTGCTCAAGCCCACTACTGCGTCAAAGTACCCCATTATCAGTGGGTCCTACACTATCCATGAAAAAGAGATGAATCCAGCCTTTCTAACCCTTGGAGATAATACTCCTTGCTGGGAAAAATGTGCAAATGCACTACAGGGGACTCCTCCTATATCCACTTGATGGTGGACACTGATTGAGTACAGGTGTATGTGGGGGGTGGGGAGGGCTGCTCAACCTCGATAGTCTGGTCAGACCGAATACATAATAAACAGGCAAAAAATTTGGGGGAGCATACCCATGTATTTCCAAAGCTGCTGCAGCTATGAACCAAAAGACATGTATATTAAAAAAGAATAGCGCGCAAATGCAAAAGAAATTACTACCAAATCTGAAGAGAGTCCATAAATAAAAATGGGGGTTTGGTCCCACCATATGGCCATATCGTGCTCAAGCCCACTACTGCGTCAAAGTACCCCATTATCAGTGGGTCCTACACTATCCATGAAAAAGAGATGAATCCAGCCTTTCTAACCCTTGGAGATAATACTCCTTGCTGGGAAAAATGTGCAAATGCACTACAGGGGACTCCTCCTATATCCACTTGATGGTGGACACTGATTGAGTACAGGTGTATGTGGGGGGTGGGGAGGGCTGCTCAACCTCGATAGTCTGGTCAGACCGAATACATAATAAACAGGCAAAAAATTTGGGGGAGCATACCCATGTATTTCCAAAGCTGCTGCAGCTATGAACCAAAAGACATGTATATTAAAAAAGAATAGCGCGCAAATGCAAAAGAAATTACTACCAAATCTGAAGAGAGTCCATAAATAAAAATGGGGGTTTGGTCCCACCATATGGCCATATCGTGCTCAAGCCCACTACTGCGTCAAAGTACCCCATTATCAGTGGGTCCTACACTATCCATGAAAAAGAGATGAATCCAGCCTTTCTAACCCTTGGAGATAATACTCCTTGCTGGGAAAAATGTGCAAATGCACTACAGGGGACTCCTCCTATATCCACTTGATGGTGGACACTGATTGAGTACAGGTGTATGTGGGGGGTGGGGAGGGCTGCTCAACCTCGATAGTCTGGTCAGACCGAATACATAATAAACAGGCAAAAAATTTGGGGGAGCATATCCATGTATTTCCAAAGCTGCTGCAGCTATGAACCAAAAGACATGAATATTAAAAAAGAATAGCGCGCAAATGCAAAAGAAATTACTACCAAATCTGAAGAGAGTCCATAAATAAAAATGGGGGTTTGGTCCCACCATATGGCCATATTGTGCTCAAGCCCACTACTGCGTCAAAGTACCCCATTATCAGTGGGTCCTACACTATCCATGAAAAAGAGATGAATCCAGCCTTTCTAACCCTTGGAGATAATACTCCTTGCTGGGAAAAATGTGCAAATGCACTACAGGGGACTCCTCCTATATCCACTTGATGGTGGACACTGATTGAGTACAGGTGTATGTGGGGGGTGGGGAGGGCTGCTCAACCTCGATAGTCTGGTCAGACAGAATACATAATAAACAGGCAAAACATTTGGGGGAGCATACCCATGTATTTCCAAAGCTGCTGCAGCTATGAACCAAAAGACATGTATATTAAAAAAGAATAGCGCGCAAATGCAAAAGAAATTACTACCAAATCTGAAGAGAGTCCATAAATAAAAATGGGGGTTTGGTCCCACCATATGGCCATATCGTGCTCAAGCCCACTACTGCGTCAAAGTACCCCATTATCAGTGGGTCCTACACTATCCATGAAAAAGAGATGAATCCAGCCTTTCTAACCTTCCATATTGTTTAACAGTCGCTGGCTTTGATGGCTTGGCTGTTGAACGCCAGGTGTTGAAGGATGGAGGTTTGTCTGGGTGGATCGGATTCACAAGGATAAGGTGGTGCTTCACCCCTGTTGGTTAGTCCTTCCTTAGGTGGTCTCTCACTGTCATTTGAATGAAGACATAGTGTTGCCTTCCCAGTGTCCCAGGCAAAACTTCCAAAGGAAATTACCTTGCATGCCTTTGGATGTGGTCCGGACAATTAGGGTGTACCTGGCAGCTACGGAGTCTTTTAGGAAGTCAGACTCTCTATTTGTGCACACGGACGGACCTCACAAAGGGTTGTCCGCTTCTTCTGCGACCATTTCCAGATGGATCAGACAGACAGTGGTTTAGGCCTGTTGCATCAGGGGTCAGGTTCCTCCTTTCCCTGTCAAGGGGCACTCTACTAGGGCACTTCGTGTCTCCTGGGCTTCCGTCATCAAGTGTCAGTGACGCAGGTTTGCAAGGCGGCTACCTGGTCATCGGTGCACACTTTTACAAAATTTTTAAAAAGTGAATGTGTTGGCATCTGCGGATGCTTCTTCTGGCCACAAGGTTTTGCTAGCTGCTGCTGGGAGGACCTGGTCCTCTTTGAGGGTTTATTGTTTTTTTTTTTTTCTTCAGGTGAGCTCCAGTTTTTTATGGTTGAGCTCCATGTTACCTGGTTGGCTATGGTTAGCCTTAGGCATGGTTTTCTGCTTTTTTTCCAACTCCTCATGTTTAACACTGCTTTGGGACATCCCAATGGTTAAGAAGAATCAGGAGCTGTGTCCGTCAATGAATGAAAGAGAAAATGGGATTTTTGACTTAACGTAAAATCCATTTCTCTGATGTTCATTGACGGACACAGCACCCACCCCTCTGTGGAGTTGGCTTTCTTCTGACACTGCTTGTAACAAAACTGAGTGCCTATAGCTGACAGTGGGTGTACACCCCCTGGGACTGCCCATAGGCGTAGTCAAGCTTTTTCCTGCCTAGTGTCCTACTCCTGTAGGGGGCGAGTAACCCAATGGTTAAGAAGAATCAGAAGCTGTGTCCATCAATGAACATCAGAGAAATGTATTTTACAGTAAGTCAAAAATCCCATTTTTTTGTATACCCACACAATCTGTATGTAACCGGTCAACTCAAATGGAATGTATAGCTCACAGTAGTGTTTCAGTAACATATTGCTTGAATCTTAGGGGTTAATTCACTAAGCTTTATGGCATGCAGTAAGAGTATCAAGTTAGTAATTTGCCTAAATGATCACATGCGGTAAATAAAGTCCAATTCATTTAAAAAAATAATAATAACGATTTTGCGGTAAACAACGAAAAAAATTTTTGTGGGGGAAAAATTCGCAAAAAAATAAAATAGCGTATACAATTGCGATACAAGTCATATTGTAGTTGAATGGTATTAACAATTACCTTTCCTTTTTAATCTGTAGCCGCTGTAATTTTCTGAAAATGCAATGCAATGTGGCTACCTGATGTTGTTTTCAAAAGGGGCAATGATCCGATTCCCACCAAAACACTCCTCCATCCCAAAATATATACACAAACAAGAGAAATTGGCCCACGGGACTTTGTGTGAGGTACGTGTTGGTGGCTGGAAAGAATTGAATTACACAGTCGATAAAAGCAATATTGTGATTTTATTGCATAATATGCACAGGTTGTAAAAAACAATTAATAACATGTGCTCAATGGCGCATGCTGTAGCTCAAAAGGCTATATGTAGGAAATAAACAACACGGGCATTTGTAAATAACATGTTGGCAAAAATCTTGGTGTAACCACTCATTGATACATATAACATAATAAGATAACATGACAGTTGAATATGACATTGTGAACTGACGCGTTTCGGGAGCAATCTCCCTTCTTCAGAGATCAGTATATTCAGTGTGTATCTAAAAAAGAACATTGTAGTCAAGATATGCAATATTATTATGATTTTCAAAAATTTCCGTCAAAAGATGGAAACTAGATGGAGTGTGCAATACTCACAACTCAATGAGACTTAGATGGGATAATGGGGATTCCTGTGTGACAGCGGCGTGTTGTATCTGACCCGGGAGCTGAAGGATCCCAAAATGGCAGCCAGAAGTACGGATACTTGGTAGGTGAGTGGTGAGTGTGGAAAAACAGAAAAGGAAACAGAAGCACCTTCCAACCTGTCATGTAAAAATATGTAGTAGTAAGGGGGTAGCCATTGCTTACAATTAAAAATATCAGACATGGTGTGCATGAAATAAAAAGGGTTAGTGTGGGAGGAAGAAGGAGATCCCCAGTGGAAAATGTGGTGAAGAGTGGAAATTGCCCTGAGTGAAAGAGAAGAAGTGAAGAAGTGTGAACAGTGTGTCAAGCCAGGTAAAGTGGAAGAGGAATAAGGTGGGGATGTGAAGCAGTTGAGCCGAAAGGCGGTGAGAAAAGAAAAGGGGGTCTGTAGGAGAGAAATGATGGAAAGATAGCTCAGTGACTGACCTACCAATTAGATCCGAAGCCGACAGCACAGATGGGGTCCTAGCGTCATGTATTGATCTCTCTATGCCCGCTACATGACGCTAGGACCCCATCAGTGCTGTCGGCTTCGGATCTAATTGGTAGGTCAGTCACTGAGCTATCTTTCCATCATTTCTCTCCTACAGACCCCCTTTTCTTTTCTCACCGCCTTTCGGCTCAACTGCTTCACATCCCCACCTTATTCCTCTTCCACTTTACCTGGCTTGACACACTGTTCACACTTCTTCACTTCTTCTCTTTCACTCACGGCAATTTCCACTCTTCACCACATTTTCCACTGGGGATCTCCTTCTTCCTCCCACACTAACCCTTTTTATTTCATGCACACCATGTCTGATATTTTTAATTGTAAGCAATGGCTACCCCCTTACTACTACATATTTTTACATGACAGGTTGGAAGGTGCTTCTGTTTCCTTTTCTGTTTTTCCACACTCACCACTCACCTACCAAGTATCCGTACTTCTGGCTGCCATTTTGGGATCCTTCAGCTCCCGGGTCAGATACAACACGCCGCTGTCACACAGGAATCCCCATTATCCCATCTAAGTCTCATTGAGTTGTGAGTATCGCACACTCCATCTAGTTTCCATCTTTTGACGGAAATTTTTGAAAATCATAATAATATTGCATATCTTGACTACAATGTTCTTTTTTAGATACACACTGAATATACTGATCTCTGAAGAAGGGAGATTGCTCCCGAAACGCGTCAGTTCACAATGTCATATTCAACTGTCATGTTATCTTATTATGTTATATGTATCAATGAGTGGTTACACCAAGATTTTTGCCAACATGTTATTTACAAATGCCCGTGTTGTTTATTTCCTACATATAGCCTTTTGAGCTACAGCATGCGCCATTGAGCACATGTTATTAATTGTTTTTTACAACCTGTGCATATTATGCAATAAAATCACAATATTGCTTTTATCGACTGTGTAATTCAATTCTTTCCAGCCACCAACACGTACCTCACACAAAGTCCCGTGGGCCAATTTCTCTTGTTTGTGACCTGATGTTGTTTTGTACACAGAATTTGTACTGAACACACCCCAGAAACATAATTTCCTGCTTGTGTGATTGGCTCACTGATTTTCCCAGAAGTCTGCCTAAGATACAAGTCAGATTTAAGGCATCCCCTGGAACAAAAATTTCATTTTTGGTGAGATAATCCCAATAGGAACATGTCAAAAGGGATGCAAGCCCAGCAGTTTTCCTCATTAGTGCTCTGCAGGTGCAGGGCTGATTGATTATTATGACACCACTCCCATTAGACCCACTCAGCACTGGGGAACAAACAGGGATTTCTTCAGAATAACATAAGGTAGGAATCTGCAACAAAGTTTGTTATACTCCTTGCAATGTACAGAGATGACTCAAAGGGAAATGTTTTTTTTCCAACAAAAGTGGAGTTACGCTTTAAGTCCACTTCACAAACGAAACAGGATCTAAAAAAAGGTGCGATATTTAACACCACCTTTTTGGTAGCGATAACCAGTGCGGTGCCAGAAAGAGGGGCCTATTCAAACCCTCCGAAAAGGGCAATCCACCCAGGAGAGCCTAATTCAACCCACAGAAGAACCACAAAAAAGGAACCTAATTCCACCCACAGAACACCCACAGGAAGGGGTGCAATAATATCCTCAGAGGACCCACAGCAAGTTAACAGTATTCCACCAGCAGTGGACACACAAAAATGTGGCATTATACATCACAAGTACACAAGTATTTTTATTTTTTTATTAAATAAAAAGGGCATGATATGCAGTCCAAATTAAATGCAAACATTGGCTGAAATATAACATCAAAAACTAACTTAAAAAAAATAAATAATACATTTTATTTTTAAGTAAACGTTTAGAAAAGTGCAACAATAGAGTATGTCAACCATGACAATTATTCCAGCTAGAAGTGACCCCTTGGAGTGGCCACTGTATTACTTTTGGTTATATACACCCTTACAACATGTGAAACTTTGATAGGGACATGAAAAATAAATAAAAATGTTTAAAAAAATGTAGTCAATTTTCTTTAGTTTCCACAATATAAACATAGGCAGAGACACAGAATTGGGTCAAAAACATAGAAAAGAGCACTTTTAACAGCTCTAGCAGGCCATACAGTTACAAAAAAAACAAATTTTTATGAATGTATGGCTTGATGGATTTGGTAGCTTGAATTACTAAGCATCAGGAGACATACATTTGAGAAGGTAGTTCATATTTCAATTCCTTCAAATACAGATTACTGTAAAAAATGTTAGATTAAAAATAGTTTTTTGCAAAAGACAAATAAAAAACATGTTAAAACGTAAAGTTATAAGGAAATAACCTTAAACAACCCTTAACTACTGACATGTGCGATAAATTACCACATGACACACAATCACAAAAATACCACATTTGTTATTTAACCACTTAAGGACCAGAAGGTTTTACCCCCTTAATGACCAGGCCATCTTTTTTGATACAGCACTTCATTACTTTAACCTCTTCTGGACCGCCCGCCGCCTTTTTACTGCGGCAGGGCAGCCCTCCTGCGCAAACCGACGTAGACCTATCTCGGTCGCGCGCCTGCAGCTAGGGGGCGAGCACGCTCCCGCCCCCACTCGGCAGCGGGGAAGCCGATGTATGGGGCAGGCGGCTCCGATTGCCACCTGACACCCGTGATCGCTCCCCGCTGAGAGAGAAGAACGGTCAGCTGTTGTCCGTTCTTCTCCCTGGAATAATCATAGAGCCCATGTGATCCTTCTATATAGGATCACAGGTCTCTATGATCATTTCACAAGCCCCTCCCCCACACAGTTAGAATCACTCCCCTAGGCTCACATTTAACCCCTTGATCATCCACAATGTTAACCCCTTCCCTGGCAGTGTCATTATTACAGTAACAGTGCATATTTTTAGCACTGATTACTGTAGTAATGTCACTGGTCCCCCCAAAAGTGTCAAAAATGTCAGTTAGGGGGTCTGATCTATCCACCACAATGTCGCAGTCCTGCTAAAAATTGCAGGTCGCCACAATAAAAATTACATAAATCTTTGCCGTACTTAGTAGACGCGATAACTTTTGCGCAAGCCAATCAAAATACGGTTATTGCGATTCTTTTTATCAAAAATATGTAACAGAAAACACATTGGCCTAAAATGTTAAAAAATTTTGATTTCAAATTTTTTTTTTTTGAGAATGTTATATAGCAGAAAGTGAAAAATATTGTTTTTTCTCAGAGCTGTCGCTCTTTTTTTGTTTATATCGCAAAAAAAAAAAAAAAAAAAAAATTGCAGAGGTGATCAAATACCACCAAAAGAAAGCTCTATTTGTGGAAAAAAAAGGACATCAATTTTATCTGGGTAAAGTGTCTCACGACCGCGCAATTGTCCATTAAAATAACGCAGTGGCGAATTGCAAAATATGGCCTGGTCATTAAGGGGGGAAAATCTTCCGGTCCAGAAGTGGTTAACTGACAATTGCGTGGTCGTACCCAAAAATAAATTATGTCCTTTTTTTCCCCACAAATATAGCTTTATTTTGGTGGCATTTGATCACCTCTGCTGTTTTTATTTTTGCGCTATAAATAAAAAAAAGTGCAACAATTCTGAGAAAAAAATGCTTTTTACTTTTTGCTATAAAATATTCCCAATAAAAAAAAATTAAAAAAATCAAATTTTTTCATCAATTTAGGCCAATGTGTATTCTGCTACAAATCTTTGGTAAAAAAAAAATCCCAATAAGTGTATATTGATTGGTTTGCGCAAATGTTATCACGTCTACAAACTAGGGGAAAGATTTATGTCCTTTTTATTTTTTACATTTTTTTTTTACTAGTAATGGCAGTGATCAACATTTTTTAGCGGGACTGCGACATTGCGACTGACAGATCGGACACCTAACTGACACTTTTGGGGGGGGACCAGTGGCTTTACTACAGTAATCAGTGCTAAAAATATGCACTGTTACTGTACTAACGATACTGGCAGGTAAGGGGTTAACACCAGGGGCGATCAAAGGGTTGAATGTGTGCCTAGGGGATGCCTTCTAACTGTGTGGGGGATTTTCTTACTGGATGAACAGAGACCTGTGTTCCTAAATAGGAGGAACACAGGATCCCTGTGTTCATCACTGACAGAACAGCGGTGTGCCGTGTTTATTTTGGCAGAGCGCTGTTCTGTCTACACAGGGAGTAATTGCGGGTGCCCGCCAGACATCTCCTCCGCCGGACCCGCTGATTGGCTCCCCCTCTAGCCAATGGGCACTTGCGCGCTTGCCCCCACTAACTGCTACACGAAACGACGTACAGGTAGGTCGTTTCGCGTAACAGAGACTGGTCGGCAAGTGGTTAACGCTAAATTCCTAGTGAATTGAACTTTCACCACTGATTTACTGCATTCATTCTTTTACTGTATTTTATTTGCCGTTATTTATCTCTTAGTGAATTGACCCCTTAATCCTGTTTGTGGACCCTTAGTTTTCAGTATATTTAATAGGCCGATAGTGCTTGTGGGATATACCGTAATTGCCGTTGTTCAAAAGGAATCACTAGATATGATTCCGGCAAACCGTGGATTTTGCTTCATAGTGTGACATATGCTGGGAATGTTCAAATATGCAATCATCCAAAGGCTACTCTGGTAATGGAGTTATCAAATAATCCTATATGTACAATGTCTATGCTCAACTGAATATTACCATACACCTACACTGTGCAATTCCTCAACATGTCATTTACAATGAAATGCAAGCAAAAGGCACATAACATCCCATATTTGGAGTTCAGAATATAAGCATCCAGCAATTACAGCCCTCCTGTGTCATATCAGGAGTCCTAGACTTGTTGATAATGGGCACAGCAGACGTACTTGTTCAGCAGTAACCTGTCAGGAAGTGCACCAGACAGTCAGTAAATATCTTTATCAGGCTGATAGCGGAATCTTATACAAAACATACAAAATACATAATTAAAATGTAAAAAAAAAAATCCACTGAGGAACTCTAAAGCCAGCGGGTTTGAACGAAAAAAACTGTCAGCTCCGGTCGGAGCTGCTGTACTAACTATGCAAAGTTAGTATAGTGATCTCCCCCACTGAGCTATCGTGTTCTGACAGGGGGAGGCTCCGATCAGCGTTCTCTGCCATTGGCCGAATGTCGGCCGTTTTTATTTGAACCGCCAAATGTCTCCTCTCATTCGTCCCATGTGTACCCAGCTTCAGGCCTCACTAGGGCTCTTCGTGTTTTTCTCCTGGCAGAAGGAAGCTGCAAAAATGCTCCTTTTTTCAAGCACATCTAGGTCCTCAAGCACTTGGGCATTTATTTAATTGGCCAGAATGTTAATCTATTATGGCCATAGAAATGAGAAAATGCTCAAGCAAGTGTCTAGTGTTAATGCACAGGGCCGCTGATAGGGGGGGGGGGACCAGCCCTCTTGTAGGGGGCCCGAGCACACAGGGGGGCCCACACAGAGAGGGGGATTAGTGATGGACAACAATTACAGAAATCTTCCTCCAGCACCTGAATCTGATCTGTCCCTCTCCCTGCTATAAGCTTTTATCTGTTGAGAAAGAGACAGTCATCCCTCACTAATCCCCCTCCCTTGTGTGGGCCCCCCCCCTCCCAGCACTTATCTCTGCTCAGGAGTTTATTTGTAAATTGTAACTTTGTTTCTCTCTCTCTGTCTCTCTGATCACTGAGCTCCAACTGCCCAGCCTGTATATTTTTCTCATCTCATCTTCTTTTTTATTTAACATAGTTTTTTTTTTTTTTTAGATTTAGTAGGAATTATGCGAGATATGTTATATTTGTGTCTGATAATAGTGATTTTGTTGTAATTTTAGCTAAATATATCTTTAATATTTTCTTGAGGGGGCCCTGCCAGGTAGTCTGTATGGGGCCCCGCGATTTCTAACAGAAGCCCTGTTAATGCACATTCAAAGTGAAGAAATGTCATCAGCATGCCAAGGATTCATCGGAAGGGTCTAAAGATTTATTATGTGGTCACATGGTAAATATACAGCAACTTTTCGGTGCCTCGCAGGGCCCCTTGGTCAGGCAAGTGGTCATTGCAGCACCCAGCAATACTGATCACCCGTTTTTCTTTAATGTGTGCGTGGGGAATATTGCGCCTCTAATGCACATATAGACGCGTTTACCCATGTTTAGGCTCCTCAGGTGTTATTTATGCTCTAAAAGCTCCTCTCCTGAAATCACAAGTGATTGTTTTTTTTTTTTTTTGCCGCTAAACGTAAACTTGAATCAGCTTTAAGGCCCAAGAATTCAAGGCTATCATTATTTTGGTTTGTCCTGAAGTAGAAACATTTTCCACATTTTTGGTCTGGAACTACACAGATACACTATATTACTGAAACTGCACAGAGTTTTGACCTCAACCCGATAGAACTCCTTTGGGAAGAATAGGAGCGGAGACTACGAGCCAGGCCTACTTGTCTAACATCAGTGCCTGACCTCACAAATGCGCTTCTGGAAGGATGATCAAACATTCCCATAGACACACTCCTAAACCTTGTGGACATCCTTCCCAGAACAGTTGAAGCTGGTATAGCTGCAAAGGGTGGGCCAACGCAATATTGAACCCTTCAGACTAAGACTGGGATGCAATTAAAGTTCATGTGCCTTGTAAAGGCAGGCGCCCCAATACTTTTGGTTGTATAGTCGATATCTTAGCAAAGACCTGGACCTGATACACAAAATACTGCACGAAGAAAAGTTCCTGCCGAATATGGACTATATCATACATTCAAGACATTTACATGCCTTTGTTTCTAATCGCATTCATGCTTCACTCCTTGAAGATATCATGCTGTATAACATTGTGACTTGCTACATTCACTGTATACTGTGAAAGGTGGCTTACTTTTTTTCGCTCCCTCTAAATACCATTACAGTACTTTGTTAAAATTAAAAAAAAAAGTCCATCATAAAAAAATAAAAAAAATGTCCGTTATATTTAGCTTTGAAGTTCTGAACTGAACCCAGGCAGATTTGTTAATCCCTACCTTTGATGAATATATTGAATGAAGATAAAAATCTAAAAATCCATGACAAGCATTAGTAGCCAGTACTGACATATTCAGTTACATGTGGTCAGCTGGCAAAAGGCACAGTAATAATCTCCATTTTCCATAGGACCAAATACAAATAAGGACATTAGTAGCTTTGCCATATCTGAGTAGACCTAAGAAACGATGGTTTGACAAAAGACTGTTATACCGTATAATTACATGAATTCTTCAGACACACAAAAGAATGGGATAGTTATGAAAACCTGTCCCTGGTATTTAAAATAGACTTGTAGAATCTCTTATTGTATGGGGAAATGAGGAGCAACCAAAATATCTGTGTAAAGCCCTGTACCCATAATTGTAAAAGACTAGGAGAACTGTGAGTCACAACTACCTTTACAAAATGAGGTGTAGGGCCCGATATGCTTACATTTTCTACTGGATGACAGTGATGTCTTAATAGGATGACAAGTCTAAAGCAAATATAAAAAGTGAGATCTGAAGTGCATATGGTCAGTTGTGGTTAAGGCAAAAGATTGTTGTGTTTTTGGGAGCTCAGTTAAATTGTAAAGAACATATAGGCTTCTGTGTTCCGGGAGTATACCAAAGTATGTAAAACATCAGTGTAAGATCTTTCTTAATCTAATCTACAGTATAACATATTTGATGAAAGGGAAGTTGAAGTAGGAAGTTTATAGAACATGGGTTCCAGTATTCAACAGTATATGTCCCCCTACTTTCAGAAGCAAAAAAACATGGATTCACTGTAGAAAAATATTTACCAAGTTTGTGGTTGGGTCCTTCAGGTCAGTTACAGAAGAAATTCAAAAGATTCCTAGAATATAGAGTTTATGCAGATTATTACAACTATGATAATATAAAGGATTTATATAGTGCCAACAGTTTGTGCAGCGCTTTACAGCATGAGGGCAGACTGTATGGTTACAATAAAATTCAATACAGGAGGAATCAGAGGGCCATACTCGTTAGAGTTTACAATCTAAAAGGGGGGGGGGCAAGTGATACAAAAGGTAATAACTGTGGGGTATGGTCTGATGGAGAAAATCAAAGTATAGTTGTTAGGTGGAGGCAGGATAGGCTTCTCTAAAGAGGAACGTTTTCAGGGATTGCCTGAAAATGGAAAGTGTTGGAGATGGTCGGACAAATTGGGGTAGGGAATTTCAAAGGATGGAAGAGGCTCAGGAGAAGATCTGAAGGCTAGCATAGGAGGTGACAAGGAAACTAGAAAGCAGGAGATCTTGGGAGAACGATTTGGTTGGTATTTTGAGACTAGGTTAGTGATGTAGCTGGGGGCCAATTTGTGGCTGGATTTGTAAGTTATTGTTATTATTTTGAATTCAATTTGTTGTGGCAGCCAATGGAGAGATTGGCAGAGAGGGTTAGCAGACCCTGAGTAGTTTGTTAGGTGGATGAGTCTGGCAGCAGCATTCACGATGGACTGAATAGGGGATAGCCTATTTAGAGGTAAGCCAATGAGGTAGAAGTTGCAGTAGTCAAGGAGAGCTAACCAGAGAGTGGATTAGGAGCTTTGTGGATGCCTTGGTTAGGAAAGGGTGTATTTTGAAGATGTTGCGGAGGTTGAGAAGGCAAGCTTTGGAATATTGGATGTGGGGCCAAAAGGAGAGTACAGAGTCTAGGATCACACCTAGCACCCTGGCATGCGGGGGTGGGTTGATGATTGTGCCATTGATCTTGACAGAGAATACATGGGAAGGGACACGAAGGGGAGGAAATGTTATTAGCTCAGTTTTGGACAGGTTGAGTTTGAGGAAGTGGTGTAACATCCAGACTGAGTCGCTTAGTAAATTAAAGATGCGTGAGGAGACTGATGTTGTGAGCTGAAGGGTAGAGAGATAGATTTGAGTGTCGTCATGTAAAAAAATAATATTAAAAGTCATAGGAGGCTATCAGCTGACCCAGGGAGGAGGTGTAGATCGAGAATAGGAGAGGTCCAAGAACAGAACCTAGGGGGACCCCAATGTAGAATGGAAGAGGAGAAGAGGAAGTAGAATTATAAGGGACAGTGAAGGTGCGGTGGGATAGGTAGAATGAGAGCCAACAAAGAGCACAGTCACAGAGACCAAAGGAGTAAAGTTTTTTGAACAGAATGGGGTGGTCAACCATATTAAAGGCACCAGAAAGGTCCAAAAGTAGGAGTGCAGAATAGTGTCAATTGGTTTTTGCTGCTAGTAAATTGTGAGTTTAAGGAGAGCAGTTTTTTGTGGAGCGTTAATGGGCAAAATCCAGACTGAAGGGGAAAAAGAAGGTTACTCCTAATGAGGTGATCACTCAGTTGGTTTTAGAACAGACATTCAAGGAGTTCAGGGGAAAAGAGGAGCATAGGGATAGGACGTAGGTTGTTAAGATTGGTGGGGTCTAAGGAAAGAGAGATTGAAGATGTGGGTTTGAGAGTGTAGGATAGAATCAGAGGGTGACCGCAGTATTAGAGTAGGAACGGGGTCCAGGGGGCAGGTGGTTAGATGGGCGTTAGAAATAAGTTTAGAAACCTTGTCTATAGTAGTAGGGTTTGAATAAGGGAAGTGTTGATTGTACCTGTGGACATGGAGTGTTAAATGGGGCGGGGGGGGGGGCATGATATCTGTAGAGTGGAGATTTCATCACAAATGGAATCAATCCTATTTTTTGAAGTGAAGCTAAACTAACTCCTGAGCAGTAAATGAGTTACTGTGGTGGAGGCAGTGGAGGACAAAGTATAGAGTTAAAGATGGAGAAGAGTTGACAGGGACTGGATGAGAAGGCATTAATGAGAGTGATGAAACTGGTCTGCTTGGTAGTTTGGAGGCAAGAATTGTGTTGTTGGAGTGCAGATATGTATTGGTTGAAGTCTTTGTGAAACTTAGTCTTACACCACAGAGGCTCAAGGGTGCGGCTACGTTTTCTGAGACTTCTGGTGTCATCTGTTTGCCAGGATTGTAGGGGTTGGGGTTTTTTTCTGTGTGTAGTGAGCAGAATGCACTTGTCCAGGGCAGAGTACAGGGAGCTATTGTAAACAGAAGTTACTAGACTTGGGCAGAACAGGGAAGAGATTTGGCTATAGAGGTGGTCAGTAGCAGAATACAGAAGAAAAGGGTTGAAGTGATGAAGGTTTCTACGGTAAATTGTTACGTGGTTGGAGAGGTGGTGGAAGATAGGGGAAGAGCAAAACTAATATGAAGATGATAATAGAGAGGAAAAGGATTGTTGGAGATGTTGCATGGCATGCACAGGTAGCAGAATACAAGGTTGAGGATATTGCCATCAGAGTGAGTAGAAAATGAAACACTCAAAGTCTCTTCAGCCTAAAAAATCTATTTTATTTTTTCCCTAGCAATATTTTATTTTGTATAAAATGCCTGTGGCACATAGGCATGAAAATGGAGCTGTGTGCCAGTGATGATTTAACTACTCTGCACACGTACTAGAGTTCTAGCATCAGTGGCTGCCCAATGGCCAAAGAGGAAGGTTGTAACAGCAGAGAGAATGGTTTCAGCAACAGCAAGTGGGGACCTGCCAGGACTGACGTGGTTGCAAATTTGTAAATGTGTCAAAATATGCAAATGTTCTGTGCCCATTATGACAAGACCCCCCTAAACAGATTGAGCAAAGTTTTGCTTTAAGACCAGCTGTGGAGTGATGTTGTACTGGAAGGCAAGACAAGGATCAGTCATTGATACCCACCGTGCAACCCAAACATACTAAACACATACAGCCATTACTTCTTATACCCATCTTAGGGGAGAAGATCAGCTGGCAGACATTTGTCTAGCTGATGGCAGATCTGAATCTTCTGTCCAACAGTCTTTGTTTCCTTGGGCTTCTCACCCATTCCCTGCATATGACTTCACTCTGACAGTTTTTCCTTCCTTCCCAGTGCTATCACTGTTTGCACTAAACTTGGTCATGTGAGGAGATGTAAATTTCCTTTCACTCTCATTTCATGTGTTTCTATATTGTACCTCAAATGTATCATAAGCCTTGGATATAAATGTGGGAAGGATTTTGATGCAAAATAAAGTAATACTCTGCAGTTTTGTTGTAGTATATGGCTATACCAGTGATTTTTTTAATGCTAAAGAGAGCCCACTTATCAGCTTTACATACATGTGAATGGGTTTACTGTATCACCAAATATGAGCAAATTGATTTATAATGCTTGAGGTTTGTTGTAGACCAGGCTTTCTGATTTGTTGGTAGAAGATATACATAAACATAGCCAATTTGCTAAATCTGATACCTTTTTACTGTTTACCATATGAAAAATAATTAATAAATGCCCCTTTGCAAATGGCACTCCAGCTTTACGGACTGGTTCCCCAAGGACTGTGAGCATGCAGTCTTCCCTGACATGTTGAAATCAATCTATATGCACCTCAATGCTGGATGGATGCTTCAAGAGGGAACTCTTTCACTGCTTAAGACCTCATTTATTTACATTCCAGAAACTCCAGCAGAACAACTTAGATCCCCTATATTATGCAGAGCTTGGCACAGTGAAGCTTCTGAGAGATATGAGCGTTTTACCCTACTAACACCCAGCTGAAATATTAATTTTGGTCAGGCTAACTCTTTAATAATGCAAACAATGCATCTGTCTTTGATACTTGGCCTCCTTAGAATAGAGAACCTTGTGTAACCTCCAACCCCAACCACACACATATACACATACACATCTGTGGCTTTTTACTCATACAATATTTCAAATGTCAACTTACTGTGGAGCTGACCTCATCTGACACAGCAATACACATTATGGTCAATGTGTTTAACCTAACAGTAAAAAACCCATATTTTACTTGAAGCTGGGAGATTTTGGAACTTTAAATGTCGTGTTCCACTCCCTTCTTGCTGTTTTCCCAGCCCATTCGTCATGCTTTCCTTGTATGTATCAATGTCTTTTAAATTTGCAAATTTTGTGCATATTTAACAGCAAAGCATCTTGCTTTAGCTCACCACAGGTCCCTTTCTGTTCCATAATTACATCACCAGATCAATTAAGTTCAAGTTTTGTACTGAAATCCATAGCTCACATGCTGTGCTGCGAGTCTCTTCTTGAAGTCAATGATTGCATAATGTCAGCGCTTTGGTTAAATGTTTCCCTGTTTTGTAACCCAAATTTCCCACTGGGAAATCCAGTTTCACTTTGACTAGATAAGCTATATTATATGAAACAATGCCAGTATTTAATTATTGCTATTAACTCTGCCATATGGCTAGGTTTTTTTTTTATTTCCATAGGGAACCATTTTTGTTTAAATTAATCCTAAAACTTAGGAAAATTATACTGGCTTGTTAATTCTGGGAGTGCAAAGAGCAATGACAATAGGCGGTAACCTGGAGCATACAATCACATTTCAGCCAGTTACGGCAGCATACATAAGCTATATAATATAGTATAGTGGCAGTAATTATACAGTATGTCTTCTAGTAAACAAAAAAGAACAGGAGTGGTAATAAAATTCTCTTTCTGGTTCATGTTCTAGGAGAAAAAAAAGAAAACCTGAAAAAGGTGTGGTGGGAAACTCGCAGTAGAAATAGAAATTAGCATGTATCCTCAAACGTCCTGCATTTGGGATCACAGTGCTTGGGAACTTAGATTAGATCCATAGAAGCAGGTGATTTACAGCATATTACTGCTATAGAAGCAAAGCGAAGAGGCAAAGGAATAAATTAAATACAGAACCACTATGATAGAAAATGAAATAGTGCCCAACTGGTGCCCGGGGGATGGACGCAAGCCTGCTGCTGACCTACCATGATTCCTTACATTTTAATAACCAGCCCACTCAGTGAATTGTTAAAGTATAACTAAAGGTAAAACTTATTTTGGTTTTGAATATAGTGGAGAGGGATTAGAATACCTGTCAGCTTTTATTGCTGTTTGTGCCCCCATTAGGTAAATTTAAATCTCGAGAAAAATGCGCAAGAACGCACTTGACTCAGTGCCAACATTTGGTACATGAGCTTCTTTGCCGCATTTTTGGAACGGAGGGAGGCTCATTCTAAAGGAATGGTTTAGAATCCAAAAACGCAACATGGTAGCATTGCTCAGATTTGGACGGGGCCTCAATCTTACCTGAAATCTTGCTACAATGTACACATGATAATGTGCATAGGTATTGGCATACCTGACACAGCTGGGGTTAACTGCTGGTTCATAAGTATCTAGTGTTGGCACAGATCTACAGGGTTTGTAGGGTTTTCAGGCTTACCACCTTAATTTCACCTCCCTGAGAGCACAAAATCAACAACAAGCTAATAATATTTTGGAACAATATATCCAGAATTTGAATCTATATTAATTTATATAAACTTGCAAATGAAATAAAAAAAATAAATAAAAAAAAATATTTTATACTTTATTTTACACCCAGTGTAAACATTGCTGGGTCTTTGGGCTTGTATATGCCATGCAGTTATATCAGGGAGGGTGGGAAGGATCATCTGCAGTGGCGGCTGGTGAAGTTTTAAGATGGGGGGGCGCAAGACCCCGCCCTTCTATTTTGGCCCCTCCCATTTCTCAGAAGCCACACCCAATATAGACCCCACCCATTTTGTCCCCTGTATTTTGCTTGCGTGAACCAATTCTCCCAATATATCACATATTAAGGGCTCCATCAGTACTAGTATATCCCATAATAGGGAGCAGGGGCCCTATTATGGGATACACTGACAGAGTGGCACAAACCCCACAGTACAGACCCCCTAGCACAGACCACACAGTACATGCCCCCTTTCAATGTAGTGACCAGCGTACATGCCCCCTTTCAATGTAGTGACCAGCGTACATGCCCCCTTTCAATGTAGTGACCAGCGTACATGCCCCCTTTCAATGCAGTGACCAGTGTACATGCCCCCTTTCAATGTAGTGACCAGCGTACATGCCCCTTTCAATGCAGTGACCAGCGTACATGCCCCCTTTCAATGCAGTGACCAGCGTACATGCCCCCTTTCAATGTAGTGACCAGCGTACATGCCCCCTTTCAATGTAGTGACCAGCGTACATGCCCCCTTTCAATGCAGTGACCAGTGTACATGCCCCCTTTCAATGTAGTGACCAGCGTACATGCCCCCTTTCAATGTAGTGACCAGCATACATGCCCCCTTTCAATGTAGTGACCAGTATACATGCCCCCTTTCAATGTAGTGACCAGTATACATGCCCCCTTTCAATGTAGTGACCAGCATACATGCCCCCTTTCAATGTAGTGACCAGCATACATGCCCCCTTCAATGTAGTGACCAGTATACATGCCCCCTTTCAATGTAGTGACCAGCATACATGCCCCCTTCAATGTAGTGACCAGTATACATGCCCCCTTTCAATGTAGTGACCAGTATACATGCCCCCTTTCAATGTAGTGACCAGCGTACATGCCCCCTTTCAATGTAGTGACCAGCATACATGCCCCCTTCAATGTAGTGACCAGTATACATGCCCCCTTTCAATGTAGTGACCAGCGTACATGCCCCCTTTCAATGTAGTGACCAGCGTACATGCCCCCTTTCAATGTAGTGACCAGCATACATGCCCCCTTTCAATGCAGTGACCAGCGTACATGCCCCCTTTCAATGCAGTGACCAGCGTACATGCCCCCTTTCAATGTAGTGACCAGTATACATGCCCCCTGCAGAGGTATGGCAGTGGGAGAGATGGGATCAGGCAGAGGGATGGCGGTGGGAGGGATGAGGGCATGAGGCAGAGAGGGATGGCAGTGGGAGGGATGGTCATGGGATGAGGCAGAGCAGAGGGGGATGGCGGTGGAAAGGCTGGATGGATGGATGGATGGATGGTCATGGGATGAGGCAGAGCAGAGGGGGATGGCGGTGGAAAGGCTGGATGGATGGATGGATGGTCATGGGATGAGGCAGAGCAGAGGGGGATGGCGGTGGAAAGGCTGGATGGATGGATGGATGGATGGTCATGGGATGAGGCAGAGCAGAGGGGGATGGCGGTGGAAAGGCTGGATGGATGGATGGATGGATGGTCATGGGATGAGGCAGAGCAGAGGGGGATGGCGGTGGAAAGGCTGGATGGATGGATGGATGGATGGTCATGGGATGAGGCAGAGCAGAGGGGGATGGCGGTGGAAAGGCTGGATGGATGGATGGATGGATGGTCATGGCCCATGATGACCATCCATCCAGCCTTTCCACCGCCATCCCCCTCTGCTCTGCCTCATCCCATGACTCATGGGATGAGGCAGAGCAGAGGGGGATGGCGGTGGAAAAGCTGGATGGATGGTCATGGAGGACTGACAGGAGGACCACGAGGACTCACCGGTGGTGATGTCTTCTTCCAGCAGATGACCTCCGGTGGTCTGGTCTCCTCTCCGGTGCCGCCGTCACTCCCGTCCGGTGTCCACCCGACTCCATCGCCCGCGGTCCGGTCCACTGCTGCGAGTGACGTCAGCGGGGTCAGCGTTGGATGTCCTGGATGCTGTGATTGGTCCAGGCTGGAGGCTGGACCAATCACAGCCAGGAATCCACGAAGTGGGGGTTTCCAAGGAATCTGCCTTGCGCCCAGGTTACGCCCCCCACGCCCCCCAGAAGGCAGCCAATCGGCGCCTCTTCTGGGTGGTAACCCCACCCCCCCACCCCCTCCACATCGGCTGGCGGCGGCGGCGGCGAACGCAATTTTTTTTTTTTTCAAACTTTATTGCTCGTTTTGCAATCTTTTTTTTTTTTTTTATCTTTTTTTTTTTTCTTCCTTTTTTCAGGGGGGGGCGGCGCCCTGGCGCCCCCTATGCACCGGCCGCCACTGATCATCTGGGAGCTGTACATATCTTTCTGAAAACATTACAGCATACTGCCTCAGGACTCATTTCATGAGACCTCAGCCCCTATGCAAGCTGTGGGCTGACCTTGAGTGGATATCAGTCTGGAGGAGTAGATGTTCCTAGGCAGGCTGCATTTGCATGCAGATTACCCTAGGAAATGCCCACATGTAAAGCTGAACCTCCATGATTGAAAGAACTGAAATCCAACTAAGAAACTGGGTCGACAAGGAACAGCAAATCTGGGGAGGAAAAGCTAGATGATGCTGGAAATGTAGTAGCCAGATAATGGGGTGTGCTGCAGCTCCTAATGCACACTGTCATAAGGGGGGTCAGCTTGCCGGTGCTCAGACCATACTCTGCACACTGCATCAAATTGGTCTGCATGGCTGTCAACTCAGAAGGAAGCCTCTACTAAAAATGATGCACAAGAAAGCCCACAAACAGTTTGTTGAAGACAAGCAGACTAAGGACATGGATTACTGGAACCATGTCCTGTGGTCTGATGAGACCAAGATAAACTTATTTGGTTCAGATGGTGTCAAGCATGTTTGGCGGCAACCCGGTGAGGAGTTAAAAGACAAGTGTGTCTTGCCTACAGTCAAACATGGTGGTGGGAGTGTCATGGTCTGGGGCTGCATGAGTGCTTCCGGCAGTGAGGAGCTACAGTTCATTGAGGGAACCATGAATGCTAACATGTACTGTGACATATTGAAGCAGAGCATGATCCCCTCCCTTCAGAGACTGGACCGCAGGGCAGTATTCCAACATTATAATGACCCCAAACAACTCCAAGACGACCACTGCCTTGCTAAAGAGCTGAGAGTAAAGGTGATGGACTGGCCAAGCATGTCTCCAGACCTAAAGCCTATTGAGCATCTGTGGGGCATCCTCAAATGGAAGGTGGAGGAGCGCAAGGTCTTTAACATCCACCAGCTCCGTGATGTTGTCATGGAGGAGTGGAAGAGGACTCCAGTGGCAAACTGTGAAGCTCTGGTGAACTCCATGCCCAAGAGGGTTAAGGCAGTGCTGGAAAAAAATGGTGGTCACACATAATATTGACACTTTGGGCCCAATTTAGACATTTGCACTTCGGGGTGTACTCACTTTTGTTGACAGTTGTTTAGACATTAATGGCTGTGTGTTGAGTTATTTTGAGGGGACATCAAATATACACTGTTATACAAGCTGTACACGCACTACTTTACATTGTAGGAAAGTGTCATTTCTTCAGTGTTGTCACATGCAAAGATATAATAAAATATTGACAAAAATGTGAGAGGTGTACTCACTTTTGTAAGATACTGTATACAGTTTATGTTTCCTACAACCTAAAGACTTATCAAGTTCACATAGGTTTTAGGACTGGATGTATTGCGTTCAAAATGTCTGTAAATGATACATCCCTCTTTGTGGTATTGTTAGGTTTCTACAGAGGTTGCAAGGTTTCCTAGAGCTGTAGCTGACTGACCTCCTATTTAATGGAGCCTGCATAGATCCGGGGCCAGCACCACTTGGCAGCATGGCACCATTATCTTTATAGCTGTCTGTAAAGGTTGCTTTCAACAGTAAGGTATTTTTGCCATTGACCTCAGATAAAATGGTTTTACTAAGGATTCACCAAAACCATAACATTAGTTTCAGGGTTCATCTGGGGTAATACTGGTTAGGAGTTAAAAGCTAAATGTATTGAACACCCCACCGGAGGTTGTGAGATACTGACTGGCAAGATTGTGGATAGTGTGTAATGTATGTGTCACCTCGGTTTCTCATTTATACATGCTGAGTGGCTCTAGGCTTTATGAACTGTGTGGAAAAAATAAACGTTATTTAAAAGGTTTTGTTCTGGGCCTTTGAGCTCAGAGGCTTCATAGAACTTTGGGTGGAATAAAGCCTCAATTTCTAGATCAACATCTTTCCTGGTAGCCATACCTTATTGTTAGTCACAAATTGACATGAGATTAGTGTTTGGTTAGTAGCTCAGAAGAGCATATGTTTTGCTTATTTTATTCCATGGATTTGCAACAGGGGAAATGTGTTGGTTTGCTGCATTGCTGAATAAAAAGACAACTTGCTTATGCCTCGTACACACGCAACGATTATCGGCCGACCGATCGGCCGTCTTTTGTCCAGTGTTGTTGTGTTGGTTGAAATGTGCTCTAGACTGCACACGAATTTTCTCGGCCAAAAAAACCAACTTCAGAAGTGATGTCATGTGCTGGTTTACTTTCCGTGTGTTTTTTCTTCTCTGAGCATGCCCAGTCTTGCTCATCTGATTTTTGTCTGCCGAAATCTGTACTGACTGACGGAAAATCGGCCATTCTGTTGACGGCCAACAAAAATTTTATAGCCTGCACACCAGATTTTGTTCGGCCGAAAAGTCGGAGTCGGTTGTCGAAAGCATGATACTAACCAGCCGAAAATCGGCCGATCGGACGTTGGCCGAAAATTCACGGCCAACTATCGATGCGTGTGTTCCTAGGTGTTCTTCTCTTGTACAGGATTTACTGCTGCCAATAGCAGTTAAACCTGTCCCTGATATAGCTGTACCAGCTATGTCACCAGAACTGTAATTGTTAGCTAGTCCACTGAATTCCAGATTGGATGCTTTTTGTTAGTATGATAGTATTTGATATACCCAGCGATATGGCCAGCCACTGTTCCTGGTAGTCACATAATTTTGTTCTTGTTCTGTTTGGCCTTGCATATAATTTAAAAGCATCTTATTGTCTAACTTAACCTATCAGTGTAGGAATATAATCCATGGCTTGGCACTTCAGAGAAAATAAATAGACCATGTGGTCACAGTTTAAATTGCAAGAGCGACCAAAAAAAAAACAATTATACATAAAAAATACAGAGACTTCAGCATTGGTTAAAGTGGTTGTAAAATGACATGTATTAATTATTTTGATTCTCTCTGTTTTAGGTCCCTGTTCAGTACAGTGTGAGTGTTTTATGAAAGATGATAATGGTAAATACCTTCTTTGCAGGGCCCTGCTGTCCTGTTATGTGACATCCCTCTGCTTCCCTTCCCAAGAAGGTGAGTACAGTGGGAGGGGCTGAGATTTCTCTCTAATGAATACAAGCTGACAGAGGGAGGTCACATGACTGCACAGCAGGGCTCTGCAAAAAAGGTATTCAGTATTTAAATTTTAAGAAAACACACCCTGAACAGGGACCTAAAACAGAGAGGATAAAAATAAATAATACATAAGAGGAGAGGGGCAGGGAGGAGATCGGCTATCTCACACAGACTACAGAACTGACAGGGAGAGATGGAGGGGGGAAATGCAAAGAACCTGGGGAGATGACGGAGGCAAGTAAACTGAGATCAGCAGCCATGATAAACACAGTTTACAGAGAGGAAGACAGAAACAGGCAGGATCAGCCAGGTATTGTAGAACCTAGAAAGGGACAACTGACATGGCAAAAGCACTGTGCTATATCTCATACCCTAAAGGGACAGGAGCATGCTTTTTTATTTTTTTTATGATAACATTTAACAAACACAGGAGTTTTTGCAGAACACTGGCCTTGATAGACTTTATAAATGAGACAAATTGCAAAATATGTAAAAAACAAAACAAAAAAAAAACATGTAATGGTGTAAACTTAAAGTGATAGTAAAGGCTTTTTACCTAAAATAAAAAAGAAGTATATATTTACCTGCTCTGTGCAATGGTATTCTTTAATTAACAGAGTTGTTTTACTTTAAAGAAACTACTGAGCATCTAAAATCCACATTCAGTTCTTAAAGCTGGAGGTTTAAGCCACCTAATAATTTTTTTATATTGCTCAAGGACTCTATGGGTGAATCTCTGCACTAGAATTGCCAGGTCTACATATGTGTAGAGATGTCGCGAACATAAAATTTTATGTTCGCGAACGGCGAACGCGAACTTCCGCAAATGTTCGCAAACGGGCGAACCGGGCGAACCGCCATAGACTTCAATAGGCAGGCGAATTTTAAAACCCACAGGGACTCTTTCTGGCCACAATAGTGATGGAAAAGTTGTTTCAAGGGGACTAAGTCCCGGTTCACACTTGTGCGATGCGGGAAGGCTGCGAATTCGCAGCCTGTTCCTGCATCGCAAACGCACCCCTGGCAGTTCACACTGCCATATGCGATACGCAGGGGGTGTCAATGAAATGTTAACGACACCCCCAGTTTGATCGCATATCACAGTGCGATCTGACAGTTCGCACAGGATCGGATTGCACAAGTGTGAACCACTGTGCGATCCGATCCTGATGCGGCTGGAAAAAAGGGTCATGTGTTTGGTGCGGATACAGTGCGAATTCAGCCATACAAAGTGTATGGCTGAATTCGCATCCGCACCTCCGATCGCATGTAATGAAGGAGCAGTGCGCTCCGAATTACATGCGATCGGTGCACTCGCAGGAATGTGAACCGGCCCTAACACCTGATTCAGACTCATCAGACGCCTATGCCTAACCACTCTCATGGACTTGCCAACAACAGCATATAGTAAAATCAGGTTTCCTCCAGATCTCTGATTTGTGCTGCAAAGACTCCTCTGGAAGATTTCCTAGTAAATTTATAGTGAGTCTGAATTTCAAATATTTCTCCCGGCACTGTGTGGTGGTGGCAAGCAAGGGTGGTCCCCATAAGTCGCACCTGTGATCCTTCATGTTTGCACTTTCATTGCTCTATGCACTTTATACCTATGGACTTTATGGACTCCTATTGATGTGATTTCATGCTTTTATGTATTTATGATTTTATGCTTATATTTATCACATCTGATTCATATATTTTGGTATATGTTATCATCCTATTTATTTGGTAAGAGGTTATCACCATCCCTGCGCTACTGAAATTCGAATAAAAAAGCCAGTTCCTGTTTTTTCTGGATGAATTTTATTTTTTATTATAAGAAAAATGTAATTAATGTTTTATCTGCAAGGTTCTGTGCCACCCTATATGAGTGGTGGGCAGTGGGCACAGTACAGTCTGTGGACCTGACACTCACTGGCAGGCAACTGCAATTATATTACAGAGGAAAAATTAAATTAATTTTTTATCTGCAAGGTGCTGTGCCACCCTATATGAGTGGTGGGCACTGGCAGTGGGCACAGTACAGTCTATGGGCCTGACACTCACTGGCAGGCAACTGCAATTATATTAAAGGGTAAAAATTAAATGACTTTTTTATCTGCAAGGTACTGTGCCACCCGATATGAGTGGTTTGCACACAATACAGTCTGTATATATATAGAAAAAAATAAATAAAAGCAGACTGATATACCAGCCCTAAAAAGGGCTTTTTAGGGTGCTATCAGGATGCTGTCCTTACAGCAGGAGTGGACACAGAACACTGGCCTAGCTAATGATTTCCCTATTAATTCAGCAGCAGCAGCAGCAGCAGCCCTCTCCCTGCTCTAACTAACTCTGCAGCTTCAGAATGAATCTAAGATGGATGCTGTCCTTGCTTTTTTATAGGAGGTGGGAGGATCTGGGAGGGAGGGTATGCTGACTGGCTGGAATGTGTCTGCTGACTGTGAGGTACAGGGTCAAAGTTTGCTCAATGATGATGTATAGGGGGCGGACCGAACATCGCATATGTTAGCCCGCCGAGGAGAACGCGAACAAGCGATGTTCGCCGGCAAATAGTTCGGGACATCTCTACATATGTGCAGTGGCTAGGGTTGGCACCTTTTCTTTATAATGTAGGATTGCCCTGGATTTCAGAGTAAAATTCTGTGTCTCATATTGTTTCAATAGGAATCAATAAGAATCTGTTTGTCCTATATGGTTTTTTTTTCTGGCCCATCTGCCTCCTTAGTCAATGGGAACACAGCCTGTAACCTAGCATGTTCCTTAGCCCACCACAGACAAAGGGCACGGAGCCAATCAAAGTACCTCTGTGCCATGTGATTGCTGTGATGGTAAATCACTGTGATCACAAATGTAAACACAGCTTGCCCCTTTTTGTATTGCAACTGATCATCTTCCTTCCTCCTCCAGCACTTCTCTGCAGATATGAGTAACTTTGAAAGGGAGGCACACTTAAAGTGGAGTTCCACCCTATTTTTATACTTACCTCCATCTTCTCGCTCCGGGTCACCTGAAAAAGAAATGGATAATCGCATATTTTTTTTTTTTTTACTTACCTCGTAGCGAACAAAATATACTTACCTTACTTCCTTCTTCCTCCTTCCTCGGCCGCGGCCCGTCGTCACTTCCTGGCTCTGCAATGATTCCTGGGAGCTGGACGTCATAGCTCCCAGGAATCATTGCGCCTGCACCGGCCCCGACGTCAGTTCCGGGTCGCGCGCGTCATCCCCTTCTAAACAGCTTCTGGGCATGCCCAGAAGCTGTGGAGGGGTGACGCGCGCGACCCGGAAGTGACGTCGGGGCCGGCGCAGAGCATCGTGGGACCACAGAAGGCGGAAGAAGACGCCGAAGAGGACGCGCTGGCTTCAAGCTGCCCACATCTGAGATGGCAGCGCTGGACAAGACGTTTGCAAGGTAAGTATTTCGTCTTGCAGGTAAGTGCAACCCGGGACAGATCAGAGGCTAGCCATTGTGGAATGCACTAGCCCTGACTGTCCCGGGGGTATTAAAAAAAAAAAAAACAAATCCAGGGTGGAACTCCGCTTTAACACCAATGTAAGGGGGCACATACACTGATAGCTTCTTGTCCACAATCTGTTTTTTTCTTTTTTTAATGATCCTTTGATCCTTACACATGACTTATTGTACTTGTGTTTCAGTAAGTAAGGAATGATTTATGGGCACTGTGGACTGCAGCATTTGTGCATAGTGTGTACTGCAAGTCAGCTTAGACTATATTTAACCATATTTCTTTAGACAATGCCCAGTATCCAGTGCAATTTAACCAAATCCACTCTTTATCATGGTGCACCTCATATGCCGCATGTTTTCTTCTTTCCATGTGCTGGGGTTACATCCAATGGCTGAGAGCACTGACTGGAGTGTTCAGCAGGGGAGACTGCTGTACTAACATCAGATTGTTAGTACAGCAGCTCCAACCTGAGCTGTCAAGTTTTTTTAGTTCGACCCAGACTAGTAGTGAGTATGAGGCTTAAAGCCTAGTACGCACCTATATTTTTTTTTTTTATTTTTTTTTAACCCAGCGGACTGACAGCTCAGGTTGGAGCCACTGTACTAGCAATCAGACGTTAGTACAGCAATCCCCCCTGCTGAGCTATTGTGTTCTGAGAGGGGGACTCTCCCCCGTCAGAACACTCTGGTTAGCGCTCCTAGCCATGAGCCAGAAGCGCCGATCGGGAGCTGGCCAGCTGCTGGTTTTCCAGCATTCTCATCCAACAGAAAATGGCCAAACGACTGGCATCTGTCGGACCGGCTGACATACACATGGACCGAATGTAGGCCATTTTTTATTGAACCGTCTGTATGGGGCTCATTCTTTTAATTGTTCTTTTGTTTCTGTTGAATAAAGCACTTGCGTATCTTTTTATATAGATTGCTTCATAGTCATTTCAGCACCGCCTAAAAAAAAATTCACACTTCAACTCCCCCCCATCCTGTCCCTTATTTTGGCAACCCTAGCTGTGGGGGGGGGGGGGGGGGGAGGGGGGTACCGTTCTCCCTGTTGGATTTTTTTCCATGTTTTATAGAGAACACGGCAACAGGAACTAGAACATGCAGAGATGGATGAGAGCATCCAAAACTCCCAAATAGGTAGGAACAGAACCAGAAATTATCGCAGTGCCATTTTTCTGTAGTATCTAAGCCATATAAAAAGCCAGAGGCTGACTCAGACAGTCGGTGTTCACTAAGTCATCTAAATTCTCATTTTGTGGTGGACTGGCCCTTTAAAGCATTAAAGCATTGTTTTTTTTTATCATTTCATTTTTTAAATATTTGTGTAAATTCAATTAATTAAAATAAATTTTTAGTCCACTTTTGGAATCTCTAGAAGCCGTGTTGCATAATATACTACTTAGCTCACCAAAACAGCTGGATGAAACAGGGAGGAGCAGCAAATAGCACTCATCTTGTCCATGTTCAGCCGTTTGAATAATTCTTCCTGCAGGTGCAAAATTGTGTACTTATCTTGTCATCATTTGCCTTACGCTTGCCTGGCACAAGTTATTTAGGTGTTAGACATTATGTTTACTTGTGCCAGAGAGGTGACATAATGTCTATTGAAATGCAGTCACTAGTGACTGACAGGGAACATTAAAAACATCAAAGTCTTGAGAGGTCTAGATGCACTCAATTACTGCGCTCAGTAACAGCAGGGAGGCCAGAGTGCCATATTACGTTCTACAAGGGAGAAATAAATAAGCCAAATTTCAATCACTTAATGACAAACCTGCTGACCATTACAGCTATGAAACACTTCCTGTCACTAGGTGTTACTATATTTTATAGGCTTTAAACATGAAATAATCCTATATGATACCCTGCAATATACACTTTATTTATACATTTTTAAAGTGTTTGCACACGTGTAAATATTCTGCTACCATCTGTAAATTGACAATAATGTTTATATTCAAAGCAATCCTGTCACTTACACAGTATTGCATATAAAATGCCGGTGATGTATTTGCTTTTAGTACGTTACTCTTTGCCTCTCTCTCTCTTTGGTGGTGACATCTTTGTGCCTAGTTCCCTAGATCTTCCTGCTGACCAGCTATATACATCACATTTTCTTATTGATTTATATTGTGGTGTATGCAACAGGAGGGATTAGACCAGTGATGGGGAACCTTGGCACCCCAGATGTTTTGGAACTACATTTCCCATGATGCTCATGCACTATGCAGTGTAGTTGACCACCACAGGAAATGTAGTTCTAAAACATCTGGGGTGCCAAGGTTCGCCATCACTGGGTTAGACCATTGGTGTGCGCAGCCTATTGCATTAAGGTGTGCACCCCAAAGCACAAACCCAGATGCCTGTATATCTGCAGAGCAGTGGACAGTGTCAGTAGAGATTGGTGCCAGTAGGGCATTTGACACTGTCAGTAGTTTTTTTTATTTTATAAATTAAATTTATTTTTTACAATACTATTGTTTAATAATTTTGTACAGGAATTTTGTATAAGCCCTGTTATGGGGCTTTGGTGAAATATCAAGGGTCTAAACAGACTCCTGATGTCTAACTTTTGAGACAGAGAAAGAAACTGAGGACAGAGATTCCCCAGTCTCTTTCTCTGCAGCCTGCAGTAAACATTGTTTACTATCCTTCAGTTAAAAATGAAGACAGGATCTTTATAGATCACTCACTGTGTTCATTCAGAAAAGGAAGGCCGGTTAATGAAATATTTACCAGCCCCTTCCCCGCTCCTTAGAGGAGAGGAGGAAAGCTGGCAGCACTGCAGGGGGGAAACGGTAGGCAGGGGGAATCGGCAATCCTTGGGGTGATTAGGCTGTGCCCAGACACACCTGGCACACCCCGTGCACATGCCTATGGGTTAGACTAGGGAGGATGGATGTAGGGAGATGCTCTTTCCTCTATTGTCTTTATTTTAAATAGCTGTTGCTTGATATTTATCATAGAGTTGGTTATAGACAGGTGCTTCCTGTCTGTGCTAGCTGCCACAGAAACTCCAGATTGCAGGACTGTGATTTCTCACAAAGGGTATTTCCAGGAGGTAGAGACAGAAAAGGACCATATGACTATGTATGGAGGAGCTGCCACTGATGTATTTTATCCAGACCAGATGCAGGGACTATTAGGCAAGTGTTCCTGTGTTGTAATAGTTTAACAGGTGCAGCTTCTGTGTGTATCTGAAGTCTGGTGACAGACGTTTCTCTGTCCTATTTTTATCTCACATGCACTGTGTCATAAAGTTAGACCTGTGCTACTGTATGTGTGTAGTGGTCACTTATTTGTGTTGTATATTACTAGGAGAACCTCTTTAGTAAGATAGAGTTTATATGCAGCTTATGCTACCTTAATTAACTGCTGGCCTTTCTGGTTTGGGACTCTCTAGCTAGCTATAGCTCAGGGCTCAGTAAACAGCATAGGGTAGAGTCAGGTTATGTATCCGACTGGACTGAGAAGCATAGTGAGGCACCTCACTTTGTATGCTTCGGATAATATCCCTCTTTTTCTGTGTATAGTTGAGTGGAAGACACCCTGGTCCCTTTTATGATCTGTTGCATCACCAATATGTTCCTTACATATATTCCCTTTTTTATACAGTTATTACTGTGTACTTTAGTATTTTTCCTACATCTTTTTATGGATTATGTATACTTTTTTTGTTAACCAGCCTAGTGGGGGAGCGGGGGGTGTTGTTGATCCCGTTGGTCCTGGGGCTGGGATGCATGCCTTGACACCTTCTCCTCCTCTCCGCCTCTGGTCTCCGCTGAGATGTGAGTGGGGGTGGTCACCCCGTGCATCGGCGCCATGTTTGCATACCCGACCTTTACCCGCTATCTTTTGGTGTCGCGTTGCCAGTGTTCCGTGAGAATTACCTACCTGTGAGAAAAACCTACCCTCGTCACTACTGGTTTACGGCAGTGTGTGTAACGCGAGCAGTTACATTAAAACAGCTGTGCTGCACTATGAGTCATCTCCGCTCCTGTCCCGGGCCCTTCCGTGATCTCGGCTAATAAATATAAAAGCGGCGGCGGCTGTATGAAAAGATAAATCACGGAGCCGCCAGCCGCTTTTATATTTACTAGCCAAGATCAGGGAAGCGACAGGGACAGGAGCGGAGATGACTCATAGTGCAGCACAGCTGTTTTATGTCACCACCGCGTCGGTAGGTTTTTTTCACGGACACCGAGATCAATTCAGACTAGTGCGCATGCGCACTAG
Source organism: Pelophylax lessonae (assembly GCF_965119305.1). Taxonomy (NCBI): domain Eukaryota; kingdom Metazoa; phylum Chordata; class Amphibia; order Anura; family Ranidae; genus Pelophylax; species Pelophylax lessonae. Next base: position 328,942,586 of record NC_138772.1, read on the forward strand.
TCTGATCCTCAGCTCTTCCATTAGGTCTCCGGGGCTGTGAGCATGCGCACTGCTGCGCTGCTCAGCTGTTCCTGGCAGGAAGTGACGTAGGTAGGTTTTTCTCACGGGGTAGGTAATTCTCACGTTACACCGGGGCTACTCTCTCCATCTGATGCTGGGGGCAGGCATGGTGACCCGTTTCCAGGTTCATTCCTCTCTGTCCCCTCATTCTGGCATCTGCATGGCGCTAGCAGGGAACCACCCTTGTCCTCTGGAATATTTAGCTGAGGTCAGCCAGGCCCTCATTCTGCTTAGCCTCCTATGTGGTGGGGACCTTGGGATTGCTCTTAATAAAAACACTTTACACTACAGGTAAGACTCTTGAGGGGCTAATGTTACCCTCATTGCACTATACTTTTCACATTTCACAGAATGGTTCTAGATGTCCTGGCTTGCCCTTCGGCTGCCTCCCCCCCTTTGGACTGGGTGGCTTATCCTCGCCACCGCCCTGGGTCAGATGTTTGCTTTGGTGCGTTCACTCCCCACCCCCCCCCCCAGATTCTGGGTGTATTTCTGATGCCGACATGTATCTTTTTGTATCAAGCTCCTGATGAGTGGACAGGAATCCATGAAACGCGTAGAGCCACACAGATGCATAGATATATTATTCAGAGACAACCATGTACTTTTTTTCAAAATATTATCAAATTATTATTATAATAATTGTTTTACTATATGTGTTAGCCTTTTTTCATACATGTCTGCATCACATTTGGAAACTGATGTAATATATTTGTATTAATTACTGAATGTACAAAAAATTACCATGTTCGGATTTTATTTTTGTGTATCTCTGTTAGTGACCTGCCTCATTTAAAGTCCCACGACCTCTGTTTCATGTTTGCACAAGCTATTAGGGATGGAAGCACGTCACTGCTTCGGATCATATCCCCCTTTTTCTGTAATGTAAGTTGTTCTTATTTCATGTCTGATGTTTGAAACTATTTATAATTTTGATTTTATATTTTATATGACTTTATTATCAACAAAACGATCTTCTGCAAACCATCAAGCCCCCAGTATTTTTGTGTAAGTGAAATTAAAATGCCAATTGTAAATAAAATTTGATTTCGCTATGGGGATTATTCATTAAAGCATAAGAAGTAGAGGGATACTTTATAAGTGCATGCTTACATCGCATGGCTTGGATGTGCGCGCACATTGCAACCACGATCCCTCAATTTATCTAGCAGATGTTCAATATGTATGGTTCAGTCCTTATTTGCTGTGTGCTTTGAACCTCCAAATAATTCTGCTTTAGTGCCTGTGTTCCTGTGTTACTTAACCACTTCAGGACCAACCATCACAGTTATACTGCTGCAGGGCGGCCCCAGTGCGCTGGATCACGTACACGTACAGGATTTTGTATTTCCGGGTAGTGGGCATGTGAGCACACACCTGCCATCATGGCTGTGCTGCCATTCGTTACAGCACAAGCTGATCAGTTGATCTCGGCCAATGAATTATGGCTGGAACCCACCGATTGGCTGAGCGAATGACAGAAGAGAGCTCTGTGTAGGTAAACAACACAGGGTTCTTCACTGACAGCAGTGATTTGCTGGTTTTTTTCTCCCTAAAAACTGACACACTGCTTAGTAAAAACAGCACACAGTACACATAGTAAACATTGTTAGGCACACATTTAACTCCCTAAACGCCCTAGATGTTAGCACCTTCCCAGTCAGTGTCGTTAGTACAGTAACAGTATATATTAGCACTGATCACTGTATTAGTTCTCCCTCCAGTGTAAGATAGTGTCAGATTGTCCGCCGCACTATCGCAGTCCCATTATAAGTCGCTGAAATACACAATGTTAACAGGCGCTTGATCACATATCGAACCAAAAGTTCATAGAGTTAAAAGTCATTAATGGCACAGGGGGAGAAAAAGACCATGTAGGGCAGCCATCCAGAAATCAAAAGCCAGGGGTTCCACAGGGCTAAATTAAAGACAGACAGAGGCGCCTCTAAGTGTAGACTTTATGCAACAGGTTTAATGAATAAAATTATGCACTCACGTTAGTAAGTATATATTCATGCCCATAAAACAAAGTTCCAGTGTGGAGAAGTGTACATCATATGGTCATGGACATCCGTCCTGCTGGAGCCAAAACCCTTTCCCCGTGGCCGGCTTGTACGGCAAAGTTAGAACCAGGAAGTAGGCTCGATGTATTTGCTTGACAGCGAGGCTTGGTGGATAATCGAACCTGGATGATGTCATCTGCCAAGCCTCGCTGTCAAGCAAATACACAGAGCCTACTTCCTGGTTCTAACTTTGCCGTACAATCCGGCCACGGCGAAAGGATTTCGACTCCAGCAGGGCGGATGTCCATGACCGGATGATGTACACTTCTCCACACTGGAACTTTGTTTTATGGGCATGAATATATACTTACTAACATGAGTGCATAATTTTATTCATTAAACCTGTTGCATAAAGTCTACACTTAGAGGTGCCTCTGTCTGTCTTTCCATTATAAGTCGCTGATCACCGCCATAGTATATTATAGTATATAGAAGAAATAGAAAACTATAAAATTCTCACGCAAACCAAACAATATATGCTTATTTAGATATTCTTTTTACCAAAGACATGTAGCTGATTACAGTTTGGCCTAAATTTATAGAGAAATTAGATTTCCTACAATTTTTGTTTATTGGATAAGTTTTATAGCAGAAAGTAAAAAATATTGTTTTTTTCTCAAAATTATATCGCAAAAAAAAAAAAGCCAGTGAGGATCAAATACTATCAAAAGAAAGCTGTATTGGTGTGAAAAAAATAATACAAATTTTGTTTGGGACAGCATTGCATGATCATGAAGGGGGTAAAATCTTCTAAAGCTAATGAGATTAAAAATGAATCACCAAGCTAAATCACATATAAATAACCCATATGTTATGCTGTCATAGGAATAAAGGAAACATATGTATGTATTTTTGGAATATCTATTCTAAGCAGCAGCATATGGAATGATATACCCTGCCTAGTGCTTGTGCTTCTACGCTTGCATACTTAAGCAGTACAGTACTATACAGTGTCTGGTTCACTAACATTTGATGCAGTTGTATTCCTACATGGTGTCAGCTTTTAAAAATGCTAACAGTGGTTAGGTGAACTAGAGCAAATCAAAATGTAGTGGCATGCATCTGGACCAACCCAACAAACTGTAAATACGATTTGCTTGTCCACAAATGATGCTCTGGCATTCACGCATATCCCTAAGTAAATCAATCCCCATGTCTCCAATGAAATCACAACGTGATTTATCACAATGATATTGTTAATACATTTTTTGAGTGCTACTTTTTGAGTGCTATGATAATAAATGTTTTACTGAGATTGGCAGGGAATTAGGAAAGGTACTTATATACAAAACTATGTAAAAGACCTTGGTGGTCAATGGAAGTAAAGTCAGTGGAAAATATGTTGGTGAGATGTGAATGGTATTTTTAATTGTACACATTAGGACTGAACAGACAAAAGGAAAATCTTCATATCATATCATCTTCAGTCAAATTCTTCATATAGTGGTTAAATATATACTGGTTCTTCATATACTGCTTAAAATGACTTTGGGTGTTTAAAATTGAACTCCATCCTTACCTTCATTTTTTGCACAGTTGTACATCGCTTATTATGATTTTGCTCCACAATGTGAGCATCTCGCAATGTACTTTGGAAGCTGCAACAAGTCAGATAGAGACTGCCTCATTTGCTGGATTATCTAGTTCTTTCCTCCCCAGCCTGACTGGCCCACCCCATTTATTTATTTTATCCATTATATTCTGTTCTTTCAATCGTAGAGGGTCAGCATCACATGTGAGCATTACCCAAGGCAGTCTGCATGCCCACTTCTCCAGACTGACATCCATTTGTCAAGGCATTTTGATATTTGCAGAACTCCTCCGAAGAGCCAGTTCTCTGCTTGCATGAGGACTGAGGGCTCTTGAGAGGAGTACGGAGGCAGGTGATGATTTCAGAAAGCTATGGACAGCACCCTGCTGAAGCTGGCCCCTCCAATCAGACTTGATCTTTTTGCATTGGTCTAAAATAAGGTTTGTAATGAAAACAGAATAGGTTTATTTAAACTATTAACATAGTATTGGTACTATATGTTGATAAAGGAGGTGCGGAGGAACCAGATAGAAAAAAAATTAAATAGATTAAATGTAGGCTTTAAGAATCTCAGAAGAGTCATAGTTCTTCATCCTCATTGTGGGGAAGATGTAGAAAACTGGTGTTACTTAATCTGCTTTGAGTCAAATTATACCATATATTTCTGTCATCTGTAGACCATGCTAGATTTGGACCACCTTCTTACAGATATGTCAGGTAAAAACCTGCTGAAAATTAGTTTATATACACAAAAGCACAGTGTTAAAAAAATAAATAAATTATAGCAGGGTTCCCTCTTATCCCCCTTGCTCAACAGTTGACACAGACTCTCCCCACAACCACCTGGACTCCCATCATCCCCTGGACACACCTAGGGGATATAAATTCAACCTCTATCCATGCATAGGTGCTTGGAGAGAAGTACCTGATAGGACAGCAATAAGCACATGAGCGGTTACTAGGTTTTGGGTCTTCCATCGTTCCTGGGCCGCTGGGTGAAGGTGCAAAAAGGATACAGCTTCCAGTCCAGTTTCAGTCCTTGTAGTGGATACTGTGCTAGCTGGCTCCAGACTAGTACTGCCTTGCTAGTGGGGTCACCCTGCTCCTTCAGTTGCTCCCCTGTACACCCACCCCTGGGACATTTTCTGCCAGCTTAGTATGTAGACCAGAAACGAATTTCTGGCTTTTATCTGTGGAGCTTGCAGCTGATCACCTGGGCTACCCGTTGCTGGCATCCTCCTTTGTGAGAGAGGTATTACCCCAGAGAAGCACAAGTAACTGCATTTTTTATTATACTGAACTGTACTGTTTGGTGTATTGTTTATTTCACAGTGATTCTTCCTTATACATTGTTCTGTAGAAACCTGTTATTCTGTACTGTGCTGCCACCTAACATCTTTAATGGAAAGCTGCCCATAGGCATTCCCTGTTACTGTTGCAGTTGCATTGCCTGTTTTACAATGATTTGTGCTTACTACATACCAGTTACCATTCTTTTGGCATTGTCAATTTAACCTGCGCCTATGCACTAAACATGAAATTGCACATTGCTGTTTGTCTAATCCAGTGGTCTCCAAACTGTGACAAGCGGGCCAGATGTGCCCTTTGCTTGCCTTCATCCTGCCCTTGGGGCACTGTTCCTCCCACTGATACGAGGCACTATTACTTTCATTGACGCCAACACTGGGTCACTACTCCTTCCAGTGACTACAACAAAGGATAACTATTCTTTCCATTTACACCAATGATGGGGCACTATTTCTCCCACTGACATCAACAACTGACACTATTCCTTCTCTTACTGACCACAGTGTTTTGTATTTTTTTTTACTTCCATTGACCACCATGCCTAGGACTTGTCTTCTCTCATTGATGCTAGGGTATTTTCTACTTCCACTGACTATATTCTGGAGCCTCTAAAGTCTGAAGGACAGTAAACTGATCCTTTGTTTAGAAAGTTTGGAGACCCCTGGTCTGATCATTTCACGATACCTCAGCATTAAAAAAAATTAAATGTTAATGTCCAACTCCAGGAAAATGTAAAAAAATCCATGCTAGGTATGTCTAGGGTAGAGATGAAGAGACTCTATCACTTACCTTACACCCTGATGAAAGGAAATATATATTTTTTTCATTTTCCTGGAGTTGAGCTTAGGCTCCATTCACACTACCGCGACTTGTCAGCCTGACAAGTCGCGGTCCGTCGCAGTCCATGCACTGCTACAGGACCCGTTCTAATAGGAGCGACACAAGTCGCTCCGACTTAGAAAAAGGGTCCTGTACTACTTCGGGGCGACCTTGGAGCGACTTGCATTGACTTCAATTATGTGAAGTCCGTGCAAGTCGCGCCGAAGTCGCGGTGCACGGGACTTCACAGGTCGCCCCGAAGTCGTGCAGGAGTCGTGCCACTTCAGTGTGAATGCGGTCTTAAGTTAACACCTGAATTCTCAGTATATTAGTTACCTATTTTGGTTGTCATTCGTTTTGCAATTGGGGGGAAGGGGGGAGTTATCGAAACCGGTGCAGCCAGAATCTGGAGCAGTTGTGCATGGCAACCAATCAGCTTCTGTCTTCAGCTTGTTCAATCATGCTTTGATAATAAAAGATATACTGTAAGCTGTTAAGTTGCCATGCACAGCTGCTCCAGATTCTGACAGCATCAGTTTTGATTAATTCCCCCGAAATGTGTTAAGGTATTACATGTGCTAAATCACTTTGTTGGTGTTCTATTTGTTCTCCATTGCTACATCATGCTTTTATGAGAAGTACATTCTTACAGTTGGATGTAGTTAGATTATGTCATTGCTTCAGACCCTTCCAAGAATTTGACAAATTTTCTCAGCATTAAAACTTTATTGCTAAATGTTTTACAGCAAGTTGTGTCTCTTCAACCTTTCCATCACAGCTACAAAATGGGACCTCCCATTGTATAAGCAGGTCCATCCAGCTGGCAGGCCATCCATCTCATAATGCCATCAAGAGCCTTCAAGCTGCCTCTAATGCAGACATGTATTTAAAATAGGTAGCCTAGGAATAAAATGGGAATTAAATAGAAGCTAGTGTATTTTCAGTGGAGTTTGTTTTTAATTAAACAAGTTTATTTGGAGATATGCATTGCATAAAAGGCTTTAAAGCTGCATAGTCTCAGTAAAATACACATAAGAGTAGTATAATAAATGCAGCATAAACCTTTTAAGAAATGTATCTAGAAGTTGAGGAACTTGAATACAGTGCAGTATATTGTGAAACCTATTCCATATGAACTCTGAAGCCCATATGGTTTAATGTGCTCTAGGAAGTGCACATTTCTTGTTGATCAATAAATCTTTCCAAACGAAGAAACTATATTGAAAGAAACCTGGTGATGGGCCCCAATTTCTTCATATATGTGTCCCCCCTATTGATCAATAATACTACACATATTCCATTTATCATAAAATATTAATTTTATTGCATGAAAAATCCTAATTAAACAAGGAACACAGTTCATATTAGAATTGTCTAGTCCACTTCCTCCCCCTAACACATACCCCGGCATGTTACTCAAATTAACCTTGCCACAATGAAAACCTTATTTTAACAAAGTCACATTAAGAACATCACATGATGGAGTTTGAATGAACTGGAACTCTATGTATTTCGATTCACTTTCTGTCAACTTCATCAGAAATCTGTTCAAGGTGGTTGCTATAATCCAATTGTCACTCTCTGAGCAACATGCCAAGAGCTCGGTAGTGCAGGACTCCCCCCAAATAAGGTAATGTCAGAAAGTTGGAGGTTCACGATCTTGTGATTGTATAAATTATCCCTACACACTTGAAAAGGGTATACAAACTTGTAAATGTATTGATAGGGTAGGGGAAGGATACCTCTGTAGCCCCAGTCAATGTGTGGTTAATAGTGTAGATCACTAACTTAAATCTCCTTTTACTAAATCCAACCTCCTGTTGAGGAAGTCAGACTTCCTCAACAGGAGGACAAGTGCAGTGAAAGGGGATCTAAGCTATTAGAAAAGCCTGGCAAAATATTTGGTCTAAATCTGGGTATTATATTGTCCAAGCAACCCCAAACTGAAAAAAGTGGCTATATTTGATGAAAATCAACTTTAATATCTATGCAGTCAGTGAGTGTCCTACGTGTATTGGCCCATTAAGTGGTCAGTATACTTTCCCTCCCTAAGAAACGTTGGTCATACCATGATGTTTTCTTGGAAAGGAGGTTAAAAGCATATACAAGACTTGCTAGGTAAAGTCCCCCCTTAAATGAGCTGAACAGGCTGCCAACAAGCACTCATTAGATTTTCTTCACATGTTTACCAGCTGCTTCCTGATGGGCTGTGTCAGCGTAAGTTTCATAGAAAGTGGTGACACACACATCAGAGTTATGTCAACCCAGCTGTGCTAATTGGGGAACAAAAGTATTACACAACACTTCAGGGGAAAACTTGAGTGTAGATTTTGCACAATAGCATGTAAACATTAGCGATTTATAGCTAAACACCAATTATTTCTCAGTTCTAATTGACTCATACATATTTCTGTATAGAAGACTAGGGTTTAAAGGAGAAAGTAGTCTAAGGCTAATCATCATAACCTGACTGTAAAAAAAAAGAAAAAAACAAAAACAAAAATGAAAAATATAGATTTTTAAAACAGGCTTGCCAAGAAATAAAATGTCAAACTATCAAATACAAGTCATTACTTTACCTTTACTTAAACAACACTAGATACAGTTATGCTCATAAGTTTACTTACCCTTGCCAACGAAGTAAAATATTAGCTGTTTTTGCTGCACCAGCACTACAAAACAGTCTGCTTACGAAACGCCAAACAGCACCTACAGAAGCCTTAAAACTTCTGAAATAAAATAATTTGAAGGGATGAGACCAAAACTGAACTTTATGGTCACAACCATCAACACTATGTTTGGAGAGGATCTAACAAGGCCTATGAGTAGAAGCATGTCTTTGATGGATGATCAGCAATGGAGTGGGCCTTAAATGATGGCTGTGAGAAGCAACTTCCTGCTGCTAATAACTAAGGTGGGGATAAGATGAAGGATTTATTAAGGAGCAAGAACTCAGTGGGAATCTTGGGGAGACGAAACATGTGGGAGGAGCAAGTGGCTACTTATTCATAGAACTCGGTACATAGAGTTAATTAGAAAAGTATCAAAACTTTTGAACTGGGCTGTTTTATTATTTTCTTTTATTGCTATAGTTTAATAACTTTTGCCAACTGTGATGTCTGATAGTTTAACTTGAATCACATTTAAAATAAAAGTAATAGGTTTGGTCTGCTTACTCATGTTTACTTAAAGAATAGTGCACATTGTATACATTTTGCCAGGGGTATTTAAACTTATGAGCACAACTGTAATAATGGTGATATCAAGGTTTGTCATGGCAGGCTAAGTACTTAATGGGAAGTCTTTATAGAATTTGAGTATCTACCGTAAGCTTTACCCAGAGAAAAAAAAAAGTGAATTTAGTGTCCTTCACTGACAGCTACTATTCTCAACTAATCATTGTGAGACCGTGTTATAGCTATAACAGCTATAACACGGTGATTCCTTTGGCTCCAGTTGTCATTGTATCTTTTTCCCTGTGCCATAGTACTTGCTGTATCATACAAATTGTAATAATTTTTATTTTGTTTTTTAAAAAAGTTGGTATAGTGTTTAAAAAATGAATTAAAGTTTTAAAAAAATGTTCACATTTTATCTATTTATCAGCTCATAATAAAAATCTGACAAGGGTTTTAATTGAACAGTTTACAGAATAAAAGGCCTAGACCTTCTTTAAACTGAACTCCAGACAGACATAAAAAAACAATGAATAATGCAGTGACATTTTCATTAAATATAATTAAATTAGAGTTAATGCATCTAGTAAATGTACCGGCATTTAACTTGGTATCAGCATCTTGTAGCCTCTGTACTGCAACAATTACATTGGGAGAACAAGGGCAGCACTGTAGGTCAATCAGTCTCTTCCTATATTAATTCACATGCTGGAGGCAGGTAGGTGATTGGGCTTTATTGCTTTTCTCTAGCAGAGAAAAGTTAGGTCACTAGCCTGGCTGTGCTGTCTGGCAGGGCTAAAAAAATATCAGAACTGGATAGACATACAAATATTTGGCAGAGAAACCTGTTCACATATGTATATCTCAACTCTAAACTGTGTTTAATAATGTTGAGTTCAGATATAAGAAAAAAAAAAGACTTTATGTAGGAAGAGTCCCATTACTAACTCATACCAATGATAATATATTTGATCTGGGCATCTACACATCAAAACTCATAAAAAAGGGTTAAAGGAAACCTGTACTATGATAAATATGGTGCCCTGCCCCCCCCCCCCCCCTTTATCATAGAGGGCCCACTTTGCATGTATCTTAGATTTTTTTGATAGTTACCTTTTTTTGATAGTTACCTTTTTTTGATAGTTACCTTTTTTGATGTCTACTGACTGGTCAAACAGGGGATCCCCTTCTGCTCTGGGTGGTCTTCAGTAATGCAGTAAGCATTTCTAATGTGATAAGGGCACTGTCAGTATACTGTAAGTGCAGGGTCTTGCGGTGATGCCCCCCCCCCCCCCCCACACACACACACACACACACATCCTTTAAATCTTGGGTTGAATGATGTTGGTGGTCATTTACCAAGAAGAGGACATCACTGGATCACAGGCAGACTTTGCAAGGAATAGCAACAGGGAGGAGGCAAGTATTGCACCTGCACTATTTTCTTTTACTGTTGCAGGCTTATGGATTTAAATAAGAAACTGTGAAGTGGAATTGGGCTTTAGCCTGGGTTCACACTACTGCGATGCAGGAACCAGCGCAATTCTAGTGCGGGTTCCCGTGTCGCATCTTCCCCACAGGCAGTTCACACTGCAGGTATCAATGCAAAGTTAAAGCGGTAGTATACTCATTTTCACTACTTTGCATAATATAAATCAACTGTGTCCGTATTCCATTACTAACCTTTTCTCCTTGCTGTGACTTCAGCCGTTCTCTTTCTATTTACATCGTTCTGCTCAATGACGTCACTCGCGCATGCTCAGTGTACCCTGATTTTCCGGCAAGCTAATGATCTTGCCGGAATAATGCAGGGTCTATGCCGGGGCTGCGTCATTTCCTCTGCTGGACGTCAGCCCCGTGCTCACGCGAGATTCCGACCTTCCCCCCACATACAATTAGGTGGTTTGATAGTGTATGTATACAGTAATATAACTACATATGCAGCTGGCAGCTCACCTCCATTATTAGATTGTGGAGAAGGGAGGAGAGCTATTGTGCATAAGGGAAATAGTTGACAGACTCCTATTGGGCGATAGTGGACAGCCTCCTATTGGCTGTCCAAATGGTTAGTGAAACCAAAACGAGGCTTGGTTTCAGCGTCTACAGACAATAGACATACTGTGGGCGGAAATACCGCACCAATAAGAAGACAGAACCCACACCAAGGATGGCGGCGCACAACCTCACAAAACCCCCAGCAGAACGAAAGGAAATATAAATGTAAGGAAAACCGATAATCCATTGCTTTCTTGATATTTGATTGAACATTACATGGTACTGCTGGTGATTGCATTTTCAGATATGCATGTACTGAGTATACTACCGCTTTAATGACACCCCCAGATTGGTTTGCAGATCACATTGCGAACTGTAAATTCGAACTGAACACCCATGCAATCTAATTCCAGTACGGGGGGAAAAAAAGGTTCCTGCACCTTTTTCATGTGAATCCAATGCGAGTTCAGCCATACAACCGTATGGCTGAACTCCCATTGCACAGACATCGCATGTGGTCTGGAGAGCAATGTTGTGCAAATCACATGCGATGTCTGACATTGCAGTAGTGTGAACCCAGGCTAAAGCATGATAATATCTGTATGTGAAAATACATTTAATGATTTATTTTAATCAATGCATAACTGAACTATGGAGTTTTGTTTATTCTCCCCTAGAGTTCTGCTTTGAATACCACTGTCATTTATGCTTAGCAATATTTCTGGAGATCTGCAGCAACTGAACGTACTTGCATTGCACAGATGTGCTGGGAGACGTGTTATTCCCTGTGTCGGAGCTTATGAGTCAGATCTCTGCTGCTGCTAAAATGTTTATGTGAAATCATTTCTGAGTCATATATTTGCATCATATACAACCTGTTTGACAATCAAAACAGTATGCCCTTCAGCTGTCAGTTAATGATTAGATGATGTTTTCCAGCAAAGCCCTCTAGTGTCACATAGCTGCATGGTGCAATGACCAGCATTTCTCGCTGACTTATTTTATGCAGTCACGCTGTTCACACCAGGATTGCAGCATCTTTGTTGTGATATATGGCACCGCTACAAATGTTCACATGTTACTGATTGAAATAATAAAGCAATGCTGGAGCCATGATTCAAATTTGGAAATTTACTGAGATGTTTCGAGCATGTAATCAAAATATTTTTGCTATAGTGTAATGCCTAGTATACACGATCATAAAATTGGATGAAAAATATTGCTTTCTAATCGATCGTCTAATAATCTGATCGTTTGTAGACAGCTTTCAAAAGCCGATCACAACACATGCAAAATCATCGGAAGGAACAAATATGAAAGTTTTCTCGTATGATACCAGAATGTACGATTTTCGCTTAATCATTACAGAATTTGTCTGAAAGATATCGGAAAAGACTAAAGCCTCGTACACACGCATCAAAATTCGGCCGGGAATTTTCGTCCGACGACCGATCCGCCAATTTCCGGCTTGTAAATATGATGCTTCTGACAACCGACTCCGACTTTTCGGCCGAAAAAAATCTGGTGTGCAGGCTATAAAATTTTTGTCCTCCGACAAAACACGTCCGATTTTCGTGCAGTCAGTACAGATTTCGACAGGGAAAAATCTTATGAGCAAGACTGGGCATGCTCAGAGAAGAAAGAACACAAAGAAAGCAAACCAACACATGACATCACTTCTGAAGTAGAATTTTGTCGTGCGGGAAAATTCGTGTGCATCACTTCCTAAGTTGTATTCTGCCATACAAGATAATTCGTAACTCTTCATTTTCGATATGAGACTAGCATGCAAAAAAAAAAAACGGACGAGCGTTCGTCCGATATTTTTATCCTGTGTGTAAGGCTTTTTTCTAGCCAATATTAATATGTTTTTCTTGCTAGAAATCCACTGAGATTTTAAGAATATGCCCCGACAAAACTTCTTATTTGTAAGTTTTGGAGTGAAAAAGGATTAGTTCCTCTGTTTAGTTTTTACTGCTAAGTGGGGCTCTGTTTCCATTTCAGCCCCAGAAGGTTTACCCCCCTTCATGACCAGGCCATTTTGTGCAATACGGCACTGCTTTACTTTAACTGACAATTGCGCTGTCTTTCAACACTGTACGAAAATAAAATTGATGTCCTTTTTTCCCCACAAATAGACCTTTCTTTTGGTGGTTTTGGCATGTACAGTATAGAATGCACTCAGTTCTTGCTCGGGGCTCTTTTTGCATGAATTACTGCATTAATGCGACGTGGCATGGAGGCGATCAGCCTGTGGCACTGCTGAGGTGTTATAGAAGCTCAGGCCTTCAGCTTGTCTGCATTGTGGGGTCTGGTGTCTCATATCTTCCTCTTAACAATACCCCACAGACCCCCCCAAATCATCACTGACTGTGGAAACTTCACACTGGACCTCATGCAACTTGGATTCTTTGCCTCTCAACCCTTCCTCCAGACTCTGGGACCTTGATTTGCAAATGAAATGCAAACTTTTCCACAGTCTGTGATGATTTGGGGAGCCATGTCATCTGCTGGTGTTGGTCCACTGTGTTTTATCAAGTCCAAAGTCAGTGCAGCCCTCTACCAGGAAATTTTAGAGCACTTCATGGTTCCCTTTGCTGACCAGATTTATGTAAATGCTGATTTCATTTTCCAGTAGGACTTGGCACCTGCCCACACTGCCAAAAGTACCAATACCTGGTTTATTGATCATGGTATCACTGTGCTTGATTGGCCAGCAAACTCACCTGACCTAAACCCCATAGAGAGTCTGTGGGGTATTGTCAAGAGGAACATGAGAGATACCAAGATGTGCAAAGTTAGTAGAGACATTTGCCGGCAGACTAAAGGCTGTCATTAATGCAAAAGTTGGTTCAACAAAATACTAACACAAAGGGGTGATACTTTTTCCAACGCAGTGATTCTGTTTTTTAATTTTTTTTTTTTTTTTTTTTTTTGACAAGTTGATGTCATATCTCTCACTTGGATGTTAAAAGTTGAGTAAACACAGCTGGATAAAACAAAAACTGTGACTGTCTTCATTTCAGGCTGCAAAGCAACAACATGTGATTATTTTATAGGGGTGATTCTTTTCTATACCCACTATATTTACTTTAATTGCTGCTATTTTTGCATCAATTGCTTAGTGTCTGTGTTAAAAAGCTAGAAATACCACAAGGAAATTACGATATTTAAGCCCCATACACAAGGCCAAAAACAGTAAACACTGGCAGACATTCAGCCTGTGTGAACAGGTTTAAAAGAATCCGATCTCACTACTGACTTCTGTCCAATAAACATGCTGGAAAACCAGCAGCTGATCGGCATCCGATCAGCGCTCTTAGCCAATGGCTGATTTCTTTGAGGAAAAGATAAAAGGTAACTCCACTTTCATGGGGAAAAAAAATAGCAAATAAAGAAAAACAATATAGCGTATACAATTGTGACACAAATCATATTGTAATTGAATGTTATTAAAAATTTCCTTTACTTTTCAATCTGCAGCCGCTGTAATTTTCTGAAAATGCAATGCAATATGGCTACCTGGAGCTGTTGTGTACACAGAATGTGTACTGACCACACCCCAGAAACATTATTTCCTGCTTGTGTGATTGGCTCCCCAATTTTCCCAGAAGTCTGCTTAACCTCCCTGGCAGTATGATTCTTTTGGATTTTAGGTGCTGAAAGCGGTACCATTATTTTGCACGTAATTCTTGTGAATGAGCAGCCCAAACCAACTGTATACATTTATTATATATATTATATATATTTATATATATATATATATATATATATATATATATATATGTATGTATACATATATTATGTATACATATATTATATTATATATATATATACGTATATATATATATATATATATATATATATATATATATATATATATATATATATATATAATGTATACAGTTGGTTTGGGCTGCTCATTCACAAGAATTACGTATATATATATATATATATATATATATATATATATATATATATATATATATATACATGTATATATACATATATATATATATATATATATATATATATATATATGTATATATGTATATATATATACATATATATATTTACATAAAAATGACAGTAAAACTGCAGGAAAGGGCACTGGGGGGCAATGTAATGTGAATTTTTTTTATTTTGAATGGTATCAGTGTGTTTGGTGTGTTTTTACATTTGAATTTGCCGCCGGTTCCACCCCCCTGCGAACATCACGTCGCCGGAGACGGAAGCCGGGGCTTGCAGACGATCGGGAGGAAGCTCCGCCGCATACCGCCCGCATACTTCGCTGGATCCCGGAGAAAAGGTAAGTAAAACCTCTACCAGGATCCAGTGATCTTCCTAGCGCTACCCCGAGTGTGGCTCGGGGTTACCACTTTTGGCTCTAAAATCTAACCCCGAGTCATGCTCGGGAATACTGCTAGGAAGGTTAAGATACAAGTCAGAATTCTGGCATCCCCTGCAACAAACATGTCATTTTTGGTGAGATACTCCCAATAGGAACATGTCTAAAGGGATGCAGGCCTGGCAGCTTTCCTCATTCAAGTCCTGTAGCTGCCACAGCTGGTTGATAATTAAGAAAGCACTCCCATTAGACCCACTTAGCACAGGAGGTACAAACAGTGATTTCTTCAGAAAAACAAAAGGTAGGGATCTGAAACAAAGTTTGGTAAAATCCTTGTAATGTACATAGTTCACCCAGAGGGGAATGTTTTTTTTTCTCAACAAAAGTAAAGTTACGCTTTAAGAGCAACCAGTTATATTTTCCTTGTTACCCTTTCTTACAAAAGTAGGAGTGTAACATTTTAGAAGTGGATCTTTTCTCTAACCAGAATCCTTTGCAATTAATTTACTTGGCAATGCACTGTTGGGTCTGACCATTCAGATGTGTATTATAAGGCTGCCAGGTTATTCAAATCTTCCCTGACACTGACATGCACTAATCAGTGCATATTGGGCAATTCCCCATTTCTGATTTATGGGGCCCACCAGGCAGGGCCATAGATAAGGGGGTACCATCAGTCCTCCTGTACAGGGCCTTGGCCAGCAAGGGGGCCTAGGCAGCAGAGTGAATCAGATGTGGGCAGGAAGGGTGATCAGTGCGGCACGGGGGCAATTACTGGAACCAATTCCCTGTATGGCTCTCTCTGCAGCAGCCAAAAGCTGGCTTCTTCTCCATTCCCTTTCAGCTGCTGCAGAGAGCCATACAAAAGTTTAGTTCCAGTAATTGGCCCCCTCCCCCCCAGCCACGCCACACCAATAAACCTCCCTGTGAACCATATATTTCCCTCTACTTCCCAGGTGTGCCCCACCTCCACAGTGCTGCTGGCTTCCCTCCTATTCTTCCAACCTGCACTTGCAAGCACAAAATAGGATCCTTCAAGATTGAGAGTGGGGGAAGGGTTAGGTAACTATGTCATATGTACCAGCCCCTTCCTTTTCTCAATGAACGCAATGAGTGATCAATACCGAGTAGAAGCCTATTTTGTTTCACCATTAAAGTGGACAACGTGTAGAAGGATTAGAATCCCCAGTCTGTTTTTAATTTCTAACGTATTTGTGGCCCATTTAGAAAGATTTTGTTTTCCTGGTAACGAGAGGAAGTAAAGGAAAATCTGCAATGTGTGCACAGACAGAAATAAGAAGCTTCTTGACTTTCCCCACACAACATGTAAAATGTCTTTATTCTGAAAATGCTGGCAAGGCTAGCTTCAAAACTTTTTAAATCACTGACCCAGACACATATGCACCAAGTTTAAGAACTCCTCATCTGCCTTAGGGTACTTGCACACGGTACTGATGTTTGAACGTTAGTATTTATGGCCCAAATTTTTTGTGTTTATTTGCGCATGTGTGCCGAAACTAGTAAAAAAAAGAAATCTAGCTCTCAGAACGGAATTTTAAACTCTTCAAATTACCATTTTACGCACACATGTGCATGTTTGTGTGTATTTGTGCACGTACATGTGTAAAATACTGACTGGCGACTCAAATTTCTGTAATTTGTTTTTATTCATCTATACACAGTGCGCGTGTACAGACACATTGAAAACAATGGGCTGCATTTAAAGCGTAACTTCACTTTTGTTGAGGAAAAAAACATTCCCCTCTGGGTGATCTCTGTACATTGCAAGGATTTTTAACAAACTTTGCTGCAGATCCCTACCTTTTGATACTCTGAAGAAATCATTGTTTGTTCCTCTGTGCTGAGTGGATCAAATGGGAGTAGTTTCATAATTATCTGTCAGCTGTGCCAGCTGCAGGGCTCTAATGAGGAAATCTGCTGGGCCTCCATCCCTTTTGGAGTTCCTATTGGGAGTACAGTATCTCACCAAAAATGACATTTTTATTGCAGGGGATGCCAGAAATCTGACTTGTATCTTAGGCAGACTTCTGGGAAAATTGGTGAGCCAATTACACAAGCAGGAAATTATGTTTCTGGGGTGTGGTCAGTATACATTCTGTGTACAGAACAGCTCCAGGTAGCCATATTGCATTGCATTTTCAGAAAATTACAACAGCTGCAGATTGAAATGGAAAGGTAATTTTTAATAACGTTCAATTACAATATGATTTGTGTCGCAATTGTATACGCTATATTGTTATTTCTTTATTTGCTATCTTTTTTGGTGTTACCCTTTAACCACTTTACCACCGCAGGATTTTGCTGTCTTACGTCCAGGCCACTTTTTGCGATTCGACACTGCGCGACTTTAACTGACAATTGCGCGGTCGTGCGACGCCATACCCAAACGAAATTTACGTCTTTTTTTTCCCACAAACAGAGCTTTCTTTTGGTGGTATTTGATCACCTGTGCGGTTTTTACTTTTTGAGCTATAAACAAAACAACAGCGTAAATTTTGAAAAAATAACAATATTTTTCACATTTTTTATATGAAATTCCCCCCCAAAAAATGTAAAAATCTAAATTTTTTTAAAATTTTTGGCCAATTTGTTTTCTGCTACCTATGTTTGGTAAAAAAAATCACAATAAGCGTATTTTGATTGGTTTGCGCAAAAGTTATTGCGTTTACTAACTAAGGGAAAGATTTCTGTCATTTTTGGTGTTTTTTTTTTTAGTAATGGTGGCGATCTGCGATTTTTTTTTTGCGGGACTGCGACATTGCGGCAGACAGATCGGACCCTTGACTGACATTTTTGACACTTTTGGGGGTACCAGTGACATTACTACAGTAATCAGTGCTATACATATGCACTGTTACTGTAAAAATTACACTGGCAGGGAAGGGGTTCATTTTATTGGAGAGGGAGGGGTTAATGTATGCCTGGTGCTTACTAACGTGTGTGGGGGGAGGTGACTGAGTGACACAGGGACAGATCGCAGGTTCAGCTATGCTGAACCCTGCAATCTGACCCTGTCTGTCACTTAGGAGATACGCCCGCTTTGTTTACACAAGCGGGCGGATCTCCAGACTCGATTCCCCCGATGATCGGGGAAGAGCGGCGGTGATCACCGCCGCTCCTCCCCTGGCCCGACTCCCTCTGTGACTGAATACAGCGGGAGTGAGCCTCCGGCGGCGCGCGCGCGCCGCCCACGAGGGGAGGAGTCCAGCGACGTAGGTCTACGTCGCTGGACGGGAACGAGCCACTTTGCCGCAGTACAGTCAATGTGACTGGTCGGCAAGTGGTTAAATCAGTAAAAAAATGCCTGTATGCCTAAAACTGCTGAGTTTTCAGGCAGCAGTGTACAAGAGGCATTATTTTAAGTTATTCTCTATTCTGCTATTCAGGAGCTTGTCAACCAGGTAACTAGCAATTTCAGAAGTCCAGATCAGCAATAGCAGTCAAGATATTTCTTTCGACACAGGTTGCCTTTAAATTGGGTCTCCTTACATGTCTGACATTTTAAAACCCTCTGCAAGTCTGCATGTTATCCAGCTGGGGGTTTTATGTTTTATGGCAATGGTAAAAGAAAAAAAATGCTTTTGTGATTACGTGACATCATTACCCTGTGATCTATACTATGTTTGGGCCCCACAGTGCTGTGAGGTTTGCCATGGTGTGCATATCAATCTTTGCACACCGCAAATGGCAAGTTTATGATTTTGGGTCCTTGACTATATATTTTAATTTATACTCACAGTGCCAAGAAAGTCGTTGGAATCTCTCCATTAGTTCAGTGTTAATTGCAAACCCTGTAAACAAACACAGCTGTTGAGTGCTGGACCTCATATTTCTTGTATTAAAAAAGCAGTTAAAAGTCTTCCAAAACTTAAAGTTGACTACGTGTGTGCATCATGGGCACAAGAAAATACTAAAAATGTTCTAGGAACAATTCCTAAACCACACCATTATTAAAAAAGTAAAGAATAAAATTACAAGGGCATTAGACATAATTGGTAATTAAAGAAGCAAGCAGCACAACGGCATCATAAAGTCAGCGCCTGCTTCAGAATTCAGAAAAAGAAATCGTATCTAATTCTTTAAACGGTCCCCATGCAGTGTTTAAAGAATGGCTGTCGGCAAATGATGTGAATCATTTTAAATAATTTTGCAAGAGAAAAGTAGATTTGTAAAATATTACCTAATGTAAAAAGATTGCTCTCGTATGAATTGCTAATGTGCAGTAATGCTCGACTTTTATTCATTTTATTGCTTGTATAGAGCTGGCTTTTAATAGACAAAGCTAATAGGAACTAATAGGAACAGCCAGAGGAATCTCTACAGCCAGGGCCACTGATAAGGCAGTACAGCCAGCCTTCCTGTATTGGACCAGGGCCCCATCAGTTCAAAAGGGGGGCCCAGGCACCTGCTGAGCAGGAGGGCCAGCTGTACTGTCTTATTGCAGACACCAATCCTCTTCTGCCTCCCCCTGAGATGCAGCCAGTTTCTCCACCTATTTCTCCCTCTGGCTGCACTGCAGGGGGATTGGTCCTAGCACATGTGCCCCTTCCATCTGCTGTTCAAGCCCCCCGTGTGCCCCTTTCCACCACAGTGCTGCCGCCTTCCATTCTCTCCTCTCCCACAGCTGATACACAGGGATGTTTCAGGATGGAGAGCAGGTGGAGGGGTCGGTAAATATGTCCTTTCCTGAATTAACACAATGCGTGATCGGTACCAATTACTCCTGTGTCCATTCATCACTGTGTTTACTATGCTTAAGTTTGTGAATGAGAGAACTTCATATCCATTCATCTGTGCAGCTGAGGCTGCAGAGAAATGGACTGATAAATCTATGTCCTCAGTCATTTACTGCCGGGGGCCCTGTCAGGTAGGCCGTATAGGGCTCCTTGATTTCTAACAGCAGCCCTGTATACAGCTCCCAACAAATACTGATATATGGCTCCAGCTAAAACCTTTTTTACTTTTTAATAGAATGGGGAATAGTAGAGTTTTAAAACCTCCTTCAGGTTTCTATTACTGCCCACGTGCCCAGTTCAGGAATTTACCCTGATTTTTGTTCCAGAGACCAATGCCTCAAGGTTAAAATGTATGGAAAATCCTACCATCTGGGTTGTAAAATGACAACAGAAACGTTGTCCTTTCTCCACTCTGATAAAAAAAGTTTTGATTTTTGTGTGTGCCCTGACACATGAGATGAAGATATCTCCTCTTCTTCCTGGCTCAGTGGCCACTGTTACCATGATAGGAGAAGATTTCTCCAATGTAGCCAATGACAGCAATTAACACCTGGAATAGGTTCCAAGCCTTCCTTACTCTATTGAAAGCATATGAAAATAAATCAGTATTCTAGCAGTGGCTTAAAGGGGCATTGCTAGAATTGTGAAATACCTTGGACTGGATGGGGAACTACTGACTCTGAATCCCCATTAGGCTCCACCCATCCAGATCCAAAATTCCTTAGCTGCTGCACTATCTGTATCTTCTTGCAAGCATTGAAATTTGTTATGTGGAAATAGGATGGAATTTTAAAGAGCCTCTAGGACACTCTTTATAAATTCCCCAGAATATACTTTAATTACTGTAGCACAAGCAAGAGTCTATCAGCCATATACAAACCTCAGCACAATCTTTTTTTTTTTTTTTTTTTTTTTTTTTAACTGTTCTGTTACATCTGCTTTTAAGCATTCCTTAAAAAAGAACTTCTTTAAAATAGTCAGTGGGTTTGATTTACTAAAACTAAAGTGCAAAATCTGGTGCAGCTCTGCAAAGAAACCAATCAGCTTCCAGGATTTTTTTGTCAAAGCTTAAAGTGGTCGTAAAGGCTGAAGTTTTTTTTTTTGGATTTTTTTTACCATATCTGGGGGGTAAGGGGAGTTCTATACTACTAGGCAAGCTCTTTACATGGGGAACTAGAAATCTCTGTACTGCAAGGTGGAGAGCTCTGCACTGGGGTAGAGGGAAACTCTGTGCTGGAAAGGAGAAGTTTATACTGGTTTATACTTCATTTTCTCTCCCTCACTCAGCTAATGTGACCCTAGCACTAAGAGAGGGGCAGAGAAGGGGCAAACAAGGATGCTGTGCAGGTGCCCTAAAGTCATCCTGATCAACCAACGACATTGTTTGTTAGGATGTCTGAGGCTAGAAGGTTGTTATGGTGCATAATGAAAACCCGTGGCTTTGTGTAACTAAAAGGTAGGCTTGGTCTACCTTTTGGCTTGTACACAATTTTTCGGCAATTTTTAGGCATTTTTCCAAGGCACCCCCAAAGAAATCTAAAGGCACCCTGGATGAAAAAGGCTGCCTCAGACCACCTTAACTTAGCCATGGACCTGATAACAGCTGCACTCCCAATAACTCTCTGTAGTTTACCAACTAGACCACATACGTCGAACACAAGGCCCGCTTGTCAAACCTGGCCCTTCAGGCTTTGGCGCGTGAAACTTGCACCCAGTTTTGCAGCCAGAACATGACGAAACAGATTTCAGCCATCTACGGCTCTCGCCCTCTTTTCCCGCGGTCATTTGTAATACAGAAGGCTTCTTTGTTTACAAGGGAAAGCTTTGCTCTCAGTGGTTCCCAGATTTAACAGATCCCTGCATAACAGATCTCTAGAGAGAGAGAGCGACCTCCCTGCAAGGAAGAGCCGCCTACACAGGGAGGTACTAGAAGAAGCTTTGGGGGGGGCGGTTAGAGTTGGGTTTTCACGCTGTGCATTAAGCATAGTGCACCCCTAAACCCTGCACCCTGTTGGTAGTACGCTCCTGAACCCTGCATTATGTACGTAGCGCACCCCTGAATTTTGCACTCTGTACAAAATGCACTCCTGAACTGTGCACTCTGTACATAATGCACTCTTGAACCCTGCACTCTGTATGTAGCACACCCCAGGTAAAGCATACTGTGAGGGCAACCATACTGCTAAATTGGCCCGTGATGAAATTGAATTTGACACCTCTGCACTAGACCATGCAGCTATAACACATTATTCATTACCTTTACATACTGTAGAAAAATGTTGTGGTACCTTAATGGCTGTGTTAATTATTACAACTCTGGCAGTAAGACTTTCTTTTGCCAGCCATGGCAATTTGCTGTGGCTGCAAAATAAAGCATTGCGGTTGCAGAATGCGAACAGCCCCCTAAGCTGTATTTTAGGCTTTAGGTAGGTGGACAGGGGGCCATAAAGCCACGGCTGTTTTTTACTGCCTTCCCCTAGCAACCCGTGTGGAAAAGGCCTTACTCTGGTGGCCTGGCATGAAATTAGGCTTGATCATTTGACATGAATTACAAGAAAACATTAAAAAATATTACTGCCCAGGTGATAATAACCTAAGTGAAATAAAGCTGCTTGCAATATCATAACAGAACCAATTGTGCAAAAACATATATGATAAAAATTACAGTGCTGAATAAATGAAGTTCAAAGTAAATCATTAAAAAATTATCCATATAGTGCTTGAACACTAAAGTACATATTGGCAGATAAAAAAAAAAGTCAATTGAAGTAATATCCAAAGAAATGTGATTGTTTCAATGAATTTCCACCTAGTGCACCCCCACCGTGATAGTAAACAGGATGTGAGCTTACTAGATCTCTAGACTCCACGTCATAGGAGTCTAGACAAGCGTTTAAATAATGATCCAGCACTCAAAGCGAATCCCTCAATGGTTAGACCAAAAAGGAAGGTAACATGGCTTGCCAAACAAACCCCAGGTGTTCCTCAGATGTAACCGATAAGGAAGGAAAAAGGAGATCCACATAGTGTAAACCGTAAAACACTTTTATTTTGAAAAAAGGTTACTAAACTCTTACAGCAATCCAGGGAATAGTCAGTGATTAAAAACGGTGGTTCCCAGCATAAAAACGACTTGTATACAAGCTCAGTTGGTGACGTCTATGTCTGAACTAACCACGCCAACTGAGCTTGTATGCAAGTCGTTTTTATCCTGGAAACCACTGTTTTAATCGGTGATTATTCGCTGGATTGCTATAAGTGTTTAGTAACTTTTTTTCGAAATAAAAGTGTTTTACGGTTTACACTATGTTTTCTACCTTATTGGTTACATCTGATTAACACCTGGAGTTTGTTTGGCCAGCCATGTTACCTTCCTTTCGGGTCTAACCACTGAGGAATTCGCTTTTAGTGCTGGATCATTATTTAAATGCTTGTCTAGACTCCTATGACGTGGAGTCTAGAGATCTGGTAAGCTCACACCCTGACCCTGTTTATTATCACTGGGGAGGTGCACCAGGTGGATATTCATCTAAACAATCACATTTCTTTGGATATTAAGCCCCGTACACACGTACTGATCGTCGGCCGAACGATCGGCCGTCTTTTGTCCAGGGCTGTCGTGTCTGTTAAAAACTGCAAAAGACTGCACACGAATTTTGTCGGCCAACAACAGCCGACTGCAGAAGTGATATCATGTGATGGTTAACTTTCCTTGTCTTTTTTCTTTTCTGAGCATGCCCAGTCTTGCTAATCTGCTGTCTGTCGGCCGAAATCTGTACTGACTGGCGAACAATCGGCCGTTCTGGTGTTGGCCAACAAAAATTTTAATGCCTGCACAACAGATTCTTTTCGGCCGAAAATGCGCTGTCGGCTGTCGGAAGTATCATACTAACAAGCCTACAATCGGCCGATCGGTCATCGGCCGAATATTTACGGCCGACAATCGGTACGTGTGTACGGGCCTTTACTTCAATGGACTTTTTTTTTTTTTTATCTGCCACTATGTACTTTAGTGTTCAAGCACTATATGGATCATTTTTTAATGATTTACTTTGAATTTCATTTATTAAGCGCTGAAATTTTTATCATGTATGAATTACATGAAGTGGATCAAAAAAGATAGCGACAGTAAAATTGGTTACAGTACTAGAGGTCATATACAGTGCAGAGGTCATATATAAAAAAGTATTAAAAATCCATACATTATACACAGCAAGAAAATAATAAAATAATATTTCAACAAAATTTTAACTGGGTCAACATAAGGGTTTAAAAGCTTGGTTGATAATTTTCATATTTATTGGTAGTAGTATAGTGCCTTATAGGTAATTAACTAGTTTGAGTGTCTCCTGAAAAAAGGCTAAAGTATGCGAGCCATTGATAGACAAACTATCGGAAAACAGAAGAAAAAAAGACAAATACAGAAAAGAGGTAAGAATAAATAGTGGAAAGGGTAAAGAAGAAGAGGTAGGAGAAAAAGAAGGGTGGGGAGGACATTCTATCCCGACTGTGGTATAGAATTATAACAAAACTTGGAGGGCTTAGGTATCTTTTTTACAAATTGTTCCCTGAAATTTTGAAGTTGTACAAAAATGCATCCAAGAGCTCCATGTTTCCCAAAGTTTAGAATATCTATCATATATATTAGTGGTTGGTTCTTTCATTCATCATCATTTCTACATTTCTTCTGTCCATTTGCAAGAGGAGGAAGGACAATGTGATTTCCAATGTTTGGGTATAACTGACCTAAGGGCCATCAGGAAAAATTGTAGTAAATCTTTCTTAGAAGTAGTTACATGGCCTGGGTTGCCTCTCTTTCTTTTAAAGTGTTACTAAACCCAGGACCCTGCATTCACTATATCTGGTCTCCCATAATACACAGAACATGAAAATGCAATAGTTTTAGTAAATATAAATGGCTGAATATCTTTTCTCATCAGCAGTTAAAGCAATCTTGTGACTTCTATCAGTGTCTGGTTAAAGCTTGTAGTTTCCATTCTACTCCGACTGTCCATTGAGGCTGCGGGACCCCTGATCCTCTGTCTGGACAGTGCTGATTGGCCCTGTGCTGATCAAATGCCCTCTCCCGAAAAAAAAAAAAAACTCTCTAGCAATACGCACCAAACTGAGCATGTGCAGCTTGTCCCCAAGGCTCTGTTCTATCAGGAGATGGTTTGGGGACTGTGGAAGAAGGAGAGGAACAGAGAAGAAAGCATCAAAGAGCTTTTTTACACAATGCAGAGGATTAACTCTTTAGGTTCCACGGTGAGTATTACAAGCATGCTTTACTGCATATAGACTGATTTTACTGTTGTGGTTTTACTAACACTTTAATACCAACCATTCAGCATCCACATAATCCAGGCCATATATTTAGCAATAAAGCCAATATTTTAGACATTCTTTTATGTTCTACCCTAACATGCTTAGGAAAAGACTGGACATTCAGACATTGTTTGCGAAGGATAAGTGCACTTTTTATAAAAAATGAGTATGGTCTCCCTGGTCCTCGGAGTAATACAATTATTTTTAAGATTCCCTCTTTACAACAGAAGACTAAACAATGCCTTGAAGTTGTGTTTTCTACCTCACAATACAGTTGGTACACATACCAGACAATGACCAGTCTACCTAGTGTCTTTACCTTGGCACATGCTTTAGACAAATAATTAATTAAAACAGTTCTTGCTATAATGTATATATCGCCTAAATCTATGAAGTTTTGTGCACCATACAAAAGTCACATGACTTTTATTTTATTCAATTATTTTATTTTATTTTATTTTATTTTATTTTAATTTTATTTTGTTTCTGTTTGGAGGGTATGGGGCAAATTATACTGATGTATTAGGCAAGCATACATATCTTTTAATATTTTTTTTTTTTTGAATACAAACGTTTTATTGAGCTTTGTAAACACAAAAAAGTCAACAAGCAACAAAATCGAAGTATAACATATCTGAGCTGTGCAAATACATGTTATTCCAAACAAGTGTCTTACATATCACATAGTAATAAAAGGGGAGAAGAAAATATATCATATGACATATAATGATATGTAAAGTGGCGGTGTAGTATGCTTTATAAGCGGTGATGTAAACATGCATTCGTAGAGAACATAGGAAACAGAATGACAAACTAAAGTCACCTCCATAGTCCAGCTATACCGATTTCCATGTATGCATACTTAGGGAAAATGAACAAAAATAACATTAACAAAATGTTCCTGACATATAGAATCAAAAAAAAAGAAAACATTGGTAGGGGGTATGACCCCCACGTAGACCACTGGGCGCTGATTTAAGGAAATCCTATAAGGTCTAAAATACATCAGACCGTGGACCAGTTCTCCCATTTTTTTATGGAATATATGCATAGTGTCATATAAGGTGTGGTGAACCCTCTCCATACTTCTAATCGCCTCCATTCTTGACAATACCTGAGTCCAAGGGACCGTCTCCGACCGCCAGTTAAGGGCCACAGCCCACAGCACCGAGCAACATAGCGTATGCGCCAATCTTTGAGTTGGTGCCGGGGCACTAGGAATTTTAGCAAACAAAAGTCCCATCTGAGGGGTAATGGATATTCTAGAGTTCAACATTTGAGAGACTACTTCTGATGCTCTATTCCACACAGCCGTCAATCTACCGCACTCCCAAAAGGTGTGAAATATGGTGCCTGCGGCTCCACAGCCTCGAAAGCAACGGTCGGAGACTCCCTGGTAAAATCTATGAACCCTGTCTGGAGTAAAATACCACCTAGTGTGGAGCTTCACTACTGTGTCCTTTACTGACATGGATTTAGTACATTTATGCATATTTTGTAACATGGAGGACCATGATTCAACTGGAAATCCCACCCCAAGATCAGCCTCCCACGCCAGCATGGCCCGAGATTTGTCTGGGAGGTGAAGTCCATTAAGGTAACAGTATAATCTCGAGACCACTCCTCTATCTCTAGATGAGGTACGGCTGATAAGTTCAAATAAAGAGGATTCAAGGTTGCCCGTCAAAGGGCCCTGGGAGCCATAAAAGTCTCTAATTAGAAGGAATCTATGGGATTCAGAATCTGGGATTTGATAATTGTTTCTAAGGCCTTCAAATGAATAGAAGGAGTTGTCTCGGAACAGGGCGTGGAGGGCGACCAAGGAGTGCTGCACCCACCAGCCATAGTCATCCGGAGACGCGAATGCTGGTGTAAAACTTTTATTACCCATAAAGGACATCAATGGAGGTCTAGAGGAGCGCAGCTGGTACCTGTCATGACAGGTAGACCAAAGTTTTAGGGTATGCCACACTATGCTATTAAGCTGCTTGACATCCCGAGGATGCGACATGGAGGACCAAAGCAGGCCCTGAAGGTTGAAGGGGCGAACAGATTCATCTTCGAACCTCAGCCAAGGAGGCTGTGGGGCACCTGCATGCCATTGTGCGGTTTGGGCCAATCTAGCCGCTAGGTAATAGTGCCACAGGCTAGGGACCCCCAGCCCTCCCTGAGAGAGAGGTCTAAAAACTGTGGGCTTCCCACACCTGGGCCTCTTACCTTTCCATATGAACCTGCTCACTTCCCTTTGTATGTCCTCCACGTCCCCTCTCCGGAGCGCTATTGGCAGGGCACGGAAGAGATATAGCAGTTTAGGTAATATAGACATTTTAACTGCTACTATCCTGCCCATAAATGGGATCGGGAAAGAATGCCAGAGGGACAACCACTGCCTCACTTTAGTGAAAGCTTGAGGGTAGTTATTGCTATAAATGGCTGATAGGGATGGAGCCAGTCGCACTCCAAGATACTGTAAGGATTGTTTTGAGACTGGGAAACCAAATCTGGCAGTTACGGTATCTATCATTTCTTGAGGTATGTTTACTGATAGGGCTGAACACTTAGAGAGGTTAACGCTTAATCCTGAAATTCCCTCAAATTCCCCCAATACCTGTACCAGTCTAGGGAGGGAGCCCAGAGGGTCCGGGAGGAATACCAGTACATCGTCCGCGTACAAACTAATCTTATGTTCCTCTAGGCCCTTCTTATATCCCCTTATTGCTGCATCCTCACAGATAGCTCTGGCCAGGGGTTCCATGGCCAGTGCAAAGATTAGTGGTGATAGGGGGCACCCCTGCCTGGTACCCCTACCCAGCGTGAAAAGGTCCGAGGAGCAGCATGGCAGCTTTATTTTAGTCTGGGGATCCCTGTATAATGCCTTAAAGCCATGCACAAAAGCCCCCCGAAAACCAAATTTCGCCAGGATGACGTCTAAATATGGCCAAAGCACACTATCAAATGCCTTGTTGATATCAAGTCCCAATATCAAGGCCTTACGGTGGAATAGATCTGCATCCTGAATAATATTAGAG
Organism: Pelophylax lessonae; assembly: GCF_965119305.1. Taxonomy (NCBI): domain Eukaryota; kingdom Metazoa; phylum Chordata; class Amphibia; order Anura; family Ranidae; genus Pelophylax; species Pelophylax lessonae. Next base: position 328,970,997 of record NC_138772.1, read on the forward strand.
GCTAGTCGGATATTATCCGTTATTTGTCTGGATGGAATAAAACCAGTCTGTTCTGGAGCAATCAGAGATGAAATAATGGGGGCTAAGCGAGCTGCCAACATTCTTCCAAAAATCTTGAGATCATTATTAAGGACAGAGATCGGTCTGTAATTTTGGGGGAAAGAGTGATCCTTATTGGGTTTAGGAATTAAAGTCATGTTGGCATGCAGCATATCCGGGGGAAGAGAGTTGCCTTGTAGAATAAAATTAAAAACCTGTGCCAATTTAGGGGATAAAAAATCTACAAATTTCTTATAATATGTGGACGTAAAGCCATCAGGGCCTGGGGCTTTAGAAGTTTTAAGGGACTTGATCACAGTCGCAACTTCTGCTTCTGTACATGGGGCATTCAAACTACCAAGCTGCTCCTCAGTTAGGACAGGTAACTTCAGGCTGTTTAACCATGTCTCCCTCATCCCTCACCTTATATACATGTGCCGGTTGGAGAGACTGGTGGAGCTTCCTGGTGAACATGGCCGAGGCAGTATTACTGTGCAGAAGGAACCTAGCTTTTGCCCACTTAAGAGATTTTTCTGTGGCCGAAGACAATATAGAATCTAGAGCAGCTCTCTTCTGTGAAATTTGGTGTAGTACATCTGGTGAGTGATTTTGGCCATGCGTATGATATAATTTATGCAGATCAGATGTCAGTGAGCGGATATCTGCCAGTCGTTTACGTTTGGCCTGAGTAGCTAGCTCTATTAACTTACCCCTCATCACTGCCTTATGGGCAGCCCAGAGCATAGGGGGTGACACCTCACCATTATCATTAAGGGCAAAGTACTCACGCAGATGGTCAGTTACTGTGGTGAATGTCTCTAAATTAGAGAAGATAGAGTCGTTCATCCTCCAGTTCGACGCAGAATACGGAAGGCCAACATGATCCGTATTAAAGGATACTACATGATGGTCAGACCATGGGCATACATGAATATCCGCTGATGTGGAATTTGCCAACAAGACTGGTGTACTAAATATATAGTCCAACCTAGCATAACTATCATGCGGGTGCGAGTAATGGGTATATTCCCTCACACCCACATTCAATGCCCTCCATGTATCTAATAATTGACAGTTGGTTAATGACTTATGTAAAGTACGTGGAAAGGCGTTGGCCGTGCTCACCGATCGGCTCTTGTCAAGCATAGAATGTGCCACCAGATTGAAATCGCCTCCAACCAGGACATGTGCAGATGAATATCGTTCCATGATCTGGAAAAAATGTTGAAAAAAAGAACCCTGTGAGACATTCGGGGCATAAAGGTTAGCAATTGTAATTGATTTACCCTGAATAGTACCTTGTACTATAATGAACCTGCTATCCGGGTCTCTATATATCTTTTGCACATCAAAAAACAGATGACCCCGTACCAGGATCATAACACCCCTCGTCTTTGATGTATATGTGGTGAAATAGACTTGTTTATATGCCTTATCGAAAAATTTGGGGTGGTTTTGGGCAGCAAAATGAGTCTCTTGTAGCATAATAATATCTGCGCCTAAATGCTTATAAAAGCGGAATGCTTTACGTCTCTTTTGCGGGGTATTAAAACCCCTCACATTATGTGAGATTACCCGTAGCCCCATATCTGGGTATATAAAGGGAGACTATAACCCACTTGTCCACAAGGCACCAACATATCCAGTGAGTCAGAGTAAGGCATTTGGTAATTCTTATAAGTAAGGCGTGTATTAATCAGGAGTCTCGGTGGCAACTCCCTGTTAGCGCCCAGCGGTCCACACATAGTCAGGAACATATCAAATAAAAATGAGAGACTTATTTTCATATACAAAATAATGAACAACAAAAAATAAAATTTAACAAAACATAGAGTTCTTGTCATTGGAGAACTTCGGGGGACAGTACCCCGGTTCTAAGAGAAGGATAACCAAGGACTAAATCGTCCTACACTCTTTGAAATAGGTAGCAAACCTACAGCATCAAGCGGTGTACTGTAGCCTTCCCTGCTGCAAATATCGTGCAGGGAATCCTAGGCAACTACAGCAAGTGCTGAAGAGTGGGGGGAGTAAGAGAGTGAGCATCTAGAGCCTTCAGTGTGGCCCCAAAAAATAACCAACATGAAAAAAAAGGTCCAGCAGTAACAGAAAATAAAAAAAAGAAATATCAGTGGTGGAGAAGACCAACATCCCCTTAAGGGTTCAAAAATATAACCAAAAACAAGGGAAAAAAAAAAGTCACTGAGCCTCACAGAGACCCACGTCTTTTCCCCATGCCCGATGACATAGGACTCAAATACTCAAATCCTAGTAGGATAGAGAATATGGCATGGGAGGTGTGGGTGTCCATCAGTCCGGGTAAGTTTCACACCTAGGAATTGCCATGTCAGGGATGGTCAAGGAACGTGATTCCTAGACCGAGATCCACCATTATTTGCTCTCTGTGGTGATGGTGTCGCCCAAATAGCAGATGGGCGTGGGGTAGATGGGAGTCTTGGATTATTTTGGGGTGCCATGAGACCCAATTTAACCAGGAGCTCCTTACCCTCCACGACATTGGATACTGTATAAGTGGAGCCATTGTGGGGTACTGTGAGTTTAAATGGGAATCCCCATCGATATCTGATCCTGGCTGACTGAAGTATTGATGTGACTTCCTTCATCTTTCTTCTTTTATCCAATGTCGTTGGGGAGATGTCTGGGTAGATTTGAATGGTAACCCCCTCTAGCTGAATATGCTGTGTGGTGCGTGCAGCTCTGAGAATGTCCTCCTTCACAACATAGTCCTTAAAGCACATTATTATATCCCGAGGAGGTTTATCTGGGGTAGGTTTAGGCCTGAGGGCTCTGTGGAGCCTGTCGCACGCAAAGGCCGAAGCAGGGTGTTCAGGGAGGAGGGAGCCAAAAAGCTTCTTCATTGCAGCCGCAAGGTCTGTGGTGGTCTCCGGCACCCCCCGCACCCGGAGGTTATTTCTACGATTGCGGTTGTCCAGATCTTCTAGGTGTGATTGAAGCTGGACAACCGTATCAGAGAGAGTCTCATGATCCTTTCTCAGGTCAGTGTGAGCCAGGGCTAGCTCATCATGCCTGGTCTCCAGCATGTCCGTCCTGCCCCCTAAAGCCGCTATCTCCGCGGTGAGAGTGTTCGTGGACTTGTGGAGTTCGGCCTGAAATTTTTGAGCGATGCGATCATACATGATGGCAAGGCTATCTTCCAGATCCGCTTTTGTAAGTTGCGGAGTATACTCACTGCGGTCCGCAGGGACAGGAGCAGGGGCGGCCTGGTTTGTAGCCTCCGCCGGAGCCTGCGGGCTGCGGGCGCCATCTTGGGACATAGTCTTCTCCCGGACTCGAAGAAGGTAGGTCGTCAGGGACCGCTGGACGGGCTTCTTCTTGCGTTTCTTGGGGGTAGGCATACACTATGAAGTCCCACGGGGGTGATCAAGTAGGAGAGGAATAGAATTTTCCAGCGAAAAGGCCCCGGGGAGTGATAAGAAGGCTCAATCTAGCTCAGAGCGTCTCCTACATGCGACCGTCCGGATCCGCGGCTTGGACACGCCCCCATCTTTTAATATTTTTATATTGCCCTTATCACCACATGGCATTTTCGTAAATTTGCATTGCACTTAGTAAATAGATTTTAATGGAGTGAACTGGAAAGTTTCACATTCAAATTGTCCAGCTAAGCTGAATGAAAATCTTCAACTGCAACACAATAAATAAAAATAAATTTTCTTAGTATAGTAGAGGAAAATTGGAACCCTTGTATTGCTGTCTGTGTTGCAGATTTTTCCCTCATCCTTTCAGTCTGGTGAGCCATTGTTACTGTGATAACATATAACCGGGCCTACTGGGTGAAGTTCCGGTTTAAGGGTTACAGTGAGCTTGTGCACCATTAAAACCATCATTAGCTGTTTTACCTCTGCAAAATTTGATAGTTAGCTGCCTCCATGCTTTAACTAGTGTTTATCTGTGTAGCACAATTCCCAGCATAGGTGCTGGCTGTGGGTCCCCCTGGGTCACCGGTTGCAACAAAAGTACCTTTAAACATGTTTCTCCAAGTGTGAGCACTGAGACAAGAACCAGTCCAGTATCTTTGGGTTTTTTAGGTTTATTTAGGAACTTGGATGGGAGAAGGGATGAGTGGGATACTCTTGCAATTGAACTATACACAACTTGACGGGGACTCTTAATAAATGCTGCTTGACGCTGATTAGCACTGGCTTGATGCTGGTTAGCTGGCCGAATGCCGGTTAACGCTGATTTGATGCTGTAACTTACCTTTTTACTATGGAAGTCCCTTTTAGCTCCCTGAGGTACTCTCGCCTGAGGTAGCTACTTGGACACCTTTGCTGCACTGCTGAACGCTTCAGGGCCCACACTGGTGCCCCCTTTCACTTCCCTATCTTCAAGGCTTTGAACACTTGGCACCCCCTTTCACTGCCAATACTACTGGTTAGCTGACTCCTGGATCCCCTTGACCTTCTGGATTGGTCCCCTTTCCTAGGCAGACCCCCTGGGCAGATCTTGAGTACTCACTGTATACTGTTTTTGCTGAAGACTTCTGCCCAGCAGCTCCACTTGGTCAGCAAAACTCTGCATCCCTCTCTGCAGCACAGCTCAACCTCTGGTCCCCGTAAGCCGACTGCCTGGACCACCTTCACTCTCTGACAGGAGGAGAGACAGCCGTCACCTCCTTCTGGGACTGATGCTCCCGCCAAAAGACGCTCTGTCACATGGCCCCCACAGATTTATATCCAATCTCAGGCTGCATTGCGGTAAACCCCGCCCACTGAGAGTCATAAATCCTGGTGTGTTATTGGCTAGGTTTCCTCCACTGACCAACAAGACCCCTCATTGGATACAGTGGGGAGACTCCCCAGACTCAAAAGACACACCTGGAAACATGTGACAGCTAGCTAACAATTCAGGCCCCCCTGATAAGCAGACAGGGCCACATATGCATTTTCCTAGCACCTACCTAGGAGGGTGCTACATCTGTCTGCAAAAAACACAAAGCCCGCTAAATTTTGTTGGTGTTTGGAAAGATTGGATACTGATCTGTCGAGCAACAGTGTGAAGGGATATCTATCTAATGGAGCCCTGCAAACCAGTAAAAATCTGGCAGGTGTTCAACTTCTTCCCTATTCCAACTAAAATGCAAAAAAGCTGAATTTACACTTTATAAACCCTGTCTTTATGCTGATAGGCATAGAGGGTGGTATCAATATAGCAACATATCACACAGTTGCTGGTTCTGCACCTGTAATGATGACAGCCCATATAAATAATGTGCCAGCCTTGCATCTTGGGATCGGCAGGAGGTAGGCACTTGTTTTTTAAATAAAAAGTAGTAAGAAAATGAACCATACAGTGCAAGTTCTGTAGAGGATCACCAATGGCTCAGCAAATTCCTGCTGTCAGGATCTGAACCTTCAACCTCTGTCAGTAACAAATAGAAGAGGGCGCCAGATCAGTATAAGTAAGATAAAAAGTGTAATTTATTAAGTATCACTTACATGTAAACAAGCTGTAAACTGCACACAGGGCTGGTATAGTTACTCTGCTGAAAGTTATTCTACTTTAGCTGAGCAACTATACCAGCCCTGTGTGCAGTTTACAGCTTTTTTACATGTAAGGGATTCTTAATAAATTACACTTTTTATCTTACTTATACTGATCTTGCGCCCTCTTCTATTTGTTACATTCCTTTGAGCGGATCCCAATACCTATCGAGGAGCTGCCGGTGGATGTATGTATCCTTTCTCCTATTAAGATTACCATCCCCCTGCAATTGTCTCTCATGGACTTGTATGACTGTATGTTTGGCCAGTGGAGCGCTGACTCACCTGCTATTCATTAACAAGTGACTTTTGGCTGTTGTTTAACCTCTGCTAGTAACTTTATCTGGCAGCAACTTTTTTCACTGAGCCACCTGAGATGCTGGACAGCTCCCTACCTTATTCCTTAGACAACCTTGCCTTATGTCTTGTTTTTCATCAGCCTTGAACTCTTCCTGCTCCCATGAACTATAAGCCTTGTGTCTGCATTTACTGTTTGCCAGATTTTTGTGCTCTCTCCAGCCAATATCTCGCTCTTGTCACTCCTGCAGCTGTCTGTATCTTCGCTACCATTTGTTACCAACCTTTGGCTTGTTCCTTGACTACGCTTCTGCTTGATTTCAACCTGCAACCATTTGTTACCCACCTTTGGCTTGTTTACTAACTACGCTTCTGCTTGATCCCTACCTGCTATATCTGCTTTTGGACCCTGGCTTGCTCACCTCCTGGTGGGGTGATCCTAAAGGACCACAGCCTGGTACTAGCATGCAGCCATCTCCACCATCAGGAGCTCTGGTGAACACCGGTTAGTACTTAGACCCCACACCTTGGGTGAGCCTGCGTCATCCATTAGAGGGACCTGTTTGTTTACTTTGTTTAATCCAGCTGGTAGTTGGGAGTGTTATAGCTACTGGTCTCTAAACCTGACCCCGGATTGAGACAGAATAATCTGGGGCCCAGTATAGCAAATGCTGTGTCTCCTTTTGGGTCGCAAATTGCAGAGCTACAGGAGTTCGATGTTACCTATCAAGAAAAATTGGCCAAACTGGAAAGTGTAGTAAAACGGCAATGGGAAGAAATCCATGCTCTAAAAACAGTTGCTGGACTTATGTTCCCGAGTTGATGCTAATGCGCGTATGCCTCTACCACTCAAGTTCAATGGAGATCGCCGCCATTACAGAGGGTTCCTTAATCAGTGTTACATATATTTGAAAATGCAGTCTGCTGCATTTACAGTACTTCTGAGGAAAAGAAGATATTACAGTGCCTTGAAAAAGTATTCATACACTTTGACATTTTCCACATTTTGTCATGTTACCACCAAAAATGTAAATGTATTTTATTGGAATTTTTTGTGATAGGCCAACACAAGGTGACACATAATTGTGAAGTGGAAGGAAAATGATAGATGGTTTTCAAAATTTTTTACAAAAAAATATCTGAAAAGTGTGGCGTGCATTTGTATTCAGCCCCCTTTACTCTGATACCCCTAACTAAAATCTAGTGGAACCAATTGCCTTCAGAAGTTACCTAAATAGTAAATAGAGTCCACCTGTTTGAAATTTAATCTAAGTATCAATACAGCTGTTCTGTGAAGCCCTCAGAGGTTTGTTCGAGAACCTTAGTGAACAAACAGCATCATGAAGGCCAAGGAACAAGCCAGACTGGTCAGGGATAAAGTTGTGGAGAAGTTTAGAGCAGGATTAAATTATATAAAAATGATCCCAGGCCAGCCAAGAGGCACATGGTAACTCTGGAAGAGCTGCAGCGATCCACAGCTCAGGTGGGAGAATCTGTCCACAGGACAACTATTAGTCATGCACTCTACAAATCTGGCCTTTATAGAAGAATGGCAAGTAGAAAGCTATTGTTGAAAGAAAGCCATAAGAAGTCCCGTTTGCAGTTTGCAAGAAGTCCTGTGGGGGACACAGCACACATGTGGAAGAAGGTACTGTGATAAGATGAGGGCCCGAAATTAAACTTTTTGGCCTAAAAGCAAAATTCTATGTGTGGCGGAAAACTAACACTTCACATTACCCTGAACAGACCAAACCAACTGTGAAACATGATAGCGGCGTCATCATGTTGTGGGGATGCTTTTCTTCGTCAGGGACAGGTAAACTTGTCACAGTTGATAAGAAGATGGATGGAGCTGAATACAGGGCAATCTTGGACGAAAACCTGTTAGAGTCTGCAAAAGACTTGAGCCTGGGACGGAAGTTCACCTTCCAGCATGACAACGACTCTAAACATACAGCCAGGTCTACAATGGAATGGTTTGGATCAAATTATATGTGTTAGAATGGCCCAGTCGCCACCCTGAGAAAGGGCCTGGAAACGGAATGAGTCACACATTCAGGAACCTAAGATAGGAGGAGAGCTTTTTTGCTATTAATAATACACCAGAGATTTTACAAACTATTCTGTGGGAAACGCATAAGGGTTATGCAAGGGGGATATTGATAGGCATTGAGACACAAAGAAAGAGGTATAAGAAGGAGAGGAAGAACCAGTTACTTAGGGAGATACACATTTTGGACTAGACCCAATGGCATCCCAGAGCAGCGAGAACTAATTGAGAAGAGAGGGGACCTTACAGCACTTAGGGCGCAGAAGACAAAAAACACATTTCATATAGTTATGAAAGAAAAATACCAATGGAAAAATAAACCTGGGAAATGGCTAAAAAAAGCAGTAAGGGAGAAAAAAAAACACATCCTATATCTCCAAAATTTAAAACAAGAACGGGAAAATAGTACTTTCATCCCTGGATATCGCTCAGATATTTCATTCATATTATAGTTAGCTGTATAATGTTAGACAGAAAGAGCAAGGTAGGGAAAGTGAAAAGGAAAATCTGGCTGTGAGGGAATATCTGTGGGAGCTTGATCTCCCAAGGTTACCTAGGGAGGAGTTAGAGGACTTAGATGCCCCCATGAAGAGGTGGGATGGGCAATAAAGAATATTGCCCTGGGGAAGAACCCGGTCCCTGATGGGTATTCTATCATGTGTTATGAAAGGTTTCAAAAAATTTTAGTCCCTAAATTATGTACATATTTCAATACAGTGAGGAAAGGAGAGAACTTAAAGCGGAGTTCTGGGCACAGAAGTCATTTTTCAATAAACATACCCCCGGGACAGTCAGGGCTAGCACATTCCACAATGGCTAGCCTCTGATCTGTCCCGGTTCGCACTTACCTTTTAGAAGAAATACTTACTTATAAAATTTCTTCCACAGCGTTTCCATCTCTCTTGTGGGCAGCTGAAGCCGGCACGGTCCTCTTCTGTGTCTTCTTCCGCGTCTTCTTGTCCCAGAATGCGCCTGAACCAGCCCCTCTCGTCACTTCCGGCGCGCCCGGAAGTGACGAGCGGGGGCCGGTGCCTTCGCATTGATTCCTGGGAGCGATGACGTTCAGCTCCCAGGAATCATCGCGAGACAGGAAGTGACGGGTGAGCCGCGGTGCTGAGGGAGGAAGTACCCTGAGGTGAGTATTTACGATCTTCAATTACAAGGTGAGTAAACATAAAAAAAAAAAAACCTAACTATCCAATTCCTTTTCAGGTGATGTCTAACTAGCGGAGGGGCACAAAAAAAAAAATCGATTTTGTGCCCGGAACTCCGCTTTAAGAGAAGAGTCTTTGCTTGCTTACATAACTCTCATTTTGAAGGAAGGGAAAGACCCCACAGCACCGACAAGCTATAGACCAATTTCCCTTTTAAACATTGACATAAAAATATTTGCTACATTTATAGCAGAAAGACTAAGGCTCGGTTCACACTGGGGCGGCACGACACTGTACTACTTCGGGGGCGACTTGTGCATTCCCATGCACCACGACTTCGGAGCGACTTGCACGGACTTCACATAATGGAAGTCTATGCAAGTCGCTCCGATGTCGCCCGGAAGTAGTACAGGACCCTTTTTCTAAGTCGGAGCAACTTGTGTCGCTCCTATTAGAACGGGTCCTGTAGCAGTCAATGGACTGCGAGGGAGCACGACTTGTCAGGCTGACAAGTCGCCTGACAAGTCGCGCTGGTGTGAATGCTTTTTTAAACCCTTACTGCCAAGATGGATACATAATGATCAGGTAGGCTTTCTGTCCGGGCAAGAGGGGAGGGACAACTCAAATCACTTCTTTTGATCCATGAAGTGAAAAGAAGGGCACTCAGGCCGTGTTACTGTCGGTAGATGACGAAAAGGCCTTTGACAGGGTCGATTGGAGCTTCATGTTGGAAACTCTTAGGTACATAGGCATATGAAATAGTAGAAGGCAGAGATCCATCGCATCATCCTGTCACCCAATGGCATGAATAAGAGTGAATGGTAGTTTGTCCTTGCTCTCCGAGCTACATAGCGGAACCAGGCAAGGGTGCCCCCTCTCCCCAATGCTGTTTGTCTTGGCCTTAGAACCTCTAATGGCAGAAATTCGTAAAAATTCAGACATTAAAGGGATGTGAGTGGGGCATAGGGAATACAAAATGGCCACATATGTGGACGATGTACTATTTTTTATCTCTAACCCTAGGTTAACACTCTTGTTAGTGCTGGGGGAATTAGGGAGATACAGGAAGCTATAAAATTTCAAAATAACATGGCTAAATCAGAGCTTTTGAACATCACAATACCAAAGAGAGAACAATAGGCAATCCAGCCCAAATTCCACTTTGTATGGTGTAGAGAGGAACTGGGATACCTTGAAATTAAACTAACTAGATCCCTAGTGACTCTGTATAAGGCCAATTATATACCATATTGAATAAGGTGAAGGAACAACTGAACTCCATGATATACAGACCCCTGTCATGGTTGGGTAGAGTAAACGCAGTAAAAATGAATATTCTCCCCAAGCTCATATACATATTCCAAATGGTCCCAATCACCCTCTCCCAGGATTACTTGAGGAAGCTAAGAGCAATGGTATTAAAATACATATGGCCACACAAACATCCTAGAATTGCTTATGCAGTATTTACAAAGGGAAAAGGGTTTTTTTTTTTGGGGGGGGGGGGGGGGGTTTGCAGCGCCCGATTTTAAAAAATACTATTAGGCAATTTCTATAACACGAATAGCAGACTGGATGCATAATAAGGAAGGCAAGAGTTGGGTGGGAATTGAATATGCACAACGAAGAGTAGATCTGGGAAAGATGGTTTGGGTTCCACAGGCATATCGGGATCTGGCTAATAACATGAGCACATTGACTAGGAGCACGTTAAGGATTTGGGATAGCTTATGTAGAATGGCTCACTGGGATTTTACTGCACCTTTGATTTTATTAATTGACACTAATTATTTCAAACCAGGGAAAGAAGATTACTTATATTTTGATAGATGGGCAAAAAATGAAGTGATACAATTACAAAACGTAATGGTAGGGAATAGGATGTGCACATTTTCAGAAATAACACAAAAATGGGGGAATAGGCCACTTGATAAATGGAGATACACACAATTGCAGCACTATGTGCAATCCCTACGGATGCCTCTGCGGGGGAGGGATAATATGAGACCATTAAAATAATTGTTTAGATCCCCCACATGCATTAAACATAGCATATCAAAAATATATAAGGTTCTACTTAGGGAATTAGAACCCATATACCCACCATATTTAGGGAATGGGAACAGGAATTAGGGTCCCTTCAAGATAAAGAAAAGAGGAAGAAAGTTTTAAGATTAGCCTGTTACTCATTGGTTGATTTAAAGACAACAGAGATGTGGTATAAGCTATTTGCTAGGTGGTACCTTACCCCACAGAGGACTCAGAGATTCGGTGCAGAGATATCCCCAACTTGTTGAAGGGGTTGAAAAGCCCCTAGAACATTTGCGCAATTGTAGTGGGAGTGAACAAAGATACACATTTTTGGGAAGAGATCACCAGGTCAGTCCACCAGATTACAGGAGACTGTATCCAGGTAGACCCTTGGACCTTTTTGTTTCACAGCACAGAAAAAGGTGATGGTATATAAAAACATGCTTGTGCCTCATTTATTAAATGCAGCTAAAAGCTTGATTCCGGCAGTCTGGCGATTGCCAGAAGCCCCAAGTATGAGGAATTGGGCCGTAAGGGTGCATTGGGCAAGACCCATGGAAGAAACTATATCCGCAGCAGAGGACTCTTGTGGGAAATATCTGGATATATGGAGGGACTGGATGAAGTTTAACCGGTTGCCGACTGCGCACAGTATATTTACTGCGGCAGTCGGCCCCGGCCAGGCAGAGTGACGTAGGTCTACATCGCTCGCCTGTCACTCCTTCTGGAGCCAATAGCGGGCGGGCGCGCGCCCGCCTCGGCTCGTTCACGGAGGAGTGCGGGAGTGTGACTGGCGGACCCGATGTCCGCCGGTCACACTACGATCGCCGGTACAGCGGGAGAAAGACAGAGCGGCTTATGTAAACAAGCCGCCTGTCAGTTCTCCCTGTGTAAAAGTGAAGATCAGACAGTTCTACTATGTAGAACTGTTGATCTTTGTTTTTACACTAGTAGACCTGTCCCTGCACAGTTAGAATCACGCCCCTAGGACACACTTAACCCCTCCCTGTCCAATACTGTTAACCCCTTCCCTGCCAGTGTCATTTTTGCAGTAACAGTGCATATATATAGCACTGATTACTGCAGTAATGTCACTGGTACCCCCAAAAGTGTTATATGTTGGGGAATAAATTCACTCTCTAGAACTGCAAAGCTGGTGGAGACATGCCCAAAAAGACTTACAACTATAATTGCAGCGAAAGGTGGTTCTACAAAGTGTTGACCCAGGGGGGCTGAACACCAATACAGGCCACACTTTTCAGATATTTATTTGTAAAAAAATTTGAAAACCATTTATCATTTTGCTTCCACTTAACAATTATGTGCTACTTTGTGTTGGTCTATCACATAAATACCCAGTTAAATACATGTACGTTTTAGGTTGTAACATGACAAAATGTGGAAAATTTGAAGGGGTATGAATATTTTTTAAGGCACTGTATTTGTTATCAACCTCCTGACCCAGCAAAACCCTAGCTTGGGCCTCCCCTTACAGTATGTAAAATAGAACAGTGGCTATAAATAATTTTGAGACTTTCGTGACCGCAATGATTCAGGTAATTGTGTATCCCAACCGCTGCGCTACTGCCCAAAAGTTGCATAGTTTGCGGTAGCGTAGATGCTCTGTTCTGAATACACAGCTGAATTCTGATATTTGATGACAGATGCTTTTTGCAACCCAGCAACGCAAAATGCTTGAAAGTAATGGTGGCAGGATCCAAAAGTTTCTCTAGATTCCCAAACCTATGCAGGTTGATGCTTTTAGGAAATGTAGAGAAGATTTTTGAACAACCTATGTCTCTATTGTGAGGACTCAGGGCATTGTGCAGTTAATTGTCCCAACAAAGTCGAAAGAACGATTTCTGCAACATACTGTATGTTATAGTGCCTGAACAAATAAACTCTAATACCAAGTCTATCTCCCCATTGATCCATGAAGAAAATAAAGTAGATTCTCTGCTTTTTCATTTTGTCATACCCATTAAACTGATCATGAGAGCCATGAAATTCCTTGCTCTGCTATGCTTGAACCCGTGGGTCGGAGGGAACTTTATTGATATAGAGTTAGCCCAAAGCAATGATATTCAAACAAGAAATACATTTGCCCCTATTGATATGGAGATGGTTCCTCTGGTACTTCAATATGAAGCTGACCATCATGAGACTATCACTTTTTAGCTGATTACATCGCAAAAGTTCCTTGTCAACCTGGGTTTTCTACCCATAATCCCTCCATCAACTGGGGAGTATGGACCTTAAATTGTATATCCCCCTATTGAGAGGAACATTTTAGAGAACCTTGTCAAACAAGTTCGCCACCGATTAGGGAATTACAAGTTGCTGTGGTAACTACCCAGTCATATAACAACCTGCCTCCATAATACCATGAGATGTCTGTGATAAAAAGAAGTCTGATCAATTACCTCCTCGTCATCTGTATGATTGTCCTATTGAACTGGTTCCAGGGGCAGAAATACCTTTTGGCCAGTTAGGGAGTAACTTTATGAGGATTAGGAGAGGGACTTTATTATGGCACTTTTCCAATGCAAGTACCGGCTCGGCTCCACTCGGCCCTGCTTGGCTCTGTTTGGTTTTCCACTGCGTGGTACCGCATGATACGGTGTTGGAATGGTTCGGTACGGTTTGGTATGGTTTGCTTTTCCACTAAAGTAAAGTGGGTGGGATAACAATGATTCTCTGACCAATCAGTGGCTAGTAGTGACAAACAGTCAAGGCTGCATGCAAAGGATTGTGGGATATGGTACCGGTACGGCCCTCTTGGAACCACAACTGGTGGTACTGTTTAAGCGAGCCGTACCGTTCGGTTCCATGTAGTGGAAAAGCGCCGCCGTACCGTACCGAACCGTTCCAACACCGTACCATGTGGTACAATGCAATGGAAAAGCACAAAAGCGAGCCGAACCATTCGGTTCCATGCAGTGGAAAAGCGCCATTAGACACTTAATGTCTCCCTGGGGCAGCTTTGTTCTTAGTTGAAAAAAAAAAAAGGTCAAAACACAACAGCTCAGGGGGGGGGGGGGGGGGGTCGCTGTACTACTGCCCGATCGTTAGTACATCGGCCCTGACTGGAGCGGACAGTTGAACCCGTTGGGTTGAACGGAAAAAACTAATAGTGTGTACCAGGGTTAAGTACTGACAAAAGGAGAATTTAAGTGCAGTACCTACTACATACAATCAAAGAATTGTATAATATAATATAAAGCTTTGACTTTTTTTGTACAGGATACAGCAGATGTGATACTCCTTGTGATAGGGGAATGGAGGCTGTGAACATTTTTGGTTTTATATGCAATGTATGAAGTAATGCAAGCTACATTTGCCTCCCCTTGTTTGCTAATTTATTTATGAGCTTATGGAAAGAAAAATAATTACATATTTGCTGTAGTGGACTAATGATGAGGAAATGGTTTATTTATGATTATTTGAAGGGGCTCAAAGGAGTTATTAGCAGAGATTATTTAGGGAATTCATTGTAATGATTTCAATGTGGCGTTTTTAGTAGTGTTTCATAAATCAGAAATACATTTTTATAATAAATTATTTTTAGTGATTGTAAAAACAGAACACATGCTGTAAAGGACACCTGTCATGCAAGACTTATGAAAGTGTGGACAAAAGGTTGCCCTCTAAAAAATAAATTGATTTTACATAACAAGTCTTTCAAGTATATCAGTCTATAATTTGTGGGGTTTTTTTATTGATTTTTTGCTAGAAGAGAAGTTTTTTTCCAAATCGATAAATAGTCACCAAAAAAAAAACATCCTTTGTTCCCATCTAAACCCAAACATTATACTTCCACTGCTTAAAATTCCACATAGGCATCAAACAAACAAAAAAACATTTATAGTACAGGTAGTTAATGGACTGCGTTCTTCAGGACACCACAGACAAAAACCTCTTTGAATAACACTGACTCTAGCACAAGAGGGATGGCAGCAGCATGTCTCTAGATTCTCTCACACCAGCCTGTATTCACTGGTGTCCTATAATTGGTTGCCTCCTTCCAATATCTTCCAGACACTTTACCAGACTACATCCCCAGACAAAAAAAAGTCCCTCCGTCAGCTTTAGCAAAGTTTAGAAGAAAAGGCCCAAGCTAGCCTCCCAGGCTGTGGCCTTCTCCTCAGGAACATGACTCCTCTGTTCCAGGTATAAGAGTATTCATACACACTCCCAGCAACCATCTGGGCAATTCTCCCCAGAGATTGGACAGGACTGCATAAATATTCAGTTGCCAGTTTGACTTTGATTTGTCTACCCAAAATAGATTTTTTTTTTTTTTTTTTGGTCGATCACGGAGAGTTAAATAACTGATCAGTTTTCTATTTCTCCCTGGGGACTCTGATGACATATCTGGTGCTCTTGGCCCATTATCAGGGTTTGCCACTATCCCAGTTGGATTTATTAACTTATACATTTTATGTTTTCTGCAATTGGAGAAGCTGAAACATACAAATGTGCACAGAAACATCTGAAATTCCCAGGTGGATGGGATCTAAAATGAGGGCTCACTGTTGGAGTGTCCAAGAAATTAAGGCCCCTTTCACACATACAGTCCGTTCAGTTCATCGGTTCAGTCACGTCAAATGTATCAGTTTTTCATCCGTTTTTCATCCATTTTTCATCCGTTTTTCGTCAGTTGTCATCCGTTTTTTGTCAGTTGTTATCCGTTTTTCATCAGTTGTTATCCGTTTTTCATCCGTTGTCTTCCATTTTTCATCCGTTGTCATCCGTTGTCGTCCGTTGACATCCGTTTTTCATCCGTTGTCATCCGTTTTTCGTCCGATCCGTTTTTTTGACGGATGAAAAATAGGGCATTCATCCGTTCAAAAAAATGGACATTCACGGAAACGGATGAAAACGGATGTTAACTGATGATCAACCGTTGTCATCCGTTTTTACATAGAGATACATTGATGTCCGTTTTTCTTTTGTCAATGGATGGATGAAAAACGGACAAACGGACAGCATGTGTGAAAGGGGCCTTAAGAAGGCAGGGGGCTGATTCAGGTCTCCATTCTCCACCTATAACAACAATATCAATTTATGGTAGACTGCCCCTTTACATTTTATTTTATTAAATTATAAAAATTGGCACGTTTTTAGCCATTTGCCAAAGTGAGGTTTGGTTCTCTTGAGACACAAGACATTGTAAGACAAGTAAATGATTTCATTTAAAAAAATATTTTACTCCATAAACAAGCGGACTCAATGGTTTGGTCAAATACGTATTCCAGATTTTACTGGCAGAGGAAGCCAGACTGCTGGGAAAAGACACGTAGGAGACCTGTAGTCATCCATAATTTGTGATAGGTTGGCCTGCTGGTTGTAAGGACCAAAGGAACGTTCATAGTTATTAAAAATAGCAGAGCTCCTGAGAGTAGCCTGACCTTTACTAGTGGCACTAAGGCAAGGCTGCTTATATTGGAGTAAGTAGGACATTTGTGTTTCTTTCTCAGTACATTTTATTATCTTCCCAAGGTGTGTCTCTCAAATGCCCTACTGCTTCAGAAAGGACAATTTATTTTGTCTGGCCATGAACCAGAAAAATAAAATAATATTGCTTCATATAAAACTGCTTATGAATTCATGAAGAATGACATGTATCAAACACACTCTGCAGTTTCCTTATACACCATACATGAGCAATGAAACTATCAGGACTTAAAGATAATCAGGGTAAGCTCATATTTAAAGAACTATCTGTATTTGTTTTAAGTTATTTATCCCCCAGGGGAACCAAGTGCATATAGCATCTGCCTTGATTGGTGGCTCCGTTTCTCCCCAAAACGCATGTCTATATGTTGGCTGTAGCTCCACTCCCTTTTGAAGTCCAAATTATGGACATTCCTATGGGTAAAGGGGGGGGAGGGGTACAGCCAGCACAGGGATCTGTCCCCTCTCTAAACTGAGTGGTCCGTCACTATTATGTAAGGCTTGCTTGTTTATTCCTAATAGTAATAGATCATTCAGAGCTGAGGTTCTGTGTAAAGTCTGCTGATGTCTTGTATGAAGAAAAAGCATCCACTGATAGATTACACAAAGCCGCAGTGCTAAAGGAATTTAATACTGTTCTGAATGAACAAGCAGCACTGATCATTGATTCATAATTGTGACAGATCACTCAGAGCTGCAATGGCTGCTTTTATCACTGAGCAATCTTTCAGTTTTATGACCGAATGATTAGGGATGTAGGGGTCAGTGCGGTGTAGTGCAGTGTAGAACACAGCCTGACAGCACTGATCACTCATTCTTAAAAATGGAAGATCAATTAGCGATGCATTGTTTGTTTGATCCATCAGCTGTGTATGTGTAAAAGCATCCTCTGATAGACACACAATGCCACAGGTTGTGCAATCTTTTGTGAATGGCAGTGCTGGTTTCCAGAGCAGCTCCTGCTGCCAGAAACCAGAGCTGTCAATCACAAATTCATCAAGTTTTTTTGGGCATTGCTGGACGTGGGAGAGGTGAGGGGACATGGTTGATAACGCTGCTCAGAAACTAAAGCTGGGTACACACTATAAGTTTTTATTGTCCTTCAACCCAGCAGGCTGAACAAAAATAAAAACCTACAGATCGCCATACTAACACACTCGGTGATCTCACTGCTGAGCTATTGTGTTCTGCCAAGGGGAATTCTCCGCACTCGAAGAGTGCACTGATCTGATGCTGTTTTCCCAGCATGCTCTTGCGACAGAAGCCAGTCATTATGCAGGCTTCTGTTGAACAAGGAGCTGTACACACAGGCATCCCAGTCCTAAGGGCTTGTTTACACTTGCTTCAAAATGTGGCTTTGGGCATGCTTTTTTAAAGCACTCTGAATGCCAATCAAAGCTCCTGTCCCTTAATAATGGTTAGCTTACACTCCTGTTTACACGTACAGCATCTGCAGCTTTAGAGAGGCTTTTATTCAGCTTTAGATTTGCTTTCTTTTGGAGGTATTGCAGGTATAAGATAGCCCAGGAGCAGTGGGAGACCAACAAGCAAACCAGTAAGACGTCATCAGCATTCGCTTCCGGTTCATGTGTATATATGCTGGAAGTGACTGGTGCAGACATCACATCTGGTATGCAGTGTGGAGGAAGGTGAGCGGGGTCCAGACTGGAGCGGAGCAGCTAGCAGATGGCACTCATGGTGTGCAAAAGGAGAGCGAGGACTGAGCAGTGAAGAATCATCAGAGCTGGCAGACCAGAGCAGGGAAAGCTAGCATGTCACATGTGGTGCGCAGCATGAGAGTAATATAGCGGGAGGTGAGTGGGGACCAGAGAGAGAGAGAGGAGGATCAGCAAACTAGAGGATCAGCAGAGCTGGGGGTACTACTGAGAGCTGGGGATCTTCTGAGTTGGGGTACTACTGACCCGGGGTTATACTGGGCCCCTTTAAAACAGAAAATTACCCGCACAGGACATGCCAAACTTTATTAAAGCTTCAAAAAAGCATCACGTAAGGATCACTGAAGCATCACAGAAGCATCAAAAATACATCAAATAAGCATGTCAAAGCAGTAAGTGCTTGAATGTGTGTTAAAGTCGAAGCAGTGTAAATCAGTCCTTCCTCATTTCAAGCACATGTTTGCAGTGCACCTAGAATACCTCATGTGGTTTTATATACAGTATATATATATATGTATAGTCATGGAACCCACTGTGACTTGGGCTCCTGGAGGGGCCTGGTATCAGCAGGAATCTACCACTCAACTTCCCTACAACCAGCCTGCCCATACATTGATGGAATTTCAGTAAGTCCCTGCTGAACCAGCCAAATTTCGATCCATATATAGCTGGCTTAGGATAGTGGTCTCATGCAGTAGGAAATATGCACCTCTCTGTCATTGAGGTCTAATGCTCTCCTTTCTCAGCATAGATGTTCACTCTGCTTTGCCATTATATATCCATGATATGTGAGTGCTGCAGACACAGGGTTCTAGATGAACACATACCCTGCAGTCTCTAATGGTGTTGTCCTAAAGCACTTATTGACCACAGAGGGCAGTGAAATTTCTCTTATACACTGAAAAAAGGATTTACCACCTGGTCTGACTTGGTGTTAAATCCAGGGGACTTAACACCAAGTTTACACTGATTTTAAGACTCTTCTGAGCTAACGCGGGTTACTAAACAGGTGCATTCTTATACTAACACTGTAGTTATCTCAGAGACAACACCATAAGGTGAAGAGATGTGATATTTGGTTCCTACCGGTTTACTAAACACGTCTTAGGTAATTACCACCCTGATTCACTGTGTTTAACACTGGGTACTAAACGTACACCTAAGAGTGCATATTGACCACTCTTGTTAGGGGGTCACTGGCATTCCGGTAAGCCTCTTGTGAGTGTGTTTTTGGTGTCACCTCGGCTTTCCTAGGAGCTTTTTCCATCTTCATCAAAAGTGGTACTTTTTATTATTTTGATTTATGTATTTTGATATCTTTTTTACTTTTTTCTGGTGTTTTACATCAGATTTTCACACTTTTTGATTCTGGAAATCTATGGACACTATTTATTTGTAAATTGGTATATCACTCGCGCCACTGGTGCATCCAATTAGGAAGTCAAACAAATATAATAAATATACTAAAATGGGAGCTGCTAGTTCAGACAATGGGTATTGTAAAATGTAGGTAGATAAAAAACTGCGCTATGCCTATTTAATAGTGTTATTAATATTATAAAGTGCTCATAAAAAGTATGTTAATATGCAGTGCAGTGTAAAAAAATATGAAATGACACCTGTGTGTACCTATACCTCCAAAATAGTGTAAAGTACAATGAGCTATAATTGATTGCTCAATAATATTAGTGCAATTGATAAAAACAGCCCTGCGGCTGTTAAAAATCTCATTTAAAACTTTACAATATATATAGTGCCAACAATGGTGAATAGGTACAAAAATAAATAAATAATAAATGAAGTCCGTGCTACAATTGTGCAAAAATAAATACAATATTAATTAATGAATAAAGTCCGTGTTGCAGTGATGCATGTATGTAAGAAATATATAAAATATAAAAAATGTGCAAAATAGTTCAAATACACCTATAAAAGTCCTTTCAAATAACCTTTTAAGGTGCCGGTGCCAGTGCATACATATATTCCGCAGTGTAATGGCTCTCTGCTTCAGTATGGAATGGTAAGAATTCCCACTTACCAGATGTGACGGACTCCCGGTGGCGTACGCCAGCAGGAATCAGTAAGCGATTGTGTCACAAAACTCCGATATCCTGGTCAGGAATAGGGTCTGCGGTTCCTTCGCCTGTATTTTCTCAAAATAAAGGAAAAAGGCTCCTCATACTGTAGACGGTTCCAAAAAATGCTTTATTTAATGTAAAAACACATAACAGGCCAATCGCGCAAAGATACAAAAAATGTACTGGATGCTTGAAGCACAAAAAAGATTGGTTTGGCTGGTACCCCTGTTTCACAGCTCGTAAGCCTCACGGCTATGTGCCGAGTCTGTCAGTGTGAACTCGCGCCGTACCCGGAAGTGGAGGAATCGGCGTGCGGTTCAAAGACAGGGACCAGATCGAGGCAGCGTGTGTTGCAACTTGACGCGTTTCGTCATAGAAATGACGTCATCGGAAGTTTATATGCATTATTTATGCACTATTTATATGCATTTTTCACTGTTTTTGCACTATTGTTTTTCACATTTAATTTAAATGATTCACCTTTTAAGTATTTTTGCAATTTGCATATTATTTAATGACACTGTTTAGTACAAATGCGCTGCACTGTTTTAGATATTTAATGTACAACATAGCCAATACAGTGCAGGGGTCAGGAGTATAATGTTTACCATAGAGTATACAGTTCAGGGTACGAGACTATTACATACAACATAATGTATAAAGTGCAGGGTTTAGGAATATAACATACACAGAGTATGCAATGCAGGGAAAAGGAGTATAACGTACAACATAGTGTATACAGTGCAGGGAAAAGGAGTACAACGTACAACATAGTGTATACAGTGCAGGGGTCAAGGGTTTGATGAACAACAAGAATATACGGTGCATGGATCAGTTGTATAATATGCAACATAGTGTATGCTGTACAGAGTCAGGACAATAATGTAAAATATATAATATAGAGGGAGGGGATCAGCACTATAATCTACAACATACAGTATCTCACAAAAGTGAGTACACCCCTCACATTTTTGTAAATATTTTATTATACCTTTTCATGTGACAACACTGAAGAAATGACACTTTGCCAAAATGTAAAGTAGTGAGTGTACAGCTTGTATACCAGTGTAAATTTGCTGTCCCCTCAAAATAACTCAACACACAGCCATTAATGTCTAACCGCTGGCAACAAAAGTGAATACACCCCTAAGTGAAATGGTTCAAATTGGGCCCAAAGTGTCAATATTTTGTGTGGCCACCATTATTTTCCAGCACTGTCTTAACACTCTTGGGCATGGAGTTCACCAGAGCTTCAAAGGTTGCCACTGGAGTCCTCTTCTACTCCTCCATGATGACATCACAGAGCTGGTGGATGTTAGAGACCTTGCGCTCCTTCACCTTCTTTTTGAGGATGCCCCACAGATGCTCAATAGGGTTTAGGTCTGGAGACATGCTTGGCTAGTCCATCACCTTTACCAACAGCTTATTTAGCAAGGCAATGGTCATCTTGGAGGTGTGTTTGGGGGTTGTTATCATGTTGGAATACTGTTACATATTTACATAGTTACATAGTTAGATTGAAAAAAGACATCAGTCCATCCAGTTCAACCTATGATGTGTGTGTGTGTGTGTTTGATGTTAACTGTACTTTGTATACCCCTGTATATTGTGGTCTTTAAGGTGTCTGTCTAATAATTTTTTTAAACTATTGATGCTCCCTGCTGATACCACTGCTTGTGGAAGAGAGTTCCACATCCCTACTGCTCTGACAGTAAAGAATCCCCTACGTATTTTAAACATTAAACTGTTTTTCCTCTAGTTTTAGTGAGTGGACAAGTGTCTTATTGTATTTCCTTTTCTCTGAAAAGTTTGTTCCTTACGCTAGGGTCACCAGTACAGTATTTGTACATTGATATCATATCCCCTTTCAAGCGTCTCTTCTCCAGAGAGAATAAGTTCAATGCTTGTCCTGCGGCCCAGTCTCCGAAGGAAGGGGATCATGCTCTGCTTCAGTATGTCACAGTACATGTTGGCATTTATGGTTCCCTCAATGAACTGTAGCTCCCAAGTGCTGGCAGCACTCATGCAGCCCCAGACCATGACACTCCCACCACCATGCTTAACTGTAGGCAAGACACACTTGTCTTTGTATTCCTCACTTGATTGCCACCACACACGCTTGACACCATCTAAACCGAATAAGTTTATCTTGGTTCTCATCAGAAAACAGGACATGGTTTGTCTTCAGCAAACTGTTTGCGGGCTTTCTTGTGCATCATCTTTAAAAGAGGCTGGACAGCTTTGCAGACCAATTTTATCCAGTGTGCGGCGTATGGTCTGAGCACTGACAGACTGACCCTCCACCCCTTCAACCTCTGCAGCAATGCTGGCAGCACTCATACGTCTATTTCCCAAAGACAACCTCTGGATATGACGCTAAGCTCTCAACTTCTTTGCCAACCATGGCGAGACCTTTTCTGAGGGGAACCTGTCCTGTTAAACCGCTGTATGGTCTTGGCCACCGTGCTGCTGTAGGGGATGAATTTGGGTATGAATAAACCTCCATATTTGCATTTGAATTGACCACCTTGTGACTTGCATATGAATGAACCGTGGGCCCAATGTGACGGGGCAGGGCTGCTGGTCAGTAGTGACAGCTAATAAAAAGTAGGATTTTTCTGGAAAATCTCAGTTCTGAGTACAGTAAAACCTGGGATTACGAGCATAATTCATTCCGGAAACATGTTAGTAATCCAAAGCACTTGTATATCAAAGCAAATTTCCCCAAAATAAATAATGGAAACTCAGATGATGCGTTCCACAACCATTTATTCATAAGTCCTTCAGTCTTTAGTCCATATAAAAAGATTATAGCAATGTGACTTCAAGGCAACTTCAGGGAATGAATGGGTAATCTTCCTATAATGTTGGATCCAAATCACATCAATTAAGATGAGGATCCAACTTAGGGCTCATGCACACTGCAGCTAAAAAAAAAAAGAAAAGCTGCTTTTTCAGGCATTTGAGCTTTTATTTCAGCTTGAAGGAACTTGTGCTTTTTTTGTGCTCTTGTGCCAGTTTTTATTAAGCTTCTTCAAGCTCCTTTGAGCTTTTTGGAGCATAGGTGTTTTTTTTTCACAAACCCTCCTTAAAGTCTATGGGCACAAGTCGGATAGAAGTCGCATTGTGGTAGTACAGGAAGCATTTCAAAAGCAGGAGCGACTTGAGTAGTGCTAATTAAGACAGCTCTCATTGACTAAAATAGGACCCTACTTGTATTGCAAGACCTCGCCCTGTGAGTCAGTGAGCGCTGACTTACTGACTTAAGTCAGTTTTTTGTTTACATATTATGTACCAAACTTAGGGCAAATACAATACTCTAGAAGAATTGGTATTCTGCAATATAATATATTTTTACATCAAATAAAATCAAGAGTGTGGGACTTTAAATGAGGTTGACTGGACAAGGAAATTTATTGCAAAAATACAACAACATATGAGGGTATAATTGCATAGACACACACAGAGATATAGTAGATAGCATGGTACAATATTAGTACAGACAATTGCAGATACAATACAATACAATAAATAAACAAGTACAATAAAACCTCATAATCTCTGTGTGTTAATAATCTAAAATATATATAATGATACGCTAAAATATCTGAGTAATCGTAGGCTCTACGCGTTTCATGGACCTCCGTCCATTCATCAGGAGCTTGGATATATGTCTAGAAGGTGAGAATATGGATTGTATGAATATATTGATTAACGTAGTGAAATAATTGAAAGGTATATAAGAAAAAGACACTACCTTAAGCAGTATCATAATTCATGAGTTATCCAGTCTAAGAATGAGGGACCACAGGAGATCCGCAGAAAGCCTCATATATTTTTGTTTTTTGACTTAAAAGCATATTAAGGACATTCACACACACCTGGGTATTTTTGGTGTAAGTCAGGTGCATGGCATTAAGAGAGCTCTGCTTTCTTTGGTGGGGTTCCAGGCCCATAAAACAAGAATTGTTATATATGTAAAACTCACCAAAAATATGTCTAAACACAGCACATTTAAAATCCAGAGGTGTCAAAAAGCTCCAATGAAAAACATTTAAAGTTTCACTCCAGGCTGCAATCACGTACACAAATTAATGCAGCTCTGTATACATTAATACATTATTAAATGTATTTTTAAAATGCAAATAGTGTAAGTACCCAAGTTGGACTTGGTATCAACATCTTGTAGTCTACTGTGCAGCAGAGCTCAGACTGGTGGGAAGAGAAGCAGCACATGGGACCAGTCAGCTGTGCTGCAATGTTCACGCACTAACATGAAATGTGCTGGTAGAAGGAGAGGGCACAATGAAAGAATGATTAACCAGTGGCGGCTGGTGTATTGAGGGTGCAGGGGCGCCTCCCCTCCATCCATGCATCCGGCCCCCTAATCTGCATGCAGGGCGCCGGACCTATGAAGCTTAATGGGTTTCTTTTTTTTAATCACCTGATTAGAGCCAGTGGCTTTAATAGGGTGATGCAAAGGGTGGTCCCGGGGCGCAGAGCAGTGGGCCCCCCGAGCCCACCCATTGTGTGGCAATAGCGAATGAAAATTCGCTATTGTCACACCGATCCTCCTCCTGGCCAATCAGGAGGCCGGTCTAATACCGGCTTCCTGATTGGCCGCAAGGCAAACTCCATGCCATTGGCCGAGGAGGAGGCGGGAGCGGAAGGACTCTAAGACGCGCCGCCGGGGGACACAGTGAGGAGAAGCCGGCCGCCGGGACTGAAGAGAAGCCGCCGCCGCGGGCTCCAGGTAAGTGCACTGGTCTCGGGGGGCCAAACTGCATTATTGAAGGGGGCACGCACGCTGATCTCTGCATTGATGGGGGCATGGCACGCTGTTCACTCCATTGAAGGGGGCAAGTTCTCCTTTCGATCGATCCTGTTTATAACAGATATTCCGACACCGCACCTTTCACTGGTGACCTTCCTATCCAGATTACTATATATAGTCCCCACAATGAACGCTCGGCTCTGGGTTCCTTCAGGTCATACACTGCACAGATGGATTGGGACATCCAGAACCCTTTGCTGATCTCTCACGTGATGTACCCCCAGAGTCCTGGAACAGATGAGATGTCACACATTGTATTATGTCTCCAGAATCCCGGATCTCTCATCATCTTCTGTTAGAATTGGATAGGACCCGGCACAGCTGCTGCACATAACCAGAGGAGTACAAACCAATTCCATCCCTCAGTGTACATACACCAACCAATCTCACCCCATTATTGCACTATATCAGTTCATGTGTTATTCTGCAGCAATACACCCTGGATCAAACATGTCCCCATGTACTGCATTGAAGGGGGCCCGGCACGCTGTTCACTGCATTGAAGGGGGCATGTACGCTGTTCACTGCATTGAAAGGGGGCATGTACGCTGGTCTCTGCAGTGAAAGGAGGCATGTACGCTGGTCACTGCATTGAAAGGGGGCATGTACGCTGGTCACTGCATTGAAAGGGGGCATGTACGCTGGTCTCTGCATTGAAAGGGGGCATGTACGCTGCTCTCTACATTGAAGGGGGCATGTACGCTGGTCACTGCATTGAAGGGGGCATGTACGCTGGTCTCTGCATTGAAGGGGGCATGTACGCTGTTCACTGCATTGAAAGGGGGCATGTACGCTGGTCTCTGCATTGAAGGGGGCATGTACGCTGGTCTCTGCATTGAAAGGGGGCATGTACGCTGCTCTCTACATTGAAGGGGGCATGTACGCTGGTCACTGCATTGAAGGGGGCATGTACGCTGGTCTCTGCATTGAAGGGGGCATGTACGCTGTTCACTGCATTGAAAGGGGGCATGTACGCTGGTCTCTGCATTGAAGGGGGCATATACGCTGGTCTCTGCATTGAAAGGGGCATGTACGCTGGTCACTGCATTGAAGGGGCATGTATGCTGGTCACTGCATTGAAGGGGGCATGTACGCTGGTCACTGCATTGAAGGGGGCATGTACGCTGGTCACTGCATTGAAGGGGGCACGCTGGTCACTGTTTTGAAGGGGGCACACTGGTCACTGTGAATTGAAAGGGGGCACGCTGGTCGCTGTGCATTGAAAGGGGCACGCTGGTCACTGTGCATCGTAAGGGGGCACGCTGGTCACTGTGCATTGAAAGGGGGCACGCTGGTCACTGTGCATTGAAAGGGGCACGCTGATCACTGTGCATTGAAAGGGGGCACGCTGGTCACTGTGCATTGAAAGGGGGCACGATGGTCACTGTGCATTGAAAGGGGGCACGCTGGTCACTGCGCATTGAAAGGGGGCACGTTGGTCTCTCTGCATTGAAAGGGGGCACGCTGGTCTCTCTGCATTGAAAGGGGGCACACTATACCTTAATTACTGAAGGCCCCTTTCACACTTTTGTGACCTCAAAGTCACACAATTTTTTACGCAAAGCAATGCCTATTACATTTTTCTGTTTGCTCCCCCCCAAAAATTTTGAGCACCAGCCGCCACTGAGATTAACTATTCAATCTTTTACTTCTTCTTTCACTATCCAGTCATAGCCTGGGGGGGCAGGCAGGGCTCTGTTTTGTGACAGAGCTGTGAAAATCTCAGGAGTGGATGGACAGAAATACAAAGCTTTCTACTTTAAGTAAAAAGACAACATAGATTGTATATTATAAAGAGCCATATGGCAAAAGTGCCAGGTTCTATTGCTAGCCTGCCCCCTGACCACTTATACTCACCTTCCTAAAGATCCCCTCCAAATACCCACAGCTTCCAGGTATAGAGAAGCATGTAATCCCCAGGATGCAGGGTGGCCAATTGCCAGGTCTGCACACTGTCAGGAGGAGAGGGATAATGTAATCAACCTAGCGTAAGCTTCCATCAAAGGTCTTACACGGGTTTTGGCTCAGCACTCCAGTAGAAGAATGGAGAGGCAGAGAATTCAGGGACGATGAGTAGAAGTTATTTGGGGGGAGTGGACTACCAAGAGACACTTTCATTGTGTCCATTCAGTCTCTTTAAATAAATACACATCTGTGTGTAACATTTGCTCATATTGACTCAATTTGATATTCGTTAATATATTTAAATGTCATAGACTTCTCACCATCAGCAATTGTGCAATTCCATGCGGTGAGTTAGTTATTATAGAGTGTAGCCTGTAACCATTTACTTTTCCTATTATTTTCCTATTATTCTATGCTGTTCCTTACACTAGCAAAAAGGGGCCTCAAGACACCTCATTAGTTTTATTGGGTGAGGAAATCCCTACCTCCTTTTTTCTGTGCCACAGTTATCCATTACACTTCTTTGAGCTACTATGTTGGATCACAATTGTACTTTGTAGCTTTTGAGGTCCTAATTCCCATATTTTATTCTTGGCTACAAATCACAGTTATGTCTGGCTACATCTCCAGTTTTCTGGATGAAGGTCCATACTTTGATTTTTTTCTCAGCATACAAAATTGTTTTAGGAAGCTCGAAATTTGCTTCCTGACTATACCCTACTGATGTGATTAATAAACTAAGGGAAAAATATGCCTGTTTCATTCTTTAATTTCAGGAAAACAATACCATGATGTGCCACTATCAACTGAAATATTAGTTTCTAAAAACTTACCAACAAAATGGTTTGTATGAGGTCACAAAGAAAATATGGGGCAAGTTTATGTTTTTATGTTGTGCTATATGAATACTTTTAAATTAAAAAAATAATAATAAAAACAGCAAATGCATTGGAGTGACATTGAAAACCACTAATGTATTAAGCAGCTCTTCCAGATTAAACAAAGCCTTTCATATTATTCATTGCCTATTGAAGTTTGGAAATTATATTTCCGTCCCTTACTATAGCACAGTAAATGCACGCATTCTATGGCCAATTTGTTCAACATTAATTAAAACAGATTTTTAACCAATCACTAAAATGCGCACACACGGCCCCGTATGGGGTTTAAGGTTATTGCACATTTATACTTACCTAGGTGGATGCAGCATCGGTCCGATACTGCATCTGTCCCCCGGGGCTTCTACACTGAGAACTGAGCAATCGGACACCGCTGATCGCTTGGGATTCTGACAGCTCCCCGAGCAGAGAGCTGCTGACTGTCAGTCAGCAGCTCTCTCCTCCGCCCATTCCTTGCTCACTGGAGTGCTGGGCTGTGGAGGGGTGGAGAACGGACGGCTCAGGCTCTCAGCGGCTCACTGAGAGGCTGAGCCGGGTGTCAGTCCAGGCACCTTGCTGATCCCGACTCTGTGGTCCTGATGATGCGGTGCCTGGACTGACTTCTGTGGCGTCAGCAGAGCGCTCTCTGCTGAAAACGGTTCACAGGAGTGCAAAAATAACTGCACTCCTGTGATCCATAGGAGAAGTACAGCCAAACGAGCTTTGGCTATACTTATCTTTTAAAGTAAAAATAAAATTAGCTTTAGAACCACTTTACCTTTTTAAAACGAAAACTTTAGTGTTTATGGAAAGACTACAAACACAGGGGTAAAAACGAAGGGTAAAAATAAGAACTGTGTATAGTCTTCCCAGGTAGATCCAGGTGATGTCACTAGATCTAAGGCATGCAGATAAGAATCTGTGGTCTAAGGTAAGTATATTTTACTGGTATTTTTTTTCTTTTAAACCAACATCTTTCATTTTAATGTAAGTCTGCTTCAACCAATAACCTAGCCCTAAAACTTAACACCTGATCTGACCACCCTACGTGGCCCTTGACTTCACCCTAGCGTTAACTATTAAAGTTGCTGTGAAGTTAAGAATCAAGTGGTATGGCCTCTGGAATAGAAAGTGAGTGGAAATATAGCACACATTGCTTAAGCCTAGTACACACTATCAGTTTTTTTTTTTTTTTTTTCATTCAACCCAGTGGGTTGAATGGAAAAAAACTGACAGCTCAGGTCGGAGCCACTGTACTAACAATCTGACAATCCCCCCCTCTAGAACACTGTGATCGGGAGCTGGTCAATTGCTGGTTTTCTAGCATGCTCGTCCGACGGAAGCCACCCGTTTGAACCAGCTGCCATATGCACGGGCTGAATGTTGGCTGGTTTTTATTGAACCAGCTGATGTCGCTCGACCTTTGGGCCGTGTGTACTAGGCTTTGCTCCTAACTGCTGCACTTTGTAAATGGTGCTGCCTATTACATAATCTTGGCCAAAGTGTTAATTGTCTCAACAGTTGCTGATTCCTTAGCAGTCAACCACCATTTAAAAGCCAGTGTTCCTATTTATCAAGAAGTCCTTTGCACAGACAATACTTTCTGATGCATTACAATTCAAACATATTTCACTCCTATGTGGAGTTTAATTTTCAGAAAGGACTGATTTGCTGTACTTGGAGTGGTCTGCGACCATCAAGAGCCTGTATCTGTTGCTGGAGGTCTAGAGGAAAGGTTTGCCTCAAGCAAAATGCTTTGTCTCAAGTATGCTGGTGGTTCTTCACTTTGGGTTTGAGCTTACTGTATGGCACCAAGGTCACAGCACTCTTGCACACTTTTTTTATACACCTGCCTCCTGAACTGGGCGTTGGCTGAGACCGGAGGAATTTTCATACCTACCAGAAGACCAGCCATTGTCTTTTGCACATGCATAGGGCACTTTACTCACTCGACTAGTAGAATGTAGGTACAGACTTGCCCTGAATGTTTTTTCTTTTTTTGGGGGGGGTTTGAGCACCTTTTGGTCAGGTTTTTCCTTGCCCATGGGGTATCCCATGAAAGGAGCCCCAACCTAGTGCTTAGATGGACCTTGCCCGAGTTGCTTCGGCATGCCCTTGGGCCTGGTTTGGGCCAGGTCACTGTCAGGGGTCTTGCTCCCCAGAGGATCACGGTTAGGGTATTTTCCTTGCATACTTTTTTGCCCTTTAGTTGCTCTCTACAATTCCTGCATGCTTCAGTCCTATTCAGAGGAGGCCAACTGCACTGCACCCGTCACACCTAACTCATATAAACTAACTTCTTTTTATATGCTACTATGGTCACATGCCTACTGGGTGTGCATAAACACCTACATTACTGAAAGAACCAAAGACAGTATCTGCTTTCCTTGCCCTCCCCTTTTTGTACTTTGTTTATTAATAAATAAAATGTGCCCTTAGGGTACTCCTTTTAAAGCAGTGTTTTTGTATCAAGGTAATTTAGACTTTTAATTCAGTAGCAGTTAATTTTCATCTTCAACTGTACTAAGTAAGCAATTAACTAGTGCTGAAATATGAATTTCACAATTGTGTCCCGCTGGACGTCAAGAAAACCTCTTTTATGGTTGTCTTGATTTCAATTGGTGTAGGTGGATGGTGGCTTATTACAGATGTTATTACACTTTCCAAACAGCTGCAGTTCATTTTTGTATCCCTCTGGTCTCAATGGAATTCTCCAGCAACAGTGTAAGCTTCCTCTGTAGCAAAAGTATCTTACTAGTAGCACCTGTTTTGCTACAAGGTTATCAATATGCTAACTGATATATGAATGCATCAACAGATAATACACAAATTTATATACCAGTCTTGATAGAATTTAACACAATTATTTAAAATATATCTTCCTAAAAATGCCTTGTAAAATAATTACATTCTTAAAGGTTTAGTCTACCAAAACTGGTAGTTCAATTTGTGGTAGACGCTAAAAAGTTAAAACCTAACTCACATGAAGCCATCCCCTCTTCTTTTGCCCTGGTCAATGGTACAAGGATACCCGTTATGACCCTTAATATTCATTTTGATGCTGGAACCCTTCCTGCGGCATGTCTTTTGTTTTTTTGTTACTTCCCCAGATATGATTTTTTCAAACCTTCTTAGAGAACCACATGCATATGGGGAACTGTCTAATCATAAAATCAACTTTCATAAATCAGGGGCCTTGAACCTCTCCCTGCCCCCATTATATGTAGCAAACCTGCGTAGAAAGTTTCTCTTCCATTGGTCGGAGGCCAGTATTACTTACTTGGGTTCTAAGATCTACCTGTCTATTGATAGAATGTTCAAAGCCAATTTTCCACCCCTGCAACACCAATAAAAGAAGATCTTCGGTGATAGCACAGACACACATAGCCTGGTTTGACAGAAAAGCTATATTAAAGATGACAATCATGCCTAGGGTGCTGTACCTATTTCAGACATTACTGATCACAATACCATAGTCATTCCTAAAAACTCTATGACAGGAATTCCTCAAGTTTTGTATGGGCAGTTCTCATCCATCTCTATAACATAATATTTTATTTTACAATGCCCAGACTGAACAGGGGTATTGCTGTCCCAGATGCTATGAAGTATTACCAAGCGATGTATCTATATAGAGTGATAGCATGGTGCAGGGACTACAATTGTAAGCAACAGGTCTCTTTGGAACAAGCTAGCTAATGCCTCGTTTCCACTGAGCGGAACGGTTCGGATCGGTACAGTTTGGAAGGGTTAGAATGGTCCGGTCTATTCAGGTGAGCGTTTCCACTGCAAGTTGGGCCACCAGGGGCCATGCGGGGTTTACACCAAAGGAGGTGTTTGTTTTGCTCTTTCATTTGACGTGAGCATTGAAGTTTTCCTGTCCGCCAATCAGTGGAATCTATCGTGTGACGCCAGTAGCTCCGCCCTAACCGTACTGTACCATTTCCTATGGCCCTACATCTGAAGCAGGACCAGGAATGGTGCGGTTTGGTTCGGTTGTATGGGCCACTTTCATAATGGAAACACTCAAATTAGCGTACCGTACCGAACCGACCCGAACCGATCCGCTCAGTGGAAACGAGGCATAAGACAACCCTCCGTTGTTTCCCCTGGATTCACTCAGCACACTTGGCTAATCTTAAAGGCCACCCCTTCAAAGGCCCTTTGCTCTGGACCCACAGAGTTAATCACAACAGTTAATCACTCCTCTAAGCTCTTGTCCCATGATTCTTGACACCGGGTTCATGTGTTGGGGAACCCGGAGTGCCCGTCTGGGGTCTAAGATAGGCCTTTTCAGCAACTTCTGCAATCCGGTATATATCCCGACATTTTCAGTGACTTGGGCCAAACATGTTCTAGTTTTCTCCAACAGCTGTTTGACACCCCTCTCCCCCCACCCCTGGTCGTTAAGAGGGGTGTAGCCCCGCATTGTTTTATGGTTTCATCCATATACACACTCCTACTTCAACTGTCAGAAAACTTCATGCCACCATACTTGCTCAAATGGGAAATGGATCTGGAGATCACATCCTCCCCAGATCCAGGGGAGGATATTCTATACTTTGCACAATACTCTTCTATAGCAAATCAATATTAGGAACTGGGATATAAGATCCTGGTAAGATGGTAGAAGGTCCTGTCAGTTCTATGAAAAATGTACTCCCAGACATCCAGTGGAGGTGTGAAAGGGATGAAGGTCATATTTTTTGGACATGTCATAAACTCCAGAACTTCTGGTCAATGTTTAGAACCATTATTACCATATTTTGATCTAGGTACTGACCTGGCTGCATATTTGTTATACTTCTCACACCTCCTAATTTAGCTGCCATGTGCTAAAAGGTGACAAGCAGGTAATACAGTAGGATCACACTCTTACATTCAGATCTTGGGTAGGATATCTCCCCAATTCTGTGTACAGTGCCCTTATAGCCTGAAAATAACCTTGCCTACCACACTCATGACAGTGTTACCCTACTGCTTAAAGCCCCGTACACACGCACCGATTGTCGGCCGAACGAACGGCCGTCTTTTGTCCAGTGTTGTTGTGTTGGTTGAAATGTGCTCTAGACAGCACACGAATTTTGTCGGCCAACAACAACCAACTGCAGAAGTGATGTCATTTTCTGGTCTACTTTTCGTGTGTTTTTTCTTCTCTGAGCATGCCCAGTCTTGCTCATCTGATGTTTGTCGGCCGAAATCTGTACTGACTGACGAACAATCGGCCGTTCTATTGTTGGCCAACAAAAATTTTATAGCATGCAGACCTGATTTTGTTCGGCCGAAAAGTCGCAGTCGGCTGTCGGAAGCATCATACTAACAAGCCGACAATCGGCCGATCGGACGTTGGCCGAACATTTACGGCTGACAATCGGTACGTGTGTACGGGGCTTTACTGCATATTATTGATTACCAAACTATAGAAAAAAAATCCTAAGCACCAAATACTGTTCTAATTGTTTTTCCGTGTGTAGAGTAGCCACTGGTTGAAACAATACACACATATCCCCAATGCCAGTACTTTGTGTATGAGGAAGACCTATAAAATTGAGCTTTCACAGTTCTGGCTACATGAACAAGAGCTGTTTCTAGCAGAATGTGAAGATTAACCCGAAAGAAATCAGAAAAGAATGTAGAGCATGAAAGATGTTTTTCTTTGTGGTCATGTGAAGGCGGAAAAGGACTAAATGTGGTTTGAAAATTAAATGCAGACAACCACTGCTCTCCACTGAGGTCAGGGAGAAAAACATTTAACCCCCACGCTAAAGATGCCAGGTTCTGTTCTTTCTTTGTCTGAGGGTTAATAGCTAAGTATTATCTCTATGGATTATTGTTTTAAATCTTTTTTCCTGGTAATTGAGATCAGAGACAGGGTCAAGGCTGACAATGGGACTTAAACTCTACTTTGAACCTGTGCCTTGTCATAGCACTTGCTGTGGTTAAACGTTCCTATGTCCTGCTTTGCTGCACCTGTTCTCAAGTGTAGTCTGGTGTTTGTGAACAGTACATGTTTGACCTAAGATGTCCTGTGCAGTAACAGTGATAAAATCTAGTACTGGCAGACAAGAAATTATGAAATCTGAACCTATACCCAAGCCAATGCTGGATTTCACTACATTTTTTTTTCTCACTAAGGCTGATGTAGCTAGGTATTGAATGATGAGAATGTCAAAAACCAAGTACAAGAATATGCTGCGCTACTCTTGATTTACAAGAACTTTTTATATTTAATAAAAACTGATGTTGAACAGAAAGGAAATGTTTGCACCCAAATCCTAAGAATATTGTGTTCAGATTGCAGTGATCTGTATTCATGTAAAGCAGTATTATACCCAAAAGCAAACATTTATTATAGCTGATCAATTTTTAGATGTGATGGCTGCATTCGTTTCCTTGTTTAGGCTATCTTTCTTCTATTTGTATCTGTTGATCTGGCCAGTAAGTCTGTTGTTTTTCAAAAGAGCAAGCTCTCTTGCAGATATATCAGTTTCAGGATTAAGAGAAACCATTTATTACTGACAAGGGTTTTTACAATGATCAGCTTTTATTTATTTATTTATGTAAAACCTCCTCTTCTCGGGTTTCTGACTTTGCCTTCTGGCCCCTCCCTCCTGTTGAGTGCCCCCACAGCAACCAGTTTGCTATGGGGGCACCTGAGCCAAGTTGCAGCTCCATGTATACATTCAAGCACAGAGTGCGGTTCGGCTATGCCCCCTCTCTCTCTTCATAGGCTAACTGAGTTTGATTGACAGCAGCAGGAGCCAATAGCGCCACTGTTGTGCCTTAGCCAATCTGGAGGGAGAATCCCGGACTGCCGAGGCATTCGTGGACATTGCTGGATCGAGAGGGGGCTCAGGTAAGTATTAGGGGGGCTGAGGGGGGCTGCTGCACACAGAAGGTTTTTTTTATCCAAATGCATAGAATGCATTAAGATAAAAAAAAATCCTTCTGACTTTACAACCACTTTAAGTCTTTTGCAGACTCTAACAGGTTTTTTCTAAGATTGTCCTGTATCTGCCTCCATCCATCTTCCCATCACCTCTGAGCAGCTTCCCTGTCCTTGCTTAAGAAAAGCATCCCCACAACATGATGCTGCCACCACCATGTTTCCCAGTGGGGATGGTGTGTTCAGGGTGATGTGCAGTGTTAGTTTTCAACCACCCATAGCGTTTTGCTTTTAGGCTAAAAAGTTCAATTATGGTCTCATCTGACCAGAGAACCTTTTTCCACATGCTTGCTGTGACCCCCCCCCCCCCCACATGGCTTCTCGTAAACTACAAACGGGACTTCGTAAGGCTTTCTTTCGACAATGGCTTTCTTCTTGTCACTTTTGTTGTCCTGTGGACAGATTCTCCCAGTTGAGCTGTGGATCTCTGCAGCTCCTCCAGAGTTACCATGGGCCTCTTGGCTGCTTCTTCTGATTAATGCTTTCCTTTCCTGTTAGTTTAGGTGGACGGTCATGTCTTGGTAGGTTTGCAGGTGTGCCATACTCCTGCCATTTTCAGATGATTGATTGATCAGTGCTCTGTGAGATGTTCAAAGCTTGGGATCTTTTTTTATAACCTAATCCTGCTTTAAACTTCTCCACAACTTTATCCCTGACCTGTCTGGTGTGTTCCTTGGCCTTCACAATGCTGTTTGTTCACTAAGGTTCTCTAACAAACCTCTGAGGGCTTCACAGAACAGCTGAGATTAAATTACACACAGGTGGATGCTATTTACTAATTAGGTGACTTCTGAAGGCAGTTGGTTCCACTAGATCTTAGTTAGGGTTATCAGAGTAAAGGGGGCTGAATACAAATGCATGCCGAACGTTTCAGATATTTATTTGAAAAAAATTTTGAAAACTATTTATCATTTCCTTCCACTTCACAATTATGTGCCACTTTGTGTTGGTCTATCACATAAAATCCCATTAAAATAAATTTAAGTTTTTGGTTGTAACATGACAGAATGTGGAAAATTTCAAGGGGTGTGAATACTTTTCCAAGGCTCTGTACGAAGGTGGATGCAGCATTGGACCTGCCCCCTGGCGCCACTATCACGAGAACCGAGTGATTGAACACCACCGTTCTCACAGCTCCATGAGCAGAGAGCTGTTGACTGTAAATCACCAGCTCTCTGCCTCCCCCTCCCGTGCTCACTAGGGGCTCTAAGCCATGGAGGGGGCTGGAGCGGCTGGCTCAGGCTCTCAGCAGCGGGCTAAGCTGGATGAAAGTCCAGGCATGTGTGCGAATTCTGACCCCATTTTTGCAATCTTGCCTGAGCCTAGACTGGCTCTGTGACGTCAGCCAACAGCGGGCTTCAGCCTGCTGTCTGCTGTAAACGGGTCA
The DNA here is from genome assembly GCF_965119305.1 of Pelophylax lessonae. Classification (NCBI taxonomy): domain Eukaryota; kingdom Metazoa; phylum Chordata; class Amphibia; order Anura; family Ranidae; genus Pelophylax; species Pelophylax lessonae. Next base: position 329,007,251 of record NC_138772.1, read on the forward strand.
CAAGAGTGCACAACAAGCTGCACTCCTGTGAGCCACAGGAGAAGTACAGCCAAACAAGCTTTAGCGGTACTTCTCATTTAACACTGATCACCAGGCCAATTTCTTCTGAGGTTGTTATTTAAAAACCACACAATTGTGTTCAAATTATTACTCTGTTTGCAAGTGGATTCTGTATTGTATCTATTGCAATGGATTCATAATTTGCTCTTGATATATGTATTTTGACTTCTAAGGTCCCTTGCACACTAGGGGGTTGATTTCCTCAAACTGGAGAGTGCAAAATCTGCTGCAGATTTTGCACTCTCCAATTTTTGTGAATCAACCCATAGGTGTTTAGCCCATGTGCATCCAATCCCACCATTTTTGTGTGCCCGAGAGGCAAAGCCTATGGCAGGTTGAAATAACTCAGGATGCTGTACTGAATGGTACATTGGTACGTTTAGGGTCCTATAAGGTCAGAAATGTATACCTGAATGCAGCCAATCAAGGTAGCCAATCAGTTTCTAACTTCAGCTTGTTTAACCCCTAGGCGTCAGCGGCACGCATATATGCGGCCACTCAGTGGATAGGCCATAACGCTGAGCAGCCGCATATATGCGGCCCTGTTAAAACAACTTACAGTTCTAAAAACCTGCTCCCTGTGCACTCCTAGCATGGTAGCCGGTGGGTACTGGAAAGCTCCTGATGCATACTAGCGATCAGGAGCTTTCCAGTCATGTGACAGCCAATCACAGTGGTCACATGATCAGAAACACCGCCTCTCCTCCTGACATCTGAAACCCCTTAAAGGGACGGGAGGCGCCAGCGCCAAGTGGTTAAGTAAGCTTTGACTAAAAAACCCTGGAAACTGATTGGTTTTCTATGCAGGGCTGCACCAGATTTTGCACTCTCCATTTTTAGTAAATCTACCCCATAGGGCCCTCAATGCACCTACCACTAGGTACAGCATTCAGCCCCATCCAGTCACTCTTAAATAACTCTTTAATTCATAAAATAAATTGTCCTTGCTGGGTTTTTATGTTTCTTCTTATTCCTTTTTTTTAAACAATGCTAGTAATGTGTAATGTTTTCCTGTTTTTGGAACAGATATTATTCTCTCTCTTTCTACATATCTATCTATCTATCTATCTATCTATCTATCTATCTATCTATCTATCTATCTATCTATCTATCTATCTATCTATCTATCTATCTATCTATCTATCTATCTATCTATCTATCTATCTATCTATCTATCTATCTATCTATCTATCTATCTATCTATCTATCTATCTATCTATCTATCTATCTATCTATCTTTAGTTAACATATTTGAGATTTGTGTAAATACTGCCATGTGCATTGTGTATTCCCAGGGACTTTGCCCTTTGTGAAATATCTTTTGTTACACTGAGCATGCTCAGCCAGTTTGCCATTTCAGCCATATCTCTGGTTAAACTGAGCAAGCTGTTTGACATCTGATAAGTAAATGGTAGATAATGCACCTGTTGCTCTCCATCTCACCTAAATCTAAACTAAAACTCCCACAGCTGTCTTCACAAACCACTCACAATACCATTGCTGATGCAAATTTAAAATGAGTAACAATTTTGTGTGTTGTTTAGTATTTCCAAATGATCATAATTTTCACCTCAAAAATGTAAAATGTGTACCAACATCATTAATCCAAATGTCATTACCAAAATTAAGAAGGTAACACCAATATTCTACACTAAATAAACATCAAATAACACAGAATAAATCAAGAAACAGAGCTCCTGCCTGATGTAATTCCACCACCTATAGGTAAATTTACATAGTTACATAGTTGCATAGTAGGTGAGGTTGAATAAAGACAATAGTCCATCCAGTTCAACCTGTGTAGTAGTGTGTGGCTGTAATCATCTCGCATACCCCTGAATGTTCTGATCCTTGAGATGTACGTCTAGTAGTCTTTTGAAAGCCACCATACTACCTGCAGAAACCACCTCTTGTGGTAGAGAATTCCACAATCTTGTAGCCCTAACAGTAAAGAACCCCCCACGTTGCCTGAGGTTAAAACGCTTCTCCTCTAATCGCATTGTATGCCCCCGAGTCCTCATGCAATCCCTTCGACTGAACAGCTTTTTTTCTAAGCCTAGATCCCCATTGAGATATTTAAAAATTGCTATCATGTCCCCCCTCAGGCGTCTCTTCTCCAGGGAGAATAAATCAAGCGATTGCAGACGCTCCTCATAACCAAGGTCCTCCAATCCCCTAATTAGTTTAGTTGCCCTTCTCTGGACTCTCTCCAGCTCCAACACATCCCTTCTGAGGACTGGTGACCAGAACTGGACAGAATACTCCAGATGAGGTCGGACCAGAGTTTTATAAAGTGGAAGGATTATAGTCTTATCTCTGGAATGCCTAAATGCCTAAACAAATTGAGTATTTAGGTGTAGGAGGGTTCCACCACCATGGCAAATCTTGCCATATGTGCGCCACGGGGGAAGGACAAGAAGCAGCCTTGTGAATTCCACACCAGCACCAATTGCAGCCTCTTACCAAGCAAAAAGCCCCAAAATTAGTGATGGTCTTATAGGAGCATGCTGACAGTAATCAGCCATACCCAGACTTGGACTCAGATGGCAGATCACAGAAACAGGTTGGTCAATGGCATTCAGGACTTCCAGGGTACATCTGCATTGATAACATTTTAAAAGTGTAATGTCTTGTTAACACACCTTCCAATCTCTATTAAATCTACACTGAACAAAAAACGCAACACTTTTGTTTTTGCCCCCATTTCTCATGAGCTGAACTCAAAGATCTAAGACTTTTTCTATGCACACAAAAGGCCTATTTCCCTCAAATATTCTTCACAAATCTGTCTAAATCTGTGTTAGTGAGCACTTCTCCTTTGCCGAGATAATCCATCCACCTCACAGGTGTGGCATATCAAGATGCTGATTAGACAGCATGATGATTGCGCAGTTGCTGGTTATTGGCAGGACCTGGCTGCTGTATATGCCGGTCCAGAGCATCCCAAACCTGCTCAATGGGTGACATGTCCAGTGAGTATGCTGGCCATGCAAGAACTGGGATGTTTTCAGCTTCCAGGAATTGTGTACAGATACTTGCAACATGGGGCTGTCCATAATCATGCTGCAACATGAGGTGATGGTCGTGTATGAATGGCACAACAATGGGCCTCAGGATCTCGTCACAGTATCTGTGCATTCAAAATTAGTGTTGAGCGAACACGGACTGTATTATTCGTGTTCGTACCGAATAATTGGATTTTTGTTACCCGAACACGAACACGGACACTTTACTGTATATTCGGGTAAAAATCCGTGTTCGGTCGTTTTATTTCCAGGTTTTGCATGCTTTGGCGCTCTTTTCATGGCGGGCTTTCAACAGCCAATCAACAATCGTTTAACTGGTGTGCCTTAAGCCATCCCAGCCATGCCTGCAAATGTCTCAGTAGCTGTGATTGGCCGTCTGAAGCATGTGACCAAGTCTTTATAAGTTCGAGGCAGCCGCAGCGGCGTCATTATGCTGCTTAGATCAGGGACAGAGCACACATCAACGTGCTGGCTGCTGATTAGGGAAAGATAGGCAGGAAAAAACCATTTGTGTCCGGATAGAATTGAGGGACAGGTCGGAGTGTTTAGGCAGGGCGAGTTGTAGGCATTTTAGGGATAGAGTCTGCTGAATTATAGGGTCAGTGTGTTCTACAAACTACAATCGATATTGCTGTGTGGGGTGGGGTCTGCACTTAGTTCTCCTGATCTACGATCTCTTCTCAATCCTGTTAGGGACAGAGTCTGCTGAATTTTAGGGAAAGTGTGTTCTACAAACTACAATCGATATTGCTGTGTGGTGTGGGATAGGAGATAGGCAGGTGTCAGTGATCCACATCCATTTTTCTGTGTGTGGGCTGCAGTGAACACAATCTTTTTGGGGTGCAGTGAACACAATCCTTTTGGAGTGCAGTGAACAAAATCTTTGTGGGGTGCAGTGAACAAAACCTTTGTGGGGGTACAGTGAACACAATCTTTGTGGGGTGCAGTGAAGACAATCCTTGTGGGGTGCAGTGAAGACAATCCTTGTGGGGTGCAGTGAACAAAATCTTTGGGGGGTACAGTGAACACAATCTTTGTGGGGTGCAGAGAAGACAATCCTTGTGGGGTGCAGTGAACAAAATCTTTGGGGGGGTACAGTGAACACAATCTTTGTAGGGTGCAGTGAACAAAACCTTTGTGGGGTACAGCGAACACAATCTTTGTGGGGTGCAGTGAAGACAATCCTTGTGGGGTGCAGTGAAGACAATCCTTGTGGGGTGCAGTGAACAAAATCTTTGGGGGGTACAGTGAACACAATCTTTGTGGGGTGCAGTGAACAAAACCTTTGTGGGGTACAGTGAACACAATCTTTGTGGGGTGCAGTGAACAAAACCTTTGTGGGGTACAGTGAACACAATCTTTGTGGGGTGCAGTGAAGACAATCCTTTTGGAGTGCAGTGAACACAATCTTTGTGGGGTACAGTGAACACAATCTTTGTGGGGTGCAGTGAACAAAACCTTTGTGGGGTACAGTGAACACAATCTTTGTGGGGTGCAGTGAACACAATCTTTGTGGGGTGCAGTGAACAAAACCTTTGTGGGGTGCAGTGAACACAACCTTTGTGGGGTACAGTGAACACAATCTTTGTGGGGTGCAGTGAACAAAACCTTTGTGGGGTACAGTGAACACAATCTTTGTGGGGTACAGTGAACACAATCTTTGTGGGGTGCAGTGAACAAAACCTTTGTGGGGCACAGTGAACACAATCTTTGTGGGGTGCAGTGAACAAAACCTTTGTGGGGTACAGTGAACACAATCTTTGTGGGGTGCAGTGAAGACAATCCTTTTGGAGTGCAGTGAACAAAATCTTTGTGGGGTACAGTGAACACAATCTTTGTGGGGTGCAGTGAACAAAATCTTTGTGGGGTACAGTGAACACAATCTTTGTGGGGTGCAGTGAAGACAATCCTTGTGGGGTGCAGTGAAGACAATCCTTGTGGGGTGCAGTGAACAAAATCTTTGGGGGGTACAGTGAACACAATCTTTGTGGGGTGCAGTGAACAAAACCTTTGTGGGGTACAGTGAACACAATCTTTGTGGGGTGCAGTGAACAAAACCTTTGTGGGGTACAGTGAACACAATCTTTGTGGGGTGCAGTGAAGACAATCCTTTTGGAGTGCAGTGAACACAATCTTTGTGGGGTACAGTGAACACAATCTTTGTGGGGTGCAGTGAACAAAACCTTTGTGGGGTACAGTGAACACAATCTTTGTGGGGTGCAGTGAACACAATCTTTGTGGGGTGCAGTGAACAAAACCTTTGTGGGGTGCAGTGAACACAACCTTTGTGGGGTACAGTGAACACAATCTTTGTGGGGTGCAGTGAACAAAACCTTTGTGGGGTACAGTGAACACAATCTTTGTGGGGTACAGTGAACACAATCTTTGTGGGGTGCAGTGAACAAAACCTTTGTGGGGTACAGTGAACACAATCTTTGTGGGGTGCAGTGAACAAAACCTTTGTGGGGTACAGTGAACACAATCTTTGTGGGGTGCAGTGAAGACAATCCTTTTGGAGTGCAGTGAACAAAATCTTTGTGGGGTACAGTGAACACAATCTTTGTGGGGTGCAGTGAACAAAATCTTTGTGGGGTACAGTGAACACAATCTTTGTGGGGTGCAGTGAAGACAATCCTTGTGGGGTGCAGTGAAGACAATCCTTGTGGGGTGCAGTGAACAAAATCTTTGGGGGGTACAGTGAACACAATCTTTGTGGGGTGCAGTGAACACAATCTTTGTGGGGTGCAGTGAAGACAATCCTTTTGGAGTGCAGTGAACACAATCTTTGTGGGGTACAGTGAACACAATCTTTGTGGGGTGCAGTGAAGACAATCCTTGTGGGGTGCAGTGAAGACAATCCTTGTGGGGTGCAGTGAACAAAATCTTTGGGGGGTACAGTGAACACAATCTTTGTGGGGTGCAGTGAACAAAACCTTTGTGGGGTACAGTGAACACAATCTTTGTGGGGTGCAGTGAAGACAATCCTTTTGGAGTGCAGTGAACACAATCTTTGTGGGGTACAGTGAACACAATCTTTGTGGGGTGCAGTGAACAAAACCTTTGTGGGGTGCAGTGAACAAAACCTTTGTGGGGTACAGTGAACACAATCTTTGTGGGGTGCAGTGAACACAATCTTTGTGGGGTGCAGTGAACACAACCTTTGTGGGGTACAGTGAACACAATCTTTGTGGGGTGCAGTGAACAAAACCTTTGTGGGGTACAGTGAACACAATCTTTGTGGGGTACAGTGAACACAATCTTTGTGGGGTGCAGTGAACAAAACCTTTGTGGGGTACAGTGAACACAATCTTTGTGGGGTGCAGTGAACAAAACCTTTGTGGGGTACAGTGAACACAATCTTTGTGGGGTGCAGAGAAGACAATCCTTTTGGGGTGCAGTGAACACAATCTTTGTGGGGTACAGTGAACACAATCTTTGTGGGGTGCAGTGAACACAATCTTTGTGGGGTGCAGTAAAGACAATCCTTTTGGAGTGCAGTGAACACAATCTTTGTGGGGTACAGTGAACACAATCTTTGTGGGGTGCAGTGAACAAAACCTTTGTGGGGTACAGTGAACACAATCTTTGTGGGGTGCAGTGAACACAATCTTTGTGGGGTGCAGTGAACAAAACCTTTGTGGGGTGCAGTGAACACAACCTTTGTGGGGTACAGTGAACACAATCTTTGTGGGGTGCAGTGAACAAAACCTTTGTGGGGTACAGTGAACACAATCTTTGTGGGGTACAGTGAACACAATTTTTGTGGGGTGCAGTGAACAAAACCTTTGTGGGGTACAGTGAACACAATCTTTGTGGGGTGCAGTGAACAAAACCTTTGTGGGGTACAGTGAACACAATCTTTGTGGGGTGCAGTGAAGACAATCCTTTTGGAGTGCAGTGAACAAAATCTTTGTGGGGTACAGTGAACACAATCTTTGTGGGGTGCAGTGAACAAAATCTTTGTGGGGTACAGTGAACACAATCTTTGTGGGGTGCAGTGAACACAATCTTTGTGGGGTGCAGTGAAGACAATCCTTGTGGGGTGCAGTGAACAAAATCTTTGGGGGGTACAGTGAACACAATCTTTGTGGGGTGCAGTGAACAAAATCTTTGGGGGGTACAGTGAACACAATCTTTGTGGGGTGCAGTGAACAAAACCTTTGTGGGGTACAGTGAACACAATCTTTGTGGGGTGCAGTGAAGACAATCCTTTTGGAGTGCAGTGAACACAATCTTTGTGGGGTACAGTGAACACAATCTTTGTGGGGTGCAGTGAACAAAACCTTTGTGGGGTACAGTGAACACAATCTTTGTGGGGTGCAGTGAACACAATCTTTGTGGGGTGCAGTGAACAAAACCTTTGTGGGGTGCAGTGAACACAACCTTTGTGGGGTACAGTGAACACAATCTTTGTGGGGTGCAGTGAACAAAACCTTTGTGGGGTACAGTGAACACAATCTTTGTGGGGTACAGTGAACACAATCTTTGTGGGGTGCAGTGAACAAAACCTTTGTGGGGTACAGTGAACACAATCTTTGTGGGGTGCAGTGAAGACAATCCTTTTGGAGTGCAGTGAACAAAATCTTTGTGGGGTACAGTGAACACAATCTTTGTGGGGTGCAGTGAACAAAATCTTTGTGGGGTACAGTGAACACAATCTTTGTGGGGTGCAGTGAAGACAATTCTTGTGGGGTGCAGGGAAGACAATCCTTGTGGGGTGCAGTGAACAAAATCTTTGGGGGGTACAGTGAACACAATCTTTGTGGGGTGCAGTGAACACAATCTTTTTGGGGTGCAGTGAAGACAATCCTTTTGGAGTGCAGTGAACACAATCTTTGTGGGGTACAGTGAACACAATCTTTGTGGGGTGCAGTGAAGACAATCCTTGTGGGGTGCAGTGAAGACAATCCTTGTGGGGTGCAGTGAACAAAATCTTTGGGGGGTACAGTGAACACAATCTTTGTGGGGTGCAGTGAACAAAACCTTTGTGGGGTACAGTGAACACAATCTTTGTGGGGTGCAGTGAAGACAATCCTTTTGGAGTGCAGTGAACACAATCTTTGTGGGGTACAGTGAACACAATCTTTGTGGGGTGCAGTGAACAAAACCTTTGTGGGGTGCAGTGAACAAAACCTTTGTGGGGTACAGTGAACACAATCTTTGTGGGGTGCAGTGAACACAATCTTTGTGGGGTGCAGTGAACACAACCTTTGTGGGGTACAGTGAACACAATCTTTGTGGGGTGCAGTGAACAAAACCTTTGTGGGGTACAGTGAACACAATCTTTGTGGGGTACAGTGAACACAATCTTTGTGGGGTGCAGTGAACAAAACCTTTGTGGGGTACAGTGAACACAATCTTTGTGGGGTGCAGTGAACAAAACCTTTGTGGGGTACAGTGAACACAATCTTTGTGGGGTGCAGAGAAGACAATCCTTTTGGGGTGCAGTGAACACAATCTTTGTGGGGTACAGTGAACACAATCTTTGTGGGGTGCAGTGAACACAATCTTTGTGGGGTGCAGTGAACAAAACCTTTGTGGGGTGCAGTGAACACAATCTTTGTGGGGTGCAGTGAAGACAATCCTTGTGGGGTGCAGTGAAGACAATCCTTGTGGGGTGCAGTGAAGACAAACAATCCTTGTGGGGTGCAGTGAACAAAATCTTTGGGGGGTACAGTGAACACAATCTTTGTGGGGTGCAGTGAACAAAACCTTTGTGGGGTACAGTGAACACAATCTTTGTGGGGTGCAGTGAACAAAACCTTTGTGGGGTACAGTGAACACAATCTTTGTGGGGTGCAGTGAAGACAATCCTTTTGGAGTGCAGTGAACACAATCTTTGTGGGGTACAGTGAACAAAACCTTTGTGGGGTACAGTGAACACAATCTTTGTGGGGTGCAGAGAAGACAATCCTTTTGGGGTGCAGTGAACACAATCTTTGTGGGGTACAGTGAACACAATCTTTGTGGGGTGCAGTGAACAAAACCTTTGTGGGGTACAGTGAACACAATCTTTGTGGGGTACAGTGAACACAATCTTTGTGGGGTACAGTGAACACAATCTCATACTTCTGAAGCTTTGAGGGTGCTGCTTGCTCTATACTCCTCCTCCTCCTCCTCCTCCTCATCCATCCTTTTAGGTGTACAAACAATAGTAATTGGGGCCTAGTGTGCTTCTGTACGTGTGAAAAACATACACTTTTTTTTGATCATATTTCCTATTCCGTTATTCAATAAAAACCTTTGGGGCTCAATTAAATTGCGGAATAGTCTGTGTCGGTACGTGTGAGATCCACCTTTCCAAGTTTTTGGGGTTCATCTCATACTTCTGAAGCTTTGAGGGTGCTGCCTGTTCTATACTCCTCCTCCTCCTCTTCCTCATCCATCCTTTTAGGTGTACAAACAATAGTAATTGGGGCCTAGTGTGCTTCTGTACATGTGAAAAACATACACTTTTTTTTGATCATATTTCCTATTCCGCTATTCAATAAAAACCTTTGGGGCTCAATTAAATTGCGGAATAGTCTGTGTCTGTACGTGTGAGATCCACCTTTCCAAGTTTTTGGGGTTCATCTCATACTTCTGAAGCTTTGAGGGTGCTGCCTGTTCTATACTCCTCCTCCTCCTCATCCATCCTTTTAGGTGTACAAACAATAGTAATTGGGGCCTAGTGTGCTTCTGTACGTGTGAAAAACATACACTTTTTTTTGATCATATTTCCTATTCCGCTATTCAATAAAAACCTTTGGGGCTCAATTAAATTGCGGAATAGTCTGTGTCGGTACGTGTGAGATCCACCTTTCCAAGTTTTTGGGGTTCATCTCATACTTCTGAAGCTTTGAGGGTGCTGCCTGTTCTATACTCCTCCTCCTCCTCTTCCTCATCCATCCTTTTAGGTGTACAAACAATAGTAATTGGGGCCTAGTGTGCTTCTGTACGTGTGAAAAACATACACTTTTTTTTGATCATATTTCCTATTCCGCTATTCAATAAAAACCTTTGGGGCTCAATTAAATTGCGGAATAGTCTGTGTCGGTACGTGTGAGATCCACCTTTCCAAGTTTTTGGGGTTCATCTCATACTTCTGAAGCTTTGAGGGTGCTGCCTGTTCTATACTCCTCCTCCTCCTCCTCCTCATCCATCCTTTTAGGTGTACAAACAATAGTAATTGGGGCCTAGTGTGCTTCTGTACGTGTGAAAAACATACACTTTTTTTTGATCATATTTCCTATTCCGCTATTCAATAAAAACCTTTGTGGCTCAATTAAATTGCGGAATAGTCTGTGTCGGTACGTGTGAGATCCACCTTTCCAAGTTTTTGGGGTTCATCTCATACTTCTGAAGATTTGAGGGTGCTGCCTGTTCCATACTCCTCTTCCTCATCCTCCCTTTAGGGTAGGAAAAAATTTAATCGGGCCTAGTCTGTGTTTGTACGTGTGAGATACACAGTTTTTTATCCTATTCCGCTATTCATTACACACCCTTTTGGTGTAAAAAACATTAAATTGCGGCATAGTTTGCATATTTGACTGTGAGATACACCCGTGCGATACTGTTGTTCTTTTGTTCCGCTATTCAATAAAGACCTTTCTAGGGCAAGATCTTAAATTTCAGAAATATGAGGAGAGCGTCAAATAGGGGCCGTGGCCTGGGTCGTGGTGGTGCTGCTGCTAGAGCTCCTGTTGCAAGGAGAGGACGTGGTCGATCTGTGCCAGCTACACGCACAAGTGAAACACCTTCCTCAAGTGTGAGTAGGAGACAGAACCTGCATCAGTATTTGGTAGGGCATCATACGCCTCTAGAAGTGATGAGGACAGAACACAGAGAGGCGATAGTAGATTGGTTTGCTGCTGACAGTGCCTCCAGTTCCTTCACATTGTCTCCCACCCAGTCTACTGCAGAAAGGTCAGAGTTGGCACCTGCAGCCAATGTCCAACCGTCTTTCACCTCACCCCCTTGCAAATCAGGCAAGCAGTCTGAGCCCCAAGCCATAGAGCAGTCTCTTATTCTTTTTGAGGACTCTGTCAGCAGGGTTTCCCAGGGCCATCCACCTAGCCCTGCCCCAGAAGTGGAAGAGATTGAGTGCAGCGATGCCCAACCACTTATTTCTCAAGATGAGTACATGGAAGGACCATCACAGCACGTCTCCTATGATGACGAAACGCAGGTGCCAACTGCTGCGGCGTTCAGCATTGTGGAGACCGACAGGGAGGGCAGGGGTGAAGACTGGGTGGAAGATGATGTGGAGGACGATGAGGTCCTCGACCCCACATGGAATGAAGGTCATGCAGGTGACCTGAGTAGTTTGGAGGAAGAGGCGGTGGTCGCACAGAGCCACCAGCACAGCAGAAGAGGGAGCAGGGTGCAGAAGCGGAGCGGCCGTGCCCTAGACACTACGCCTGCTACTGCCCAACGCAGCAAGGAAACGAGCGCACCAAAGTCAGCTCAAAAGAGTTCTCTAGCGTGGAAGTTCTTTAGAAAATGTGCTGATGACAGGACACGAGTGGTTTGCACCCTGTGCAATCAGAGCCTGAAGCGAGGCATAAACCTTCTCAACCTGAGCACAACCTGCATGATCAGGCATCTAAGTGCAAAGCACGAGCTGCAGTGGAGTACACACCTTCAAAACCAAGAAACGTCTCTGGCTCATCCTGCTTCCTCTTCTGCTGCAGTCTCGGCCGCTCCAGCCACCTCTGTAGTCATACCGGCACCTGCCACCCCCCAAACAGACGATCTGTCAGCAACACCACCACCTGGGTCACCAACAACCATCTCCACAATGTCCCGTGGAAGCGTTCAGCTTTCCATCTCCCAAACACTTGAGAGGAAGAGGAAGTACCCCCCTACCCACCCGCGATCCCTGGCCCTGAATGCCAGCATTTCACAGTTATTGGCCTTTGAAATGCTGTCATTCCGTCTGGTGGAGACGCCCAGTTTTAAAAAGCTTATGTCGGTGGCTGTCCCACAGTACGTCGTGCCCAGCCGCCACTACTTTTCCAGGCAAGCCATCCCTTCCCTGCACAACCAAGTGGGGGAAAAAATCAGGTGTGCACTGCGCAACGCCATCTGTGCCAAGGTCCACCTAACTACCGATACGTGGACCAGTAAGCACGGTCAGGGGCGTTATATCTCCCTAACGGCACACTGGGTAAATGCAGTGGCGGATGGGCCTGAGGCGGATAGCAATTTGGCACATGTCCTTCCACCACCGAGGATTGCAGGGCGCTTCAGTTTGCCTCCTGTTCCTAACTCATCCTACTCCGCTACCTCATCCTCTACCGCCTCCTCATCCGGACAGCGTAATACCTTCACCACCAACTTCAGCACGGCCAGGGCTAAACGACAGCAGGCAGTTTTACAACTTGCCTGTTTGGGGGACAAACCACACAACGCGCAGGAGTTGTGGAGGAGCATGGAACAGCAGACAAATGAGTGGTTGCTGCCAGCGAGCCTCAAGCCCGGCCTAGTGGTGTGCGATAACGGGCGAAATCTCATAGCAGCTCTGGGCCTAGCCGGTTTGACGCACATCCCTTGCCTGGCGCATGTGCTGAATTTGGTGGTGCAGAGGTTCCTTAAAAACTACCCCGATATGTCAGAGCTGCTGCAGAAAGTGCGGGCCGTCTGTGCGCACTTTCGGCGTTCTCACCCTGCTGCTGCTCGCCTGGCAGGGCTGCAGCGTAACTTCGGCCTTCCCGCTCACCGCCTCATATGTGACGTGTCCACAAGGTGGAACTCCACCTTGCACATGCTGCAAAGACTGTGCGAGCAGCAGCAGGCCATAGTGGAGTTTCAGCTGCAGCACGCACGCGTGAGTCGCTCTGCGGAACAGCACCACTTCACCACCAATAACTGGGCCTCCATGCGAGACCTGTGTGCCTTGTTGCGCTGTTTTGAGTACTCCACCAACATGGCCAGTGGCAATGACGCCGTTCTCAGCTTAACTATCCCACTTCTATGCCTCCTTGAAAAAACAATTCGGGCGATGATGGAAGAGGATGTGGCACAGGATGAGGAGGAGGAGGAGGATGAAGAGGTAACATTTCAAAGGCTTTCAGGGCAGTCATTCGCAAGGGGCTCCGAGGGTGGGTTCCTGCACACACAAACGCCAGGGACACAATTGTCCAGCAGGGGCACAGTTCTGGAGGATGAGGAGGATGAGGAGGAGCTGGAGGAGGAGATGGAACCATGTTCACAGCAGGGTGGCACCCAGGCCAGCTCATGGCCATCACTGGTGCGTGGCTGGGGGGATACAGAGGACACGGACGATACACCTCCCACAGAGGACAGCCTTTCGTCGCCTCTGGGCAGCCTGGCACACATGAGCGATTACATGCTGCAGTGTCTCCACAACGACCGCCGAGTTGCCCACATTCTAACTTGTGCTGATTACTGGGTGGCCACGCTGCTGGATCCCCGTTACAAGAACAACGTACCGTCCTTAATTCACTCACTGGAGCGCGATCGCAAGATGCGCGAGTACAAGCGCACGCTGGTAGACGCGATGCTGCTGGCATTCCCATCTGACAGCGGGGCCACAGTGGAAGCACAAGGCAGAGGAGGAGGAGGAGGAGGTCGCCAACTCAACCAGGGCACCGCCAGCACCTCAGAAGGCAGGGTTAGCATGGCCGAAATGTGGAAAAGCTTTGTCAGCACGCCACAACAAACAGCAGCACCAGCAGCTCAGATGGAATGTCTTAGCAGGAGGCAGCATTTTACCAACATGGTGGAGCAGTATGTGTGCACACGCCTACATGTAGTGAATGAGGGGTCTGCCCCCTTCAACTTCTGGGTCTCCAAATTGGGCACATGGCCTGAGCTTGCCCTTTACGCCTTGGAGGTGCTGGCGTGCCCTGCAGCCAGTGTATTATCTGAACGGGTATTTAGCACGGCTGGGGGTGTTATAACAGACAAGCGCAGCTGCCTGTCCAGAGACAATGTGGACAAGCTCACGTTCATTAAAATGAACCAGGCATGGATCCCACGGGACTTTTCCGTACCTTGTGCAGAATAGCAATGGATACCGACCTTACCCAGCCATTGTTCCATTTTTGCTCTTTCTCACTCTTTTGGGGTGTACCCTCATTTAAAATTTGTGAAAAGAAGCAGTGTTGGCTACCTCGTCCTCCTCCTCAGGGCCAGATTAACGTAGGGGCTATTGGAGCTGCAGCTCCATGCAGGCCCCTACCTTTTATATTGGCCCCGGGTTGGCCATATTCACTGTGACCGCTCTTCTGTCACTTGTAAACACAGAAGTCTGGCTTCTATGCTCGCTTCCCCAGGCAGCACCCTCAGAACCTCCCCACACAGCGCGAAGGCCGGACAAGGAGGGACAGTTGCCGATGCATGGATGTGTTTATGGGCTTCAGAGACAGCATCCCATGTTGAATTAGGCATGCATGGCTGCACCCTTCCTCCTCTGGGTGCATGCCAAGGCAGGGCCCTTAAGGCCCTTCAAAATCCTCAGCACCAAGACCATGATGCTCTTAATCCGGCCCTGGTCCTCCTCCACCGCCGCTTCCACCTACACCGCCCATAGGTGTGCGCAGCCTATTGCATTAGGGTGTGCACCCCAAAGTTGAAATACACATGCATGTGTTTGCCTACATGTACATGGCCCCGATACATTACTCTCCCTGCTGGCAAAGAGAAATAGAGCAGAGCAGGTGCGAGGGAGATCTTTCCCATCTCCTCACTGGCAAACAGAGCGATAATGCTATGTGCCCTAGGTGATTAGGGTGTGCCCAGGTACACCAGGCACACCCTGTGCGCACGCCTATGACACCGCCACATCCACCACCACCTCCACCTCCCTCCTACTCCATATGGGCCTCGTCCTTCAGAGATGAAGAACATTGTTTTATTTTTCTGTTTTTTTTTTGTTGTTTTAAGTTATTTCCCTATCCCTATTAGTGCCTTAAAGTTCGGGTCCCCATTGACTTCAATGGGGTTCGGTGTCCGGGAAAAGTTCGGTAAAAGTCCGGGACACGGACCCGGACTTTTTTTTAAAGTTCGGCCGAACCCGTCGAACACGGACATCTAGGTGTCCGCTCAACCCTATTCAAAATGCCATAAAAAAAGGCACCTGTGTTCGTTGTCCATAACATACGCCTGCCCATACCATAACCCCACCGCCACTCGATCCATAACATTTACATAAGCAAACCGCTCACCCACATGACGCCATACACACTGTCAGCCATCTGCCCTGTACAGTGAAAACTGGGATTCATCCGTGAGGAGGACATCGCTTCAAAGTGCCAGACGCCATCAAATGTGAGCATTTGCCCACTGAAGTCAGTTACGACGATGAACTGCAGTCAGGTCGAGATCCTGATGAGGAATGATGAGCATGCAGATGAGCTTCCCTGAGACGATTTCTGACAGTTTGTGCAGAATTTCTTTGGTTATGCAAACCGATTGTTGTAGCAGCTGTCCAGGTGGCTGATCTCAGACAATTGTGGAGGTTCTGGGCTGGTGTGGTTACACGTGGTCTGCGGTTGTGAGGCCGGTTGGATGTACTGCCAAATTCTCTGAAACGCCTTTGGAGACAGCTTATGGTAGAGAAAGGAACATTAATTTCATGGGCAACAGCTCTGGTGGACATTCCTGCAGTCAGCATGCCAATTGCAAGCTCCCTCAAAACTTGTGACATCTGTGGCATTGTGCTGTGTGATAAAACTGCACATTTTAGAGTGGCCTTTTATTGTGGCCAGCCTAAGGCACACCTGTGCAATAATCATGCTGTCTAATCAGCATCTTGGTATGCCACACCTGTGAGGGGGATGTATTATCTCAGCAAAGGAGAAGTGCTCACTAACACAGATTTAGACAGATTTGTAAACAATATTTGAGAGAAATAGGCCTTTTGTGTGCATAGAAAAGGTTTTAGATCTTTGAGTTCAGCTCATGAAAAATGGGGGAAAAACAAAATGTTGCATTTATAAATTTGTTCAGTGTACTGTGCTACAAAATGTTATTCTGCACACAAGCAAGTCATTAAATAGAAAAAAAACTAAAAGAGCAAGCTTTTTACAGCTCCTATACTGATTTTCAGGTTCCAATGTTTTTTTGCTATGGCCTAGGTAAACTATTGAACATGTCAAATAAGTATGCATTTTCTCTAATCACCAGTTGCACACCCCATAAACACAATTTTTTAAAATAATTATTTAGCAAAATAAGCATATTGAACACATGTGAATTTAGTGCGATCGCGCATATCTTTTCGCAATGGCACACAACAGGTTGTCCAGGCTGGCTGCTGGCCTGGAAATGCATCCTCATGTGTGTGGAAGTACGTTCGGACACACTTGCAAGTGTTAGTGCTGCTCAGAGTTGTCAGCAAGTTAACATGGTAAGATCACTTTTTTATCATGAGGAGATGTTGCTGATTTGCAAGGTGAGTGTGGGAGATGTCTTGGTGTTCCCAGAGATTAGGGGGATGAAATGTTGGAATTTTGTGTTTAGTGATCCTCAGAACACACGTCATTTCCTGATTCTATGCACAGTAGACTTCCTGCATTTGTATATGTTCCTGTAAATAGAGTGTAGAATGTGTGTATGCATTTTAGCAAGTGCTCCACAAACTTGGCTAAAATCAAATCCTGTAATAAAAGTCATAATGAACTCTACGCACATGTAACTTAGCTAGCAATTTTTACCACCCCATACATACATGTTTTGTTTTTGGTTGCCTTCTCTTGATGCTGTTCCCATGTCACCCAATCAAAAGTTCATCATTCACAGAAAATGCCACCGATGAGTCGTCTCTGGTCACATTTTAACAGTATTCCTTGACAGCTGAGTGTGTCTACATATGCCTCACTTAAAGGCTAAGTTCACTATTCATTTTGCTAAATTCCAGCTCCTCTATGTAACAATATACCATTAATGTACCTAAATACAGGATTTCTTTAATTGAGTGAAGGCCTTACCTGCGCTTTTGCTATATTTCCTTAGAATGCTTCACCTCTTGCTGGTATGTAGATATTAGACATAGAAGCCAGTAGTGCTGGCCATACATTATACGAAAAATCGTTCCAACTCATTTTTAAAAAACGAACACTCGGCCGTGAGAGCAGATGATTGTGCCATCATGTAATGGCCGATAAATCGTTCAATAGACATAAATTAATCCTTTTTTTGTTTGTTTTTTCACATATACCTAGTGCAAACGTGTGTGTTTCTTGGACGAGAAACACGTTACCTTTCAATTTATTGTTCATTCAGCAGAACATTTCTAAACTTGTCCTTACTTTTTTTGGCTCAAAAACATCACAACTGATTTGTGCCCTTTAGCTGGCTGAAAAACTAACGAACTGTCCAAAAGACCGAATTTCGGCAGATGTTTCACATAACTCTAAAGTAGATTGTACAGAGCTTGTACAATAAGATTGTAAACTGTATGGCCACCTTTAGCTACCTAAAATGAACTAGTTGCTAACTACTTCTAATCTTTGTTTGCTTTTCAACAACATTTTCAAAAAAGTGGAGTTGTGCTGCCTCCCACAAGTCGATGTAACAACATGAATTTGATCGGGAAAAAAATCAGCGTGGGTTCCCTCCAATCCAAACCAGGCTCTTAGGACTCTATTATATGATAAATATGTGTTACTGTCTAAATAGAATTTAATTAGAATGTTGATTTTTAGGTATATATGTTTATGCCTTTATCATAGAACTACTATATCTTCTGGGTAGACATCTGATCAACACAGTGGCTTAGTGGTTAGCGCTCTGATCTAGCAACAGTCAGGTCATGGGTTTGAATCCCACCTCCTATCACCTCCCTAAAGTTTCAATGGTGAATGGATATGTGTGATGCAATTTATCTCTCGCTGATGGCACTTATGCATTCGCAAAAGCACATTCCATTCCATATTGCCATTCTAGGGAAGTAGAACCATGGGTGAACTCGTGACCTAAGTGCTGCTAGCTAAGTATTAAGCCACTGTGCTGAGTACAATTATACCTAGAATATAACGAAGCACCATGATTACAGAATGAACACATATAACTAGAACTCAAAATTAAAAAAAAGTTTGACATATATAGAGTATAGATATAACTCTTACATCAATAATAATAATAATATAAATATCAGCAAAAGAAGAAAAACAAGTCACATCTACTAATATTTGACGATTTAGCAATGATCTTGCATTTGTATTTTAGGGGAACATAGATTCTCTTGATCTATGGTCATTCGTTAATTATGGTATATTCTAAGCATCTTTGTGCTCATCTCAATGACTTAGGGGGTAGCACCCCTACCTAGAAAGACTCAGACCATGGGTTTAAATACCAAGCATGGTATCATCTGCTTAACTTTTAGGCCCCATGTTCTAGAGAGCAGAAGAGCGGACAGCCATTTTTTCGGCGTGGGGCTACCCTCAAATTCCATACCAGACCCGAAGGGCCTGGTTTGGAACCTGGGGGGACCACCACGCCGTTTTTTCCCATTTTGGAGTTCTCCCTCAAAATTCTCACAGCGCAAGTCGCGCCGCAAGTCGGATCATCCTGATCCGACTTGCGGTGCGACTTCCATTCAAATCAATAGGCTCCCATAGGGAACCATTGATTTTGAATGGAAGAAAAAAAATGTATAACATGGCTTAACGCTTGTTAAGCAACGTTATTCAGCCTTTAGCAGCGTTAGACGTTTTTACAGCTGTAACGCTGGTCCTTAGAACGCACAGGCCGTGGGTTCTTGTTGCAGCTTAAAAACGCCTAGGCCACTTACAGCTCAAAGACGTCTGTTTGTGCATGAGGCCATAGAATAACATGGAGGTGCGTTTTTAGGCTGCAAAAACAAAACGCCTGACGCTACTTACAGCGGCGTTAAAAACGCCCTATGTGCATGGGGCCTTAAACAGCAGAGTATGCTGAATATAGGTGAACACCTAATTGCCACTGCCACATCGGAATGGTTGTTTCCATAATTTGCATGCAATGGTATGTTATTTAGCAAAAATATTATTGTGTGGAAATAAAATAACCAAACACTAGTGAACACAGGGGGTTAGTATAGTTGGGATGTGAACTCAAGACTTAAGAGCTTTTTGCTCATGAGTGCAGACCACTAAGCCAATGTGCCAAGCATAATTAGAGTTGCATAATAAGTTAATATGATTAAAGAATTAACATAGATAATTAGAGCGCTATAGTCTCCTAAAAAATAAATGTAACATGAAAAAAAATTAACATATAACAGATATGTGACTGTAAATGATAAATACATTTAACCTCATGGAATAGCAGACATTACTCGACATTACTCTGTAATAATCCTTCAGAACAGCATTCGTTAGCAAAAGAAGAAAACAAACCATGCACAATAATTGTATTATAAATAAATAGCCACACACGAGGTAGAGCACAACCCATATTTATTGGCATACATGTACACACATGATCATAGTTAAATACTGCAGTGCAGTTTCATGTAGGAAACTCGTTGGTAATTGCCAGTTATGAAACTGTGACTATGCCGATCTGGAATTAACTAATACATATTCGCCTATTTGTACTCCTACTTTTCCTATCACATGTTCACCTAGTTGAGTTCTCAATTGTTTTATTGGGAGTAATTAAATGTAGAATGACTATTTCTTCTCCTTATTCTTAGTGAATTAGGCCCTAAACGCCTAGTCTGTAGGGGACCTAAATGTTAAAGCTAGTTAATGAAATAATTGCAATTGCATATTGTTTGTTTGGTAAGCACTTCTGAACCCCTAGCTTTCTTCACGTTTGTAAAACCTAATTTGTGCCTGAGTTACTGAATACATTAAGGAAAACATGAAAAGACAATTAAGTGCTAAATATGGAAATTAGGATTGGAAACACACGCCATATGTGTACAGTTTTGTGCTGGAAACAGAGGCCAGCCCTCCATTTGTCAAAAGTTTTCTTTGCCTAACACCATTGAAAGAGAATGTGGGCAAAGATTATTTTGTTTCATTTCTTTCCCCCTAATTTAAACAAGCAGAAAACCACCACAGAGGAATTCTCAGTCAAACAGATATTATTTTTCTCAAAATCACTGTATTTCTTACAGCAAATTATGTCCCCTGGAATTATTGTGGCCGAGATTTGGACCTGTCATTAAAACAGGCTTACATGGTGTGTTTTGTATTACCCTGAACAAAGAGGAATGCTGCCAGCCAAAAATAATACAGATTGCACGGTTTTTCAGCGGGCTTTACTCTTTCAGTGTTGAGGAAAGTTGCAGAGCATTGCATATCTGTGTGTTCCAGACCCCTTGTGAAAAAGCAGTAGGAAGGAGCCCTGGAATGTTGCCACTGTCTGGGAAATCTTCACTAGTGCTACAAAACAGGGTGGATGGGTATTCTACACTGGTAGAAATCTTGGCTTGCCTATTTTATTTCATTTTAAAGATATAAACAAACTCTAGGTTGTCAGACATTTAATAAAAAACAGTGCATGTAGTCATTTGGCCCATTTACTAAGCGTGACTGATGTAGCCCTTAAAGCACATATTTGTTTTTTGTACAATTTCAAGGACTATTTGCAAGTTACACTTTTTGTAGCGCTTGCACAGGGACTTTTGATCGGCCCTGCAGGGGTTTTTGCTTAACCGCTTACTACCTGCCCACCGTCAAATGACGGCGGAGCGGTGTAGCTATTATCCTGGGATGCCGTCATATGACGGCGCACCAGAACAGCCTCTCTCGCGCGCCCCCGGGGGCGAGCTGAGCAGCGATCGTGACTGCGCCGTGTTGCACGGCACGATCCCGATCTCGGTAAAGAATCAATGACATGACTCTTTACCCATGTGATTGGCTGTGTCCAATCACAGCCGGTCACATGTAAATGAGGAAGTGCCGTTATTAAACAAATAAGAAAAACATTTTTTTTTTTTTAAATTCTGTATTTTTTCTTTTTTTTTGTAAGAAATAAAAAACCCAGAGGTGATTAAATACCACCAAAAGAAAGCTCAATTTGTGTGAAAAAAAGGATAAAAATTTCATATGGGTACAGTGTAGCATGACCGCGCAATTGTCATTCAAAACGTGAGAGCGCTGAAAGCTGAACATTGGCCTGGGCAGGAAGGGGGTGAAAGTGCCCTGTAGGCAAGTGGTTAAGCATTTATTTTAATTATTTGTAGCTAATAAAAAACTCAGTTAACTGGGGGGGATGCATGATGGGCATGCTTTTTGAACATTTTTATTTCAGGCATTCCCATTGAAGTCTTTTGGGCTAAAAATGCTCAGAACTTGAAGCTTGTAGCTCAGACAAAACTCATGTACTTTTTGAGCTACAAGTTTCAAGTGACCATTGTGCTCAGGTGTGAGCAGGCACAATTGAACACTATGGGATTTTGGATGTTGGGCATTTTGGCGCTTTGAGCTACAAAAGTCTCAGATGTGAATGAGGCCTTAGTAGGTATGTAAGAAAGCACTGAATCATTTCCACAGCAAATATATTGCAACATTTACAACAGAACACATACATAGGGTATTTTATAACACAGGTACAGCATGTATGTATGCAATAGCATTTTTGTGTCCTGTGGTCTGGTAGGAAGGGTAGTTATAAAGTTCTTTATTAACAAATTCAGGCTTCCATAATACACATACTCAGGCTACCATGATGAAAAAAAACATAAATGGTATCTGGAACTAACTTGTACAGAGTATAGAAAGTATTATACATCCAACAATTGTAAACATAGGTCAACTACAGGCCAGAGGTATGAACACCGTATAGTTCCTGGTGGCCTTCTAATTTGTTGAATATGTCTAGGCAGTTTGGGTTCCTGGCCACCAGTTTGTTATCAATGGGAATAAGAAAATGTTCTTCATCGAATAAAACTTCTTAGAAATCTTACCAAACAAGATGACTGGGATTCCACATACGTTTTTCAGAGAGTTCATAGGTATAAGGTCCTAAGTGACATTCATTCTAAGTGGATTGGAACATTTGATTGGTTCAGTAAGCCATATTTCTGAACTTTAACTAGGGATCCAAGCTGAAAGAGCATTTCTTTTACACCATGTTTCAATTTTGTTTATGCCTTACTTTTATCTTTTTGATTTTTTAACAGACTTAGCAATTGATGGTTTCAGAGGAACTGGACATTGCGGGAGTTGTTTGTCCACAGCATTCAGTTTCATATTAATTTGTCTGCCAGGTAGTAGTTCATCCTGTAATGCTTATGAACTTGTATGTCTAGTTCAGGAATCCTCAAACTACAGCCCTCAAGCTGTTGTGGAACTACACATCCCATGAGGCATTGTAAAACTCTGACATTCACAGCCATGACTAGGCATGATGGGAATTGTAGTGCCTGAACAACTGGAGGGCCGTAGTTTGAAGACCCCTGGTCTAGTTGCTCTGTAGACATGTAAGCAGGGCTATATTACCCATTAAACATAATAAACACATGCTTAGGGCAGCATATGAATGGGGCACCACACAGCTTTTTTCATAGTTATCATGCTCTTAAAAGGTAAGTTCCCTTTTTTCAAATAATGCACTTATCCTTTTAGCTCCTTTGCCCTGATCTAACTGCCCCCCCTCCCCCTCCTCCTCCCCAGAGATATACTTATTAAGATCCAACTGCCATGGCAACTGATGTTTTATTTTACATCCTCTGCTGCAGATTCTCTTATTTCTAGCCGCTCAGGAGCAATTTCAAAATGAAATAAATATTTAGGTATATGTAAATAATTTGCTTACAAGGTTTAAAGTTCAAAGCAAAAAATTATCATCAAATGTTTTTTTTTTTTTTAATAAAACAGTTCTGGGTTATTTTTTTTTTTTATTTTTGTTAACATCAAAATGTGATTTTTTTTGCTAACATCAAAGTGACAAATAATAATTGAGAGTGAAAACAAAAATGCAGTAAAAAAAAAAAAATCTTTTTAATTAACGTAGTGCTACCCCCTGGAGGGCTGCTGGATTTTGGGTCCCCCCTATTTTTGCACATCCAGGCAACACACATTTTCCAACGTTCATTCTGAGACAACAAATCAGTCTAGGGCTTGTTTTTGTTGTTTAATTTGGGAAAAAACTTGGATGGGGTAGAGGGATTATGGGATGCCCAACCTAACTTGTAAGGACAACTTCCTTCACTCTGTAAACTAAAAAAAAAAAAAAGTAGCAAATCCTGGACTGTGTCCCATTTGGATCAATAGCAGTATCTCTGAAAATGGCAGTAAGATTTCCCCTTATAGAAGCTCTGTGTCCCCTTAGTGGAATTTAAAAAAGTCCCAACTTGCAGGAGCTCTGTCCCCTCTCTTGAAAATACCAGCCCACCTGGCTGCTTGGTAAGATGACCCAGGACAAGGGATTGGATTTAGCTTTTTGGCACTCCAAGCTTCTAGAACCAGGGGGAGGAATCAGAGGCCTGACTTGCAGAGTCCACCAGCCTGACCTACAGGAACTCCAACCAATTAGCCAAACTCACACAGCAACTGTGAGTCAAGGTAAATTTTCCTCTCATTAGACTGCACACTAGGGGGTGCCACATTAACATTTATCAAATACGTTCTTTCCCCTTTCAGCACTTATTGAGTCTCGATATCCTTTCATTTAAGCAATGGAAGGGCCAGGGGGCTGTGTTTGCGGCATGAGCTGCCCTTAGAGGTGGTTCACACCAGATGCAGTCGAGTACTTTTTTATTCTCTATCAAAAATGCATTGACAGTGTTTAACCACTTTAGCCCAGGAAGATTTTACCCCCTTCCTGACCAGGGGGTATTTTGCGATTTGGCACTGCGTGACTTTAACGGACAATTGCGCGGTCGTGCAACGCTGTACCTAAACTAATTTGACGTCCTTTTTTTCCCACAAACAGAGCTTTCTTTTGGTGGTATTTGATCACCTGTGCGATTTTTTGATCATGCGCTATAAACTAAAAAAGAGCGTCAATTTTGCAAAAATAACAATATTTTTCAATTTTTTTTATATGAAATTCCCAAATAAAAATGTAAAAATCAAAATTTTTTAACATTTTAGGCCAATTTGTCTTATGCTACATATTTTTGGTAAAAAAAATCGCAAAAAGCGTATTTTGATTGCTTTGCGCAAAAGTTATTGCATTTACTAACTAAGGGAAAGATTTTTGTCATTTTTGTTGTTTTTTTTAACGCGTAATGGCGGCGATCTGCGATTTTTTTTGCGGGACTGCGACATTGCGGTGGACAGATCGGACCCTTGACTGACATTTTTGACACTCTTGGGTTTACCAGTGACATTACTACAGTAATCAGTGCTATACATATGCACTGTTACTGTAAAATGACACTGGTAGTGAAGGGGTTAACTTTATTTGAGAGGGAGGGGTGGTGTGTGTCCCTAGGAGTGTGATTCTTACTGTGATTGGCTGTGGCTTGAAGTGTAGGAACAGTGATCGACGGTCCTACATAGTAGAACCGTATGATCACTGTTCTTACACAGGGGAGACTGACAGGCGGCTTGTTTACATCAGCCGCCTGCCTTTCTCCCGCTGTCACAGACGATTGCGAGTGCCCGGCGGACATTGGGTCTGCCTGGCACACACGCGGGGGGGTCCGTGAAAGAGCGGGAGCGGGAGCCTCACAGGCTAGTGACGTACCCATACGTCACTTTGCCTGTGAGGGGCTGACCCCCGCAGTATATGTACTTGCGGCGGTCGGCAAGTGGTTAATATGGATTTGAATGGCCCCCAGTTCACACCATTGCAGTGCATTCCAGTGCAGGCAACAAAAGTAGAACATGTTGCAATTTTACTGTATGGAACACATCTGGAATGTGGTAAATTGCATCACAATTGCACTGGAATGTACATGTCCTTAGTTGAGATTAAAAAAAAAAAAAAGAGGGGAAAAAACGCACTGGAATGTTCAAAAACGCTCAAAAATTCAAATCAAAATGCACATGCAAAAACACTTCCGGAATTCAGATATTGTGATGTGAACTGAGCTTTATAATCCAGTCCTACATGTAGGAAACTATAGTAAAAAATTTCCAAGATTTCCCTGTAAGATTAGCAGTCTGAATAGCTTCTTTAAGACTTCTATTGAATCTCTCAGTCTTTCCATTTGCTTGGGATCAATAAATTGAAGATTTCCTATACACAATATTTTTTCTCTCTCAGGAAGTATTTCATCCTAGATGAAAGAAATTGTGGTCCATTGTCAGGCACTAGTTCCTTTGGGTTGCCTTCCCTGCTGAAGACTGTGAAAAGAAATGTAATTACAGTAGCAGATGTTATATATTGAGACAATGCAATTTCTGGCCTTTTACTTTTATAGCAAACTGGCAGTCCTCAGGTGAAAGTTGTATGAGGTGCTCTCTCAAGGCCTCTGGTACTAGCAAAGGATGAAATTCATGGACAATAAAGCCATCATCTGAGGACAGTTTCTTTATTAGTAACGTCATAGAACAGGGCTCAATATTTTTTCCCGAGTTTGGGTATTTGCTTTTTAGAATATCCTGTAATTGTTCTTGGATTGCAAGACAAACTCATCTGAACTGAGATGCCGTAAGTACATCTATATCAGCAAATACAACAATTTTAACATCCTCAACCTGTGTACTAGTAACTGCAGGTAAGGGTAACTGTGACAAAAAATCTGCAGTAACATTTATAAAACTCAATTTGTATTGTATTGTGTCGTTAAAATTTAGTAGCCTTGCTGACCATCTGGCTTTAAGCTTTCCTAACGCTTTAGCCCTAATGCCCCAACATGTATTCTGCTACATATTTTTGGTAATAAAAATAAAGCTTATATTGATTGGTTTGCTCAAAAGTTAAAGCATCTACAAACTATGAGATATTTTTATGGCATTTTTATTCATTTATTTATTTTTGTTACTAGTAATGGCGGTGACTAGCGATTTATTAGCAGGACTGCGACATTGCAGCAGACAAATTGGACACTAACCTACACTTTGACACTTTTTTGGGGACCAATAACACTAATACTTTGATCAGTGCTAAAAATATGCACTGTCACTTTTTCTAATGACACTGGCAAGGAAAGGGTTAACATCAAAGGGTTAAATGTGTTCCCTGGGAGTGCTTACTAACTGTGGGAGATACTTTGACTGGGGGAAGACAGAGATCTATGTTCCTGCTTAGCAGAAACACAAGATCTCCATCTTCACCTCTCACAGAATGGTGGTCTGCCTTGTTTACGTAGGCAGACCGATATTCTGCCTCTCTCCTGAGCGATCACAAGGTGCCGGCGAACATTGGGTCTGCAAGACCCGCTAAATGACTCCCGCTGTGTCCAATCACACCGGCGGTACGCGCCCAGACCCATTGCACGAAATCACGTACAGGGATGTGATTTCCCGTAGGAGGGCCGCCCTGCCGCATTATATATGTGTGGTGCGGTCAAGAAGAGGTTAAAGGTTTTTTACCTTAATGTATTCTCTGCATTAGGGCAAAAAAAACATTGGCTCCTGCTTCTGTCAATAACAGCCTGTGAGAAGAGAATGGGAGGTGGGGCCGAGCCTTTTGGCTTGGGATCAAGCCTGCAGGTGTGCCACCATAGAAAACGTCTTTCTATGGTGGCACACCTTGAAAAGGAGGAGCCAGGACTGCTGGCAGGGGACCCGAGAAGAGGAGGATCAGGGCTGCAATGTGGAGAGAGCAGGTAAGTATAAACTTGTTTGTTGTTTTAAAAAAAAATTGCTTTTACAATCACTTTAGGGTAGTTAGTGGACTAAGGCCAATTCACAAAGGTAAATTATCAACCCTACAGGTCTATTCTCAGATTTCTGTTGCCCAAACGCCTTTCAAGGCCTTGGTACAGGGGTAGAGAAGGATCAAAAAATCCTAGTGCTAGACTGCTTATGATGGACTGTTTACTTTATCTTCCTTGGTATTCTGGAACACTTATGTAACCATCGCCTTTACATTGGATTTCAATATGCAATGTATTATCTTTGTGCTGACATCTAGTGGCAATCCAGTGTAACTAGAACTTGTTATTACAGTATTTCTGAAGTAGCTCAATCCAGTTTACCTGCATATTTTGATTAGTTTGTATAGTTCTTAGCTAGACCCCCTCCCTTCTTCTTCTTGTTCCCTTAGTTTCCAGACTTCATAGTGGCCACAGGGTGTAGAAGATCATTGTTAATTTACATTTTAAAAACTTCAGCTCCGGAATATTTTACCCTTTTAATGACCAGGCCATTTTGTGCTATTTGGCACTGTATTACTTTAATGAAAAATTGCGCGGTCGTGCAATGCTGTATCCAAATACAATTGATGTCCTTTTTTCCCACAAATAGAGCTTTCTTTTGGTGGTAATTGATCACCTCTGCGTTTTTTAGATTTTGCGCTATAAACAGAAAAAGAGCGACAATTTTGAAAAAAAAAAACACAATATTCTTTACTTTCTGCTATAAAACATTCCCAATAAAAAAATTGAAAAAATCAAATTTATTTATCAGTTTAGGCCAATTTGTATTCTGCTACATATTTTAGGTAAATAAAAATTCCAAAAAGCGTATTTTAATTGGTTTGCGCAAAATTTATAGTTATAGCCGAGACCGCGTGCACGAAAGCACATATACGTGATTTTGCACAGCCGAGCTGCCCTGCTGCAGTATATCTGCGGTGGGCGGTCAGGAACTGGTTAATTTGACCATTTAACATCCATATATTGAATTTTATCAAGTAAAACTACATTGTGGTAAACTGCTGTGCCTTATTGGAGAGGTTAGCTGTCTACAGAGGGCGATTATTCAGGTTACCACATTGGTTGGACAGATCAAGGTCTGAAGAAAGTACGTCAGTGCAGAAACAGAAACACGGGTATATTGGATACTTCCATTGCCTTCTATCATAGTCCCCCTCTATCTATTGCTGATTTCTGCTCATATTGGAGAATATCTCTTCCCTCATCACTTAGGCTACGTTCACATCTTAGCGTTGCTATTTACAGGCGTTTTTTCTGGCGTTTTTATGGACGTTTTTTCAGATGTTTTTACAGGCGTTTTTGTGCAGGCATTTTTAGGTTGACAAGTGACCAATGGAAAAAAATAAAAATGCCTGTAATCTGCCCAAAAAGAAGCTCATGTACTTTTTTGAGCGTTGGGCGTTTTGCTTAACCTCCCTGGCGGTATGATTCTTTTGGATTTTAGGTGCTGAAAGCGGTACCATTATTTTAGGTGCTGAAAGCATGTAATTCTTGTGAATGAGCAGCCCAAACCAACTGTATACATTTATTATACATATTATATATATATATATATATATATATATATATATATATGTATGTATACATATATTATGTATGTATACATATATTATGTATACATATATTATATATATATATATATATATATATATATATATATATATAATGTATACAGTTGGTTTGGGCTGCTCATTCACAAGAATTACGTGTATATATATATATATATATATATATATATACACATATATATATATATATATATATATATATACATATATATATATATATATATATATATATATAATATGTGTATATATATATATATATATATATATATATATATATATATATATATATATATATATGTGTATATATATACGTATATATATATATATATATACTGTATATATATGTGTATATATATATATATATACATATATTTACATAAAAAGTACAGTAAAACTGCAGGAAAGGGCACTGGGGGGCAATGTAATGTGATTTTATTTTATTTTGAATGGTATCAGTGTGTTTGGTGCATTTTACATTCGAATTTGCCGCCGGTTCCACCCCCCGGCGGACGTCACGTCGCCGGAGACGGAAGCCGGGGCTCGCAGACGATCGGGAGAGAGCTCTGCCGCCGCACACCGCTCGCAGTCTTCGCTGGATCCCGGAGAAAAGGTAAGTAAAACCTCTTCCAGCATCCAGCGATCTTCCTAGCGCTACCCCGAGTGTGACTCGGGGTTACCGCTTTTGGCACTAAAATCTTACCCCGAGTCACACTCGGGAATACCGCTAGGAAGGTTAAAATGTCAAAACGCTCAGATGTGAATAGGGGGCATTGAAGCTGGGCCTTGTTGGGCGTTATTTGAGCTGATCCTAGAGCAGAAAAACGCCCGAAAAACACCCGAAAAACGCCCCAAAACGCCTACATGTGAACTTTGCCTGAACAATACTTTACCAGTTTGTTTCTATAGGGTGAACAATTTTTAGATCCTCATTTCAGTTGTTCCCCAAGATTCTTTCATCTAAATATTTTTCTTTTTTTCCCACACTTTGTTCTTCGTAAGTATGGGGGATTTCTACCCTTCCTTCCTCTGTGGTGGATTCTGCTCCTTACAGGCCAAAATTTTAAATTCCTCAAATAATTTTTTTTTTTTTTTTTTATATGTATATTCAATCAGTCGGGCTTCTAATGTGGCTATCCTCTGAATTCATTTCTTATTAAGATAGTTCTCATATTCATATAGAGTATATCCTATTTGGAAATTACTTTCTACTTAAGAACATCCCTTTTATTATGCAACTCACTCTCCTTGACGTCAAGATTACGGTTGCTCTACCTATTCTCCAGCGATTGCTTATTTTTTATTAGCATACCTTGTCTGTCTGAACTAAAGGGTTTAGTAGACAGGATTAGTCTTTTACGCTATTAACTTTCTTTTAATGACTATCTTATTTGCTGGTCTAAAATATTTTCTGTTTGGTACAACGTATTAATGGTTGCCCTTCACATTGTTAATTTAGGCTCCTTGTTCATCCAGGTACCAGCTCCCCTTTTGGGATTATCTGCCCTGATGTGGAATGCCAAGTTAATCCTTGGTGCAATTTCCCTTAAAATGTCTTTTACATTATGGAACATTTGTCTCCATTAAGCCTTTATTTAGGCATTGATTTTAATATGATTCCACATCTGTTGGTTTTCATATCGGCTTTGCTCATCCACTGCTTTTGGAAGTCCTACCCCAGGTTTACTACAGTCCTCAATGGATAAAAAATAAAACAAAATTTTTGTAATTACTGTAAAATCTGTTTCTTGAAGTCCATTGAGGGACACTGATCCCACCCCTCTGTGTGATTGGCCATATGCACTGCTTGCACACAAAACTGAGGCATGATGGTTGGGGGTGGGGTTATATGGGAGGCTAGAATCACTTTTTTTGCCAGCTTTCAAACCTCCTGTAAGCGGCAATATATACCCACATGTTCAAGTTTTACCATAGTCCTGTGTCCCTCAATAGGAATATATGCTTCAAGAAACAGATTTTTGGTAAGTACATAAGTCTTATTTTAAAGCATGGCCATATAATAATATCTAAATAATATAATCTTCATGAAAAGAAGAAAAAGTGGTGCCAGAAAATATTTACACAAAGATTTGTCATAATCAACAGTAAAATAACAGGGATTAAAAGTGAAAAATATTGTCTTTGGTTTTATGCAGAGTCCAAATCTCCTGCAGAGTAAGCCCAGTTTTATCTGAGTCACTGACCCTCATAAATGACACTGAGAATTCCTTTATATCTTCCATGATATATTGAGTGCTGCAGTTGCCAAATGCAATAACATTTTGTTGTCCATGGAGGGGTATGGTGGATTTAATGTGGTTTTAAAGGCTAAAGTTTTTTTTACCTTAATGCATTTTATGCATTAGGGTAAAAAAAAACTTCCAGTATCAGACCCCCCCCCCCACAAATACTTACCTGGCTCCCTTTTCAATCAAGTGCTGTATTTGAGAGCAGCAGTGCTGCTCTCTCTCTCCTTACAGATACAGTGACAGCAACAGGAGGCACTGGCTTCTGTTGCTGTCAGTCAAATCCTGTGAGGAGGGAGTCACATAATCAATACTCAACTTGTCACACCCTCTTTAACCCTTTAATAACCTATGGTCTTTGGACCAAAGTGATTCCAATAAAAGGGCTTTAAAGGTGAGCTCCAGACAAGCAGATAACCTTACAGTTAAAATATGCAAACCGTTTTGTATAAAATTCGTTTTTATTAATACATATACCATTAATAACATGTAAAACTCAGCATGGCAAAAAATATCAATACAAATATTACTTTTTAAAACCATGTTTTTTTTTAAATCTCAAACTTGTAGATCTTTTAATGTATTTTCACATATAGCACAATTTATATAAAGTAAGCAATACTTTGAAAGTTCACTAAGCATCAAAACTGCTAACCTTATAACATACAGTGAAAGTCTGTTAGAGATTTATGATTGACATTTCCTCAACAAGCCCTATGACTTCAGCTGAACGACTATTAAACATGTATTGTTTTTTTCCTCCAGTACAGCATTTTTCCAGCATATTTTATGCTCTGTCAGCAATTATTTTCAAGCATCGCACCATTTCGAAAAATTGTAAAAATAAATTTTAACATTTGTGTAAACTTCAGGGAATGTTAGTCTACCATCACCACCCCCTTCAACACTGAAGTGCTTCTGAAAACCAGCAGCTTCTAGAACTGACATAATAAATACAACTACTGTATGTCAGTTAAAGGTGATCTAAAGAAGAGCTCCACTTTTGCACATCAGAACAGGGATGCATTAACTTATTCCTCATTTTGTTTACCTCTTCTGTCCACCCTTGGACTTTTTTTGCTTAAATCCGATAAGAAAGCTTTAAGAAATGTTGAGAGGCATCGTGGTTCAGGAGACATAAGCCCATTTTTTTTCTTTCTCTTTGGTGGTTTGCACATCTGAAAGTAGTTCTGCATAACATTTAGACAGCATGATGCTTCTAACAGCTCATTCTAGCAGTCCTTGTTACCAAACTTCACATGTGACAGAAAGTGGAGTATGTAGAAAGGGGCATCATTATATGTGCCTAGGACAACATGATGGCTTAATACAGCCCTGCATGCCCCTTGTAGACTTTTGTCTTGATGGGAATTTTCTGTACTTGCACAGTTCTCTTTATTTTTGTTGTATTATGTTGAAACTTTAATAAATATCACTGTTTTGAAAAAAAGAATACAGCCCTGCAGTAGGTTAACTATTCATATGTAATTTCCATTTGCTCATACAATTTCAAAGTTAAAGCCCCGTACACACGTACCGATTGTCGGCCGTAAATATTCGGCCGCCGACCGATCGGCCGATTGTAGGCTTGTTAGTATGATGCTTCCGACAGCCGACAGCGCATTTTCGGCCGAACAGAATCGGGTGTGCAGACATTAAAATTTTTGTTGGCCGTCAGCAGAACGGCGTTTGTTCGCCAGTCAGTACAGATTTCGGCCAACAATCAGCAGATTTGCAAGACTGGGCATGCTCAGAAAAGAAAAAAGACAAGGAAAGTTAACCATCACATGACATCACTTCTGCAGTCGGCTGTTGTTGGCCGACAAAATTCGTGTGCAGTCTTTTGCAGTTTTCAACAGACACGACAGCCCTGGACAAAAGACAGCCGATCGTTCGGCCGACGATCAGTACGTGTGTACGGGGCTATAGTTTTAATGTCTAGTAAGACATCCTCCAGCTAGGAAAGGAGTCAGTCTCTATCTGATTTATAGCTTCTAATGCACACTGTAATAATCTAGCAGTAAGCAATGTCAGTACAGGAAAAATTGACTGACGGTAAGTCACACTTCCTGCAAAAAGTGACCAAGTGCGCTTCTCAATCACCCATTAGAATTTATCATGAAGCATATACCAGCATATACCACATAACAAATACATGAATAGTTCAAACAAACAACTAAAAAGTGAAAATATGTCATAAATAAACAAATAAAAAGTCAATATGAACAAGAGTTCTCCCAGTGAATAAAAGTGAGAAAACAGCAATATATATGGTGACAGGGTGCCATCTGGTTTCCCCGTAACAGGCGCCAACTGGGAAAGGAGGTTCCAGTTGATGCCTGTTACTGGGAAACGCATCGGGTGGAGCCACACCTGGCATGTCTGTACACACAAGCTGGATGGCGGGGTTCGCAGCCATGTTTGTCTGACATTGCCACTTGTTTTTTCAACTATTATTTTCTCAAGCATCTAGACCTTTAAAGTGATTATAAAGTCACTGTGACTTTACATGTATCCCCTCCGGAGCTTGCTGCCATTCACTACTGTGGATTTTTTTTTTTTTAAATGAAAAGGCGAAATACCTTTTGTCACACTGCAGCTGTGCAGTCACATGACCCCCCTGTGCTGACCAGCTCTGATCTATGGAGAGAAGCAAGATAGGCTGAGATCGCTCTGTGCTGGGCAGTCTGACATCACAGGGAAATCTCGGCCCCTCCCGAATCTCTCCATAGATTGGGGCCAGCAAGCACAGAGGGATCACATGACCGCATAGCTGCGGTGTGACAAAAGGTATTTAGCCTTTTCATTTAAAAAAAAAATAATCCACTGTAGTGAATGTCAGCATACTCCGGAGTGGATACTTGTATTTTAGCTGCATTATGCAGCTAAGAAGCAGCAGGAGGGGCGGGCAAGAGAGCCACTCTCAAGATGACAGGGAGGGATGGGGAGAGGGGAGAAACTGTCAGAGGAGAGCAGAAAATGACAGAGGTACGTAAATTGACCATGATAATCATGGCTCAACACCATGATTACTGTGGTCAGCAGAAGTAGGGGGACACAGGAACTGGCAGGATCAACCAGATTTTTTACAATATTTAAAAGGGAAAATGACATAGCAAAAGCAATGTGCTATACCGTATACCTTAAAGGAACAGGATCTTAGTCTTTTTTTTACCATTACAACCACTTTAACCCTTTGTTTAGCTATGAACATGTTCTGTCCTAATATAACTGATAATAAAGATCTGCCTGCACGGTACAAATAGGGTTAAACAGCTGCCCAGTCGGCCTGTAAACAAAAAGAACAAGTAGGATTTTTCTTGCAGGAGGGTCTAGAATAGAGCATCTAAAAAAAGCAAGCTGCAATTTTAAATCTCTTTTTTAAGTGATTATGAGTGACTGGGGGCATTTAACAACTATAAAGTAGGTGTTATCCTAATTTGGCTGCAGAAGTGGAAAGAAATAGAGTTTTGTCACAGAATTGGTGGCTTTACACCACTTTTGGTGATAAACCACTTGTGGTTAAGAGTTTGTATACCTGGGAGCACTATGAAATTCTGAAATTTAAATCAAAAGGTGCTATGGGCATCTACACTGCATATCTTATATTGCATACAACCCCATTTCTAAAAAAAAAGTTGGAACGCTGTTTAAAATCTACATGAAAACAGAATTCACAATAGGAAATAGAAAACAAATCTAATGTTTAAACTGAGAAAATGTACCATTTTAAGAAAATAATAAGGTAACTTTGAAATTGATGGCAGCAATATGTCTCAAAAAAGGGGGGACAGGGCCATGTTTACTGCTGGGTAGCATCCCCTCTTCTTTAACAACTCTCTGTAAGCATAGGAACTGAGGAGACCAATTGCTGGAGTTATGGGAGAAGAAATGTTGTCCCATTCTTGCCTGATATAGGATTCTAACTGCTCATCATGGTTGCCACAAAGAATGTCAAATTTCGATTAGTCTGACCACAGAACAGTTTTCCAATTTGCAACAGACCATTTTAAATGAGCTTTGGCCCAGAGACGGTGGTAGCGTTTCTGGTTCATGTTCAGATATGCATGACAGAGCCTTAACTTGCATTTTTTGGACAGCACAGCGAACTGTGTTCACAGACAGTGATTTTTGGTAGTGCTTTTGAGACTGTGCACTGATGTCCATCACAGAATTATACCTGTTTCCGCTGCAGTGCAGTCTGAGGGCCTGAATAATACAGGCATCCAATATTCCATTTTGGCCTCGTCCCTTGCACACAGAGAATTCTCCAGATTCTTGGAATTTTTGCAAGTCTTTACATTGAAGGACATTATTCTGAAATTGTTTGACAATTTTTAGATGTAGCTTTGCAAAGATAGGGAAGTGATGCCCATCTTTACTTCCGAAACACCCTGACCCTCTAAGATGCTTTTTTAATATCTAATCATGTTACTGACTTGTTGCCAATTAACCTAATTAGTTTTGAATGGTATTCCAGCTCTTCCTTGTTAGTACCACTTACTTTTTCAGCTTTTTGTTGCCCTATCCCAATTTTTTTGAGATGTGTGGCTGCCATCAATTTCAAAACAACCTTATTTTTTTCTTAAAGTGGTTCATTTTCTTAAGTTAAACATTTGATATGTTTTCTATTTTAAATAAAATATGGTTTATGAGATTTGCAAATCATTGCATTCTGTTTTTATGTAGATTTTTCACAGCTTCTACTTTTTTTCTGGAATTGGGGTTGTACATACAAGAATTTAGCTTTACTTTCCTTCTTTCCTTTTTGTGCCAATTTTATAATGCATAACAATATTTAGGATATACTTTGACTGATTGGCTTCTATTTTTTCTATTTCTAGTTGAATATGATAAGGAACTGTCACCCCGTCTAAGACATCATAAAGAATTCAAGTTTAATCTATCACAGATTCCAGAGGGAGAGGCAGTGACGGCTGCGGAATTCCGTATTTACAAGGACTGTGTCTTGGGCACCTATGAAAACCAGACTTTTTTAATCAGCGTTTATCAAGTATTAACAGAACACAAAAGCAGGTATTTATCATGAAAATGTGTTTAAATGAGCCATTACTGTTCAGGCCTTTTTCACCCATATATCGTGAACAGGCTGGTTTTTTTTTTTACTGCGTCCCTAGCCAGCAGGTGCTGCATGCAAGCAGCTCATTCATGTCGTTTAGGATGCAGCGGTTGCACTAACACAGCCCTAATGTGACAGATATGCAAATGCAGGTTAAAGGAACCTAAAGCACCCTTGGTAAACCAATGCAAACCCAGGTAGAAGCACATACAAACTTGAGGAGAACTGTATCCTTTGTGAATTCTTGCTGGTCTGAATACATCTGAGCACAGTAGAGTTCACTGTAAGCTTTTCCTGGTGGTCTGAATATATCCGATCATAATAGGGGTTTCTGGAACCTTTTCTATACAAAAAAAGAGTGTTTTTTTTTTTTCTTTTTAAATATACATTAAGGGACGCAGAATGAGTAATTCAGATGAATAGGGTTTTGCTGCCACCTACAGAAGAATCAGACACTGGCAAAAAAAAAACAGAAAATGTAAGGGTGTAAGGGGACCAGAGTTTCAACGTGAAATCTGAGAATCATCCTAATGAATCATCCTAATGACCACACCCACTTTTGGTGAGGGTGAGGCAGGATGAAGCAGAGGGCGGGGTTAATAGCAGCATGGGTAACTTGCTCTACTGAATGGTGGGCATGGCCAAATTGCGCTAACAATAGGAGAGGCAAAACACAAAGAGTGCTGGGGTGAGAAGTACTGCACAGAGTGTATAGATCAAAAGTATGTAATAAGCAAGCATAAATTCCCCTCTTCTCCTAGTTAACCACCCAACCCCCCTATAACAACACAAATTCCCCCTTCCCTCTCTGAATTGTACTCACTGAATCTTGGCATTGCATTGCATCTGCTCCTGAGTTCCCTGGGTCCTGATGCCAGGACTGCCCACATGTTTTTCTGTATGTCACCTATACTGCAATTGTTAGAATACATGGGCAACAAATGGGTAATCATGACAATACAATAGCAACAAACAGGCAATTGTGACAATACATAGTCATCAAATGATCAAAATAGGTGGGTATGAGTGCAGGGGTCAGAAGTAACTAAGGCAGAGTTTAGAGGTCAGTAGTATGTAACGCACAGTGCAGGGGTCAGTAGTATCATTTAGTGCAGGGGTCCGTAGTAAGTAACACAGAGTTCAGGAGTGGTAACACAGAGCTCAGTAGTAATGCACTACAGAGGTCACTAGTAATGCAGAGTGCAGAGGTCAGTAGTAAGTAACACACAGTACAGGGACCAGCAGTAAGTAATGCAGAGTGTATAAGGTAGCACAGGTAGCAGCAGGTCCTCCCTTCTACATGCATCTTTTACTGACCTTGCAAAATAAAGTTGCAGGTGGCTTCTCCTTTTCTCCTCACCCCCCCCCCCCCCCCAAAATTCATGAGACTGCACAAGGAGGGCAGATGCAGGTAACATCATCAGACCAGAGCACTGAGAGTCCTGTGAGCTCCATCCAGCCCTGAGTGTTTGCATGCTTTTGTATAATGCTAGCACGTTGTTTGCTGTGTTGCCCACTCCTCAGTTGGACTGCTTTGGACATACCTATATACCTGAATTACTCCTGCTGTGTCCTATAATGTACAATGGAAAAAAAATGTCTTTGAATTACCATTAAATCCCTTTCTTGGAGTACTTTAAGAGAAATGGCTCCCATCCCTTTGTCTTATGATCACTCTTGCTACTGCTTTTGTTTACAACTAAAGCATGATAGAGGTAGGAACGGTTATACTTCCTGTCCAATTTTTTTTTTTAGTTACCAGTGTCCTATGCTCCTGTGGGTGGCAGCATTGCCTTATGTGTATGTAGAAAAAGTGCGCTGAATAAAAAATAAAGTAAAGCTGCAACCTTAGAACCAATCGGGGAATGTGTTATGATATAAAGAAAGCAGGTGCGCTAAACTTATGAGTGTCAACCAATCGTGTTGAAGTGAACAGCTGCAATAAGGTGCAATAGTAAAGTAAACTGTTAGCTAATACATGTGAATAAACTGATGAGTACTCTAATATGTCACAAAGAACAAAACAAGTAAGTAAATCAACAGTGTAAAAATCCAAATGCCACTGCAACATAGGTGAAACAAACATAAATGAATTAGGGTGCATAAAGTCCAAAACAAAATCTGTAATAGATATAAAGATATCCAGGTGAATTCCACAGCAACTTCAAGTGCAGGTGATCCCACCACCAGGTTAAGGACTGGCCCCTTACCAGAAAGTAGAAATTAAGGGCGTATAAGAAAAATCCAGATGAAGGAAGGCGCTTAGATGTAGAAGAAAGCTAAAGAGCACCACTCGAATGAGAGGATGAGCCTCTTACCGGATCGAGGATGGTATAGGGCTAATCATAAGCTCTCCTGGGTGGTCAGCATCTTCTATCCTGGGCAACCTCAGTCTGGATGATTCCCCTCTGGAGTCATTCAATATGTCCCCACGGTATCTCCTCCTTGCTGCAGTGCTTCTGTTTTGCCTCCCTTCACATGTGGTGTTTGGGCTTCTCTGTTTCCTATGTGCCTTATGTAACTGAATAACTTATCCTGTGTACAATAATGTAGTGCAATAAAAGGATTTAATGGTACATTAAAAATACTATTTTGTGGTCTATAATGTCCAGGGAGTTTAACAGTCCAGGCATCATTTAGCATTCAGCAATAGCCATATAACTTTTTAGCACATTAGTCATTTAGTGTGTTGAAATCCCTGTTTTCTTTGTCCACTCATTGTCTCCCATGTCCCTTTTCTATGAGTAGAAACAGAGCAAAGTAAAGATTGGGAAGAAGTGGAGCCCTACCACCTGTGTGCACAGTCTCATACAATGAAATGTCAGTTTATTACTGACATTTCATCTGAGTTCTTTGTTTCAAAAAAGCAATATAAAATGTAATGTTCAGTGGTCTCTGCTCCTTGCTGGGAGTGATTCCTTCCTTTGCTGCTAGGGACTTTTTTTATCACTGTGGGCCTTCCCCACCCTTAGGTTTGCTCTGTTTGCACAGACAGATGAAGTACACTTAGCAATAATATTTCGTTACTCTATTTTCAGGTGTCTCCTCTGGCATCTCTCCATTACCCTCAACTGATGCTCCAAGCAGTCAGTTCCTTTCTTTTCTTTGTTTTCCTCAGACAGCCCCCAACATCTAGTCTGCCAGAAGCCTATGCACCATTCGACTTGGTTCCATTTTGGTTGCTCTGGGCAGTGGGTGGGAAGAACAGGCTGACACTAGCACAGAACTATCCTCTACTGTCTGTGTCACTGCAGCTGTATCATCTGTCAAAATATAGCCATAACCAAAAGCCTGTTCTTCCCAACCATTGCCCAGAGCAACCAAAATTGGGCCAAGCTGAATGGTGCATAGGCTGCTGCCTGACTAGGCTTCTAATGATTGGCTTTCAAGAAAGCAAACATGCAAGGCTATGCTGCCAATCTGTTAACAAATCCAAAACTTACAGAGGGAACACCACAGATCCGTCATGATAAAAAAGAATATAACAATGAATAAATTATCAAATAAACTAATATAAACCCAGAATAAAATAAATAGAACATCACATAACAAAGGTAAGATTATCCCCCTTTCCTTCTTACATACTTATAAGCATGTCCAGCTTATCCAGTTTTATCTCCAGTTCTTTCTGAGGCAATGAAGCAATCAGAATATGCAGTATCTTTTGTATACTGTTTAGGCACACCTAATTTCTTACTTTGTCCATGTATAAATGTAATGACCGAAGTATGAAATGTACTTTGTTATATCTTACAAGTTCCATTTTAGTAATGGTACTTAAAATCTGGATTAGTATAAAAAAGCTGGAATATTATCCTGAATATGAATACTCTACAATTAAAACTTAACAAACCATATTATATATTTTTTGGCAATAATCATAATATTTGATTTTGCATTTAGGTATGTTTAAGTATATCCTGAATAGAATTTTGTTTCTGTTCTATGAACCTTTTTGAAGTTACAAGTTTTGTTTCAGAGCAATATTCTAAAAAGGAGTGCGTGACACGTTTTTTCCCCCAGCCAATGACAGCCATGTGCATAGTTAATGGAGGTGTACACTGACATAGAATTTGCATCAAAGCAATGCCTGCAGTAGCTAGTGTGGCAGTGTCATTAAATTAGCAGAGCATAGCCTTAGGGTAGGTCTCAGTGTCCGGATAGACAACAGTTCTGTATGTGTAGGCTTAGCATTGAGGGCACAGCTTTAGGCCTGGATAGACAACAGTTCTGTCTGTGCAGGCATGACTTCAGGGGCAGGACTTGGTGTAAAGATAGGCAACAGTTCTATCTTTGCAGGCTTAGCATTAAAGACAGGATTAGTGAGAGGCTGGACAACGTTGCTGTCATGGGAGGCTTAGCATCAGGGGAAGAACTTGGTGCCAGGCAAGGCAACATTGCTGTCAGTAGATGCTTAGCATCAGGGACAGAGCTTAATGCCAGGCTAAACCACATTGCTGTCAGGGGAGCTTTAGCATTGGAAAAGGGCTTAGTGTCAGTCTAGACAATATTGCTGTAAGTAGATGCTTAGCATTTGTAGAAGGGTTTTGTGCCAGGCTAGACAACATTGCTGTCAGGGAAGGTTAGCTTCTTTGGAAGGACTCGGTGCCAGGCTAGACAACAATGTTGTCAGGGAAGGCTTAGCTTCAGAGATAGGGGTTTCTGTTAGGTTAGACAAAATTGCTGTAAGGGGTGGCTATGCCTCAGGGGAAGGACTCAGTGCCAGGCTAGAAAACATTGCTGTCAAGGGAGGCTCAGCCTCAAGAGAAGGGCTTAATGCCAGGCTAGACAACATTGCTGTCAGGGGAGGCTTAGCCTTAGGGGAAGGGCTTAGTGCCAGGCTAGACAACATTGCTGTCAGGGGAGGCTTAGCTTTAGGGGAAGGGCTTAGTGCCAGGTTTGACAACGAGGAGGCTTAGCCTCAGGAGAAGGATTCAATGTTAGTCTAGATGACATTGCTGTCAGGGGAGACTTAGCCTCAGGGGAAGGACTCAATACTAGGCTAGTGAACATTACTGTCAGGGAAGGCTTAGCCTCAGGGAAGGACTCAGTGCCAGGCTAGACAATATTACTGTCAGAGGAGGCTCAGCCTCAGGGGAAGGGCACACAACGTTAGACAACGCTAGGCTAGACAACGTTGCTGTCCAGAGAGGCTTAGCCTCAAAGGAAGGGCTTAGTGCCAGGTTAGACAATGGGGAAGTTTAGCCTCAGGGAAAGGACTCAGTGATAAGCTAGACAAAATTGCTATCAGGGGAGACATAGCCTCAGGGGGAGGACTCAATAATAGGCTAGACAACATTGCTGTCAGGAGAGGCTTAGCCTCAGGGGAAGGACTCAATGCTAGGCTAGACAGCATTGCTGTTAGGGTAGGCTTTGCCTCAGGGGAAGGACTCAGTGCAAGGCTGGACAACATTGCTATCAGGAGAGCCTTAGCCTCAGGGGGAGGGCATAGTGTCAGGCTAGACAACATTGCTCTCAGGAGAGGCCTAACATCAGGGGCAGGGCTTAGCGCCAAGCTAGACAACAGCACTGTCTGTGGAAACTTAAAAAGACCAAATGCTCACATCCAAACATTATTTCACAAAGATCAGTATACAAACAAGACATTACTCAAAGCATCATACAAACAGAAAATATATTTTGTCAACATTAATGGTGTTTTAACATCTGCAGAAGCTGATTTGGATACATATTTTAATTTCTACCCATGATTCATTAGGAATGTCATTTTGGTCCTGTTGGGAGTGTAGCACTCATAATCTTTACAAAAGGAAGTACAGCAATAGAGGCAGCCAGCTTCATATTTGGAAGACTTACATTATGTTCTAGTGCGCTACATGTTAGCCAACTTAGAGCAGCTGCTCAGCGCAAACAAGGATACAGTTCTTGACATGTCACATTTAGTTAAATACCTCAACTATATTTCATTTTCTTTGATGCTCCTAGGAATTTTGCATGAATTTAAAGCTGTTGTTTGGCAAATCTGTAGTCCAGGAATGTAGGGCCCTTATACAAAAAGACAGTTATCAAGGCTAAATGAATCTGAGATGTGAGATTTTTATTTGGAATGATCCTTACTCAGTGGATGCGCAATCACACTAATTGTCAACTCGGGACTTATTTATCAATTTTATTTTGGCTGAAAATATGCTAAAAAATCGCCAAGCTGTTCAAAGAGAGAAGTCAAAGAAATATATTGTTTAAAGCAAAATGAAACTATTATGATAAAAAGGCATCAATCGCCAAGATGTATGCAAGCTAGAGCTCTCTCCCAGTGCAAAAACTGACAGATCTTTTTCTAAATATTTTTTTCTGTTCTTGAATTTGTATTGTATATCAACCTTTGACAGTGTTGTTGGGGTGGCTGGAGACATTTATTTGTGTAACCTCTAGATACAAATTAACTCCTCTAAATACTCCCATGGAGAGACATTGTATTTTGCT
Source organism: Pelophylax lessonae (assembly GCF_965119305.1). Classification (NCBI taxonomy): domain Eukaryota; kingdom Metazoa; phylum Chordata; class Amphibia; order Anura; family Ranidae; genus Pelophylax; species Pelophylax lessonae. Next base: position 329,049,331 of record NC_138772.1, read on the forward strand.
GGTATTTCCTCTATCTTTTATAAGTTATAAAGGGAAAGTAAAGTCTGTCTTTAGTGAGTACCTATTTTGTACTATTATAGCTGTTTTTACTCTAGTGAGTCTATTACTTAAAAAAGCTCCTAGCAGATATAAAGTTCAGACACCTAGAGTTGATCCCTCCATATGCTGGGTTAATGCTGAGCCAAAACCTCCTAAAAATGAGGATATTGCTATTGCCTAGTGAGGCGGCTCTTAGTAATGTAATGCGCATATTTTTTCTTACTGCATCTATTCCTGGTGAAAGAATCATCCAGTGGTAAAAGCAAAACTTACAATTTCTTTTTATACTTCACAGAAGAAAGGACTGAGATTCATGTGTGTTAGCAGCTGGTCAGGGCTGATCAGTCAGTGTCCCCAGTAAAACAGAAAATGTAAATTTCTTCACACTGTTTAATAATGAATTGGGTAGTAAATAAGGACACAGGACGTGTCCTCCTTTTAACATGAAGATTTTTTTTTTCAGAGACAAATATAAATATTGTATATAACTGTTTGAGAACAAGACACTGTCCGTGTCTTCGCATCTGTGTACAACAGTATACGTATTAATAAGGCCTTTTTCACACGGTACTGTTTGAGCTTCTGCTTTTTTGACGTAATTTTAGTTGTTTGTTTTACACTAATTTACGTGTATTTATGTGCAAATTTGCACGCATATATGTGCATTTGCATGCACAATCCCTTCCTAGGGAAAATTCATTCATATGTATGCTCGTACGTGCGTAGTTGTGCGCATATGTGCGCACCGGCACAAAATACTGGCTGTGAACGCAGATATTTCTATTTTTTATTTTTTTTACTGAGGAATACTCAGCGCATGTTTGCACACCTGTGTGCACAGTCACATTGTAAATAAGGGGCTACATTTTAGCTCAATAAAAAAAACCACTGTACTGAGCTTTTATAAGCTGCAGTGTGCAAGAGACATTAAGCCCCGGTTCACATTTGTGCGAGTGCCGGGTTCGCATGTAATATTGGAGCGCACTGCTCCGACATTACATGCGATCAGCTGTGCGGTGCGAGTTTAGCCATACAGTTTGTATGGCTAAATTCGCATCGCACCCGGAGCAAACACGCACAGGAGGCATTTTTGCAGCCGCATCAGGATCGGATCGCACAGCGGTTCACACTTGTGCGATCCGCTCCTGTGCGAACTGCACGATCGCACTGCGATATGCGATCAAACTGGGGGTGTCGTTAAGATTACATTGACACCCCCAGCGTATCGCATATGGCAGTGTGAACTGCCGGGGGTGCGTGTGCGATGCGGGAACAGGCTGCGAATTCGCAGCCTTCCCGCATCGCATAAATGTGAACCGAGCCTACTATTAGGTAGCCATTGACTTTCTACTGGACATATAGAATGAAGAAACAGTAACACTCATATAAAATCAGTAAATTTTATTTACACATAAATAAAAAGAAAAAACAAACAAACGGGATACATAAAAAAAAAAAAAAAAAGTTTACATGTGAATTTCTTTGGATCACTACGTCTATGTGAACCTAAAAATAGACACATTTTATGTTTTTGCAGTATCCCGTTTGATTTTTCTTTTTTTTATGTTTAAATAAAATGTCTTGATTTTATATCAGTGTTACTGTTTCTACTATATGTGTAGTAAAAATTCAATGGATACCTAATATTATTTGATAAGTAGACAGATGTAAATTTAGTGAGGTCTGAGGAACCCCAAACTTTGTGGAGAGCGTGAGGTAGTCACTGGTCCACCCTCATTTTCCCCAGAGTTCAAGAGTTAGTAACAAAAATAGTCAGATTTAAATCTCCTGCCACCAAACACATCTAATTTAAGAGGTCCACAAAGCTAATAAGACACCTTGGGCCACCTAAGAAAAAAATTATACATGGGATTTCTATCATTTTTGGAATCTACAAAATGTTAAATTCATTGTGTTAAATTAAGTCTTACCATTGAAGGACAGGCATTCTGTGCTCACAGCAAAGCCAGAAAACTGACCACACTGTGAAGGATTTGCCACCATGCCTAGCATGATTAGTTTGAAATAGGAAAGCAGAAAGACTGGCAGGATCACCAGGAATTTCACACAAAGGAAACAATGCAAGGAGAATGGGATACTTTTTACCACAAGTCCATGGTAAGACGGACACATACAGTGGGTACAGAAAAGATTCACCCCCCTTTAAAATAATCACATTTTGCTGCTTTGCAGCCTAAAATGAAGACAGAAACAGTTTTTGTTTTATCCAGCTGTATTTACGCAGTGCAACTTATATATAACATCCAAGTAAAAGATGTAACACCAACATTTCAGAAAAAAATTAAAAAGAAATCAAAAACCCCGCCCCTTTGTTAACTTTAGCGCCAGAGATGTAATTTGGCAAGAAGGAAGCCATGCGATTTGAGGTGCATCTCCGAGTCCCCACCGCTAAAGTAAACAAAGACATATCAATAATCTCACCTGGGTAAACGCCTCTTTCTTTTCTAGCAGCGAGAACCACACCTTCAATCCTGTTGCTTCCCTGACACCAAATTTTGATATTCAGTCAATGCCCCCGCGTCTTTGGTTAGTTTTGCAGTGAGGGGACAGAAGATGTCATTTAGGGCCACAAAGTGACTGGATCAGTTGGGTTTTTTTTTTCCTTTGGGGCATGTCGGCTGCTGTTGTTTATTTTGATTATCTTGGACCTGCATTGCTGGACGATGTGATTGACAAAGTTTGGGTGTTTATATTTATAGGGTACAATTTTTTTGTGAATGAGAAGGAATACTATGTACCCAGTACTCATTTACATTGGGGTGCAGTATCTTGGGATCCCCTTATTGTTAAAGGGGGATTTCAGATTCTGATAAGTCCCCTGCCTGCAGACCCATGAATCTCCAATCCACCCTATCAAAAGCTTTCTCTGCATCAGAGGAGAGTAATAGCATGTTAAGGTTTTTCGACTGGGCTATATGGAGGATGTCCAGGGTCCTGATTACATTGTCCCATGCTTCCCAAGTGGAGATAAAGCCAACTTGGTTACAATGTATAATTTGTTGAATCACCCCTACCAGTCTACTCACCAGAATCTTGGTAAATATTTTTAAATCTTTGCTAAGTAGGGAAATCGGGCAATAATTAGGGTGCAATAGAGGATATTTGCCTTCTTTAGGGATTAGGACGATGTGGGTTCTTAATGTCTCCATAGGGAACACTGATTTGACTCCTGCTGTATTGAAAGCTTTAACAATGTAAGGGGTGATGAAGGGAGCTAATAATTTATAATAATAAAGCCATCGGGTCCAGGGGCCTTGCCAGACTGAGATTGTTTGACCAGGAGAAATTCTTCTGGGTAGATAGAGAGTCCATATTTTTTGAAGTCTCTACAGAAAGTCTGGGTAAATCAGTTTCCGTAAAATACTCTTTTAGGCCAAGGGTTGAGAATGCGAGTCTGAGCTTGAAACGTTACACAAACCAAAGTAATAGTTCTCTGAAATTTCTGAATATGCATAAAGGTTGTTCCTGGAGAAAGTACACATTTCAGGGATAAGCGGTTGTGTGAAACAGGCTCCTAATGCCCTAGCTAGGAGCTTACCACATTTATCCCCCTGCTCATGGAGGTGCATTTACATTTCACATGCATCACTTTAACTTTATAGAGGCGTAGAGTTTTGAATAATTCCCTAAGGGCAGTAAACTCATGGAGGGAAGAGTGTAACAAACTTTCCTTGCGTGAGTGTCTGTCCAAAAGTTCAACCAAGCTCAACCTCTGACGTTTCCTGATAAAACAGTGGATCTCAAAAGTTCACATATCCTTTTGGCTTTTACTCAGAGCTCATGGAGGGGGATACCAGGGAATTGGCCTCATACTTGGGACTCCTAGAAAGCGTTCTTAGACCCACTTCAACCTGCATCTAGGGATCTGGTAAGTTATAGCATGATGGGGGTTGTGGTGTGAATACACAGAAGAGCACAGGTTGGAGGCATCAAGTCTCATTTGCATGAAGTGTGTGGAGCATGTTTAAAGGGAATTTAAACACACTGACCCTGGCACTATTGATGGACTTTTGTGTTTTTGCACTTGTATGATTCATTTATTATAGATGTTTCACTTTATTTCATTACATTGTTTGTTATGCACTTTCACAGTGGTGATACTATTGAGTTCACTTACTAAAGGTCTCACTAATATTGTTTTATATGTGAAGTTTGGGGGTCGTATTAGCACCTAGCGCTCACTTTTGTTTGTAACTGGTATATCTTTACTGTGCTGTTTGCACAGAATAGTATGAGGTGGCTATTATAGGCACTATAATTTAAAGAAGAACCCTTGGTTCAGTATACTTTTTGGCATTTGTTTCCTTGCGTGATGACTTGAGATGAGATGTTGAAAATCTTACATGAAGGAGTCGAGTCGTTTGGATCTTGAGTTTTTTTTAGTCTAGAGACAAGTTTTATAAATACTCCTCTTATGTAAGCCTTGTGAGCTTCCCATAAGATCACAGGATTGCAGTCGGGCATGTAATTATAAGAAAAATATTCTGCCCATTCTCTTCTTCTCGGGTCCCTTGCTGGCGCTCCTGGCCCCCATAGCAAGCAGCTTTCAGTCCATTCACACACAGAGCACAGCTTGGCCCTGCCTCATTCTATTCTCATTGGCTCACTGGCTGTGATTGACAGTAGTAGGAGCCAATGGCTACTTGGCTATATGTACATATATATATTTATATATATATATTTCCACTTGCAGCGTTCAAGTATTTGTTATTAAGGCCCTTAGTAAAAAGGAAGACAAATCCCCATGTACTTACAGAGAATATGTTAAAACTAGAACAACAAGAGGTATAGAGACAAACCAGACAGAGTCCCCCACAATAGCAACAACAGCAACAACAGAATATAAAATGGGTGTCCTCAGCATGTTAAGTTCAACCTGCTACAGGACTCATTGCAGTTTGGTGTAAGGTCTTGAGATGGTCTCTCGGGTCATCTCAGATGAGAAGGTCTCTGTTGCTGTGGTAAGGCCAATAGTCATTCAGTGTCTCCAGAGGTAGAAGCAGAATCTAGCCAGTCTAGTAACGAGATGGGCACAATGTCCAGGAACTGAAAAAAGTTAGAAAGCTGAGCGGGTCAGTGGAGCATGTAGAACCTTTCTTTTTTACAGACTTGGATGTGGTATTGGTGGCCTCATTTATACGATGCACCTGCCTGGTGGATTAATTCAAGGAGAGGATTGACTAACTTTTCATTGAGGGTTCATTTGGAGAGATCTGGGAGTGGTTGAACTGATACATCGTCAAAGTCCACTGGTCCAGATTATTGCGCTTATCTCATAATTTCCTCCATTATAGTAAAAAAATGTGCTCTTAACCACAGTGGCCCAATCCAATGCCCTCTATTCAGCTCCAAGTGCCCAGTTGGGGAGTTGCCAAGGACTTCCTAAGGATTTTGTAGAATGCGCCTTCCTGATTTTGCTTCTGGGATGCCCCTTGATTTTATGTTGCTCCACCTGCTTTTGTTTTTAATATCTTCTATCTTGAGGTGCATGGTGGTCATGTGAGAATGCATAGCAGAAGGAAAGAGCTCCAGTGCAGCAATGTTGAAGTCATGCACATGAACTGTACTTTCCAGGGAGGAAACATTAGCATCAATTGTCTCAGGTCCTTCAACTCCTTTTTAAGAGCATTCTTGATCTCAGTGGCCCACATATCAATGTCAGCTCTAGTAGGGGGAAAGCTTGGAACAGATGTCTACTGTCACCTCAGTGATGCCCGGAGAGTAGATAGAGAGCTCTGGAGCTGCAGGGGAATCCAGTGCTTTGAGGCTGGGAGTGAGAATTAGAGAACAAGGCGCTGGAACTGTGGGGCAGCAGTGCTCAGGTTGCTCCCCTGTGCTGTTGTTTCGGGGACATCATCTTTTCTCAGCTGATGCTTACTTATCTACTTAGATAGGGCCATGTTCGAGTGTCCCAGAGACTGGGTTCCCACTACGTGGGGTAAGAAATATCCCCTTAAACTCTTACTGATTGGATTTTGGGAGGTCCCTCTATTCCTCTGGTCTTGGGAATAAGAGCTTGTGTGTTTTAAGGCTGCCTGCTGCCACAAACCTCAGCTATATGCATGATCTGACAGATTGTGCAGACTCCAAGAGATCAAGAGGGAGGAGAAGGGGAGCTCCAGCACACAGCATGTGACAGACAGCCTCAGCTGTGCATATTTCCCTATAAGATTGTGCAGAGGGGGTTTATCCATTTCCAAATGCTGTGTAAGTTCTGCACTTTGAAGTGATGTAGATAAGGGAAGCCTGCAGGTAAACAGGTATAACATATATAGGAGGATTTGTTTAATCTCTGTATCACCTGAGGCCAGTCACTTCACTGGGTAAGGGTTTATAACCATTTTAAGATACCTACTGGATAATTACTTGGCAGTATGATTAGTAGTTGTGGGGTAAAACAAACAATTCTCAGATGAGACATAACGAAAAATAAGGCTTAATATAAACAATTTCTTGCCATCACAGAACTAATGCAAATCCAGTAGGGGTAAAGATTTGCAGTAAATCTTGTAATACAATGTATATTATTATTAAAGTTTTTACATTTCCTTACCATGTTCTTTGTTATGCTTTGGTTAAAATGCAAAAAGTACTTCAGTACTAATGCCTAAGTTAGGTCAGCTGGAGGAGGGGGTTCTTTTGTTCTGGAATCATAAGATCACAGATATAACGGTGTTATAAGCTCAATGGATAAATCGTAAATTGTATGGGGATGAGGTATAAATCACATCCATTGAGCTGTGACCTTTAGCTACTGATTTGCTGCTTCCATTTGGTGGTTGATATACTGTATCCAAAGCGTTGCAGTACTTGGGGGTACTATGTGATATTTTAAGAACCTTCTTATTGCTTTGGGTTTACTTTACGTTTAATGAAGTCATCATCTGTATCATTAGCACTCCAAGTTGTAAAGGAGCAAATGAAGACTTACAATTAAATGAAACCAGGTTACGCTTTATAATTAACTAGTCTACACTTTTCTTTCTGGAATTAGGTACAAACAGAATTTTCAGATAAGCGTAAAGTTACAAAATATGGTGTATTTCTCAACTGTAGACTGTATATGAATGCATAAAGGGAACTTCAATTAAAATGAGATTATGAAGTTCTTACACCAATGCCTTTGAAGTAGTGTCATTGTAAGGGATTAACTGATTATATTTTTTATGAACATGTTCAGCCAAAGTGCTATTGATGCAGTGCAATTGTTTTAACACTATGTTAATTGAAAGCTTTGAGCTTCTGCCAAAAAAAAAAATTGAAGATGTGATTTAAATCATGTCCCTTTTGTTATGCTTTGAGAGTTGTTTGCATGTGGCCTTTGTGTGTTTTATTAGGTGTTTCACTTGAGCATGGTTCAGAGGCATGACTTAACCTTAAAATATAAACTATTCCCATGTTGCAGCAAGATTTGCTACAGTGTACATGGTGAGAAGGGAAACCACAGAGTGTTGAAAACTGTCCATTTGGCCCTTAAATCCATTCTCTAATTAAGCATTGTACGATAATGCCAAATACTAATATGCTGCCCATATTAGACCTGTGAAGTCCTGGTCTACTTTATATTCATATAATAAATGAAAAGAAATAGAAAAATTATGGCTTGCCCAAGCATGGCAGTTCTTTAATATGGAGACCTTCAGCTGCAACATGAGATCTAGATCTTCTTTATACAATGAGATTTACCCAAGGGATTTGGAACGCATGTAGGTCTACGTATCACCTACACTCCACAGCATCTCCTCTGATCCCCTTTCTTTATAGTCTAGCCTTACTGGATAGCCTCACGCAACACACATTACTGCCATAGAAACTTAAAGCGGAACTATACTCACCTTCAGTCCAGCGATGTGTCCATGGTCATAGTCAGAATTTTTCTTCCTCCAAACACGGCAAGTCTTCCTCTTCAAGAAGGCACATATACAGTCATGCCAATAAACATCTAAATGATTCAGAGAAGGATTGGGAAAAAGTGCTGTGGTCAGATGAGACCAAAATTGGGCTCTTTGGCATTAACTCGACTCGCTATGTTTGGAGGAGGAAAAATGCTGACTATGACCCTAAGAACACAATCCTTACGGTCAAGTACGTAGGTGTTGCCATGTATTGAAAAATTGTGGATGAGAACCTTCTTCCTTCAGCCAAAACACTGAAGATGGGTCATGGATAGGTCTGCCAGCATGACAATGACCCAAAACATACAGCCAAGGCAACAAAGGAGTGCCTCAAGAAGAAGCACATTAAGGTCATGGAGTGGCCTAGTCAGTCTCCAGACCTTAATCCTATAGAAAATGTATGAAGGGAGCTGAAACCTCGAGTTGCCAAGAGACAGCCAAGTAACCTTAAGGATTTAGAGAGGATCTGTAAGGAAGAGTGGACCACAATCCCTCCTGAGATGTGTACACACCTTGTCACCAACTACAAAAAACGTCTTACTTCTGTGCTTGTCAACAAGGGTTTCTCCACCAAGTTCTAAGTCATGTTTTGCGTGGGGATCAAATACTTATTTTACTCACTTAACTGCAACCTAATTTATAGCATTTGTTTTATGTGTTTTTTATGTATTTTTGGTTGATATTCAGTGTCTTTCATTTAAAATACACCTATGAAAAAAATGATAGACCCTTCATTTCTTTGAAAGTGGGCAAACATACAAAATCTGTAGGGGATCAAATAATTATTGCCCCACTGTGTGTATATATATATATATATATATATATATATATATATATATTCACAGTATCTCACAAAAGTAAGTTACCCCCCCCCCCCCCCCCACATTTTTGTAAATATTTTATTATATCTTTTCATGTGACAACACTGAAGAAATTACACTTTGCTACAACATAAAGTAGTGAGTGTACAGCTTGTATAACAGTGTAAATTTGCTGTCCCCTCAAAATAACTCAACACACAGCCATTATTGTCTACACCGCTGGCAACAAAAGTGAGTACACCTGTAAGTCAAAATGTCCAAATTGGGCCCAAAGTGTCAATATTTTGTGTGACCACCATTATTTTCCAGCACTGCCTTAACTCTCTTAGGCATGGAGTTCACTAGAGCTTCACAGGTGGCCACTGGAGTCCTCTTCCACTCCTCCATGATGACATCACAGAGCTGGTGGATGTTAGAGACCTTGCGCTCCTTCACCTTCTGTTTGAAGATGCCCCACAGATGCTCAATAGGGTTTAGGTCTGGAGACATACTTGTCCAGTCCATCACCTTTACCCTCAGCTTCTTTAGCAAGGCAGTGGTCGTCTTGGAGGTGTGTTTGGGATCGTTATCATGTTGGAATACTGCCCTGCGGCCCAGTCTCCGAAGGGAAGGGATCATGCTCTGCTTCAGTATGTCACAGTCCATGTTGGCATTCATGGTTCCCTCAATGAACTGTAGCTCCCCAGGGATGGCAGCACTCATGCAGCCCTGGACCATGACACTCCCACCACCATGCTTGACTGTAGGGAAGACACACTTGTCTTTGTACTCCTCACCCCGTTGCTGCCACACACACTTGACACCATCAGAACCAAATACGTTTATCTTGGTATCATCAGACCACAGGACATGGTTCCAGTAATCCATGTCCTTAGTCTTTTTGTTTTCAGCAAACTGTTTGCGGGCTTTTTTGTGCATCATCTTTAGAAGTGGCTTCCATCTGGGACAATAGCCATGCAGACTAATTTTTTGCAGTGTGCGGTGTATGGTCTGAGCTTTGACAGGCTGAACCCCCACCCCTTCAACCTCTTCTAAATATTTTATTTTATCTTTTCATGTGGCAACACTGAAGAAATGACACTTTGCTACAATGTAAAGTAGTGAGTGGAATTGAGAAAGTTATCTCTAACTAAATGCGTCAGGACGATGCCAAGGACAGTGTCATGGGTCTGCTACCTAAGGGGTTAACTTAGTGTTGAGTCTGCAGCCTAATTGCAGTGATTGGCAACAGGCTGCTCTATTTAAACTCTGCAGCAGCATTATGTCCTTGCTGTCTGATCTGCAGCTTCCTGTGACCCCTGCTCCTGTTTTCCTGCTTCTGTGATTGATCTCCTGTACGACCCGGCTTGACTTTGGACTTCCCTTGCTTTCTGCCTGCACCTGACCTCGGCTCCCCTCTGACCTTGTACCTGCATGCTCCTTTGGATTCCACGCTGCCCGCCTGTTGTTGACCCGGCCTGTGAACTGATCCGTTTGCCTGTGAACCCCCAGAGTGAGTGTGGACTCGGATGTTCCGTCCTTCTGCCTGCCTGCTGTTGGGATCCTTCTACCCGCTGGTTGTCTCCTCTTAAAGCATCTGGGACCTTGGAGCTACCCGTCCAACAGCTGACCCGCCAGGCCCTCATACCATTCTGCTCTCCCGTGCCACCTGTCTGCTCTACCAGGGGCCGCGAGTCAGATACGTAAGGGAGGCCTTCCTCTGCACTATCGGGCTCATCAGTCAGGTACGTGAGAAGTTGACAGTATCAGACAGCCATGTCTGAGCCCGAGCGAGGAACCTCCCCCATGGAAGAACTGTGCCGACATCTGGCGGGTCTGACACAAGCTGTTAAGGATTTACAAGAGGGATATACTCGGCTGGAAGAACGAGTTCAAATTCTGTCATCTCCCGCCAACACTACAGGTGCTACCTCATCCGCACCTGCGGTAGTGATGTTACCACCAGAACCAAGGGTACCCACACCCGAAAGATTTGCGGGTGAACGTAGCAAATACAGAGCCTTTCATAATGCTTGCGAACTCTATTTTGCCCTGCAACCCCGCACCTTTTCTTTGGAAGCAACCAAAGTGGGCTTCGTTATCTCCCTGTTGACCGGAGAACCCCAAGCCTGGGCACATCGCCTTCTGGAACAAAAGGCCGAATCGCTAAGCAACCTCACCACGTTCTTTGAAGCGATGTCCCAACTTTATGAGGACCCCCAGCAGACTGCGACGGCTGAGGCCGCAATACATGCACTTCAACAAGGTCGCAGAGCCGCCGAAGACTACGTGGCCGAGTTCAGGCGTTGGAGTTCTGATACCAATTGGAACGATGCGGCCCTTCGTTACCAATTTCGGATGGGACTATCTGATCCTTTAAAAGATGAACTGGCACGAGTTGGGATACCCCAATCCCTGGACGCACTTATTAACTTGTCAATTCAGATTGACCGACGTCTAAGGGAACGTCGCTCCGAAAGATCCTCAGGCCAATATCGGCCAACTTGGATGCTACCTAAAGTTCCCAGTTTCTCCAGCCAGACTCCTTCTGCTCCAGTCGCTCCGGGCCCGGACACCTCCGAACCCATGCAGTTGGGATTGCTTCGTCCCTCTCTCACCATGGAGGAACGACAGCGCAGACGAATCAATAACCTCTGTATGTACTGTGGGGAACCCGGGCATTATGTGAGGTCCTGCCCTGCAAAGATGCGTAAGTGCCTTTCAATCTCCTCAGTGCATGTTCCTGTTTCACCTAACCAAGCCTCTCATCTTACTCTCACCATTATGTTACAGCTCCCAGGAAGGAGTATCCAGGTATCCGTCATAATTGATTCCGGAGCCTGCAGCTGCTTCATAGACTTGACGTTTGCAGCCAAACACCTCATTCCACTTCAGCCAAAGGCCCGGGGACTAGCTGTACATCTTGCTGATGGCTCTGTCATTAAATCCGGTCCAGTCACACAAGAGACGGTCCCTTTGCTTACTATCATTGCTTCCCATCACCAAGAGTTTTTACGCCTGGATGCCATTTCATCACCTTTGTTCCCCATCATCCTAGGTATGCCCTGGCTACAGGCCCATAACCCCCAAATCAACTGGGCCACTGGAGAAATCACATTTCCTTCAAGCTATTGCCAGCAACATTGCCTGCAAGAACCTCCAGTCAACCCCTCACCCTTACTCTGCCTTGACTCAGACCTTGAATTACAAAAATCAATCCCAGTGGCTTACCACGATTTTCTGGACGTATTCAGTAAGAAGGGTGCAGAAACTCTCCCTCCTCATAGGTCCTATGACTGCCCTATTGAACTGTTACCAGGGGCTGAGGTCCCTTTCGGAAGGATTTACCCTTTAACTGAGCTTGAATTGGGCACGCTAAAGGACTATATTGATGACAACCTAAAAAAAGGGTTTATTCGCCCATCTACCTCTCCGGCTGGTGCAGGCATCTTCTTTGTTGAAAAAAAGGACCATTCACTGCGACCCTGCATAGACTACAGAGAATTGAACAAGATAACTGTAAAGAACCGTTATCCTCTGCCTCTTGTGCCCGAACTGTTTCAAAGACTGGGAGCTGCAGTCATCTTCACTAAACTGGATCTACGGGGAGCATACAATCTAATCCGTATTCGAGAAGGAGACGAATGGAAAACGGCATTTCGTACTCGATTCGGGCACTTTGAGTACCTAGTCATGCCTTTTGGGTTATGCAATGCACCGGCCACCTTTCAGCACTTTGTCAATGACATTTTCCGTGACTATCTGGACTTGTACGTCATCGTGTACCTGGATGACATCCTGATTTTCTCCTCCTCTGTTGATGACCACCGTAGACATGTCCGAAATGTGCTAACCCGACTACGGCAACATGGCCTCTACGCCAAACCGGAGAAGTGCGACTTTGAACTTCAGTGTATCCAGTTCTTAGGTCTGATCATCTCTGTTGAAGGCATTAAGATGGACCCTCAGAAAGTCACCGCCATCTTAGATTGGCCAGCTCCTATGGACAGAAAGGGGGTTCAACGCTTCATCGGGTTTGCCAACTTTTACCGGAAGTTTATTAGGGGGTTCTCTGCTATTATCGCCCCCATTACCGAACTAACTAAGCAAGGAACCCGATTCCTCTGGTCTCCCAAAGCGCAATCTGCTTTTGAAGCCCTCAAGAAGCTGTTCACGTCAGCACCCATCTTGAAGCACCCTGACCCTGCCTTACCGTTTGTTCTTGAAGTTGATGCCTCGGAAGTTGCAGTGGGGGCTGTGCTGTCTCAACGGCAAGGAGCTAAAGCCCTACTTTACCCGGTTGCTTTCTTTTCCCGCAAATTATCAATAGCAGAAAGAAATTATGATGTGGGAGACCGCGAGCTTTTGGCCATCAAGGCCGCATTGGAAGAATGGCGTTACTTACTTGAAGGTGCAGCACATCCCATTCTTATCTATACAGACCACAAGAATCTAGAATATCTGAGAACGGCTAAGAGATTAAAACCTCGGCAGGCAAGGTGGGCACTTTTTTTCTCTAGATTCTCATTCCATATAACGTACAGGCCAGGGTCAAAGAATACAAAACCTGATGCACTTTCACGTATGTTCAACGACCCTGAAAGGTCCACACTCCCAGACACCATCCTTCCCTCAGGAAACTTTCTTGTATTACAGGAGAATCTCCTATCCCGACTCAAACAGGCTTCTGCTGAGATTGCTTCGTCCTCTGAAACCAGCTTACAGGCACAGGATGGCCTACTGTGGCATGAAGGTAAAATTGTTGTACCTAAGGACTTAAGAATGACGGTGTTAGAGCTCTGTCATGACCACAAGCTGGCCGGACACTTCGGTGCCCTGAAGACGGCCGAACTGGTACAACGCACGTTCTGGTGGCCTCAGGTGGTAGGCGACTGTAAGAGCTATGTGGAGTCTTGTACTACTTGCTCCCGAAGCAAGAACAGCAGGGTAAAGGCCTGGGGTTTACTGAAGCCATTGCCCGTTCCAGAGAGACCCTGGAAAATGATCTCAATGGACTTCATTGTGGAACTCCCCCCGGCAGAGGGTTTTTCTACCATCTTCGTGGTGGTGGACAGACTGTCCAAAATGGCCCATTTTTTGCCCATGAAAGGTACACCCTCGGCTGTGGAAACTGCAAAAATTTTCGTCAAAGAAATTGTAAGGCTCCATGGTGTTCCAGCCAACATCGTGTCCGACCGGGGTGTCCAGTTCACCTCCAGGTTCTGGAAAGCTCTGTGCGGTTCTCTAGAGATTGAATTGGCTTTTTCCTCCGCATACCACCCTCAGACGAACGGACAAACAGAAAGAACCAATCAGACTCTGGAGCAGTACCTCCGTTGCTTCTCTTCCTTCTCCCAAGATGACTGGGTCTCTTTACTCCCCATTGCCGAGTTTGCTTATAATAACTCTTTTCATTCTGCCATCAAACAAACTCCGTTTTTTGCTAATTACGGCTTTCACCCGTCCTTCCTGCCTAGTATTATACCTGAATGCTCGATCCCTGCAGTCTCTGAAACGATGAATTTCTTCTCTGAAAACAACAAACTTTTACAAGAGACTATGGCCAAGACACAGGAGTATAATAAAAAGATCTTTGACAGGAAGAAGCGAGGAGAACTAATTCTGGAACCTGGCAACCAGGTATGGTTGTCTACAGTAAACTTGAAAATGGCTTGCCCCTCAAAAAAAATTGGGCCCTAAGTTTTTGGGTCCCTTCCCTGTTAAGAGGAAGATCAATGATGTAGCCTATGAGCTGGAATTACCCGATTCACTTAAAGTTCACCCCGTCTTCCATGTGACTCTGTTGAAACCTGTGGTTCCGAATCCTTTTCCTGAACGAAATACTGGTCCACCAGAGCCTGTAATGGTCAATGGAGAGGAGGAATTTGAGGTGGAAACAATCTTGGATTGTAGAAGGAGGTACAATCAGGTTCAGTACCTAATTAAATGGAAGGGGTATGGACCAGAAGATAACTCTTGGGAGCCTGAAAGCAATATTCATGCTAAGGAACTAATGCAATCCTTCAAGAGATCCCATGCCGAGAAGTTGGCTCAATTGGGCATCCGGAGGCTGCCCTTTAGGGGGGGGCAATGTCATGGGTCTGCTACCTAAGGGGTTAACTTAGTGTTGAGTCTGCAGCCTAATTGCAGTGATTGGCAACAGGCTGCTCTATTTAAACTCTGCAGCAGCATTATGTCCTTGCTGTCTGATCTGCAGCTTCCTGTGACCCCTGCTCCTGTTTTCCTGCTTCTGTGATTGATCTCCTGTACGACCCGGCTTGACTTTGGACTTCCCTTGCTTTCTGCCTGCACCTGACCTCGGCTCCCCTCTGACCTTGTACCTGCATGCTCCTTTGGATTCCACGCTGCCCGCCTGTTGTTGACCCGGCCTGTGAACTGATCCGTTTGCCTGTGAACCCCCAGAGTGAGTGTGGACTCGGATGTTCCGTCCTTCTGCCTGCCTGCTGTTGGGATCCTTCTACCCGCTGGTTGTCTCCTCTTAAAGCATCTGGGACCTTGGAGCTACCCGTCCAACAGCTGACCCGCCAGGCCCTCATACCATTCTGCTCTCCCGTGCCACCTGTCTGCTCTACCAGGGGCCGCGAGTCAGATACGTAAGGGAGGCCTTCCTCTGCACTATCGGGCTCATCAGTCAGGTACGTGAGAAGTTGACAGACAGCCTGATTTGCTTGTTTATTATATGCTTGTACCTCTGGATGTCTGTAAGTGTACTTCCCCTTTTTTAATAAATTTGTTTTGCGGATTTACACTATGTTTGTTCCCTCTGGTTTTATTCCTGTCATGTGTGGGTTAGGACTTCCTTTCTTCTGAATCCATCTTATGCCCACTGTTTAGAACATTCGAGGGCACTGCGGGCATTTGGAGATACCAAGAATTCCATGTTACCAGCATATTTGACCCTTTTGCCGTATGGTAGTTTGGGTCCAAAGTGTTCGGTGAGCACATTATCATTTCTCCTCTGATGGTGTTGGGGTCTGGCAGCCACTGTGACCACATTTACCATTTTTGGATGATTTTCTGCACCATTCACACGGGACTTTATTTATGTATTCACCATCTTTGGTGAATCCTTATGCACATGGACTAGTGTGTTCAGTCAATAGTTAGCGCAGTTGATCACTTTTTTCTTTTGTATAAAGTAGTGAGTTTACAAGGTCTCAGGTGTGAATGGGGAGCAGGTGTGTTAAATTTGGTGTTATCGCTCTCACTCTCTCATACTGGTCAATGGAAATTCAACATGGCACCTCATGGCAAAGAACTCTCTGAGGATCTGAAAAAAATATTAAGATAAAGAAAAAAACATATTGATGTTATTTTCGATATAATAAGGGCGGATTATGTAGGCCCGTCAGTTTTTGTCACCTATGTCCAACTGGAGAGATTTCCCCTTAATTTGTGTTCCATAGCCACCACAGAAAGTGAGGGGAAAATCCCAGGTAGGCACTAGGATCACCACAATTTATGTCCCCAATTCTAAAGACCTCCTGTCTCCATCACACAATCCCTCCACCACCTTCTGTCTCCATCATACCATCCCTCCATCACCTCCTGTCTCCATCCCTCCAGTCTCAATCCCTCCAACACCTCCTGTCTCCATCTCTGCATCACCTCCTGCCTCCAACACCTTCTGTCTCCATCACCTCCTGTCTCCATCCCTTTATCATCTCCAGTCTCCATCCTTCCATCACCTCCAGTCTCCATCACCTCCAGTCTCCATCCCTCCACCACCTCCTGCCTATATCCCCTTCTGCCTTCATCCCTCCATCACCTCCTGTCTCCATCACCTCCTGCCTCCATCTCTTTATCACCTCCAGTCTCCATCCCCTCCTATCTCCATTCCTCAATCACCTCCTGCCACAATCACTTCATCACCTCCATGCCTGCAGTCTCCATCCCCTCCTGTCTCCATCACCTCCTGCCTCCATCCTTTTATCACCTCCAGTTTCCATCCCTCCATCACCTCCTGCCTTCATCACCTCCTGCCTCCATCCCCTCCTGTCTCTATCACCTCCTGCCTCCATCCCTCCATCACCTCCTGTCTCCATCCCTCCATTACCTCCTGCCCGCATCACCTCCTGCCTCCACACCTTTATCACCTCCTGTCTTTATCCCTCCATCCCCTCCCGTCTCCATCACCTCCTGTCTCCATCACCTCCTGTCTCCATAACCTCCTCTCTCCCTCACCTACTGCCTCCATCACCTACTGCCTCCATCCCTCTAGTCTCCATCCCCTCCTGTCTCCATCCCTCCATCACCTCCTGCCTACATCCCTCTAGTCTCTATCACCTCCTGCCTCCATCTCTTCTGTCTCCATTTCTCATCAGCTCTGTACTCCTCCATCCTGAGTGGGGGCACTCTTATACAAGAGGTGTGTAACTGGCCAGATCACCAGGTGAAAACAGAGGGAAAAAAGCAAAAAACAAATGTATGCAGCCACCACATTTAAGGATTGATAATCTGCAATTTACATATTTAGGTTTTGATATTAATACTGCATGAATGCTTCTTCAAATGGTAGTTGGTTGATACAATAATATATATATATATATACTATATATATATATAATTTGTTTATAGCAAGAAAGTGCTGCAAAGACCTTGATATACATAGAATGTGCAATGTGGAAAAATCTATTTAAAACATGCAAAATGTAGTTTCTGCACAGTTAAGGAAATTACAACAGCCTAATATTCCTAACCTAGGGGGGTACATATAATATTTTCCTGCCAGTAAGAAGGATGTAATGTGTTTGTGGAACATGGCAGAGGGGATTTGTAGAAAGGTAAGTATATATTTTGGGTATACATCAGAGGTGTATTTTTTTGCTTCTTATTTTAATTCATTTACTAGGATTAAACATTCAGTTATACTAAGGAGATAATTTGGACTAGGGAATTCAGCTTTAGAGCCCAATTTCTACTATACCAAGGGGAACACTATCTGTCTTTAACTCCATATTGTGAAGGTAAAACTTTGGCTACTGTTTTGCTTTTTTCACTTTGTGATCATTGTTGGATTGAAGAACATTTAGTTTTTATGAACAAGCTTTCTGGTTTGGGATAACATTTTAATGCATCAAGTGAAAACACTCTGAAAGAAGCCTCTATGATAATGCCCTAAAAGGGCGAAACATGTTGTGGGGGGGGGGTGGCCTAAGGGTGGGGACTGTGTCAACAGCCAGCTACACACAATATTCTTACCAGTGGAATTTCCACGCAGCCTCGTTTTTCAATTTTTCTCTGAAAAAAACAGGGAATAGAAAACCAGGCATGTCCTAAAGTGCTACGCAAACTTGTTGGCGCTATATAAATCCTGTAGAATAATAATAGTAGCGTCCGCCAAAGGAAAATATATAAAGACATTAGGTAAGCTCTTTATTGTATACATTTTACAGTTTAAAAATGTGGGACCTTTCCACAGATTAAATGCATTTTGAGAAATTATATGCACATATACTATACAGTATACTGTGTGTATATATATATATATATATATATATATATATATATATACATACACACACACACACACACATATATTATATAGTGTGTGTGTGTGTGTGTATATTTATGTATACACAGTGTGACCCTTTTCATCACTAGTAGGACACAGATTATGCCTCTTTCACATGAGCGGACCTATAGGGTCTGCCTGTCAGTCTTTCAGGCGGATGTAATCAGACATGTGTCCATTTAAACCCGCCGACATCCAATCTGATCAACTAAAAACAGACAGGTGGGGATCCCCATCCTTCCAGCAGGTCAGATCAGATTGCAGTGGGGTGTAAACAAAAACAGACAGGCAGTCGGTTTACATCTGACCGCCTATAGAGTAGAGTTGGCTGTGTCTGTGTCTGCTCTGCTGCGCATTGTGAATTTCCCGGCGACGAAACCCGCCCCCCCCCCCACACACCCCACCCGAAAGGTGCCAAATGTGGCAGCGGAGGGGGGGAGGAGGCAAACAAGCAGAGCTTCCCCTTAGCTTCCTAAAGGGGAGGGAAGTAGGGTACGGTAGATCTGTGACTTCAACACTTCATAACTGTTTGGGTTAAATGTATGAGTCTATGTCTTCCTGATGTCCTCTGTAACTCTTAAGCTGTGCAGAAGGCACATTTGAAGAGTTATTGTTAAAGAATTGTGTCAGTTCTGGTTAGCATTCATTTAAGATGATAGGTGTAAGGTGTGCATGATGTTAAACTATAGGCTTGAGGAGTGGTTGAATCAATATGCCCAAAAAATGTTTCTGTTTTATTGTCTATCTTAAAAAGTGATTACTTTTTATAGATCAATAAAAAGAAGAGTGATGCAGCTATTTTGTTTTATTTTGTATATTGGATCTGTGGATGGGTTCTAGCTCACGGCACCGTAGTTGGGAGAGAAATGTTTGGTACATCTTATAGTTACCTTTATAAAGAAATATTTTTTTAGGAGGGGGAGTTAAGATTTATCTTGAGACTGGGGGTATATGCTTATGTTTTTTAGCTTGCTATGTAACTCTATACAAAGATGATTTTGTTTTGTTCCAATAACAGAGAATCTGATTTCTTCCTCCTGGATACTCAGACAGTGTGGGCTTCTGAGGAAGGTTGGCTGGAATTCGACATCACTGCAACCAGCAACTTATGGATAATGAATCCACGGCGCAACCTTGGACTACAGCTTAGTGTAGAAACCAGAGACGGTAGGTTATGACTGGTAAAAATAACTATGCTAATTTGGAACATATGAGCAGGTAATGATGTAGTATAGGCACAATTACTTGAAGTTCAGATAAGTAACCACAGTTTTTATAGAAATGTATTTAACCCAAACCAAATATTTGACATGGGTGTAATATGAAGTGTTTTATCTCAACTAACACTTATCTTCCCCCTAACTTAAATGGGCATCATCTGGTTGCTAGCAAGCACACTGGGTAGCTGTGCCTGCTGGTGAAATATCGTATTGTATAAAATACTATTCATTTTGTTAGATCAGCCATTTACATTATTTATCAAAATGGAAAACAAATAATCAAAGAATGAATAAATACTTTTTATAGGAATAAATAATATATACACTACTGTATATTGTCAAAAGTATTGGGATGTCTGCCTTTACACACACATGAACTTTAATAGCATGCCAGTATTAGTCTGTAGGGTTCAGTATTGAGTTGGCCCACCCTTTGCAGCTATAACAGCTTCAACTCCTCTAGGAAGGCTGTCCACAAGGTTTAGGAATGTGTCTATGGGAATGTTTGACCATTCTTGCAGAAGCACATTTGTGAGTTCAGGCACTGATGTTGGATGAAAACACACATTGCACAGGCATGGTCTATCATTTTCAACAACTGGTATATAGCAGTGGAAACGATTGTATGTAGACAGGTGGCTGAAAGAGGCTGCAGCACTGAAGAGAAAAAAGGGGAAAACAATATTTTAAGGAAAAAAAATATTTTAGTAGTTTATAATACACAGTGTTTAAATAAACTAAATTAAGGCTTAGATCAATTTAATTTCTACAATAAAGTCCAGGTATTAATAGCAAGTTGCATTTTCTACCTTACATTTTTCTTATGTAATCATATTTGATGTAATAGCTCTTTTAAGAATGATTCCAAGCATGGTATATTTTTACATAATTATATTGGTCCAGCCTTGACCAATATAACTATGTATATACCATACCTGGCCAATGTCCCTGGAAGCTGGTAATCAGTAAAGTAGACACAGGAAGTCGACCACTTAGCACAGGCGCCATTCAGAAAATGCTTTCTGTTTTCTAAATGAATGCAAAGCATTCTTTGATTAGATAGGACAGAGAGTGTGACGGCACCGCACCGCCCCTCCAACTCTTCCAATTAGAGAATGCTTTGCATTAATTCATAAAATGCAAAGCATTCTCTGAATCGTGCCTGTGCTGAGCGGCCAATCTCCTATTTTGAGAGTGCATCGGTAAGGGACCTGGAAGCAAGTGGAGATCACTGAAGTAACGGTGTTTACTTTAGTGGTTTGCAGCTTCCTGGGGGCATCGGCCAGGTACTGTTTATACATAGTTGTATTGGTCCAAGCCTGGCCACTGGAACTATGTAAAAACACAGCAAGCCTGGAATTTAGCTTTAAGCACACCATAACACAAAACAGCTTTCAAAGATACACAAAGACCTAGGATGGCCTCCACCGTATTACACTGATGCTTAAAATCATTGTGTGTATAGGTAGGGTCAGGCACCTTTGGCTGATCATTCTGGAGCAACTGGCAGTTTGGAATCATTTTATGGTTCCCACTGAGAAAAGACCGTATAATGTATTGCCAGCCTTACAGTCATTTTCTTCTAGTTTTCCTTTAGATTTACCCAAACCATATAATATGAGTTCAAACCTAAAAACTTTCAACTCATATGCAATCAGGCAGGCCTTTTCACTATATAAACAAAATGGCCCCTGCCCCCACCTTTAACTGGCCTTCACAGCATGCATGCATGTACCCTGGTGAATGAGAAATTGACGGCGATACTAACCGACACACATGGTAAATTCTTAAGTATGTGGAAGCCCTAGCTAGATTACTTCCCATTAACGCAACCACCTATGCGCTTCCTGGAACTTTAATCTAATGCCTCGTACACACGCAACGATTGTTGGCCGTGAATTTTCGGCCAACATCCGATCGGCCGATTATCGGCTTGTTAGTATGATGATTCCGACAACCGACTGTGACTTTTCGGCCAAACAAAATCTGGTGTGCATGCTATAAAATTTTTGTTGGCCGTCAACAGAACGGCCGATTTTCCGTCAGTCAGTACAGATTTCGGCAGACAAAAATCAGATGAGCAAGACTGGGCATGCTCAGAGAAGAAAAAGCACACGGAAAGTAAACCAGCACATGACAACACTTTTGAAGTTGGTTGTTGTTGGCCGAGAAAATTCATGTGCAGTCTAGAGCACATTTCAACCAACACAACAACACTGGACAAAAGACGGCCGATCGGTCGGCCAACAATCGTTGCGTGTGTACGAGGCTTAATACTATGTGTTGATATACCCATAGTGGGCCTCCAGAATAGAGAAGGCCTCCTCGTCCCCTACAACTAACCCCCCACCACCTTTATTTTTCTCCCTGCCTCTTCTTCCCCTCTTCTTTACTTTTTTCTCTTATATTTCCATCTTTCTCCTCTGACCCTCTCCACCCCAGTATTGTCTTATGCCCATAAGTAAGAGCAGTACCTCTTTTTGGCCCCATGGATGACTGTACTGTTCTCTCTAGCTCTAGGGCTCCCAGTTGAAGGGCCTTTTTCAGAAACAAAGCACATCACAATTCCAAGCAGGGTTCTGATAATTGATCATCTATGATTAATTGTCTTTCATGCCTACATCATTGTTTAATGTTTAATACCTGCGGAGGGAAACTCCTCTTGATCTTGTTCACGTTCTCACATAGTATTTTTGTGTAATTAGTCTTCTTAGCATATTTAATAAAATTCAAGTGAAAGAAGTGCCAGCCTTCTATGACTTCACTCAGATGGAAGATATGATAATCGGTTCTGGAGAGATCTGGGACAATAATCTCCTTGGGTTAAGTCTGGGCAGGCTATAAGAGCTGTGTCGCCCTGCCATATGGCCATACCCTCAGACAAAGTCGCAATGATTAAACTTATCAAAGCGCAACCATACGGTGACCAGAGGTGAGGTGGACCGTGATGACTGCGATTGTGGCGAGACGCAGGGATTTGTTCCCACACTATCCAGGGTGGTGTGCTGGCTTACTTTTGGTTATGATGTGATGGGCTTTATACTTATGTACTTGTGTGCATATTTATATTGGGGATTTTAGTGATATAGGGCATTTTAAATGGAATTACGCTATGTAGGCTATTCTTCTCTTTGAGCACGAGTGAGCATATCAACCTATGGTGGCATCTGGAACTTTATGAGGATCTGTTTATCCAGAAGGAGTTTCCAATGCCTGTTTTGCCAATCAGTAAAATGATGGCAAAAGGAGTTGTTGAGTGGGTGGGAGTGGATTTCAGTTGATCACTGTGGTGAAGCGGATGTGGAAAATAAGAAGCACTTTGGAATTTGAACTTATTGTGATTTTGTATGATTGAAAAGAGGACTTTTTCATCAAAGTGATTCAAATTGCTGGACTTTAATTCATTATTTTCACTATAAGGTGGACTGTGGATTTCACTTATCACTGAGTGATTTATGTATGTCAATATTATTATTGTTGTGTTTATGGAAACTTTTTTTTTTTGTTTGCTAAAGACTAAAAGGTGCTTTATCTTGTCATCTAACCCCTGGATATACTAGCCATTGCCATTTAGTTACAGTGGATTATATCAGGGAGCACCTCCATGGATGGGGTTGAACCAACCTCAAAAACATGTACTCAACAGTTCAGGGATATTCTGGACAGTATCTTGTACCATACAGTGTCTTGTAAGGCAGGCCATAGATGGTGCAGATTTCTTTCCTGCAACCACTGCAGACAATGCAAAGGCAGGAGGGATGCCCCTTTTAGCACTTTCAGTGTTAATGGGAATTGTAGGGGGGGGGGGGGGAGTTGTCCCCCCGCTGGGAGAAGACAGTGATTATTGCTAGCAGCTATGGTAGCCACTAGCGATAATCGCAAGTAAATCCGGCAGGCTGGTTGCGCCCATGTTGATCGATCAGCTTGGTACATTCAGCCCACCCATACATGGTTTGAACCGTCTATGGCCGGCCTAGGTGGAAAATCACGTCATTGTGAAAAAAGAGGCCTCAGGCAAACACATAAACAGTTCAGAATTCCACGGCACAAGCAGAGTTAAATTCAGCTGTTTGTGTTTCTATAAAATATTAGAAACAGATTTTTGTAGGGTGCCATTTTCTGTGTTGGCAATAGAAATAAGACATTATGTTTTATGCTATATCCTGTATCTATTTTCTGTATCACTTATAAGCTGATTAAGTACTGTGCAAAAGTTATAGGCATTTGTGAAAAAATACAAAACAGTGTTCCTAATAATTTCTGTCTTTGAGAGATCTGCTGGTCTGGCTCTTCAAGGCTGCCTTACCAAATTAAAAGTCCATATGCAATTATGGAAAGTAAATTAATATTTTTTAGACATATATTTATTCTTCCTTATGCGTTATTCTTCTTATTTCCTTCTTATACTTATATTTTCTCACATTTAATTACAGGTTATATATGTGTATACTATTCAATAGATGTAATTATACATTTAAGTGTATATTTATACATGCTATAGTTCCCTTACATAACAAATACACTCATCTTTCATTTGGCTCTAGGTCAGAATGTAAACACAAGAGCTGCCGGTCTGGTTGGCAGGGATGGCCCATATGACAAGCAACCATTCATGGTAGCTTTTTTCAAAGCAAGTGAGGTTCACTTGAGGACAGCAAGATCTGCAACAAGCAAACGCAAGAACCAGAACCGGAATCGCTATTCTCACTCACAAGATGTGTCACGTGTATCCAGTGTAACAGGTAATATGCTTAACACTGCATGCTAAGATCAGGCTGCCTGTAATGACCTGAAGTTTGGCTGATCTAAGGCTTATCCTTTATATAATTGGCCATGCATAGATTTGGACAAATGATCAAGACCTAACTTATCACCCCCCCCCCCATCAAACATTGAGAACATGCATTAAACAACAAATAATTGTGCAAATATTGTAACCACCAACATAGCCTGACATATGTGTGACAGTGGACATGTTGTCTGTGTAAACAAGAGGAGCCCATTAGAAATTTGCAAGGGAATATACAGTAAATGGGCAAGATTATTAAATAGAGAGGAACCTTCTTTTCACTGGAAATCATCCATATCAGATCAAGATATACGGTAATTCCTAAAACACCACCGTAAGGACAAAACTCTATTCTAGTAACTGCCCATGGTTATAGCGGAGTTCCGGCCTCAAAATCGACTTTACACCATCTGCTTGCTGTAATGTAGCTGAAAAAGAATTGGATAATTTCAATTTTTTTTTTTTACTTACTTACCTTGTTTTTAAAGAAAATATACTTACCTTCCTTCCTCTTCCTCCCTCTTCGACCGTGGCCCGTGCCGTCTCTTCCTGCATGCATTGACTCCTGGGAGCCGAACATCATCGATCCCAGGAGTCAATGCGCCTGCACCGGCCCTGCTCGTCACTTCCGGTTCAGGCGCGTTATTCCCTGCTGAACAGCTTCTGGGCATGCCCAGAAGCTGTGCAGGGATGACGCGCCTGCACCGGAAGTGACGAGCAGGGCCGGTGCAGGGCATTCTGGGACTCTGACGTCACCGAAGAGGACGCTTTGGCTTCAGCTGCCCACACCTGAGATGGCAGCGCTGGACAAGACATTTTCAAGGTAAGTATTTCTTCTAAAAGGTAAGTGAAACCGGGGACAGTTCAGAGGCTATCGTTGCTGAAATGCACTAGCCCTGACTGTCCGGTGGGTATTTTTATCTAAAAAAATTTTTTGAGGCCGGAACTCCACTTTAATACTTTAAAAAAATGGAATTCATATACTGAATACAATCATTACATTTCACAGGCTTTTATTTATACTTTTCCTGTATTTACATGCAGACAAAGCTCTCCAGCAAAAGTGACATTTACATGGGTTGGGGAAAACTATTATACTATTATGGGCTCAATGGTCAGCTTTAATTTATCTAGTTTAACCCCTTTACTCCAGGTGAAGCTGGTGCTTTAAATGGACTGTAACACCGAAAGCCATTAGACGAGGCTCCGGATCTTTCCGCACTGTGAGTGGGTGCATGATGCTGACCTCATTGGAAGCTGGTCATTAGTTGACCATGAGTTGTCAATGACAGGTTGGTCATATGGGGAGCCAATGGAGTACACCCAATAAATAGAGAGCAACACATATATTTGGCAGCTGGGCGCTTACCTGCTCTGCCACTATATGTGTACTGCTGTTGTATAGGGATTAAACCTTTTTTGCTGAATAGAGGAAAAGAAAACCCATTGCTGTAACTGTTTTTAAAGTATTAACTGGGATTGAGCTTTAATTTGTTTTTTGTTTTTTTGCCTACCCAAAGTCTACCTACAACTAGGTGTCCATCTAAAACTACCCTGTCTAACAGTGATAGTGCTGCTGCATAAATTCACTGCAGAACAAACAGCATGAAAATCAATTGATTTTCTAGCAGAATCAACAGGTAATAAAATTATTACAGGTGTTTAATGCTACTATGTGTTAGGCTGGCAATACATGGAGCAAAATTCACTCGATTCCCCCATTAACATAGGCAGTGTTGATGTAGGAATCCCTTCTGCCAGGGCCATTGTTTTCTCCCAGCTGGGGAGGGCCAGGTGGGAGAATCTGTCACTGCCGGGAGAAGACAGTGATTATTGATAGCGGCTATAGCAGCCACTAGTGATAATCACAGGTAAAACTCAGCATGCTGGTTGTACCCAAGTTGACCAATTGATCAACTTGGTACATTCAGCCTGCCCATACATGGTTTGAATCTCGGCTGGTTCCTGCTGAGCTGGCCGAGATTCAAACCGTGCATGGCCTGCCTAAGACTACATAATCTGCTATATGTCACTTTATATTCGACCTTAACTGTTAATTGGCTGTGACATAAGAGGGATGCCACAGGAGATAGAAACATCACACGAAGTGAGACCAGTTGTAGTGGTGAAATCAGTTAAAATACTGCTGACGTGAATGGTGATGAGTGCCAGGGAACAGGGCAAAAACATTCACTGCATACCCTATGTAGAGAAGATGTAGTAGGATGGAAGGTCCTTTAAGTTGAGGTCATGCCTTAAGGTTGCTTAGTAGCCTCCTCCTGCCACCTCGGGAATAAAAGCAAGGGGCAGGGTGGAGTGACTGGGCTTTTTGCCGAACAATGGAGCAACTAAGGGACTCTTGTCGTCTTGATCTTGCACTGAAGACATGTGTGCACATTCATAAGGGCTGTGTGCCCCCCTTCCGTGGGGGGGGCGCTTGAACTGCTCCCAATTGGAGAGGGGAGGGAAGCTACAGGACCCATAGGCTGGGAAGAGTAAGTTTGAGGAAATTTTTGCAATGTGTGGACATGGGTCTCTGCAAGGAAGCTTAGTCATTTGGAACTTTACCAAAAGTATGTGCTGCAGAAGTAACTGAGAAGTAACAGATGCCTCTGTAGATGTTGAAAGTTACATTATTGGAAATTTACAGTGCAAGGTTTAATACATTTGGAGAGAGAATGCTGACTAAGACTGTGGGTTTGATGATGGGGTTGTAACCTCGCTAGGCCAGGCTGGACCTTGTCTAGAGCACCCAAGGGGGTGATGTTGTCTCACTGTTCCACCCTGTGAGATTTAATAATTAGTAGGGGGTAATGACCCTATTTTATTTTCCCCCTATAGATGTATCCTGCAATGTTACAAATGCTTTAAAAAAGGTTCTAAAGGCTTAAGATTTTTAACATAATGCACACAAAGATCTGCCTTATGATGATACCCCTCATTAATCCTATGTATGGTTCACTGATGCATTTTAGAAATTACGTTTTTTTTTTTTTTGGGGGGGGGGGGGTTATTTTTTTTAACTGTATTTTTTGATCTGGAAAATTTCTTTGATCTACCCTGTTTTTGGGAATGTTTGCAAATGAATTTGTATATTTCCCAGTAATGTTTGAATTGGTCGTATTATCAGTGACAGTAATGTAGCTTATGGCCATCCCTACCCACTGGTGCTGCAGTAGCTCCTGTATGTAAATAAATGTATAAACTCTGTGCCTTTAGTTGCTTCTCAAGGACTTTCATATGTCATCAGGGCACAGCTTGTGTACATTACTTAACAGTTAATTTAATTTATTAATTAAAGGAGAAGTAAATTAGTATAGATCCATAAAATCCCCCAATAAATATTTATATGTTCATTGCCAGCACTTAACTTAAGAGGGGGTGTAGGAAATCTAAAATTGACTCAGATGTATAAGTGTGTTGGAAAAAAGACTAGTATTGGCAGCATTTGTTTCCTTTAAAGTAAAAATCCAGTGTCACCAGCAAGAGGAACAGCTGCTCCTTGTCATCAAAACGGTTTTTAATTTAATCATTCAAAGTGAACTATTTCCAAAACATCAGGAGCTTGTTTTAGCCACCAAGAGAGCTACAGTAAGCAGGACAAGATGTTAGTATGAACTGCAAGTTCTGTTGATCAAATTAATTCAACTGATGGTTTCTAAGATTTTATATATTTTTACCAAAAAGAAAAGAAAAACTGACACCTTATAAACAAAAGTGAACTAAGAATTCAATAAAACATAGTCACTCTATGAAGAATTCACTATTTCTAAAAATTCACCAAATATAAATATAATTCACAATTCACCAACTAAATATTTAATGCTTAGCCTTAGCTGATGGTTACTTAGCTTGCACTACTCAAAGACGTTTAGAATGAGAAAATATGCAGGTAAACCAAGGAGGAGCTGTTAAATTTGTTGCTCTCAAAATATCATTCAGAATACATGTGCAAATCTACAAAAATAGATATAACAATTTTAAAATGCAGGTATTAAAGCTAAACTGTGGGCAAATTGAAAAAATATTTTCTTTATTGTTGCCTGTTTGCCTGATTTATTCCTCTAACTCCCCTCAGTGATTTCCCTGTTTAAAGGTGGAATACGTCAGTTTTGCAGTCTTTCTGAACCACTTCATGTCCACCACTTTCTTAGCTTTGCTTATTCTTTTTCCTTTCTTTTCTTATTTCTTTTCTCCTCTTTTGCACTTCTATCTCTGGGCCTTTCACCTCTGATAGTGAGCCCAATGACAATCTTATTTGTTTTGCCCTAATTAAATGACACTTATAATATGTTAAAACAATTTTGCTAGAGCATATCTGTGATGATTATGGTACTGCCCTTGTACTGCTAATGATTGTTACTTTGAATTCTGTTTTTTCATGATAAAAAAATATTCAACCTTAAAAAAAAAACAGTTGGACAGTCATACGCACATGCATGCACGCACTCTCTGCTCTGATCTGCTCTTTTCTTTAGTGTGAGGTAGCTTCTTGCTCTCTCTGCTCCTATCTGCAAGAGATGTACAGTTCATGGCCCAGTTAGTCCTTGCTGTCTCAGTAACAGTGACCTCATCACCTTTTGCCATTGAACCCCTCCTGTATATTCAGCTGGTTGTGAGTAAACCAAAATATTTCCTGGTTTTCAGTGGCAGCTGCTGAAGTTTTAGGAGTACATCTTAACCACTTAAGCCCCGGAAGATTTTACCCCCATTCCGACCAGGGGGTATTTTGCGATTCGGCACTGCGTGACTTTAACGGAGAATTGCGCGGTCGTGCGACGCTGTACCTAAACGAATTTGGCGTCCTTTTTTTCCCACAAACAGAGCTTTCTTTTGGCGGTATTTGATCACCTGTGCGATTTTTTGATCACGCGCTATAAACAAAAAAAGAGCGTCCATTTTGCAAAAATAGCAATATTTTTCCCTTTTTTTTATATGAAATTCCCCCAAAAAAAAATGTAAAAATCAAAATTTTTTAAAATTTTCGGCCAATTTGTTTTATGCTACCTATGTTTGGTAAAAAAAATCGCAAAAAGCGTATTTTGATTGGTTTGCGCAAAAGTTATTGCGTTTACTAACAAAGGGAAATATTTTTGTCATTTTTGTTGTTTTTTTTTTTAACGCGTAATGGCGGCGATCTGCGATTTTTTTTGCGGTACTGCGACATTGTGGCGGACAGATCGGACCCTTGACTGACATTTCTGACACTTTTGGGGTTACCAGTGACATTTCTACAGTAATCAGTGCTATACATATGCACTGTTACTGTAAAAATACACTGGTAGTGAAGGGGTTAACTTTATTTGAGAGGGAGGGGCTGTGTGTTTCCCTAGGGGCGTGATTCTAACTGTGATTGGCTGGGGCTTCAGCTGTATGCAGAGTGATCAACGGATCTACATAGTAGATCCATGTGATCAGCTCTCATACAGCGAGGAGAATGACAGGCAGCTTGTTTACACAAGCTGCCTGACTTTCTCCCTCTCCCCCGCCGATCGCAGAGTGGCCGGCGGCGATCGGGTCCGCCGGTCACACGCGCGGGGGGGTCCGTGACCACTCGGGAGCGGGAGCGCGCCTCCGGGGGCGCGCGCTCGCTCCCTAGACCCTCACAAGCTAGTGACGTAGCCCTACGTCACTTTGCCTGTGAGGGGCTGACCGCCGACGTAGATAGTCGTGCGGCGGTCGGCAAGTGGTTAAAGCGGAGTTCAACCTATAAAAAAAAAAAAAAAGAAAGACATAAAAATACCCCCGTGACAGTCAGGGCTAGTGCATTCCACAATGGATAGCCTCTGAACTGTCCCGGGTTGCACTCACCTTTTAGAAGAAATACTTACCTTGAAAATTTCTTCTCCAGCGCTGCCATCTCAGGTGTGGGCAGCTTGAAGCCAGCGCGATCCTCTTCTGCTTCCTCTTCCGTCCTCTTTGGTCCCACGATGCACTGCGCCGGTCCCGCCGTCATTTCCGGGGCTGCAGCGTCATCCCTGCACAGCTTCTGGGCATGCCCAGAAGCTGTTTTGCAAGGTATGACGCGCCTGCACCGGAACTGACGTCGGGGCCGGTGAAGGCGCATTGATTCCTGGGAGCGATGACGTTCAGCTCCCAGGAATCATTGCAAGCCAGGAAGTGATGACGGGCCGTGGCCGCCGAGGGGAGGAAGAGGAAGTAAGGTAAGTATATTTTCTTCTAATCCAAGGTAAGTAAAAAAAAAAATGCGATTATCCATTTCTATTTAAGGTGACCCCGTGCATGAAGATGAACAGAAGAGTAATTTTAGGGTGGAACTCTAAGATAGTGGGGCGCCAGACCCTGCCCTTCTTTTTTTACTCCTCCCACCCCTCAAAAGCCCTATCCCTTATAGACTCCACCCACTCCATCCCCTGTATTCCACTTGCTTCCACCAATAGTGTATAGTATATTGTATCGAGTATAGTATAGTGTATAGTACAGTGTAATACTATCTCCTGTACTATATATGCTATACACTCTACACTATAGACTATACAATATACTATATGCGTTATACAATACACTATACTATATACACTATATACATATACAGTATACACTATACTATACTATACTATACACCAGGGGTTTTCAAACTATGGCCCTTCAGTTGTTAAGGAACTACAATTCTCATCATGCCTAGTCATGTCTGTGAATGTCAGAGTTTTACAATGCCTCATGGGATGTGTAGTTTCGCAACAGCTAGAGGGCTGTAGTTTGAAGATCCCTGCTATACACTATACTATATACACTATACTTTATACACTATACTATACATTATACTATATACACTATACCAGTGGTCCTCAACTCCGGTCCTCAGGGCCCACTAACAGGCCAGATTTTAGGTATTACCGTGGGGAGATGCAGACTAGAGTACTGCAATCACTGAGCAGCAAATTATATCACCTGGGATGTATTTCAGTTATCTTGCAAACCTGGCCTGTTAGTAGGCCCTGAGGACCAGGGTTGAGGACCACTGCACTATACTATATACACTATAGTATATACATTATACACTATATACTATACACTATACTTAATGAGGCTCTATCTCTATCACCTAAGGACGTTAATCTTTTCTGTGATGGTTTAATATACGTACATGATTGAGGACACTCACTCATGGAGTTCAACTTGACACCAACAAGAATCCCCCCGGGGGCCAGGCCCGATTCAATCTTAAACCCGGCCGGTGCCCAATGCTGTGCTCTGCTGTTCTCGCTCTCCTCTGGCCCCGTCATCTGATTCCCGTGACCCAGCCAGTGCTGTGCTCTGTTCAGTCTGCTGCTCTCAGTTTCTGTCGCCTCTCCTCTCTTTTATCTCTCCTCCATCTGCTCTTCACGCAACATGGCAGACCGGGGGTTGAGACTAGGGAGGGAGAGACCAAGTGTCAGAGTGCGACTTGTTGAGGGGGGGCATGGCTTAGTAGCAGGCCAAGCTGTGCAACTACAGGCAGGGAAGATATTGGCACCCTCACAGGGAGGTACCAAATTAGGCTCAATAGACTAGGGTCAGTATTTTAGCCCACCCAAATAAGCTCCTATTAACAGAATAGAATACTGGCAAGCAACCAGTAACAGTGAAGAATTCATTTTACAGTGTTCTAGATACAACGTTTTAATGATTTTTCGGACTGATGTCCTGTTGCTAGGCAGATTAGACTTTTTTTTCTAATCTACCTAGCAAGTAGCAACGGCAGCACAGCTAGAGAGAAACTTTAAAAAAAAAAAAAATAATTATAGTTTGTTTTTATTTTATCTGTTTATTTTTTTATTTGTTTACTCTTATTTTTTTTTTGCAACAAAGCTGGTGGGATGAGACTCCACTATTAAATAATTTCAGTGTAAACAGTACAACAAGTCGTGTTCCAAGAATAGTGGAAGCAGCCCCACTGCATCAGGTCGCTCTGGCTCACAATCCACCAAGAGGTGGAGGCTTGCAGTGTCTTTCTTAAAGTATCTAACACCAACAGCCTAGAATGTCTAATTCTACTGGACCTGGACTACTTGGACTGGATGGCATTGTTCCTGAGCCTCAATAATTTGTATAGACTCTTGAACTAAAGCTCTAATCGATGCTGTGCAAGTCATATTTCAAATAGAACATCCAGTGATTTTAGGTAGTGCTCTTACTAGTCTGGGCTCACTTAAAGGTCCTAAACCTGTCAAAAACGATCTATTTTTCTCCTTACTTCTACATTTTCTCTGTGATGACTGGGAAAATCCTGAGAAATAGTTTTTTCTGTACCCAATGTGGATCCAGTGATATTCAATAAAACAGTTACTGAACCTGTTGCTAGTTTTTAAGGATGCACTTCTTGCTAAATCCTTCATTTTGCTTGCAGGCCCTGCTATGCAACACAGCCATTAATGTCTAAACCGCTGGCAACAAAAGTGAGTACACCCCTAAGTGAAAATGTCCAAATTGGGCCCAATTGGCCATTTTCCCTCCCTGGTGTCATGCGACTCGTTAGTGTTACAATGTCTCAGGTGTGAATGGGGAGCAGGTGTGATAAATTTGGTGTAATCACTCTCATTCTCTCATACTGGTCACTGGAAGTTCATCATGGCACCTCATGGCAAAGAACTCTATGAGCATCTGAAAAAAAAGAATTGTTGCTCTACATAAAGATGGCCTAGGCTATAAGAAGATTGGCAAGACCCTGAAACTGAGCTGCAGCATGGTGGCAAAGACCATGCAGCGGTTTAACAACACAGGTTCCACTCAGAACAGGCCTCGCCATTGGTCGACCAGAGAACTTGAGTGCACATGCTCAGCGTCATATCCAGAGGTTGTCTTTTGGGAAATAGATGTATGAGTGCTGCCAGAATTTCTGCAGAGGTTGAAGGGATGGGGGGTCAGCCTGTCAGTGCTCAGACAATATGCCGCACACTGCATCAAATTGGTCTGCATGACTGTTGTCCCAGAAGGAAGCCTCTTCTAAAGATGATGCACGAGAAAGCCTGCAAACAGTTTGTTGAAGACAAGCAGACTAAGGACATGGATTACTGGAACCATGTCCTGTGGTCTGATGAGACCAAGATAAAATTGTTTGGTTCAGATGTGTCAAGCGTGTGTGTGGTGACAACCAGGTGAGGAGTACAAAGACAAGTGTGTCTTGCCTACAGTCAAGTATGGTGGTGGGAGTGTCATGGTCTGGGGCTGCATGAGTGCTGCCAGCACTGGGGAGTTACAGTTCATTGAGGGAACCATGAATGCCAACATGTACTGTGACATACTGAAGCAGAGCATGATCCCCTCTCTTCAGAGACTGGGCCCCAGGGCAGTATTCCAACATGATAAAGACCGCAAACACACATCCAAGATGACCACTACCTTGCTAAAGAAGCTGAGGGTAAAGGTGATGGGCTGGCCAAGCATGTCTCCAGACCTAAACCCTATTGAGCATCTGTGGGGCATTCTCAAACAGAAGGTGGAGGAACGCAAGGTCTCTAACATCCACCAGTTTTGTGATGTTGTCATGGAGGAGTAGAAGAGGACTCCAGTGGCAACCTGTGAAGCTCTGGTAAACTCCATGCCCAAGAGGGTGAAGCTCTGCTTCAGTATGTCACAGTACTTGTTGGCATTCATGGTTCCCTCAATAAACTATAGCTCCCCAGTGGCGGCAGCACTCATGCAGCCCCAGACCATGACACTCCCACCACCATGCTTGACTGGAGGCAAGACACACTTGTCTTTGTACTCTTCACCTGGTTGCAGCCACACATGCTTGACACCATCTGAACCAAATAAGTTTATCTTGGTCCCATCAGACCACAGGACATGGTTCCAGTAATCCATGTCCTTAATCTGCTTTTCTTCAGCAAACAGTTAGCGGGCTTTAATGTACATCAATTTTAGAAGAGGCTTCCTTCTCGGACAACAGCCATGCAGACTAATTTGATGAAGTGTGCGGCGTATGGTCTGAGCACTGACAGGCTGACCTCCCACCACTTCAACCTCTGCAGCAATGCTGGCAGTACTCATACGTCTATTTCCCAAAGACAACCTCTGGATCTGATGCTGAGCATGTGCACTCAACTTCTTTGGTCAACCATGGTGAGGCCTGTTCTAAGTGGAACCTGTCCTGTTAAACCACTGTATGGTCTTGTCCACTGTGCTGCAGCTCAGTTTCAGGGTCTTGGCAATCTTCTTATAGCCTAGGCCATCTTTATGTAGAGCAACAATTATTTTTTTCAGATCCTCAGAGGTCTTTGCCATGAGGTGCCATGTTGAACTTCCAGTGACCAGTATGAGAGAGTGAGAGCGATAACACCAAATTTAACACACCTGCTCCCCATTCACACCTGAGACCTTGTAACACTAACAAGTCACATGACACAGAGGAGGGAAAATGGCTAATTGAGCCCAATTTGGGCATGTTCACTTAGGGGTGTACTCACTTTTGTTGCCAGCGGTTTAGACATTAATGGCTATGTGTTGAGTTATTTTGAGGTGACGGCAAATTTACACTGTTATACAAGCTGTACACTCACTACTTTACATTGTAGCAAAGTGTAATTTCTTCAGTGTTGTCACATGAAAAGATATAATAAAATATTTACATAAATGTGAGGGATGTACTTACTTTTGCAAGATACTGTATATATAAATGCACATACATACAGATAGCCTTTTTAAAAATGGCAGAGTACTGTACTTTAACTTCCTGCTGGGTATTGCACTGTAGGGGGAGGCAGAGAGCACAGAACACACTGTGCTTTCACTTTCTTAGGTCAATTTACAGTTCAACTGAGGATCGGGAAGCTCAGTCTCAGCCGCCCTTGCTGCTCCTCCTATCCAGGCATACAGGAGGCCTGTTCGGGCCCCCTGCAGCATGGGGCCGGGTCGCGATGGCGACTCCTGCAACCCCTGTATGTCCGCCCCTGCATCATATATACTAGGGGGAGTACAACTGGGAGAATCAATGGTGGAGAAGGATCTGGGTGTTCTGGTAGATCATAAGCCTAACAATAGCATGCAATGCCAAGCAGCAGCTTCCAAAGCAAGCAAAATCCTTTATTGCATTAAGAGAGGTATAGACTCCAGAGAGAGAGATATCATTTTGTCCCTGTACAAATCATTAGTAAGACCTCATCTGGAATATGCAGTTTATTTTTCGGCACCAATTCACAAAAAGGATATCAAGGAATTGGAGAAAATGCAGAGAGGGGCAACCAAACTGATAAGAGGCATGGAGGAGCTCAGTTATGAGGAAAGATTAGAGGAACTGAATTTACAGTATTCTCTCTTGAGAAGAGGAGATTAAGGGGGGATATGATCAACATATATAAATACAGGCCTTTTTTTCTCAGAGAATAGGTGTAGGAACTCCCCCTTTTTAAGTAAATTCTTGTCTTCCTCCTACCTGTAGCACCATTTCTTGATTCCACCCCCCTCTCAGCAGGGCCGGCCTGGCCTAGCGGGATACCGGGAGATTTCCCGGTGGGCCGCTTTAAGATGGGGCCGCTACCGCCGCTTTAAGATGGGGCCGCGTTAAGATGCCACTTTAAGATGGGGCCGCGTTAAGATGCCGCTTAAGATGGGGCCGCCTGCTACCGCCGCTTTAAGATGTGGCCGATTGATACTGGCCGCTGCAGCCCCAGCCCCCGCTGTGCTCCGGCTCCAGCGACGGATCTTCTCCTACGCCAGCCGATGTGAGCGTCCTCACGTCACATCCGGCGGGCGGCGGCGGATCATCATCTCCTGCATCTCTGCATGATGGCGCCGATCCCTCCCCCAGCAGCATCATCGCAGCAGAAGGACAGGTCACAGTGTGACCTGAGCGGAGCAGCAGGCTGAGCGGAGCAGCAGAACCTGAGCTGCCACATGTAAACAGCCAGGTAAGAGTAAATGCCGGGGGGGCTATCCTATCACAATACTGACCCCCTAATATAATGCTGACCTAATACAATGCTGACCCCCCCCCCTAATACAATGCTGACCCCCCCTAATACAATGCTGACCCCCCCCCTAATACAATGCTGACCCCCCTAATACAATGCTGACCCCCCTAATACAATACTGACCCCCTCCCCCTAATACAATGCTGATGCGCCCCCCCCCCCCAAATTTAGGGGAGGGGGGAAACTACTGTATTAGGGGGAGGGGGAAATTAGCATTGTATTAGGGGGAGGAGGCCTTGGGGGGGGTTAGCATTTTTTTAGGGAGAGGGGGGCGGTCAGCATTTTATTAGGGGGAGGGGGTTAGTGTTGTATTAGGAGGAGGGGGCAAGGGGGGTCAGCATTGTATTAGGAGGAAGGGGCTGCGGGGGAACAGCATTGTATTAGGAGGAGGGGGATCGGCATTGTATTAGGGGAAGGGGGCCGGGGGGGTCAGCAGTATATTAGGGGGGTTAGAGGGGGATCAGCAGTGTATTAGGGGGAGGTGGGGAATCAGCATTGTATTAGGGGGAGGGGACCGGGGAGAACAGCATTGAATTAGGGGGAGAGGGCTGGGGGGAACAGCATTGTATTAGGGGGAGGGGGCCAGGGGGTCAGCAGTGTATTAGGGGGAGGGGGCCAGGGGGGTCAACAGTATATTAGGGGGGTGGGAGGGGGATCAGCAGTGTATTAGGGGGAGGGGGTGATCAGTATTGTATTAGGGGGAGGGGGTGATCAGTATTGTATTAGGGGGAGGGGCCAGGGGGGTCAGCAGTGTATTAGGGGGAGGGGCCAGGGGGGTCAGCAGTGTATTAGGGGGAGGGGCCAGGGGGGTCAGAAGTGTATTAGGGGGAGGGGCCAGGGGGTCAGCAGTGTATTAGGGGGCGTGGCTGGGGGGGGAACAGCATTGTATTAGGAGGAGGGGGATCGGCATTGTATTAGGGGAAGGGGGCCGGGGGGGTCAGCAGTATATTAGGGGGGTTAGAGGGGGATCAGCAGTGTATTAGGGGGAGGGGGGATCAGCATTGTATTAGGGGGAGGGGACCGGGGAGAACAGCATTGTATTAGGGGGAGAGGGCTGGGGGGCAGCATTGTATAAGGGGGAGGGGGGAACTGCATTGTATTAGGGGGAGGGGCCAGGGGGTCAGCAGTGTATTAGGGGGAGGGGGCCAGGGGGGTCAGCAGTATATTAGGGGGGGTGGGAGGGGGATCAGCAGTGTATTAGGGGGAGGGGGAATCAGCATTGTATAAGGGGGAGGGGGGATAAGCATTGTATTAGGGAGAGGATAAGCATTGTATTAGGGGGAGGGAGCCGGGGGGGGGTCAGCAGTATATTAGGGAGGTTGGAGGGGGATCAGCAGTGTATTAGGTGGAGGAAGGAATCAGAATTGTATTAGG
This sequence comes from Pelophylax lessonae, assembly GCF_965119305.1. Lineage (NCBI taxonomy): Eukaryota > Metazoa > Chordata > Amphibia > Anura > Ranidae > Pelophylax > Pelophylax lessonae. Next base: position 329,086,916 of record NC_138772.1, read on the forward strand.
GGGAGGGGCCCATGGAGAACAGCATTGTATTAGGGGGAGAGGGCTGAGGGGGGGGGGCAGCATTGTATTAGGGGTTAGCTCAGCATTGTATTAGGGGGAGGGGGCCAGGGGGATCAGTAGTGTATTAGATAGTGGGTAGGGGGGGCCATCAGCAGTGTATTAGATAGCGGGGAGGGGGGCCAGCAGTGTATTAGATAGTGGGGAATGGGGCCAGCAGTGTATTAGATAGTGGGTAGGGGGGCCATCAGCAGTTTATTAGATAGTGGGGAAGGGGGCCAGCTGTATATTGGATAGTGGGGAAGGGGGCCAGCAGTGTATTAGATAGTGGGTAGGGGGGCCATCAGCAGTGTATTAGATAGTGGGGAAGGGGGCCAGCTGTGTATTGGATAGTGGGGAAGGGGGCCAGCAGTGTATTAGATAGTGGGTAGGGGGGCCATCAGCAGTGTATTAGATAGTGGGGAAGGGGGCCAGCTGTGTATTGGATAGTGGGGAAGGGGGCCAGCAGTGTATTTGATAGTGGGGAAGGGGGCCAGCAGTGTATTAGATAGTGGGGAAGGGGGCCAGCAGTGTATTAGATAGTGGGGAAGGGGGTAAGCAGTGTATTGGATAGTGGGGAAGGGGGCCAGCTGTGTATTGGATAGTGGGGAAGGGGGCCAGCAGTGTATTAGATAGTGGGGAAGGGGGTAAGCAGTGTATTGGATAGTGGGGAAGGGGGCCAGCTGTGTATTGGATAATGGGGAAGGGGGCCAGCTGTGTATTGGATAGTGGGGAAGGGGGCCAGCAGTGTATTAGATAGTGGGGAAGGGGGCCAGCAGTGTATTAGATAGTGGGGAAGGGGGCCAGCAGTGTATTAGATAGTGGGGAAGGGGGCCAGCAGTGTATTAGATAGTGGGGAGGGGGGCCAGCAGTGTATTAGATAGTGGGGAGGGGGGTAAGCAGTGTATTGGATAGTGGGGAAGGGGGCCAGCTGTGTATTGGATAGTGGGGAAGGGGGCCAGCTGTGTATTGGATAGTGGGGAAGGGGGCCAGCAGTGTATTGGATAGTGGGGAAGGGGGCCAGCAGTGTATTGGATAGTGGGGAAGGGGGCCAGCAGTGTATTAGATAGTGGGGAAGGGGGCCAGCAGTGTATTAGATAGTGGGGAAGGGGGCCAGCAGTGTATTAGATAGTGGGGAAGGGGGCCAGCAGTGTATTAGATAGTGGGGAAGGGGGCCAGCAGTGTATTAGATAGTGGGGAAGGGGGCCAGCAGTGTATTAGATAGTGGGGAAGGGGGCCAGCAGTGTATTAGATAGTGGGGAAGTGGGTAAGCAGTGTATTGGATAGTGGGGAAGGGGGGCCAGCAGTGTATTAGATAGTGGGGAAGGGGGGCCAGCTGGGCTGTTCCTAGAGCCTGTGGCCTCCCAGCTAGGCTGTCCTTAATTCTGTATGAGTGGTAGGGAGCCAGAGAGCGCTAAATGTCCGTTGGTTAGGGGCGTATATTACTCGCCTTGCCTTGGGTGCTGACAACCCATGCTACGCCACTGGGGCTGGCATACTAATGTTATGGGGCTGGTATGAAATTATTTCCAGGGCTGGTCTTTATTCCCAGTCCGGCCCTGCCTCTCAGTACCGCCCCTTTTAGAGAATACAGATCCAAGTATAATTTTTTGGTGCTAAGTAGTTTGTATGGAATGTGTTAATTATAACAAGAAACGCAGTAAAATAGATCCCCTGCAGCCAGCAACAATAGACCCTCCCCACCAACAATAGATTTCCCGCAGCAGCAATGAAACCCTGCAAGAAAAATACCACCCCAGCAACAATAGACCTTGAGTAGCAACAACTGATCTCCCAGCTGCAAGCATCAAAAGACCCCTGCCTCAACAGCAGATCCCTTCCAGCAGCAATTGACCCTGCCCAGCAACATAGCCCCCCCCCCCCTCCCCCCAGCAAACCAGCAACATTGGACCTGTCCAGCTCAGTAGATTGCTTTAAAAAAGGCCTGGATTCTTTCCTAAATGTACAAAATATAACTGAATACTAACATTTATAGGTAATGTTGATCCAGGGAATATCCGATTGCAACTTCGGGGATCAGGGAGGAATATTTTCCCCTGCTGAAGCAAATTGGATCATACTTTGCTGGTTTTATTTTGCCTTCCTCTGGATCAAGTGTGGGTATAGGATTGTGTATAAAGGATTGTAATTCCCCCCCTCCTTTTTTATTGGTTGAACTGGGTGGACTTGTGTCTTTTTTTTCAAGCAGATTAACTATATAACTATTCATTCCAACTTCTCTGCTCAAGAAAAATATGTGCTGAGGGCTTTTTATAATAGAAAGCACCTATTCTGACTGCTATAGATGACTCTAAGGTCTCATGTACACTGGACGTTTGAAAAACTCTTCTGAACGCTGGAACTTGAAAGTTAGTAGACGAAGTACAAAAATGTCCATTTGACCACTTTAACACGCCACGTTTACTGGCGTTCATGAGCGTTTTCGTTTGGTAGCATTTTAGCAGATAACAGATTTTACTGATCCCTAATGCGTACAATGCAGGGTCTCTCTCTCTCTCATTTATCAGCAGCAGTGTACATGAGGCCTTACATGTGTAATACAAGAAGCCAGGCATACTGAGGAGTCCCAACGATGTCACAGTAAATGTGCATGCAGCAACCAAATTATGCAAATCACAAAGGTATGCAGCACTCATTATTCCATTTAAGAAGTAGAGTCCAATCTGCAACCAACTCTAAGGCTGGCCATACACTATACAATTTTCTTATTCAATTTCCTTTAGATTTACCTTAAACTATGTAGTGCAAGGGCCTTTCTGATTACATACAAATTGAAAGTGTTTAGGTTTGACCCTATATCACATGGTTTTGGTAAATCTAAAGCAAAGTTGAACAAGAAAATTGTATAGTGTATGGCCAGCCTAACTCATGTAGACTGGTTCTCTCAACCACAATCTAAGATGTCTGGCCAGAATAGCTGAATGCAGAAATATGGATTCAGTGCAAGCTGTCTTTCATTTACACAGCAGAAAAGCAATGAGATATGATTAATGGCAATCATTTAACACTGTCTGTTAACTCTGAAATAAGAAATTTCAGTTCTGGTTTCCACAAAAATATAAGATGTCCCTCCGGTACATGTCTTAAACTGAAAAGCAGAGCTTCTTTTTTAAAATTACACTTGTGATGAGAAAATCGTGTCCTTTGGATCTTACTGTACAGCCAAAACTCAGAAACCCGATCTAAGCAGGCAGTACTATGAAAAAACAGATGTTTTTACAGTTAGATGTGACTTTGACACAGAGAATTTTGTCTTGTCTTTATTACAAAGCAGGAGCACCAAATATATGCCTGGTTGTTATTATTTTTTTTTTTTTTTCAAATTTTTTATTTAAAGAATACAAAACAGGCAACAAGCAAATATGCAGATTCATGAAACATCAGGTTTGTCATCACAACACAAAAGTGCGGGGAACCAAAAGCGGACAGTATGAGTAAACACAAAAAGGTGGACCGCTACTTCAAATTGCATTTATGAAGAGAACGCGCTATTCCCAGGGCCTCCGTGTAGGGGAGGCAAACTTACCCTGGGAAGGACGTCTCTAAAGTCAAACCAGCAAACCAACTAGCGAAGGAGGACAGGGGAACCGTCCTCCAAGTGGGCAGACGCCTGAGCCTGAGTGCATCCTGAAAAAATGTTTTTTTCATTTTATGGTAACCAGGGTGAAAAAAAAAAGGAAAGATGCTATAAGAAAGATAGAAGGAAAACTTGAACAGAGGGAAAGGCAGGGGGGGGGGGGGTTGGTTGTTATTATTGACCAGTGTTGTGATTTGTGAAAAGAGCCTATTCTATAACCATTGATAAGAACTGTTGTAAAGAAATGTGAATTCTGTAGTTGGCTACAATTGTACTAAAGTAGAAGTAAAGCCAAAGCTATTTTGGCTATACTTTTCCTGGGAACCACAGGAGTGCAGCGTGTTTTCAGCCAATAACAGGCTAAAGTCTGCTGTTGGCATAACGTCACTCAGCCAAGCCAGGCTTGGGAAAGATTCTGACTTTACAGTTGAGAACCACCTACATGCCTAAATTGGTAGCTGAGTGATAAGCGGTCTTTGATCTCTAGGTTTTCAGTCTTAGAGCCGGCAGAGCACAAATGCAGTTTCAGATCAATGCTGCATCCATCTAGGTGAGTATAAATGTTATTTTTTTCACAAGCCCTTATTTCTATTTTAAAGTGGTTTTTCAGGTGACTCTGTTGGCAGCAGAGACCTGGAAAGCAAACAGAAAATTGTCATTATTACCTGCAAGTTAATTTGGTTCTACTACAACTGCATTTGGAAATTCTTAGAAGGCATTTCTCTGTAGTGATACATATGTACTGTATCAGAAGAAGTAGAGGTCCTTAGGGTCACCAGTATGTCTTTTTTTTATACCTAAATGAAATACAAAAAAACTATCAGCGCAAACCCAATATATGTGATAAAATAACTCAACCTCAATTCACTGTGCATAAATCAGGTGTGTGAAAGTATATAAGTGGTATCCGGCAGCATACACCAATCGTGTTTCACAAATCACAATAAACTATAAATCCTACCAAAATGTGATGCGCCAGAAATATAATAAAAAAGTGATGACTTTAAATACAATAAATCATATCCAGTTCATAAGGCACATAGCAATGTGTGTGCTTCCAATAAAGTGATATGAAGAGTGTCCCCGTATCCAATTGAAGGCACGGCTGAGTGCCCAACAAATGTGAGTTGATCTGCCTTTCTCTAATAAAGCACACCCTTATTAGTAAGCAGAGAGCACTAGATTTCTTCATCTGTTTTTTATATGTCCCGGGATCCCTCGAGGTGCAATATAGTGTGGCTCTTTCCTGGAAGTCTGATCCATGATACATGTGATTGCTGGCCCGTTTGGGTCCTTTAGGAAGGTGAGAGGCTAATTCACCTGGTGGAGGGATTCACTAATTGGTGTTTACAACTTGTTTTCATCACTGGATTTTCTTCAATTGGATACGGGGACACTCTTCATATCACTTTATTGGAAGCACACACATTGCTATGTGCCTTATGAACTGGATATGATTTATTGTATTTAAAGTCATCACTTTTTTATTATATTTCTGGCGCATCACATTTTGGTAGGATTTTTTTTATACCTATTGCAGTTTGCCACAAACCTTACAGGTAGCAGATACATCAGAAAATGCATACAAGATGAGAGAAACTTTAGGAGTTTAATGCAATACTGATTCTGTAGTCCTATTGCTTTTGTATTGAAGTGGACCTAGCATCAGATATTTTTTTTTATTTTTATTTTTTTTTGTAAGTTCATGCTAAATAATATGTAACAAGACTTGCAGGAATGTATAATGTCACAGCAGTGGCGTCGGCAGGGGGGGGCTGACAGGGACTATAGCCCCGAGTGTCCCTTTGAAAAGCCCCGAGTCTCCTCTTCAAGTTAGAAAACTGTTAGCCCCGAGCCTCCTCCACCCCCTCACCTGGCTGGCTGACTGCCCCTGTGTACTCCTTCGCTGCCTTCGGTCGTTCTTCCTTCCTTTTCGCCTGCAAGCCGCGGAGCCGCTGACACACTGGTTGCTAGCCTGCCGCTTAGCATCTAGCAACCAGTGACGTCAGTACAGGAGCGTCAGGTCAGGTCACGTGACAGCAGCAGCAGAGCGCGCGGCGGCCCCGAGAATTCCGCCTCCGCGCCATGAACTGACTCCACCCACCGGCCACCTCCCTCTTCTGGCACTGGTGCCGTTTCCAGTCAGAGAGGGAGAAGAGAGGACATGTGGTGACCACCAGCCAGGACCAGGTAGGCGGCAGGGCGGGCAGGCGAAAGCTTGCCAGAAGCCGGCGATCGTTGGGGAAGAGAAGAGGATTGTTTTGTGAGGGACCAGGTGATGGCTTAGCGTAGAAATTATAGTAGGAGACCCCGTAACATACATGTGCATTAATTTACCACTGTTGGAACTTGGCAGGACTTTCTTTAATGGCTGGTGTGTGTGTCACTGGGACAGGAAGATGGGAGAAATCTCTGTAAAGGACGCACAGGGAGCAAAGAAAGCTTGCCAAAGGTTCTATGCTTCTTTACTTGAGTAGAAAAAAAATGTTACTAGTAGTACTTAACAGCTGAGCTCATACAGAACTGGGCCTGGTTGAAATATATATATTGAATATTTCAACAAGGCCCAGTTCTGTATGAGCTCAGCTGTTAAGTACTACTAGTAACATTTTTTTTCTACTCAAGTAAAGAAGCATAGAACCTTTGGCAAGCTTTCTTTGCTCCCTGTGCGTCCTTTACAGAGATTTCTTCCATCTTCCTGTCCCAGTGACACACACACCAGCCATTAAAGAAAGTCCTGCCAAGTTCCAACCAAAATACTGTCAGCAATACAAACCTAAATTTAAAAGAAAATGTTTGGCTGCTGAAATTCCACAGTGCCGGTTCACACTTGTGCGATGCGGGAAGGCTGCGAATATGCAGTGTGTTCCCGCATCGCATTCGCACATCTGGCAGTTCACACTGCCATATGCGATATGCAGGGGGTGTCAATTAAAAGTTAACGACACCCCCAGTTGCGATAGCATATCGCAGTGCATTCTGGAAGTTCGCACAGAATCGGATCGCACAAGTGTGAACCACTGTGCGATCCGATTCTGAGGCGGCTCAAAAAATGCCTCATGTGCGTGTTTGCTGCGGATGCGCTGCGAATTCAGCCATACAAAGTGTATGGCTGAACTCGCATCCGCACAGGAGATCGCATGTAATGAAGGAGCAGTGCGCTCCGAATTACATGCGATGAGCGCATCCGCAGAAGTGTGAACCGGCACTTAATATTGCCTATATATATATATATATATATATATATTATTTATATTTTCCATCTCCTGTCTGTACCCTATCTTCTACTTGACTACAAATACCTTCTGGCAGCGCACAGGCCTCTCTTTTCTGCTTTTATACTTGCATGTTAGGTCCCTTTCACACGGTCCGCATTCCGTTGTGGACCGTGCTCTGCTCAGCGGGGATCGATCCGCCGATCCCCGCTGAGCCGGCGGATGACAGCTCCGTCTCGGCACTGTGTGCGGAGAGGGAGGTGTCAGAGCCCCGCTGCTCTCTATGGGGAATCGGATGACAGCGGACCACCTGTCCGCTCTCATCCGATCCCCAGGACGGATGGAAAATAGGGTTTCCATCCGTCTGGATTTCACGGACAGGATCGGATGCGGATGGCAGCTGGTGTCAGCGGACATGTCACCACTGACATCTGCTGCTCCATAGGGCTGAATGGGGCATCCGATCAGATCCACCTAAAAAACTGACAGCAATACCCACCAACATTACCCAGCAGCAGTAACCGCCAGCACTACCCACCAGCGGTAATCACCAGCAGTACCCACCAACATTACCCAGCAGCAGTAACCGCCAGCACTACCCACCAGCAGTAATCACCAGCAGTACCCGCCAGCACTACCTGCCAGCAGTAACCCCCAGCACTACCCACCAGCGGTAATCACCAGCAGTAACCGCCAGCACTACCCACCAGCTTTACCCATCAGCGGTAACCACCAGCATTACCTGCTAGCATTACCCGCCAGCACTAACTACCAGCACTACCCACCAGCATTACTCACCAGCAGTACCCGAAAGCTTTACCCACCAGCTTTACCCACCAGCAGTAACCACCAGCACTACCTGCCAGCAGTAACCGCCAGCACTATCCACCAGCGGTAACCACCAGCAGTACCCGCCAGCATTACCCGCCAGCACTAACGGCCAGAACTACCCACCAGCATTACTCACCAGCAGTACCCGAAAGCATTACCCACCAGCAGTAACCACCAGCAGTAACCGCCAGCACTACCTGCCAGCAGTAACCCCCAGCACTACCCACCAGCGGTAAGCACCAGCAGTACCCACCAGCACTACCTGCCAGCAGTAACCCCCAGCACTACCCACCAGCGGTAACCACCAGCAGTACCCGCCAGCACTCCATGTCTGACCCTCTCTTCTCCTCCTCTCTCCTCTTCTCCTCTCCATGTCTGACCATCTCCTCTCTTCTCTTCTCCTCTCCATGTCTGACCCTCTCCTCTCTTCTCCTCTCCATGTCTGACCTTCTCCTCTCCATGTCTGACCCTCTCCTCTCCTTGTCTGACCCTCTCCTCTCCTTGTCTGACCCTCTCCTCTCCTTGTCTGACCCTCTCCTCTCCATGTCTGACCCTCTCCTCTCCATGTCTGACCCTCTCCTCTCCTCTCCTCTCCATATCTGACCATCTCCTCTCCATGTCTGACCCTCTCCTCTCTTCTCCATGTCTGACCCTCTCCTCTCTTCTCCATGTCTGACCCTCTCCTCTCCATGTCTGACCCTCTCCTCCATGTCTGACCCTCTCCTCTCTTCTCCTCTCCATGTCTGATCCTCTCCTCTCCATGTCTGATCCTCTTCTCTCCATGTCTGACCCTCTCCTCTCTTCTCCTCTCCATGTCTGACCCTCTCCTCTCTTCTCCTCTCCATGTCTGACCCTCTCTTCTCCTCTCCATGTCTGACCCTCTCCTCTCCATGTCTGACCCTCTCCTCTCCATGTCTGACCCTCTCCTCTCCATGTCTGACCCTCTCCTCTCCTTGTCTGACCCTCTCCTCTCCATGTCTGACCCTCTCCTCTCCTTGTCTGACCCTCTCCTCTCCTTGTCTGACCCTCTCCTCTCCTTGTCTGACCCTCTCCTCTCCATGTCTGATCCTCTCCTCTCCATGTCTGACCCTCTCCTCTCCATGTCTGATCCTCTCCTCCATGTCTGACCCTCTCCTCTCTTCTCCATGTCTGACCCTCTCCTCTCCATGTCTGATCCTCTCCTCCATGTCTGACCCTCTCCTCTCTTCTCCTCTCCATGTCTGACCTTCTCCTCTCCATGTCTGACCCTCTCCTCTACATGTCTGACCCTCCCGTCTCCATGTCTGATCCTCTCCTCTCCTCTCCTCTCCATGTCTGATCCTCTCCTCTCCTCTCCATGTCTGACCCTCTCCTCTCCTCTCCATGTCTGACCCTCTCCTCTCCTCTCCATGTCTGACCCTCTCCTCTCCTCTCTTCTCCTCTCCATGTCTGACCCTCTCTTCTCCGCTCCATGTCTGACCTCCTCTCCTCTCTTCTCCTCTCCATGTCTGACCCTCTCTTCTCCTCTCCATGTCTGACCCTCTCTTCTCTTCTCTTCTCCTCTCCTCCATGTCTGACCCTCTCTTCTCCTCTCCATGTCTGACCCTCTCTTCTCTTCTCTTCTCTTCTCTTCTCTTCTCTTCTCTTCTCTTCTCTTCTCTTCTCTTCTCTTCTCTTCTCTTCTCTTCTCTTCTCTTCTCTTCTCTTCTCTTCTCTTCTCCTCCATGTCTGACCCTCTCTTCTCCTCTCCATGTCTGACCCTGTCTTCTCCTCTCCATGTCTGACCCTCTCTTCTCTCCTCTCTTCTCCTCTCCATGTCTGACCTTCTCCTCTCCATGTCTGACCCTCTCCATCCCACCCCATGTCTGACCCCCTGTACTCCTCTCCATACCACCCCTTGACTGACCCTTGACTGAGGGGGGGCATTGGGTGGAGCTTGGGCGGTACTTTTAAATGTGGGAGGAGCTTGGGCGGGACTTCCTTTAAAATGTGGGAGGGGTTATCAAATTTACCTTCGGGCTGAAGCCCCTGGTCTTTTTCCCACCTAGCAACGCCCCTGTGTCACAGAGATCACAGTTCTACTACTGACAATGCCCATTTCTGCTTTTCTTTCCAGAAGGACAATGCCATCTTTGTTCAGGCATCATTCTGGGTCAGCATCTACTTAATGCACTGGGGTGCAGTTTCAGATGCAACAAAGTCATTTTAAGTGGTCTAGCCTGAATAAATCGGGATGTCTGTCAAGTCCTCAGGGCCCCATGACGCCCTTCTTTGGATCCCCAGCGTTCCCTCCGGTGGCCTCGTGTTCCAGATTTGGCTCCTGGAACGCAACGGACCATCGACGGGTATCCCAAATTCTCCGAGCTGACCCGTCCCTGTTGATGTCTCCTACATCCGCCGCCCCCCGGTGGTGATCTTGTGAACTGGCTGCAGCGCCGCCAGGCCCTCTCCTATATACACACCCTGCCCTCGTTGACTGAGGTTAGGGGAGACCCTTCGGAGTTGGACTCTATCCTGCTCCAGGATGTTCCCCCTACGCACACGGTGTCTCCCTTATATTCCTTGCTATTGCGTGCCCTCCGCCCTGACCTGCCGACATATACAGCTGTCTGGGACAGGGACCTGGGCCGAACCCTTTCATCTACCGACTGGCACAAATGTTTTGCGATGACCCACTCGCTGTCTCCTGCTACCCAAGTTCAGGAGAAGGGGTTCAAACTCCTGAGCAGATGGTACAGGTGCCCTTCCTCGATCGCCTACATTGACCCACTCCAGTCGGACCAATGTTGGCGGTGCACGTCCTCTAGGGGAACACTTATCCACATCTGGTGGGAATGTCCCCAGATCCATGAATTGTGGACTGGAATTGTAGCTCTGTATTGCAGGCTCCAGGCAACCAATGTTCCTGCGACACCGGAACTGGCCCTGTTGTCTTTGTTACCCGGCTCCTTCCGGTCGATCAAGAGAGACGTTTTGAGGTTTTTCTTGGCGGCTGTTCGGACGGTGATACCCAGACACTGGAGGACCAAGCACGTACCCTCTAAACTTGAGTGGACTCTGGAACTGGACCGGCTTAGAGACATGGAAAACCTGTTGGCGCGGGAGGGGGGCAGGGAGGACCGATTCTCTGCTGCTTAGAGGTCCTGGGACATGTTTCGGTGTTCGGACGCCTTTCAGTCCTGGCTCGAGACGTCTGTGCTGCCTGGTGCTGGGGGGCAGTAGTGGGACGTGGGCGGCCCCTCCTGATTTCCTCCGCCTTCTTTGCCCCCTTGGCATACCTCTTTACATTCTCCTGCTTTCTCCCATCCTCTTACCTTTATTCCCCTCTCTGGCTGTACCATTGACACCATAAGGCAATCCTCTCTTGCTTATTTGTTGTTTTTAGGCGCTTCTCAATGGAAAGCCGGGATATTTATCAATGCCTACCACACTTCCCACAATCTCCTCAAGTGACACCAGCCATGAAAGTGTTTATACTGGTGTTGGCCTTTCCTTGAATTTTCTCATGTTTATGTTACCACCTGCCACTCCAAGTTGCTGTTTTTTTTTTTGACCTTGTGCTGCTGCCAGGATCTGATGGACCTGGCGGTTTAAGTTCCTTATTTGCACTTATTGATATTGATTGTTGTGTGCACTTACTCACAGTTTACCATATGTCATACCTGAACAATTTATTTCACTGTATGTTTCATACCCCCATGCTTCTCCCCTAACTCTGTAAAACCCTTCTCTTTCAATAAAATAAGATTGAACTAAAGTGATTCTAAAGAAGAAGTTTTTTTTTACCTAAATGCATTCTATGTTAAAAAAAAACCTTCTGCAAGCAGTTGCCCCCCCCCCTTATACTTACCTAAGCCCCATCTCGATCCAGTGATGTGCACGAGAGCAGCTGCCCTTCCAGCTCTTTCCTTCCTCATTGGTTGAGACACAGTAGTGGGTGTCATTGGAGGGAGCAGGGGTGCACAAGCAGAGTGGGGCTCTGGAGTGAGCATGCACAAGTGCCCCCATAACAAGCGGCTTGTTATGGGGGCACTCGACATGTGAGGAAGGAAGGAGCCAGGGGCGCTAGCATGTTACCTGGGAAAAGGAGGATCAGAGCTGTTCTGTGCAAAACAAATACACAGAGCAGGTATGTATGGCATGTTTGTTATTTTAATTTAAAAATGAACCTTTAAAATCACTTTAATTCCTGGTGCCTGTGTATTTCGTGGCTATGTTCACAAAAGTTTGATATAAATCAGCCCCCTACTACAGCATCTCACTTTGCGACTTACTGAAAAGATAAAATGTTTCAGTTTGATCACACTGGGAGGTGACTCTATGAAATGCTTTCTCCTGCCTGCGGCAGATTTATCATACTCACAGCACTTAAGAATTAAGTTTTAGTGATAAATTGTTTTTTTTCTAGTTCACTTTAAAAATTATTCAAAGTGACTACTGTGTGTATTCTTTGTAGGGAATGGGTGTAGGCAGGTGCCTACAAGGGGGAAGGTCTGGCTCGGGGGTGCCAGTTCCAGTTCTTGTGCTGAGCAGGACCGCATCAGATTCTGAAGTCCATGTAATTGGGAAGGATGTAGCCTTCGTCTGCTACCCCAGTTAAATAGGTTGTAGGGGATTCTGTTACCAGAAGGACTGAACCATTCTAAACCAACCGAATAGTTTGCGGTCTCCCTGGTGCCAGGGTTCGGCATGTGGTAGATCAGATTGATAAAGCACTGGGAGGGGCTGAGCATGACCCAGCTGTCTTGGTCTATGTTGAAACCAATGGCAGAATACATGGAAGATGGTGGCTCCATAAGAATCAATTTAAAGAACCAGGCTTCAAGTTGAGGGACAGGACCTCCAAGGTTATATTCTCTGAAATATTGCCAGTACCGTGAAAAAAACAGGAAAGACAGGGGGACCTTAGAAAACTGAATGCATGGCTAAAGACCTGGGGTAAGAAAGAAGGATTTGGGTTTCTAGAATACTAGGCAGCCTTTAATTGGGGCACAACCTATATGCTAAAGATGGTTTGTACCTAAATGGAAGGGGGTCTGCTGTGCTCGGGAAGAGGTTTATGGGATGGCTGGAAGAGTATTTCAACTAGAATTGAGGAGGGAGGGTGAATAAGATTATAATGGGGTAGACAGGGGTCAGTCCCTAACCGGGGGTGGAATGGGGGGGAAATGAGTAGAGGGTTATGGCAGGTGATAAGAAGGTTTGCATGTTACAAACAACCTTTGGAAATGGTACTATTTGTACTACAAAAAATACATGTCCAAAATGTGACAATGAATTAAATTGTTTGTTCATGGCAGAAGTCTAGAAAGGAAAAATTGGCATTAAGCACCAATAGTACCCACGCAAGAGTAAGTAATATAATAAATCCAAAAATTGTGAAGTGCTAAAATCATAAATAATGGATAAAAGTCCTGTAAGAAATTAGTGGGATATAAAAGCCAGATGTACATATAAGTATATTGAATAGATATATTAAATATATAAAGTTAAAGTGCTCTAATCCAGTGCAATGTGCAACAAATGAGAATCCAATCAATTGATGGTGTGTGGAACCATAGAGCAAATTGTTGAATCCAATAACTCCATCCAAAATAAATAGAGTCTCTGAAAGGATCTCTCAAAAACACTTCTTAGGTCTTTCACACCTCCACCAAGACACAGGACCACCCGGTGTGCACAAAAATGCTTACCGGAATGAACGGACCCCGCGTTCCAATTTGCGTTCCACCTTGTCCCGGACGTCACTACGCCACTTCCGGGACCAGGTGGAACGCAAATTGGAACACGGCGTTCCGTCCTGCAGTCCACCGCTTGTGATTTCTCTGAATGCTGTTTTACACATACTGCCATGTAAGTGCATCTGCTTTTATTCAATAAACCCATACTTACTTCACCATGAGAGCCCTCTTTTTTCTCTTTACTATGCAAATTGAGGAATACGCTTCTTGGCTGTGAGGAGACCCCAAGGTGGATGTTTTATACGGGTTGCAGCTACTTACTGGAAACTGAACCACTCACCCTGTCTACAACTTTTGCAGCCTGAAACGACCCCCTATAATTAAGGGGTCCGTTCATTCCGGTAAGCATTTTTGTGCACACCGAATGGTCCTGTGTCTTGGTGGAGGTGTTGAAGACCTAAGAAGTGTTTTTGAGAGATCCCTTTAGAGACTCTATTTATTTTGGATGGTGTTATTGGATTCAATAATTTGCTCTATGGTTCCACACACCAGCAATTGATTGGATTCTCATTTGTTGCACATTGCACTGGATTACAGCACTTTAACTTTATATATTTAATATATCTATTCAATATACTTATATGCACATCTGGCTTTCAGCCTATATTGTCTATCATAAGGTTTGATATTTGCACTTGCTAATCACACTTCTTATGATTTGAGGAATTTTTTATACAGTGTATGAAATTGGTTGAGCGCAGCTTTATTATATATCACTATATAATTTTTTATCACATGGCAGAAGTCTGCCAAGCAAAATAGGTGAGTTGGAAGCTTTGGTGCCCTAAGGAGGACTAAGATTTAATTGGTTCTGCTGAATCTTGGCTTTATTCTTCACATGTTTAGGCTATTAATATTACTGGCTATGCTCGCTTTTGGAGAGACAGAGTAAAACGGAAAGGTGGTGGGGTCTGTATCTGTGTGAGAACTGATCTCAAAGTGAGTGTGAAAGAAGACCTCGTTCATGGAGAGTGAGATAAGACTGAAGCATTGTGGGTGTAACTCCATATGATTGTGCGTACTTCAAAGTTAATAAATGGAGTTTGTTATGGGCCTCCCAGTGTTAATGAGGAGATGGACATTCAGCTCCTTGCACAGATAGAAAGGTCTGCAAGGACTGGCTCAGTGATGGTAATGGGGGATTTTACCTACCTATTACAAGACAATTTTATGTCTTGTTCATAGAGGCCCCAACTAGAGATGACTCTCTGCTGGCCCTGGTAATCTCAAATCATGCACAGCTTATTATTACCAATGTTAAAAAACATCTGGGTAGCAGTGACCATAACCCAATTTCATTTAATGTTCGCTGTAAACAACAAGCACATGCTGGAAAGATAAAAATACCTAACACACCGCAAATTATATTTCTATAGTTAATACGTTTAAAAACCTATGTTGCTCATGGCAAAAGTTAAAAAGTTTTAAATAATAATAGTGCTTTTAAAAAATATACAAAATGAAGGAACACTATTATTATTTAAACATTACAAAGAATATAACAGAATATTTAAAAAAGAACCACCATGACTCAAAATTGATATGGTCCAGAATAATTTAGACAGCATAAAGTTGAAAAAAACACCAGGACAAGATGACATACACCTATGTGTCCTAAAAGAATTGAGGTGTTATTTCAAAGCCATTCTTTCCAATTTTTAGGGACTGTTTATGACGGGCGTAGTGCCATCGGATTAGGCCAATGTGATGCCACATTTGAAAAGGAATCAAAGTCCTTACCAAGTATTTATATACCTGTTAATTTAACTTCTATAGTTGGTAAGATACTGGAGAGGTTAATAAAAGAGCACATAGATGAGTTTTTGCTAGAAAAAAAAAATATTCTAAGCAACAGACAGCATGGATTCATAAAAGACAGCCGTTGCCAAACAAATCTGATTTCTTTTTATGAGGAGGTAAGCAAAAAATTGGACAGAGGGGTGGCTGTGGACGTAGTATACTTGGCTTTTGAAAATGTGTTTGACACAGTTCCCCACACACGGCTAATATGTAAGGTAAAGTCTACAGGCTTGGAAAAATCAGTTTGTAAATAGATAGAATTCTGGCTAAAAGATTCAGAGAGTAGTGCTTAATGATTCATACTCTGAATGGTCTAGGGTTATAAGTGGTGTAACCCAAGGTTCAGTGTTGGGACCATAACTCATTGATATATTTATAAATATATATATATATATATATATATATATATATATATATATATATATATAGGGTCTGGGATTAAAAGTACAATTTCAGTCTTTGCAGATGACACCAAGCTATGCAGTGGAATAACATCCTTACAGGATGTCTCCAACTTACAAGCCAACCTCAATGCACTGTTTAATCAGGCGACTATGAGGCAAATTAAGTTTATTGTTGATAAATGTAAAGTTATGCACTTGAGGACTATAAAGTGTATGCATAATACATACTAGGGAGATTACAATTGGAAGCAATGGTGGAGAAGGATCTGGGTGTTCTGGTAGATCATAAGCTTAATATTAGCATGCAGTGCTAAGCTGCAGTTTCCAAAGTGAGCAAAAAAATGTATTGTATTAAGAGATGTATGTACTGCAGAGAGAGCGAGCGAGAGAGAGAGAAAGATAATTTTGCTACTGTACAAATCATTAGTAAGACCTCATCTAGAATATGCACTTCAGTTTTGGGCCCCAGTTCCCAAAAAAAGATATTGAGGAACTGGAGAAAGCACAGAAAAGGGCAACCAAACTGATAAGAGGCATGAAGGAACTCGGCTATGAGGAAAGATTAGATGAACTGAATTTATTCTCTCTTGAGAAGAGGAGAATAAGGGGGGGGTATGATCAACATGTATAAATAAATAGGTAGTCCATATAGTGAACTTGATGTAAAGTTATTCACTTTAGGGTCATCACAGAGGACAAGGGGGCACTCTTTACGTCTGGAGGAAAAGAGATTTAACAAAATAAGGAAAGGCTTCTTCACAGTAAGAGCTGTGAAAAAGGAAATAGGCTCCTTCAAGAGCTGGTTCTGGTCAGCTCAGTAGATTGTTTTAAAAAGGCCTGGATTCTTTTCTAAATGCTTAAATATAACTGGATACTAATATTTATTAAACTGAATGGACTTGTATCTTTTTTTAAACAGAATAACTATGTAACTATGTTTCACATGAAAGCGGCCCCGCCTGGTCCCAGGCATTGATGAACGCACACACGGGAAGAGATACCCCCACATGCAGGGAGAGTAGGCCCGCCCACAACTTAGCGTAGTCGACAGGGTATGCCCACTCCATGCACCTGAAGACCACCACTAAAGAGGCCAAGGCTGTAGCTAGTTAGGACAAGCTGAAGCTCGCCAGCAACCTGGCACGTGACCGTCGCATGTGACTTTGGATTGGCTCCTGCTCTAGGCACTGTCATCCAATTGGCTGGGACTCTGATAAAGGGGCATATAAAACATTAGACCCGGAAGCCCCAGTAATTCCACCTGGTTTGGTGGTACGCTATTGTAATATGGCCCTTGAGCCTTTTACCATGGAAGATGGCCACCAGACCTCTACCAGAACGTACTGTGTTTGGTACAGGTTTATCTTGCCAGCCTCCAACAAGACTAGTGCACTATCGAGTTAGGGAGAAGGAGGTCCTCTGGATTGTGTGTCCTCAGTTTCAGAGGCGCACCGTCAACTTTTCCTCAAGGGCTCGCTGCCAAACTTGTAGAGTACTCCTCTTCCTGAGGCTGGATTATTGGATAATACTGAAGAGCCCCGTGACTTGGGACTCAATGGCCTACCTGCCACTGCTCAAGCTTCCATCCCTACAGCCGGCGATGCTTGCGACACCTGTCACGGGATCCCTTAAGTGGTCACTGCCCTCTCCGTGATCTGCCACCAGTCTGAGGGAGACTTCCCATTCAGCCTCAACCAGTGGGCCCAGAGTGGAGGCGCAGCCTACCAAACCTACCAAGGAACCACTACCTGCTCAGGGCGACAAATCCACTTCCACCGCCATGAGTCGGGTACCTTTCGATCAGACCTTGGCTCTCTTGGCTCTCAGGCCCATATACAGCCAAGCTATTTGGGAGGAAATCTGTGTACCGGTGCATCTCTGTGACTTTAAATATCAAAATGAACACATTGAGGCATGGTACCACCAGCTCTATAAAGAATTTAACATAGGGTG
The DNA here is from genome assembly GCF_965119305.1 of Pelophylax lessonae. Taxonomy (NCBI): domain Eukaryota; kingdom Metazoa; phylum Chordata; class Amphibia; order Anura; family Ranidae; genus Pelophylax; species Pelophylax lessonae. The sequence continues at coordinate 329,104,473 of NC_138772.1, forward strand.
ACAAATTTACATGGACAGAGTGGAACTTGGTAAATTCTGCTACTTTTACACTGTAGTCCACCAAACTGGCTGAAAACACCCCGTTTCGGGAGAGTAGATCTCCCACCCTGACCCTTCTTTCTATGTTTAAGTGTTTCTGCGCATAGGTATTTCTTTCATGTATTTTGATCGTATTTATGATTGTTGCTTGTGTTCAGGTTACCTGTATTTAATACTGTTTTACTGTTGCTATGCTGTAAGCATGGGCAGCTTACAAAAAGGGGAGGGGAAGTGTAGACAGGTGCCTACAAGGGGGAAGGTCAGGCCAAGGGGTGTCAATTCCATTTCTTGCACTGAGCAGGACTACATGGGAGTCGGAAGGTCCATGTCATCATCAGGAGGGTTGTAGCCTTTGTCTGCCACCCCAAGGGAATCACCAGTTATAGACGCTGCTTTCACCTTTTCATGTATGTCTGAGCAGCCACAGGATAGTTAGGAAATGTTGCACTTGTACGCTGTAATGTACCTAAACGTAAAGTAAAGTTCTTGAGCTTGGTCTGAAATTACTCTAAAGGGGTGCATAATGGTCCCAATAGAATTGTGCACATATACCTGGTTATATATAGTCCAGTTGCAGGGGCCCCTGAGGATGATTGTGATGTGGCTTCCATCTTTGTGCTCCTTTGTTGCCTTAGTGGTATGTTTTGGGTCATTATCATGCTGAAAGACCCTTCCATGACCCATCTTCAGTGTTCTGGCTGGGAGAAGAAGGTTCTCAACCAAGATTTTACAATACATGGCCCCATCCATTGGCCCCTCAATGCATCAAAGTTGTGTACCTCAGTTTTCTCCCTCCAAACACGGCGAGTCCCCCTCCTCAAAAAGGTACAAGTACAGTCATGCCTAATGCCTATGAACATCAAAATGATTCAGAGGATTGGGAGAAAGTGCTGTGCTCAGGTGAGACCAAAATTGAACTCTTTGGCATTAACTCTACTCGTCCCGTTTGGAGGGTAAAAAAATGCTGACTATGACGCTAAGAACACCATCCCTCCAGTCAAGCACAGAGGTGGAAACATGGTGCTTTGGAGCTGTTTCTATGCTAAAAGTACAGGGCAACTTTGTCCCATTTTGGGGCCAATGGACAGGGCCATGTATTTTGTATTTCCTCCCTCAGCCAGAACACTGAAGATGGGTCGTGGATGGATCTTCTAGCATGACCCAAAACATACCGCCAAGGCAACAAAGTAGTGGCTCAAAAAGAAGCACATTAGGGTCATGGAGTGGTCTAGTCAGTCTCTAGACCTTAATCATATAGAAAATGTATGAAGGGAGCTGAAACTTCGAGTTGCCAAGTGACAGCCAAGAAACCTTAAGGATTTAGAGAAGATCTGTAAAGAAGAGTGGACCAAAATCCCTCCTGAGATGTGTGCAAACCTGGTTATTAAATCCAAGAAACGTCTTAACGCTGTGCTTGCTCACAAGGGTTTCTCCGCCAAGTACTAAGTCATGTTTTGCTTGGGGATCAAATACTTATTTTACTCAATGAACTGCAACTTAATTTATAGCATTTGTTTTGTGTTTCTTTCTAGATTTTTGGTTGATATTTCTGTCTCAATCATTTAAAATACACCTATGATAACAATTAAAGGCCCTTCATTTCTTTGTCAGTGGGCAAACTTACAAAATCTGCAGGGGATCAAATAATTATTTTCCCCACTGTAAGTGTATTTATCTTTCCCATATGTGTTGCTTACAGCTAACATGGTCACTGCTACTCAGATGCTCTTTTATATGAACAGTAATAAGCTCTGCATGGTTTGAGATTACCAGGTCCATCATCATTCATAGTCGGGGCCTCTATGAACTGGACTAGAAAACTGTCTTGTAATAGGTTTAGAAATGTTTGCCCTTTAACTATATCAGGAGTGTCATTACTAAACACTTCTCAAAAGTATACAAAATTTAAAGAATAAGTTCACTTTTGGGAACATGTGACACGTTCCATCCGGTTTTAAGGTGTAACAAGTAAAATGTTCCCAATGCTGCAGCCATCGCCCACTTCCCACTCTCCTTGTGGCAACAGGATGGGGAAAAGTTCCCCATACTAACTGCCACTGTTTTAAAGCAGGGCAGCCATGTGTGGCTCCGCCCACACAGCCATGTCATTCAGACACACAGCTTTGTGTGTCTGATTGAACTACAAGCCCCGACATCCTTAGTGGCTGTCAGCTTGAAGTTCTCAATGACAGCGCCGTGGTAGTTCATTGAGTGTTCCGGTCCGGAATGTATGAGTATGCCCATAGACTGACAGTGTGCAGGAGTCCTGCATGCCATCAACGATCTGCTAATCACTGGTGCAATGCTTTCCAGGCTCCTGCAACAAAAATAAAAAATGCACATTTTTTTACCTGCAAAAAAGTGCATTATTTGTTAATTTTTTTTGAGTGAACAAGCCAACAATACATGAGGGGGGGCTACAGGAGGGAGGGGTAGAGCTGATAGTGGAGGTATGAACTGGAGTTAGGTGAGATGAGGAGTTAGGTCCAGACGAGGTGACTAACACACCTTAACTCTTACTTCTTTTGCATGGGCTGTACTGGCAGCTTGCACATCAGAAGAGGCACAAAAAGATTAGCAACTTTAAGATAAGGCACCTATACAAAATTAACCACTTGCCGACCGCCGCAAGTACATATACTGCGGCGGTCAGCCCCGGCCAGGCAAAGTGACGTACCGGTACGTCACTAGCCTGTCACTCGCTTGTGAGCCAATAGCAGGCGAGCGCGCGCCCTCTGAGGAGCGCGCCCGCCCCGGCTCGTTCCCTAACAAGTCAGTGCGTGTGACCCGTTGTCCGCCGGTCACTCGCGATCGTTTGCCGTGAAGGGAGAAAGGCAGGCGGCTAATGTAAACAAGCCGCCTGTCATTCTCCCCTGTGTAAAAATGGAGATCACACGGTTCTACTATGTAGGACCATTGATCTCTGTTCTTAAACACCAGTAGCCATGTCCAATCACAGTTAGAAACACGCCCCTAGGACACACTTAACCCCTCCTTCTCCAATACAGTTAACTCCTTCACTGCCAGTGTCATTTTTACAGTAACAGTGCATATGTATAGCACTGATTACTGCAGTAATGTCACTGGTAACCCCAAAAGTGTCAAAAATGTCAGTCAAGGGTCCGATCTGTCCGCCGCAATATTGCAGCCCCGCAAAAAAAAATCGCAGATCGCCGCCATTACTCGTTAAAAAAAAAAACAACAAAAATGACAAAAATCTTTCCCTTTGTTAGTAAATGCGATAACTTTTGCGCAAACCAATCAAAATACGCTTTTTGCGATTTTTGTTTACCAAACATATGTAGCATAAAACAAATTGGCCGAAAATGTTAAAAAATTTTGATTTTTACATTTTTTTGGGGGGGGAATTTCATATAAAATAATTTGAAAAATATTGTTATTTTTGCAAAATTGACGCTCTTTTTTTGTTTATAGTGCATGATCAAAAAATCGCACAGGTGATCAAATACCACCAAAAGAAAGCTCTGTTTGTGGGAAAAAAAGGACGCCAAATTCGTTTAGGTACAGCGTCGCATGACCGCGCAATTGTCCATTAAAGTCACGCAGTGCCGAATCGCAAAAAAGGCCCTGGTCAGGAAGGGGGTAAAATCTTCCGGGGCTTAAGTGGTTAACCAACAAAGATTCTAAAGAGTCACTGACATGGCTGCTACATGTAAATTTTGCCCAGGAAAACAAATCAACCCAATAATTTTGGCGGTGTAGAGGTTGAACTTGTTTCAAAACCTGATTGACCGGTCTATTTAATATCTTAGGATAGAGGGTGGTATGCCAAAGATAAGTTTAGCACAATATCTAATAATGGATTTTGCGCTATGTAGAAATGAGCTTTTATCCACACCCTGCCTATAAAAACAATGTGAGAAGGAACAGTATATTCACAGAGGACTTCCTGGAAAAAAACAGGTTTCATCTAGAGAGGAACCTGTCAGAAGTTTCTAGGATAATATATTGTGTTTTATAAATATGGCAAGTACAGACAAAATTTAGTTGGTCTTCCAGAAATCTAGGGTGCTCCTAGCGTCCTGTGCAGACTGATAACAGTGCCTTATCTGAACTGAAATCCACACCAGTGTTGTTGCCCTGTCTGCTATATTACAGAGATCTGCCTATCTCCCATCCCTCTCTGTCCCACTGCATTTGCATGCAATCATTTTTGCTGCCTTGATTGCAAAGAGCCGGCACACCCACTGTGTTTAGGGAAAAGGCTCTTGGAAAATGTAGATCTGGGAGCACTCCTATGTCAAACGGAAATGAGCTCCCAGCTCCTGCCCCCACATGAATTTTACAAGTCTAGTGTTGATGTCACAGGGAGTATTTAAAGCTGCTTCTCACTACAAAAAAAAAGACAAAAAAAAAAAATAATGATGGGACATGCTCCAGAAGGGGCTTAGGGGCAAATTTTGGTAATTTTACTGATTCCTGCTGGCATACGCCACCTGGAATCCACCAGATCTGGTAAGTGGGAATTCTTACCATCCTACACTGAAGCGGAGGGTCACACCACTGTTGCATATATGTATGCACCGGCACTTTTAAGAGTCACATGAAAAGACTTTTGTTCATTGCACATTTGCACCTCGTATCAGCACTATTGTAGCACGGACTTTATGAATTTTAGGCATGATTGGTTTGTAGGACATCATTGCTTTTCCCTGCATTTTATATTTTTAAAAAAAATGTTTTTTCACGTTGAAATTTTTTAGAGCACATTGGGCTGGTTTTTATTCACCTTTTTACTTTTATAAATTGTATTATCTATTTATTGAGCAATCAATAATAGCACATTGCACTTTATATTATTTGGAAGGAATTGGTATATGTATGGTGATATCTTACTGTTGATTCATTCATTACACCTTAAAACCAATTACCTATGGATGGTACACATAATTTGTTTTAAGACTTATCTATTGTCACATTAGCACCACGCAATATAATTTTTTTTTTCAATATAGGGCTAGCGCAGTTTTACCTACCTGCACTTTCTTACAATACACATTGTTTTGAACTAGCAGCTCCCATTTTATACATTTGATTGATATCCACATTGGACACACCAGTGGCGCGAGTGATATTTATTATTTATTTATTTCAGGTACTTATATAGCGCTGTCAATTTACGCAGCGCTTTACATATACATTGTACATTCACATCAGTCCCTGCCCTCAAGGAGCGTACAATCTAAGGTCCCTAACTCACATTCATACATACACAGTAGGGCCAATTTTTTTTATACAGGATCCAATTAACCTACCAGCATGTCTTTGGAGTGTGGGAGGAAACCGGAGTACCCGGAGGAAACCCACGCGGGCACAGGGAGAACATGCAAACTCCAGGCAGGTAGTGTCGTGGTTGGGATTCGAACCAGCGACCCTCTTGCTGCTAGGTGAAAGTGCTAACCATACTAATTTACAAATTTTGATAATGCCTGCTAATCCATTAGAGAATTTATGTTATGGATTTAGGACCCACAGAGGAGGACAATGAAATATTACTGATATGATGTGGAAAACAGTTTTGAAGAGAAGAGAAATTATTGAAATTCATTTTTCATAGTGCTGTGGGTAATGTGGGTCAGAGTTAAAAGTGAAGGCTGCAGAGGATTCACCCAGAGCAGTATGCAAAGCAAGCTGCCAATAATATTAAAGCGGAGCTCCACCCAAAAGGGGAAGTTCAGCTTTAAGCACTCCTCCCCCCTCCCCTGCCACATTTGGCATGTCATTTTTTTGGGAGGAGCGGGTAGCTAGTTTTGACAGGTGCCCACTCCTACTTCTGCTTGGATCACCTAGGCAATCCAAGCAGGGGTTTTCCTCTCACCCTGCAGTCTTCTGGGACACATCACAGGTCCCAGAAAATTGCCGGTCATTCAAAAGGCATGCGCAGTGTGCACCCGGCTGTAAAGCCGCATGCTGTCACACCCGGGTGCCCAGGGTTGAAATGGTTCGGGTGACCCCATCACTGGATCCTGGGACAGGTGACTGTATATTTATTACATTTTTAATAAACGCAAAAAATTACTGGAGCTCCGTTTTAATCGTGAGCGAGAAATTAGTTGCTCATTGTATAAAACCAAAGGCTTTGCTAACAAGTGACAGTAATATTTTTTTTGATCATTCTGTTTAGACTTTGATTTTAAGTACACCTGTTTTTTATTTTTCTTCACAAAAGGAACTTTTTCCAATCTGGGGGGGAGGATTTGTGAGTGAAACCCTGCATCACGTTTTTTTTTGTTTTATATAGTAAGCTATTACTAGAGTTTGGGGTAACCAGAGAAGCAGTACCTGGTAAGAGGTTGATCTCACAATTATTTGAGGCAGTAGTAGTAATTCTGAGAAGACCTCAGACAGTTGATGTTATGTTGGATATATGGGGTGGTGAAGGTGAACCAAAAGAAGACAGGGCAAGCCAAAGGAAAAAAAAGGAATTGATTTTTTGTGGTCTATCACTAATCAAAGTTTTAAATAACATAGTTACATAGTAGTTGAGGTTGAATAAAGACAATAGTCCATCCAGTTCAACCTGTGTAGGTGTGTGTGGCCATAATCATCTCTCATACCCCTGAATGTTCTGATCCTTGAGATGTACGTCCAAGAGTCTTTTGAAAGTAGCCATACTTCCTGCAGTAACTACCTTTTGTGGTAGAGAATTCCACAGTCTCGTAGCCCTAACAGTAAAGAACCCCCCTGCGTTGCCTGAGGTTAAAACGCTTTTCCTCTAATTGCATTGTGTGGCCTTGTGTTTTCATGCAATCCTTGCGACTGAATAGTTTTTTTTACTATGTTGAGATCACCGTTGAGATATTTGTAAATTGCTATCATGTCCCCTCTCAGGCATCTCTTCTCCAGGGAGAATAAATCAAGCGCTTGTAAACGCTTTCATAATTAACGTCCTCCACTCCCCTAATTATTTTTTATTTTTTTAATAACCTGGACCTTTTCCTTCTAAACCAGGAAATTTTCATGCTTACCATTCAAGAGCTTGGTTTTTGATGTTCCTTCAGTACTGGAATTGTAAAAATGTTTAACCCAGAAAATATTTGTCACTTGTTTGTATTTTTTCACTTTTGCAGTCAAATTGGAATAATACCTACATTATATCTGTTACATGTTTTCATTCAAATAGCATAACCTAAAAAATATTAAAAAAATTGCTGCTTACAGTTTTAGATGCTCTTTTCCGATAACCCCAGTGCAGAAAAATCATACTTCTCTTTGTTTATGAAGGGGCTGTGAAGCTGCGTTTACCATAGTTATCTTTGTCTGTACTGTGCTGGCATATCCCATTATCAGTTGTGAACTAGACTTGAACACTGTTTCAAAAATTGACACATCAACATAGAGGAGCACATCGTAAATTTCACTCTATATGGCAAGCCTGCTTGAATTTCTGGTACTTGCTCCTCCTCAATTGATACTGGACCGACTGTTACAGGTGTAGGAAACAGATACATTAGTTTAGTTTATAGCTCTGATATGGGATGACTAGAGTATTTGCAACTGATCTATTGATTCAGAGGCGTAACTAGAACCTTCAGGGCCCTGATGCAAGAAACCATGAAGGGCCCCCCAGACCCCTGGCCGGGGCCCTTACCTTCAAGCCCAGGGCTCTTCCCACTAATCCTGGGGCTCTTTACACTTGTTGCATGGCCTTTTATTACGGTCCCGCAGCAGGATTCTTTCACAAGTTCTGCAGTGGGCCCCCTTCCTGCAATCTTGTGGGCCCCCTTCCTGCAATCTTGGGGCCTCCCCACAGTGGTGCAATGCCAGGGTCCGGTCGCAAGTGTGACCTTTGCGATCCTGGAAGTTCACCCACTGGTTTGCTACCGGGCCCCCTGGAGCATGGGGCCTGGTAGCGATTGCAACCCCTGTAGTTACGCCCCTGTATTGATTTGTCCTTTTGGTGAGACTTGACTTTAACTCTTATGTAGGGGAATGTAGATTTTGGATTTGGGTTCACAGTAGGACGGTATTGTTTTTCTTAGTTTGTTTACCCTTTTTTTGTTCGTCCCCTTTTGTAATTTTTTATTTTTTTTGGTTTAATGTTTGTACTCTTTGGAATCCTACGTATTTGATATGAGAATAATGGCACTAAATTGACCATTACTGTATTTTATAACTATTTGCACTTTATTGAAAACCGAATGCTCATCTATTTTGTGAATTTTGCTGAGCATTCCTTTTTTGTACTCACATTGTATACAAAGGTATCTCTAATGTAAGATGATATTATTTTTTTCTCTGCTCTTGTTTTGTTGTGGCTTAATAAACTCCTTTCTTTTTTTTTTTTTTTTTTTTAATAAACTCCTTTCTGATTAAAAAAAATATATATATAATAAATAAAAGTATGGTTACCTCATTTTACACCTTCAATTACTTGCTCGAACCCCCCTCCCTGAGCCTATATCGCTGGATTCAGATAGTGCTGCTGGGAGGAGTCTTGCACGTCATTGCCCTTCACTATGCTGGCGTCTGTGTCCCATGATTTAATGGGAAGTGGGCTGAGGCAAAGGGGACATGGGAAGGGCATATGGGGGGGATAAGCAGACTAAATATAAGAAGAGTGGGTGGAGCCTTTGCATGTCTTCCAAGTTGATTGACACACTAGGGCTTTCTAAGGAAAGAAAGCAACACCCCCTATTGACATCATCTCCTCAATAATGGCATAATGCAAAAAGGGACAACGGAAACATTTGGAAAATGAGGAAGATGTGTGGTCTCCACAATAAAGAAAGCTGACAGGTTGGAGGGGGGAGCAGGTAAATTTCTCTTTATACTTGCATTTACATGACAAACAAAGACAAACATATTTTACATCCTACTTAGTTTTATCACATTTTTTTTTTTTTTTTCGTTTTTGACCTTAGTTTTACTTTAACCTCACAAATTATGGCCATAAAAGCATCATTATTCTAAGACAAGCCTTGAGCTGACTGCATAGGGTCCTCCAGTAAGGACAAGAACCAGGATAGGACAAGAAATCAGTAGCCTGGGGAACAGTCACAACTAACTAGCGCTTTCATTACAGATAGATTTCTGTGGGCTAAATAAAGTGAATCATGAAAGGCACTGAGTGATCATGGTGAGGCATGGCAAAACGTGGGTGGCAACACTGCTGCAGACACGTTACAGAAGACCATCAGTGGCGGCACGTATGCTGCAGTAAACAGTCAAAGAATGACAGAGAAACACAGTGAGGAACTAAGGACTTATTGCAAGAGATGCCATAGAAATATAGCCCAGGACTGCAGACATCCTGCGGCAAGCAATGACTGTGGGCATACTGCAAGATAGAGTCAAATACTGCAGACATAAAAAGGAAAAGAAAAAAAGCACAGAAAAACAAAAACTATTTATACATAGTGGTGGAATGACCAACAACAACATTTAACTAGTGTAATCAAGTGTAATTATTGTTTTCATTCATTTGTTTAAGTTCCAGTTCTGACAGTATGAGAACTTTGATATGTTTCTGCAGTTCTGGCGTGTGGACATAGTATTATGGTGCGGCAATTCTGGCAGTGAGGCTACTGTGCCAACAGTGTCTATTGGTTCCAGGGCCAAGGGTTGCAAAATAAGATGAGTAGGGCCACATCCAGCCCTTAGGTCACATCAGGATTGAAGGCAGGGTTTTATAACATATTGTTTTTTAGTTTACCTTAGTTCCACTTTTTTTTTTTTTTTCAAATACTCTTTATTGCAAAATCTAACAACATATGTTTATGCAATATGTATATCCTTTACAGTTTCATAGATACATTTTAGTCCCCCAAGGAGAACCCTTCATTCAAAACTCTCAAAACAACTAATAACTATCCATAGAACTCTAAGGCCCTGTTCACATTGGGGCGATCCGACTTCCCGGGGCGACCTCGGAGCGGCCGGCACGGACTTCATAACATTGAAGTCTATGACGGTCGCTCCGGGTCGCCCCAAAGAAGCTCCGGACCCTTTTTCTAAGTCGGAGCGACTTGTGTCGCTCCTATTAGAACGGGTCCACAGCTTTCCTATGGAAGGCGACCTACGGCGACCTGTGAGGCGACCAGGTCGCCTCACAGGTCGCCCCAGTGTGAACGGGGACTAATACTTTTAACCTGGTTGTCGCTGTTCACCATTTATCAACACCTCCTTGTGGCATTTTTCTTTCTCTTTTTTTTCCCTTCCCCCTTTCCTTTCCTTTCCTTTCCTCTCCTCTCCTCTCTTCCCCCTCTGCCCTCCTTTCTTAAAATCGCTTTTTACTACAAATCTTCCATTCCTAAAGTAACATTAGCATTAGTCCATACATCCCATATCCTCTTATATTTTTGTGTCACTCCTCTATGCTCATACATTATCTTATCATAGGGTAGTATTTGATTAACTGCTTTAATCCATTTATTTACTGAGGGTGGTGCCACTTGCATCCATTTTACAGCAATTTGCTTCCGTGCCAGAAATAATGTTTCCTGCAATAGAATCTTAGCATGTCTAGGCTAGAATCTAGAATCTTAGTATGTCTAGTAATCCCAACAAACACACCTCAGCAGTACATGGAATTGATCTAACCAATACAATTGACAGCTTTTCTGTTACTTGCTTCCAATACCCTAAAATGAGATCACAGTGCCACATTAAATGTAAGAAATCTTACACCCTCTGATAGAGTATCCTGATTTACCTTTCCACATTACTCTATTGTAACTTATACCCATTTAAGCTGGAGTGACTGGCGTTGTCCCCTAGACCCGGAGTCATTGTTCCCAAGGGGTTTCGGGATCCGGAGGGGTGACGTCAGGCCGCTGATTACACCTCTGTGAAGATGTTATACTCACATGTATGGTATTGTAACATGGAATGTTGTTTGACCTTGATATCCTATGGAGTCTTTGTATACTTGGACTGGACATGTTTGATTGTTTGTTACACTACTGTTCGTTTTATACTCTTGAAATTTCAATAAAAATGTATTGAATTAAAAAAAAAAAAAAAAAATGTAAGAAATCTGGTGGCATCTCAGACAATTTGATGTGGCCATGCACCCCATTCCAAGTAATCTACATGGGCTAAGGTATACTTGATGTATCATGTATAATTGAATTCGCCTATTGTCAGCTGCTGGTGAAACCGTCAACTGTATGCAGCAAATCTCTTCCCACCTCTCATCCGTCATATTCGGGATGATCATCTCCCATACTCTCAATGTATTGCTACATACCTTGGCCTCAAATTGTGAGTAAAGTATAGATATCAGTCCTTTAGGGCCCTGTGATATCAACACTTCACAAACCACGACCATAAGAGCATCATTATTCCAAGACAGGCCTAATGCCGACTGCATAGAGTCCTCCAATAAGGACAAGAACCAAGATAGGACAAGAAATCCATAGCCTGGGGAACAATCACAACCAACTAGCCCTTTCATGACACAGATTTCTGTGGGCTAAATAGTGTACCATGCAAGGCACTGACTGATCATGGTGAGGCATTGGCTGATCATGGTGAGGCATGATAAAACGTAGGTGTTCTGAAATGTCATGGCTTATTCAAACAGCTGGAAAATAAGTTGGTGCTGGAAGGTTTCTCTCTGCCAGATGTTGTGATTGCTGGTTTGAACAGGATGTAGGTGACTATATAGTGCCTACCATGTGTTACAGATTCTGAGTCCTTCCCTGATCTATGTCTGAATGTTGAAGTATCTTCTCTAATGCTCCCCAGCCCAGTCCTCCCTTGTATAGAACTGCAGGGGAGCCTGCAGAAGAGACACAATCAGATTAAAAATAAACCTGGAAATTCTTCACTAGCGAATAATAGAGCTCATTCTTTTCACAGAGTGGGGAGTCTAATAATTAGGAGTGAAGCTAACATTTATTGAGGAATCCCTGACAAGTGTTGGATAACTGGAGCAGTGGTGAGGTAGTGTATGCAGCAAAGTAGTAAAACAAAAAAAAAATTGTAAAAAGTCCTCAGGAGCATGAATTAGGAAGTTACCAGAGCAACTTGTACGTGTGCAAAGCAAAGGGAAACTGCTGCATCACATAAATGAAGAGGTCTGGTGCCTTTTGTCTTGGTAAGTCAAGTGTTGCATAGTATCAGACTGAGAAACATCTATAGGATTGCTGGTCTGAGCACAATCCCATGTGTTAAGCCCCGTACACACGATCAGATTATCGAACGATCTGTCGTCCGTTTTTTGTGGCATGCTAGTCTGATGTGGAAAGTGAAGAGGTTATTTTCATACGAATTTTCCCGTTCCACAGAATTCTACTTCAGAAGTGATGTCATGTGTTGGACTGTTTTGTTTGTGTTCTTTCGTCTCTGAGCATGCCTAGTCTTGCTCTTAAGATTTTTTTCTGTCAAAATCTGTACTAATGAGACGATAATCGGACGTTGTATTACGGACGACAAAAATTATATAGCCTGCACATCAGGATTTTGTCAGCCGAAAAGTCGGAGTCGGCTGTCGAAAGCACCATACTAACAATCCGAAAATCGACAGATCGGTCGTCGGACGAATTTTCTCTTATCGTGTGTACGGGCTTTTAGTGTGGACCCACTGCTTCACCAGACAAGAGTTACAACAAGGCAGCAGTACTAGTTCCAGAGTGGTCGGCTGGAGAATGGTTACTTGTGCATTAGAATTGAATACAGATATCTGGATTACATTTGTTTTCAGTCATATATTTTTTCTAATCTAAACAGCGAAAGAAACAATTGGCTCTGCTACACAGACATGCTTGGCCAAATTGAATTTTGCTGAAACTGGAACACTATAGTATGAACCACGCTTTAATGAAACAAAGAGGGTAGATGAACAATTACTATAATTCTGTTTGTTTTTAATTAACAGATACAGAAGCCAGAGGAAACATAATGCACTTAATGATTCCACTGTAATTAATCAATGGGCAAATTAAACATAGCTGAGAAGCAGAAAATTCCCACACATACAAAACAAAAAAATCCTAATAGCTGTACCCGTGTAATTTTAAATGCATTTTATTTCAAAGTAAACCTGTGAAGACAGAAATGGGAGATGCCATTTCTACAGGGTGCATTCACACTTGCGAATGCACCCTGCCGCAGATTACCCCAGCAGGTGTTCCCATGATTAGCTGCGAGTAGGCAGCCCCATTGAACGCAATAGGAAGCTGTTGGGTCCTGCATCTAATCACATAGATGCAATAGATGCAATAACATAGGGTAAGGTAGGGGTAAATTTACTAAAACTGGTGCACTCAGAATCTGGTACAGCTGTGCATTGTAGCTAATTACCTTCTAAAGGGCCATACACACTATGAGATTTTCTGAAGACTTTTTCCTTCAGATTTACCTTTTCTATGTAGTGCAAGGGCCTGCCAGATTGCATACAAATTGAAAGTGTTTAGGTTTGACCTCATATTATATGGTTTTGGTAAATCTAAAGGAAAAAGTCTTCAGAAAATCTTATAGTTGTGTATGGCCCATAACTTCAGCTTGCTCAATTAGGTTTTGGCAATAAAACCTGGATACTGATTGGTTTCTATGCAGAGTTGCACCAGATTTTGCACTCTCCAGTTTTCCTAACAAAAAAAAAAACCCTATAGACTTACATATAATTTCTCATGCTGCAATCACATGCGAGTGATTTGTCTGGATGCAGATTAGATGCTGAACACACGGATGTAATCGCAGCTTGAGAGATTACATGCGAGTCGGCGCAATTGGCTGCGATTGCCGGCAGCCTCCCATTGCTTCCAATGGGGCTGCCTACCCGCACTGAGGTTCTCGCATGTAATCGCCAACAGGGTGCATTTGCAATTGTGAATGCACCCTTAACCACTTGCCGACCGCCGCACGACTATTTACGGCGGCGGTCAGCCCCTCACAGGCAAAGTGACGTAAGACTATGTCACTAGCCTGTGAGCCTCTAGGGGGCGAGCGCGCGCCGCTAGAGGCGCGCTCCCACCCCCGCTCGTTCCCTAAGCAGTCTGCGCGTGTGACCGGCGGACCCGATGTCCGCCGGTCATTTGCGATCTCCCCGTGGAGAGGGAGAAAGGCAGGCAGCTAATGTAAACAAAGCCGCCTGTCATTCTCCCCTGTGTAAGAACAGAGATCATACGGTCCTGCTATGTAGGATCGTATGTCTCTGTTGTTACACCACTAGCCACACCCCTTTACAGTTAGAAGCACGCCCCTAGGGACACACTTAACCCCTTAATCACCAATAAAGTTAACCCCTTCCCTGCCAATGTAATTTTTACAGTAACAGTGCATATGTATAGCACTGATTACTGTAGTAATGTCACTGGTAACCCCAAAAGTGTCAAAAATGTCCGTCAAGGGTCCGATCTGTCTGCCGCAATGTCGCAGTCCCGCAAAAAAAATCGCAGATCACCACCATTACTCGCTAAATAAAAACACCAAAAATGACAGAAATCTTTCCCTTAGTTAGTAAACGCAATAACTTTTGCGCAAACCAATCAAAATAAGCTTATTGCGATTTTCTTTTTACCAAACATATGTAGAAGAAAACAAATTGGCCAAAAATGTTAAAAAAAAATTAGATTTTTACATTTTTTGGGGGGGAATTTCATATAAAAAAATGTGAAAAATATTGTTATTTTTTCAAAATTTACACTCTTTTTTTGTTTATAGCGCAAAAAGTAAAAATCGCACAGGTGATTAAATACCACCAAAAGAAAGCTCTGTTTGTGGGAAAAAAAGGACATCAATTTCATTTGGGTACAGCGTTGCACGACCACGCAATTGTCCGTTAAAATCACGCAGTGCCGAATTGCAAAATAGGGCCTGGTCAGGGAGGGGGTAAAATCTTCCGGCGCTTAAGTGGTTAATTAAAGTTTCTGGCTTTACTATCTGAAGTCATTCATATGGAACAAGCATGGAAATGTCATCCTTCATACTTGTTCCAAGTCATTGACCCAATAGGTAGTGACATCATGCTGCGGGAGCTGATGAGACTGCAGATCAGGCTTGCCAACTATCAGTAAATTTACAGACAGTTTGTAAAAATCAGTGATTTTTACAACTGTCGGTAAATATCAGGTGCTGTTAGTTTTTTATGCTGTGTTGACTTTTTAAATGTAAACCAGGCAAATTACTTATTATTATTATACAGGATTTATATAGCGCCAACAGTTTGCGCAGTGCTTTACAACATGAGGGCAGACAGTACAGTCACAATACAATTCAATACAGGAGGAATCAGAGGGCCCTGATACTTATAGCTTGTTATAGGTGTTGTTCATGTTTCCATATTGTGTTTATACTGTTTAAATAGCGATTGCCTTAGTTTTTAGTTGGAGTCCTGCCATTTTTCAGTTTGTCAGTAAAAATGTGCTCCGTCAGTAAATTTTCCATGTTCTATCAGAAAAATGCTGCTAAAGGTTAGCAACACTACTGCAGACATGTTACAAAAGGCCATAAGAGACGGCAGATATGTTGCAGAAAACATTCAAGAATGTCAGGGGAACTAAGGACTTATGGCAAGAGATGCCATAGAGAGGGAACATGCTAAAGAAATATAGCCCAGGACTGCAGACATCCTACTGCAAGCAATGACTGTGGGCATATTGCAAAAGAGACTCTGCAGACGTAAAAAGAGGAAAAGAAAAAAGCACAAAATAACAAAAACTATTTATAAACGGTGGTGGAATGCCCAAAAACAACATTTAACTAGTATAATCAAGTGTAATTAATGTTTTCCTTCATTTGTTTAAGTTCCAGTTCTGACAGTATGAGAACTTTGATATGTTTCTGCAGTTCTGGTGTGCGGGCATTGTATTATGGTGCGGCAATTCTGGCAGTGAGGCTACTGTGCCAACAGTGTCTATTGGTTCCAGGGCCCATGGGTTGCAAAATAAGATCAGTGGGGCCACATCCAGCCTTTAGGTGACATCAGGATTGAAGGCAATTAAATGTTAGTTATCAAAAACCAAATTTTGCTGAACATCAAATTATTTCTAAGCATAGAAATATAAATTCCGAATCACAGAGATCAAAGCATACATATTATGCCTGCTAGCTTTCTGTTCAGCTCTCCTTCTCTCACTATTTTAGACATTTAGACAAGTGCTTGCGTTTTGTTGGTCCCTAATCCATGGTGGAGCTGAACCCCCCCCCACTAATGAATCAATAGCACATAGCACACTTAAAATGCTCTAGGGCAGTGATGGCAAACCTTGGCACCCAAGATGTTTTGGAACTACATTTCCCATGATACACAACTACACTGCAGAGCACAAGGGCATCATGGGAAATGTAGTTCCAAAACATCTGGGGAGCCAAGGTTCGCCATCACTGCTCTAAGGCCTATTGAAAAACATGCCGCCTCAAAGTACACATACACTATATTACAAAAGGTATTGGGACACCTGCCTTTACACGCACATGAATTTTAATGGCATCCCAGTCCTAGTCTGTAGAGTTCAATATTGACTTGGCCCACCCTTTGCAGCTATAACAGCTTCAAGTCTTCTGGGAAGGCTGTCCACAAGGTTTAGGAGTGTGTCTATGGGAATGTTTGACCATTCTTCCAGAAGCGCATCTGTGAGGTCAGGCACTGTTGTGTATGATAAGGCTTGGCTCGCAGTCTCCTCTCTAATTCATCCGGTAGGTGTTCTATCAGGTTGAGGTCAGGACTGTGCAGGCTAGCCAAGTTCCTCCACCCCAAACTTGCTCATCCATGCTCAACCACAGAGACATACGATCCTACATAGATCGTATGATCTCTGCTGTTACACCAGGGAGAATGACAGGTGGCTTTGTTTACATTAGCCGCCTGCCTTTATCCCTCTTCACCGGGAGATCGCAAGTGACCGGCGGTCATCGGGCCTGCCGGTCACACGCGTGGGAATGTGCAGGAACGAGCGGGGGCGGGAGGGGCTGACTGCCACAGTAAATATACTGTGGGCGGTCGGCGAGTGGTTAAGTGTTCCCTTCACTGTAACTAAGGAGCCAAGTCCAACCCCTGAAAAACAAATCCACAACATAATCCCCCTCCCCCAAATAATTTGCACCAGTGCACAAAGCGAGGTCCATAAACACATGGATGAGTGAGTTTGGGGCGGAGAAACTTGACTGGCCTGCACATAGTCCTGACCTCAACCCAATGGGACATCTATGGGATGAATTAGAGCAGAGATTGCGAACCATGCCTTCTTGTCCAACATCCAACATCAGTGCCTGACTTCATAAATACGCTTCTAAAAGAATGGTCAAAGTTTCCCATAGACACACTCCTAAACCTTGTGGACAGCCTTCCCAGAAGAGTTGAAGCTGTTATAGCTGCAAAGGGTGGGCCAACTCAATATTGAACCCTACGGACTAAGACTGGGATGCCAATAAAGTTCATGTGCGTGTAAAGGCAGGCGTCCAATACTTTTGACAATATAGTGTATGTCACAAAGCAAAAGACCTCTTTGCCGGTTCTTGGTAGAGCTGTTAATGTTGAATCCTAGATAGCTATATTAAAAGACATAAATGTATGTAGTCATATGATAGTTAAAGAAAATATTTATTGTATTTTTACTACTAGTGTAAGTAAATTAACTTGTCTTGCTAACAGCCCAGGAGGTGTAGTGGTACCACCCCAGAGGGATGGTCCATGACAGTCTGTGCTCAGTGGAAGTTGTTTGTGTTACACTGGCTGTTTTTCAACCTGAAAGACTGGGCATCTAGTAGTGGAACTACTACAAGGGTAGTAAGTAAGTACTGCAAGAGATAGCTAAGAATTAAAGGTGACCATTACAGGAAAAGCTTCTTTTTATTGTTAAGGCCTTGTCCACACGGGGTGATTTAATCCATGCATCATGCAGGGCTCTGTTTTACTAGCACGGGAATTATCAGGTGTTGCCTGCATCCCTGTGCCAGCAGTCCCACTGTTGTTTATTGGGACTCAACAGCTGCATGGACACAACTGCTGCTCCCAATATGACATCCATGTGGGTCCAGCATGCACCCACCCACATGGATGTCACATTGGGAGCAGCAGCTGTGTCCATGCAACACCTGTGCATCCCCATGCTGGTAAACACAGCCCTGCATGGGGCATTGAATTACTTGCTATGGGTGAATGGCAATTGCTGGGCTGCATATTTTTTTAATTGGCTTATCTAAAGCCAGATTACAGGTTAAAGCCCCGTACACACGTACCGATTGTCGGCCGAACGATCGGCCGTCTTTTGTCCGGTGCTGTTTTGTTGGTTGAAAAGTGCTCAAGACTGCACACGAATTTTGTCGGCCAACAACAACCAACTGCAGAAGTGATGTCATGTTCTGGTCAACTTTTCGTGTGTTTTTTCTTCACTGAGCATGCCCAGTCTTGATCATCACATTTTTGTCGGCCGAAATCTGTACTGACTGACGAACAATCGGCCGTTCTTTGTTGGCCAACAAAAAATTTAAAGCCTGCACACCAGATTTTGTTCGGCCGAAAAGTCGCAGTCGGTTGTCGGAAGCATCATACTAACAAGCCGACAATCGGCCGATCGGACGTTGGCCGCATATTTACGGCCGACAATCGGTACGTGTGTACGGGGCTTGACTCCAAATTAGTTTGCAGATAGGTCCAGGGCCTGGTTGTATTGTCTGGTAGGTATGTTTGTATCACAAGTCTGGCTAAACAGAATTGCAAACCCTTTAGTAGGTAAAATAATTAAAATATATGGTATTTATTTGGCCATCTTGCCAGGAGTTCCCCTTAAATGCAGTTGGATATGTCTAAATTCAATAGTGTGGGTTGTGATATCTAATTTCCAATAACTTCAGGGGGACACTGTCCAAAATGAGTAATATTTGCAGAAGTGTATGGTATTCATTTTCCCAGTGAATTTTCACAGATCTATTAAAGATTTCTAGAGAACTAGGCTTCCAAACAGCACAAATTAGAAAACTCTTCTCTGTTGCAATATAATTTGTGGCAGTAGTTTCATAATAATAATAATTGTGATTTTATTTCCCCAGATTATAACAGCAGTGACCTTAAAACAGCATGCCGCAAACATGAACTCTATGTCAGTTTTCAAGATTTAGGATGGCAGGTAAGGAACTTTTATTGTTATCAATTTACATCCATAAAAATCTTTGTGTCTTATTGTCGTTCTTACTTATTTTTTGGCATTCTACTCCGTCTGCATAGCGGACTCACATTTATTCCTGTCATGCCGGCGTGATTTTTAAGCCTTGTTTTCTTATGTCTTTCTATATTTGTAAAATGTTTAAAAAAAAATCCAATTGAAACAGAAAAATCTTTGTATCTTCAGCTTAGTATTGTTATACAAGATTTATACAAGTGTACAATATTTACTTAGAAAAAGACAGTTTTATTAACTTTTATTATTATTATATATTAAAGGACTTAGTCTGAGTGACCAATTCTCTTGAAAGCCCATTCACACCATTACCCCCCTTTAATTACTGTACCTTCCATGTGTTCCCCCACCGCTCTGTTCATCCATCAGAGCTGTGGGTGCAGTCCCCTTCTAAGCTTCATGTTAGCCTATATTGGGTTAAAATATAATTAAACACTCATTAAAAAAAAAAAAAAAAAATATGAATCCATCTAGCTATACTGGATACATAATAGTGAGATACAAAGGAAAAATGAGAAAAGCGCATCTAAGTGCAATAATTTTAATAGGTCAGACACAAGCACAAGTGCAAACTCACATAAGCAAAGGAAATGAAAGCTCATCTGAATGCTGGAAGCCCAATGGCGGAAGTATCACTTGATAAAGGAGAGAGCATGCCCAGTTGGGCCCTGCGCATGCTCTGAAACGCGTTGTGTTCCTCTTCCGCCCTTCAATGACGTTACGCGCTGCTTGACGTTACGTCCCAGGCAGATCCTCCGTGAAGCCGCATCCGGAAAATGCAGGCAAGCTGGCCCTCTTCCCATCTCCCACAGCCATTTCGGCCGACATACCTGGGACCCTGGGCGCCTTCAGTGATACGACCGCCATTGGGCTTCCAGCATTCAGATGAGCCTTCATTTCCTTTGCTTATGTGAGTTTGCATTTGTGCTTGATCTAATAAAATGACTGCACTTAGAGGCGCTTGTCTCATTTTTTTTCTTTGTATCTCACTCACAGAGTTGACTTCACTCTGCAGAAGAGCCCACTTTGCCCATCAGTGCATGTTACAGATCAATTCCTCCCCCAAAATTTACAGGTGCACTCACCCTTCTTATGGATACTTTTTATGGACATTCACTAATGGACTTATGGATTGTATTTAGTTAATATCCACCTTGTGCGCTAACATTAACCCCAACAATATTAGACCTTCCCAGAAACTATGGACCCACCAACAACAAAAGATTTCCTCCAGGCAACAATAGATCCCCCAGCAACAATAGGTCCCCCAGCAACAATAGATCCCTCCCAGCAACAGCAGAACTGCCCCAACAATATTCAACCTTCCCAGCAACTGTAGACCCCCCCCAACAACAATAGATACCTCCCAGCAACTATAGATCCCTCAGCAACAGTAGGTCCCCCAGAAACAATAGATCCCTCCCAAAAACAATAGGTCCCCCAGCAACAGTAGATCCCTCCCAGCAACTATAGACCCAACAGCAACAACAGACCCACCAGCAACAATCGATTTTCCAGCAAAAAGCTCTGACTATAATCATTTTGCACCAGTTTACCCCAAATACATTTGCTTTAGGAGTGTCTAGATGCTTTGTTGTCTCTCTGCTGTGTTTCCCCTAACTTTCCGTCATGGAGCGCACACTGTTTATATACAGTCATGTTGCTTACAGAAGGGTAGCTGGAACAGAGCTGCTCTCGATCACTGGCCTAGTGGGAAAAGAAGGGTTGACATAAAGTAAAGTGACATAAAGTAAAGTGACATAAAGTAAGGCCTTCAGTGCTGGCCAGAAGCACGCATGTTAGGGTTGCTATCCTGGGGCTCAAGGGAGACCCTGAATAGAAGCACAGCCTCCCTGTAAGAGGAAGTATAGAAGCATCAAGTTGGATGTAGAATTCTGCTAAAAGGATAGGATGTGCAAAAAAACATCAACATTATTATTATATAGTATTTATATAGCGCCGACAGTTTACGCAGCGCTTTACAACTTGAGGGTAGACAGTACAAATACAATATACTTTCATACAGTAGGAATCAGAGGGCCCTGCTCATTAGAGCTTACAATCTAAGATGATAAGTATGCGAATTATGCTTTTATTTATTTATTATACTTATTTTATTTTATACTTATATAGCGCTGTCAATATATGCAGCACTTTACATATACATTACACATTCACATCAGTCCCTGCCCTCAAGGAGCTTACAATCTAAGGTCCCTAACTCACATTCATACATACTAGGGCCAATTTAGACAGGATCCAATTAACCTACCAGCATGTCTTTGGAGTTTACTTTGTCTTTAAGGGTTTAATAACACTTTAAAGCAGGGCTGGATCTAGGGGGGTACTGGGGTGGGCTGTGCCTCCCAGGATCAGTGGCATTAGCAGGGTGGACCTTACAATGAGGCACTGAAGCCCAGCCCAACCACCACGGTGCAAAAACCACAAGGATGAAATGAAAGTGTTTGCACCACCAGTTCAGACAGTCTAGATCCAGCCCTGCTTTTCCGGAGTATTAAACCCCCAAACAAAAATGTAATATACTGTGGCTTACCAGCTGTTAGATGTGGCTGCATTCGTTTTCAAATTTTAGTCTTTTTTTCCATTATTTGTACCTGGTGGTACAGTTACTAAGTCTGTTTTTATTTATTTCCAATATTTTTATTGAAAATATTAAATTAGAGGGTTGAGTCAAACAATTTACCACTGAAAGGGGTGCTTAAAACAGGCAGCTTTTATTTGCTTTTTAAACCTTTATCCCAAAAGAAAAAAGAACTGTTGCTGTAACTTTTTGCAAAAATTGTTAGCTGGATTAATTTGTTAGTAAAGTCTGTCTAAGGCTGGCCATACACTATACAATTTTCTTGTTCAACTTTCCTTTAGATTTACCAAAACCATGTAATATAGGGTCAAACCTAAACACTTTAAATTTGTATGCAGTCAGGCAGGCCCTTGCCCTACATAGTTTAAGGTAAATCTAAAGGAAATTGAATAAGAAAATTGTATAGTGTATGGCCAGCCTAAGGCAGGCCATACATGGTGCAAATTTCTTTCCTGCAACTGCCGGTTGCAGGAAAGAAATTTGCACAATTCCCCCATCAACACAGACAGTGCTAACAGGGGAATCAGCAATTGTCTTCTCCCAGCGGGGGACGAAGGAAACCATCCCCACCAGGAGAAGACAGTGATTATTGCTAGTGGCTATGGCAGCTGCTTGCGATAATCGGACGCGAATCCTGCAGGCTGGTTGTACCCATGTTGATTGATCAACCTGGTACATTCAGCCTGCCCATTTAACAGGTCGGATCTCGGTCGGTTCCTGCTGAACCGGCCGGGATTCGAACCGTGTATGGCCGGCCTTAATCTTTTAGCGCCTCCAACACGACCCTCTTTCCCCCGATTACCAAATTTGCTGTTCAAAGGTAACATTGTTACTCCTCCATCCAGAGTGCTGACATCTTAAGACAAGAAGTGAGTGGAAGGAACACTAGGTGAAAAGTGAGCGAAAAAAAAACTTTAATAAATAATTCAAATGCACCTACCACATATAAGAATGTGTAAGCTACAATATATAAAATAGTTTTTTTTTTTTTGGGGGGGGGGGTTTAATACTGCTTTTATTAAATTACTGAAAATGTCATTCTTATGATATGGACAAATCTGACAACCATGAGCAGTTGACCTCATAATAAGCCTATATACAGACTACCATAGAATAATATAATATTGTTGGATGCAATACTATGCACAAGGCAAATATCGAAATATCTTTGACAAGTTAAAATTCACAAACAAAATAGCAGGAGGGTTTAACACACCTGAACTGCAGCAAGCAGGAATGATTACACTTTTGAATTATTAAGGGTCTTTAAAAACTCTTCAGAAACTCTGTTTTGCTGGATGATATACAACTGTGAGCTAATAGTATGGTTATGTGTTAAAGGACTGGATAATAGCTCCAAAAGGCTATGCGGCTAACTACTGTGGAGGAGAGTGCTCGTTCCCACTAAATGCTCATATGAATGCCACAAACCATGCCATTGTGCAGACCCTGGTAAGTGTTGCAGTATTTAAATATATTATGCCTTTCAGTGATTACCTGTGCTTTCTGGGTTTGTTTTCATAGATATATGAAAGATTTACTAAATAATGTGTGAACTAAAATCGGCTTCACTCCAGTAATGGCAAGATTAAAAAAAAAAAAGAAAAGTAATCCATATGTCTACTGTAAAATATGCACATTACCCCATGCTTTATTCTTATAAAAACAATGCAAGTGTTGATCTACCAGAAATAACGTCCTGTTTGAGCTGACATCACTAATTTGGCTACACTGAAATCCCAAGCAGTGTCAGCCCTGCCCAGTTCTCTTCTGCTGGACCCCAGAACAGCTCCCCCTCTGCTCCTCTCTATAACATAGAAGAATGTACCAGAAGGGAGAACACTTGACATTTCAGTCTAGCAAAGCAGCACTGTCCACTCAAACAGGAAGTTAGGAGCTCACTGGACGTCTGGCAGATCAACAGGTATATTTCTTTATCTGCTGTGTTTGTGAAATGATTGAAATGTGCACGCCTAATGGAGACGTAATGTCATATTCCCCTGCTGTAGCAAATTGAATCATGCTTTGCTGGGGTTTTTTCTCCTTCCTCTGGATCAACTGCGGGTATAGGATTGTGTATATGAGATTGTATGGTTGGGTTTTCTTTACTGTTTTTTATTGGTTGAGTCAGATGGACTTGTGTTTTCTTTCAACCTGACTAACTATGTAACTATGAATGTTTTTTTTTGTTTGTTTTTTTATTTTGCCCAAAATCCAATTTAGTAATTTAGGCCCAAGAAAACAAGAGTATGTCGTCTTTAAACTAGTGATGGGGTCACTTATATAGAATTACAAACCTACTAAAAGAATAGTCGCTAGATTACCTTTCTGGCAACTTATTTTTTTACATGCAGCTCTTTGCCGACTACTGCTGGTATTCGACAGGTCAAGGGGTCATACATGTTTCCCCGAACAGGTCTGATGTTTGAAATCACGGGGCCAAGTACATCCTACTTGCCACAAGGCAGTACAGCTGGTCCTCCTGCTTGGCAGGTGCCGGGTCCCCCTTTTGAACTGATGGGGCCTGGGCCCAGTACAGGAGGGCTGGCTGTACTACATTATCACGGCCCTGTCCGTGATGCATGCTGGGGTTCCTCTTGCTGACTCTTATATCCTGTAGTGACGTATGAGCTGATGGAATCAAGCATAGCAATGCTGTAGGCAAGCAGGTATTCTCATCACACCCAGCACGGAGAACAGGCAGCATCCAGTGAGCATAAGAGACAGCTTTTTGGAAAAGGTGTATATAGTGACTCTTCTTTTAGCAAACATGTAATTGTAGCTCATCCCCTTAAGGACCGAAAGTAATTGGGATCCCCACCCTACACAGCCAGGCACACCAAATTTCCACAGCCACTCCAGAGTCAGAGAACAGTCCATGATTTTTTCTTTTTTTTTGAGGGTTATAAACTTGGATAGGTCCCACTTGACTTCTAACAAACTTTAGGGACAACTTCTCCTATATACAGTACTATATACAGCTCCTCTTCTTCCTCCGGCACAGTTTTGCTTGCAGAACCCAGCTGTGTCACCTTATTGCAATTTGGTAGCAAAGGCCCACTACAGGGACTTGCAGCTCCTATACTTGCAGATAGGTTGAGTGACACAGCTTACACTTTCCCAGCACTTCCTCTCTGTGGTCACTAATCCCAGCACCACCTCTTCAGTCACTGCCAACCCACCTAGCTTCAGCTGTCCCTTTCACTAT
The DNA here is from genome assembly GCF_965119305.1 of Pelophylax lessonae. Classification (NCBI taxonomy): domain Eukaryota; kingdom Metazoa; phylum Chordata; class Amphibia; order Anura; family Ranidae; genus Pelophylax; species Pelophylax lessonae. The sequence continues at coordinate 329,129,407 of NC_138772.1, forward strand.
CCCTCCAGGCTAACTTTCCTCCACAGTCCTCCAGACTGACACTCTCTCGGCAATCCTCCAGACTGACACTTGCCAGACCACCTGACTGACACTCAGGAGATCATCTGGACGTGTTGACCTGCTTCTGCTGTCCTCTCACTTGCTCCTATGCCTCCAGGAAAGGTTTACACTGTGTGATGTAGGGGGAATCTTTCGGCACCATGAATGAAGTCACCCCTCCCCTCCCCCCAGACTAGGTGGCACCCTCAAGGTCCACCGACAGTCTCCTATTTATGAGGTGGCCTGCCCTCTGCCAGCCCATTTTCTAGGGATTAAAAGGAAGACAAAAGAGCGCCTCTAAGTGTAATATTTTAATGTACATAAATGGAGCAATCAGCCAAATAAAAACTCACATGGGGTACAGAAATATAGGCTCATCTAAGGGTGACAATCCAGCAGCGGGGAGATCCATGCGTCCAGTCCAGAAGGCTTAAAGCCACGGTATAGCCTGTACTCGCCAGCAAGGATGGAGTAATTCCTGGTGAGAGCTGGGTGGACAGCAGAATGGAACTTCTGTCTTCTTTTTTATGCTATATCCAGGCTTCACTCCAGAGGAGAGCTGTGCCCTAGTGTATATTGACCATCCACAGCCTATCTTACAAGTCACCTTGATTTTAAACAGACATTGTAATGGACTTTATATAACTCAAACAGCCCCTCCTAGCCTCCACCCACTACATCTGGAAGCTTCTCCAAGGTTCCAGAAAACAGAGGGAGGCACCAAAAGAGCTGTCTGAATAAGTCTGAGTCCAGCCTCCCTGAGTCACCTGACCCTGACTCAACCCAGTCCTGGCTCTCAGCCAAGCCAATTTATCTACACTAACAACTTAACTATGTACACCTAGCACACTAGCTACAGGGTGCTACGTAATTCTATACAAGTGACCCTGTGTTGACTGGTCTCTTTAAAGCTACAGTGAGCACTGCCCAGTAGCTTAAAGCAATAAAAAAAAAACAATACTCACTTTTTTCTGGTTGCACTATAGTGATAAAATGTAAAGTCTGGTTTAAGAGGCTTATTGCAGTTTGTTCATGATCCGTGCTTTTTACACTATTTTATTAATTAAGCTCCCAAGAAATATCTTGCTTTGATAATGTATTCACAAGAGTGCTGTCGAACAGTTTATTGTATCTTGCAATAAGTGTTAAAAAGTTTTGCTGTATGCACTCCACATTTTTTTTATTCTTTTGCTTACTGTTCAGGGTTTCACCATAATAAACGGAGTTCCAACAAATACATGGAGCTGTCAGAAGATAGCGGGCATTTAGATAACATGTAGGAAAGAACTGCGATGCACAAGAATCAATAACAGTTATCAAATAATGAGGTTTTTTTTTTTCCATTTCATTTCAAGAAATTCCTAACAGCTAAAATGGTGGTAATAATAGGCTAAAGTACATAATTTCTCATTGTTCTGCTCCATGGAAAGCCTCTAGGAGGCTTAAAAGTTCCACTGCCAAACATCTAAGGGAGAATATATGTTTTTTGTTTGCAATATTTCCAGTTGTTTTTCTTTAATCCGTGGCTTTGAAACTGACAAAGAATTATCGAACACCCGTTGAGTGCTGAAAGCTTTTTTTATCTTGAAACCCCCCCCCCCCCCCCCAAAAAAAAAAAATCCTATTGCCTTGGTAAATTAATTGTTTAATTTCAAATTTTTTTGTTCAGTTTAGTTTTATAAATGCAACACATACAGCTGCATCTAAAAAAAAAACTAGAAAATCATCAAAAAACTAGTTCTTTCAGTAATTCAATTCAAAAAGTTAAACTTGTATAGATGCATTACACACAGAGTTATATATTTTAAGCATTTCTTTCTTTTAATTTTGATGAATATGGCTTACAGCTAGTGAAAACCCAAAATTCAGTATCTCAGAAAATTAGAATATTACATATGACCAATAAAAAAATGATTTTTATTACAGAAATGTTGGCTTTCTGAAAAGTATGTCTATGTATGGTATTGGTATGCACTAGGGATAGACCGATTATCGAGGGCCGATATGATCTTTCCCCGATTTATCGATATTGGCCCCGGAACCGGCCGATATTGCCAATATTTTTGTGACATCATTCTGCCTTCTTAGGCCGCCTTCCTCGCCTTGGACAGCCTCGTCTGGAGTCGGGACTAGTCTTACGGGAGTGTATCACAGCCAACCACCCACAGCAGGCCGGTGCCAGCCAGCCACCCAAATCCACAGGCCCTGTACCAGCCAGCAAGCCACAGGCACTGTACCAGCGAGACAGCCACCCACCCACCCACAGGCCCTGTACCAGCCAGCCACAGGCACTGTACCAGCCTGTAGCCCACAGGCCATGTACCAGCCACCCACCCACCACAGGGTGCCAGACAGCCAGCCACCCACCACAGGGTGCCAGCCAGCCATCCACCACAGGGTGCCAGCCAGCCGGTCACCCAGCGCAGGGTGCTGGCCAGCCAGCCACACTCCACAGGGTGCCAGACAGCAAGCCATTAAGCATTAAACACAAATTAACATGTGCAGTACCAGATTTGTGTAAAAAATTGTCTTTATTTTTCATAACTTTAAATGTACAAAATATTGGCCCATATCGGCCTATACCGATACATTGTGACCGAAATATCGGTATCAGTATCGGCCCTGAAAAAAACATATTGGTCTATCCCTAGTATGCACTATACTAATACTTGGTTGGTGCCCTTAATGCAGGAATTACTGCATCAACGTGACGTGCATGGAGGCGATCAGCCTGTGGCACTGCTGAGTTGTTATGGAAGCTCTTTGACAGTGGCCTTGAGCTTGTCTGCATTGTTAGGTCTGGCGTCTCTCATCTTCCTCTTGGCAATACCCCACAGATTCTCTATGGGGTTTAGGTCAAGCGAATTTGCTGGCCAATTAAGCACAGTGATACCATGATCATTAACCACTTCCCGCCCGCCCTATAACAGATTGACGGCGGGAATGTGGTTGTATTATCCTGACCGGACGTCATATGACGGCGGCAGGATAATACAGCTCTGCGCGCCTGACACCCTGCATCTCCGATCTCGGTAAAGAGCCTCTGACGTAGGCTCTTTACCATGTGACCAGCCGTGTCCAATCATGGCTGGTCACATAGTAAACAGGAACAGCCGTTGATCGGCTTTCCTTAGTTCGTGCCTGACAGGCACGAGTAAAGGAGCGCCGATCGGCGGCTCCCCTGACAGGGGGGGGGGTCGGCACTGGTAATCAGATCATTGATTACCAGTGCAGACCCTCGGGGGGGGGGTGCCACTAGACCCACCAGGGATGCCCACCCATGACCCCAGGGATGCCCACCTATGACCCCAGGGATGCCCACTATGGCCACCAGGGATGGCAGTCAGGGCTCAGGGAGCCCCCCATTGCCCTCCCCATCAGTGCTGCCCGCCAGTGCCCTCCCTATCAGTGCTGCTCACCAGTGCCCATCATTGCCATCTTTCAGTGTCGCCCACCAGTGCCCATTATTGCCCACCAGTGCCGCCTATCAGTGCCCATTAGTGCCGATCAGTGCCGCCTATAAAATATATGAGTTTCACCATTTGAATTGAATTACTGAAATAAATTAACTTTTTGATAATATTCAAATTTTTTGAGATGCACCTGTATACAACAAAGCACAAGTTGTGAGGTAAGACTTTTCTTTTTTTGCACCCTTTATTGCCTTTCAGTGCTGCTGTTCCCTTGCCACCACTTGTTTGCACTCTAGTTATGGCTGCATGACGTTTCCTGATAAGTGTAGAGCTAGTTTACAGGCAATCAGAAGGCAATACTGCTGTTTTTTTAAAAACTGTAGGGGAATTTGTATGTAGATTAAGTGGTATATGGGGAGTTACAAGGGATGTATAGAGGGGGGGGGGGGAGTAGGGTTCAGGGACTCAAACTAGTAAAGCCAGAAACTGAGCATGACAACCAGAAACGAGCCTTTTCTACTGATTTTTGATTATTATTTCTTTCTTTTTTTTTTTTTGCTGTTAATATATTTTTCACTCTTTTTTTTTTTTTTTGTGTTGCATAAAAAGAAAATGTGCAAAATTTAAAAAAAAATGCCTATCTTTCATTTGCATGCAGAAACATAATTTTAGTGTAATTTTAAATGGGAATAGGTATAATATTTATTTACAGTCAAATTATTTTATTACTATTTATTAGAATCTATAGACAAAAGAAAAGATGTAATAAAAGGGAAACTTGTTTTTTTCGGCTTTAAAAAAAAAAAAGAAAAAATGAAAAAAGAAAAAATGAATTCAGATATTGTTTTAACATACAGGTATATTTTTCACAATAGTAATTCTCTGATAATTATTTTTTAATGATTTATATTGAAAAAAGTTTTTGACCGACAATAAGGTTCTTAATAACACAGGTACCAATTAAACAATGGTGTTATTATTGTGGGTGTCAGATCAGTACATTTTGGTCATTGCATAACTATACCATATTAAAGTTACTATATAATTCTCTGATAATTAATGTATTTAAATTTAATTTCTTTAGGGATATATATGATTAACCATCTAGCCTCATTTACGAACATGGCAGAGAATGTACGTCCTAAAAAGACTTATTAGTTACAAACATATACAGATATTTAAATTATCTGAAAAATGTTTTTGTTTGTTTTTTAATAATACTTACCTGCGCTTTGCAATGGTTTTGCACAGAGCTGCCTCAAACCTCCTCCTCTGGGGCTCCCCGCACCTGGCTCCTCCTCCTCTCCTAGTGTGCCCATAGCCATCTGCTTGCTATGGGGGCACTCGTGCAGGCTCGATCCTGAGCCAGGCTGCATGCGTCTATAGGCACACATAATGCGGCTCGGACCTGCCCTCTGCTCCCTCCCCACATGATTTGACTGACTGTCTTTGGCTCCTGCTGCTCTCAGCGAAGCTTGTGAGAGCAGAGAGAGTGGAGAGAAGAACTGAAGCCGGGCACAGCGCTGGATCGATACAAGACTCAGGTAACTGTTTAAGGGGGGAGGGGGGGGGCTGGGCTGTTACTGGAAGGTTTTTTACCTTACTGCAGAGAAGGTAAAAAACCTTTTGCATTTGTAACCACTTTAAGATAAACTAAATTAAAATGGTTACCCATTGGCTATGCATGCCTTTTAATTGAAAAGTTAAGAATAGCTCTCAAAAAATGTTTCCCAGTGCTAAACATTTCATCCAAATTTTAAACTGCTGCATTTGTAAGTTTCAAAAGCCAGTATAAAGCAATAGAAGTGGTAAAAAAAAGCACTTGTGGGTTTAACTAATATGTTTTTGTATGATTCTATTTTAAGGCAGCGTGGCAGTGAGTGTGTCCTATGCCAACATACTTTTTCTGATAGGCGTCCCCCGTTCTCATCTAAAAAAGTTGAAGTATGCATTCCTGTTGTACTGACAGTAAAAATCCCTACAGGAGCCACTGTCAATCTACATCTAGGAATGAGCCGAGGGTGTAGCTGCCTATATAACCACTGCCAGACTATTAGAGCATGTGGGCCACCATACCCTGGCCTGAAGAACCCTGGTTTTCTGCTTGTAGTCTCCTGGAATAGAACTGAAGCTACTGGCAGTATCCTATGGTAATTTAGCCATATAGCGTGAGCACATGAAGAATGGAAATTTAGGAGATACTTAGCATTGATAGGTTTAAAAAATATATATTTTTTGAAAATAATTTTTATTGGGTTTTGAAAAGCAATACAAAGATACAACCGACTGTGTTATGAAACAACATTGGTAATGCCCAGTAGACACGATCCGAAAATCGGATGACTCTCCGTCCGTTTTTGTTTGGTTGCTAGGAACTCTCAATTATATTCGCAAATGGGAGAGGTTACTTACCATACGAATTTTCTCGGACGATGATTCAAAAGCTTCCGGTATGCGTAACAACGCTGTAGCGTGTGAGGGGAAAATGATGTCTACTGCTCATGCGCTGTCTACTGCTCACCATTTTTTTCGGACGAACAACATACTGATTATACGATTATCGTACGATGTGTTATAATACGATCAAAATGTTTATGCTTGCACGACCGGATAATATCGGGCGAACTGTCGTGATCGCCTCTCGTAAGCTGTGTACTAATGATCAGATTATCGTCCGATCCTTTCACAAGCGATATTTTTCGTCCGATTTTCGGATCGTGTGTACGGGCCATAAGATATGCAATAACGAGAAAAAGAAACAAGTGTAACATTAGTATCAACAAGCAATCTACAGACGTACTGTAATGGTAGACAGCAGATATAGGCAAGTGAGGGCGATGGGGAACATTGACCTGCAGCAGGGGGGGGGGGCAGAGAGGGAGCACCCCATGTAAAATATAAGAATGAAGGATCATAGAGGTACTTCCAGAGGATAGTCCATCCCCTCGACACCCCAGTGGGAACATCCTGTGTGGAGGGGACTGACTCCCCCAGTGTGGACTTCCCACTTACCCCCCCCCCCTCCCACCGCTCTCTTGGGTTTCTCATTTGGTTCAGGAGCTTAACTTCTACACCCTGCTAGGTAGTTGTAATAGGTGTGGTTGTTAGTGCATCAATTATGCCAAGTTGACCATGCTTTTGTGTGTTTTCCCATTGACATTTTCGACATTGATAACATGAGTTCAAAGGTATCATTTTGTTTGACCACTACTTCAGATTGGTTGGGTGTTGAGGTGGATTTCCAGTCTCTAAGAATTAGAAGGCGTGTCTTCAGGAGGATATGTGATATGATTGTTCTAAGGTCTGGGGGGATTTTATCTAAATGTGAAGTCTTAATTAAAAAAAAAAAAAAAGGCAATGATACATATTAATTTGATTTTCTTTCAATTCACAGGTCCATCTTATGAATCCAGAGTATGTGCCAAAGCCGTGCTGCGCTCCAACCAAGCTAAACGCCATCTCAGTGCTTTATTTTGATGATAACTCAAATGTTATACTTAAGAAATACAGGAACATGGTGGTGAGAGCATGTGGCTGCCATTGAGGAGAGAGGGAAAACAGTCCTATAGCCAATCCTCAGAGGGGCCCCAGAGTCAAGTGAGGACCATAGAATAGCAGCACATTGCTATTAAAGACTGAGATAATCAGAAGGAAGCATAGGCAATGCTTATTTATAAAGGGGTCAGTTTTGTATATTACACGTACTCACACTGTGCCGCCAAAGACGGTCGTATCAATTCAAGGTGGATATATGAAATGAAAGAGAATCGTTGGAAATAAGATTTTGAAATTGTATTTTAGTTAGCTTGGATCAAGCTGTGTTTCAACATAAAATAAATAAATAATATATACGATCTGTAATATTATCTTTTTCCCTCCTTTGGTGGTCTAGAAGTCAAGATATCAGAGGGACTGGGAATATTGCACAAATGGTTAAAGTCAAGGAATTATTTTCGAAAGGACGTAACACCAGCAGTACTTGTCATTGATATATATGTAAATAATGTTATTCCAAACATCTGCTCATATTACTGCTTTGTCCCAGGCTGTGGGGAAACCCTAAATATGGGGGTCATATTATCCGGAAATTAACTGCTTATTGCCACAAACCCTGCAGTGCATTTATTGAATACATGGGTCAAAATGGACTGACTCTAAAAGAGTTAAAGTTCTGCACTAAGTTTGCATTGAAATGTAAACATCCTCCCCATAGATTTTCATTATCAGTATTCTTCAATCTTAAACATCTCATAAGTCACTGATTGAATTGGCTCAATGCCTAAACAGCACTCAGAACTTGCATCATGTGTAGCTACTATTGGGTATTGATGCAGAACTAGTGTCCTTATGCTTTTCTAGAACTGAGGAGCATCTACGATTTAAAAGATTATCTTCAGGCATAAAAGCTTTCATTTAGATACACAGAGATTAAATAAATCCTTCTACATAAGTTGTACCGGTTTACCAGCAATCATATTTTCTCTACGTCCATTCAAATTCCAGATTATACAGCTTGTCTGAACTTTTAGAAAGCAGTGGGCAGGGAGCTGAAGTTACACTATGCAGAGGTCAGTCAGGAGAGATGGTTGGAGGGACCAACCAACAGACAGGAACAGAGCTGAGGCTCTCAATTACAAACTGTGTGCTGGAGCTCCCTCCCCTGCCACCTTTTATCTGTTGGTGTCAGTAGGTGACTCACACAGGTAGAAGAGAAACCAGGCAGCAGACAGAAATGACTAGTGCTCTAAATTTAGGCACACTATAGAGCAGTCTTTTTTAACCAGGGTACCTTGAGGTTTCCTCAGGGATACTTGGCAAAATGCCTAAAAATTGATCAAAAATTGTATACAAGCCAGTAGGTGGATGAAGCCTGCCTTTTAGTTACAAAAAGCCACTGGTTTTCATTATGCACCACTACAACTTTCTAGACCAGGGGTCTCAAACTGGCGGCCCTCTATCTGTAGCGGAACTACAAGTCCCATTATGTCTCTGCCTATGGTAGTCATGCTTGTAACTGTCAGCCTTGCAATGCCTCATGGGAATTGTAGTTCTGCAACAGCTGGAGGGCCACCAGTGTGAGACCCCTGTCCTAGACACTAGCATCCTAACAACCAATGATATCAGTTAATAAGGAGGATGTCTGTTGTCTCCACAGCATCCTTGTTTGACCCTGCTGTGCCCCTCTCCCTCAGTACTGGGGTCACATTAGCTGACTAATGGAAAGAAATTGAGGGAGAAGAGAAACATTGGAATACTAGTCAGTACCAGTGTGTAAAAGCGTAGTTGCTTTGGAAGAATAGATCATCTCTAATGTTCCTTCGTGTGGACGTTGCTACATTGTGTAAAGCTATTAGAATATATATATATATATATTTTTTTTTACATTTTGGAATGGGGTGCCTTGAGACTGTCTGTAATTTTAAAGGGTGCCTTGAATCTGTTTATAATTTCAAAGGGTGCCTCGACTAAAAAAAAGTTTGAGAAACACTGCTATAGAGGGATGTGCTTTGTTCATATTTTATGTCAGAGGTCTACAGACACTTTAAATCGGTTTGGCCCACCCCTCTGAACGTTCCCCATTTGGTGTACTTCCTTTCAGACCCAATTCAGTGATCTTGACTGAACAGCCCTGCTCTGAACCCGCACACCCTTTCTTTCTCCAATAATGGTCATTCCCTACTGTTTATGTGCTCTGCAGCCCTATTCAGTCCTATCATGATTCCCCAATGCAGGGGCTTGGGGCAAACATATTTAAAGAGAAAACATTTAGGCCCCTTTAACACTTGTGCGACTTCTCCTGCTAATTAGGACTGCAAAGTCGCATGACAAGTCGTACTCTATCATTTCCAAAAATTACCGTTCACATCTATGCGACTTCAAAATAGTACCTGCACTACATTTGTCCGACTTTAATGCTTTTTGAGGTCTATAGACCTAAAGATTACACAGGATTTGCTTCAAGTCCAGTCAAAATCACAGGACTTTTAGGTCGCACAAGTGTGAAAGGGGCCTTAATCACATTTGTCCATTAAAGCTCTGCCTGGGCAAAGCAACAGGTTCACTTCAGTGCCAGTCTGCACGTACCTTCCTTTCACTTTTCTAATATCCCATAGTAATAGTCCTCAGGAGAGAGAAGTCAGATGCACAGTACTTCCAGGTATGGAGAGCATGCGACTTAATCCACTGACAGCACTGGTACTTGGAAATGAGCTGTTCAGGCACACAGTGCTGTCACAAGGGGACAGAGACAGAGTGTTCAACCATGTGTAAGCTCTAAGTCTATACTTTGCTCCCAATAGCCAATCAGAGTAACGTAGTAGTAAATGCAATGTGGATAAAACCTTTTGATGGGGCCAGCATTAACCACTTAAGCCCCGGAAGATTTTACCCCCATTCCGACCACGGGGTATTTTGCGATTCGGCACTGCGTGACTTTAACGGACAATTGCGCGGTCATGCGACGCTGTACCTAAACGAATTTGGCGTCCTTTTTTTCCCACAAACAGAGCTTTCTTTTGGTGGTATTTGATCACCTGTGCGATTTTTTGATCACGCGCTATAAACAAAAAAGAGCGTCAATTTTGCAAAAATAGCAATATTTTTCACATTTTTTTATATGAAATTCCCCCCCAAAAAAAATGTAAAAATCAAAATTTTTTAAAATTTTCGGCCAATTTGTTTTATGCTACCTATGTTTGGTAAAAAAAAATCGCAAAAAGCATATTTTGATTGGTTTGGGCAAAAGTTATCGCGTTTACTAACAAAGGGAAAGATTTTTGTCATTTTTGTTGTTTTTTTTTTAACGCGTAATGGCGGCGATCTGCGATTTTTTTTGCGGTACTGCGACATTGCGGCGGACAGATCGGACCCTTGACTGACATTTGTGACACTTTTGGGGTTACCAGTGACATTTCTACAGTAATCAGTGCTATATATATGCACTGTTACTGTAAAAATACACTGGTAGTGAAGGGGTTAACTTTATTTGGGAGGGAGGGGCTGTGTGTGTCCCTAGGGGCGTGCTTTCTACTGTGATTGGCTGTGGCTTGAGCTGTAAGGACACTGATCAACGGATCTACATACTAGATCCGTTTGATCAGTGTCTTTACAGCGAGGAGAATGACAGGTCGCTTGTTTACACAAGCTGCCTGACATTCTCCCTCTCCCCCGCCGATCGCCGAGTGGCCGGCGGACATCGGGTCCGCTGGTCACACGCGCGGGGGGGGTCCGTGACCACGCGGGAGCGGGAGCGCGCCTCCGGCGGCGCGCGCTCGCTCCCTAGACCCTCACAAGCAAGCAACGTAGCCCTACGTTAGTTTGCCTGTGAGGGGCTGACCGCCGACGTAGATAGTCGTGCGGCGGTCGGCAAGTGGTTAAAGTAAACATTAATTTGATCAGAACAGGCAAAGTACATGTTCAGCTCACCCTTTTGTTAAAAAAAAAAAAAAAAAAAAAGATGGCCAGGAAGAAAAACATTCTGTGCGGGAAGAGGTCCATAGAATCTATGGAAATACAGTATTATCTATAGTTTTTTTTTTTTTTGTTTTTAAGAATAATTCTAACCACTTGAGAAGCCTGGAAAATAAGTAAAATATACTGTATGTATAAACTGTGGTAATATTCTTGACAGAATGGCTAAATATAGAAATAATAGAAAGGTTGAACATTTCCTTGCAGAACATGATGATCCAGGTTCACTTTGGTATTTTCCAAAAAACAAAAAAACCTGGTCATGTGTCAAAAGAGTAGTGAAATTGGGAAGGATTGATCCTCTCCTTCAGTTGAATTCACACGATCAGAAATAGAGGATGCCTGAAACACCACTTTATCCGGGAAGGCTATTTATAAATCTAGTTATGCACGTTATGCTTAAAGTGGAATTACACTGCATCTGAGCACTACAAACCAAAAACACTATTTCATTCATTTTTAATATTCATCGCAATCTCACCCATGTCTCCACGCTTTATTTTGATTAGAAATCACTTTGAAAAACATTCCCTAGCTTTTCTGGCTGAGTAAAGGCAGATGATATACAGTGCCTTGCGAAAGTATTCGGCCCCCCTTGAACTTTGACCTTTTGCCACAACTTAGGCTTCAAACATAAAGGTATAAACCTGTAATTTTTTTTGTGAAGAATCAACAAGTGGGACACGATCATGAAGTGGAACGAAATTTATAGGATATTTCAAACTTTTTTAACAAATAAAAAACTGATAAATTGGGCGTGCAAAATTATTCAGCCCCCTTAAGTTAATACTTTCTAGCGCCACCTTTTGCTGCGATTACAGCTGTAAGTCGCTTGGGGTATGTCTCTATCAGTTTTGCACATCGAGAGACTGAAATGTTTGCCCATTCCTCCTTGCAAAACAGCTTGAGCTCAGTGAGGTTGGATGGAGAGCGTTTGTGAACAGCAGTTTTCAGTTCTTTCCACAGATTCTCGATTGGATTCAGGTCTGGACTTTGACTTGGCCATTCTAACACCTGGATATGTTTTTTTGTGAACCATTCCATCGTAGATTTTGCTTTATGTTTTGGATCATTGTCTTGTTGGAAGACAAATCTCCGTCCCAGTTTCAGGTCTTTTGCAGACTCCATCAGGTTTTCTTCCAGAATGGTCCTGTATTTGGCTCCATTCATCTTTCCATCAATTTTAACCATCTTCCCTGTCCCTGCTGAAGAAAAGCAGGCCCAAACCATGATGCTGCCACCACCATGTTTGACAGTAGGGATGGTGTGTTCAGGGTGATGAGCTGTGTTGCTTTCACGCCAAACATAACGTTTTGCATTTTTGCCAAAATGTTTGATTTTGGTTTCATCTGACCAGGGCACCTTCTTCCACATGTTTGGTGTGTCTCCCAGGTGGCTTGTGGCAAACTTTAAACAACACTTTTTATGGATATCTTTAAGAAATGGCTTTCTTCTTGCCACTCTTCCATAAAGGCCAGATTTGTGCAGTATACGACTGACTGTTGTCCTATGGACAGTCTCCCACCTCAGCTGTAGATCTCTGCAGTTCATCCAGAGTGATCATGGGCCTCTTGGCTGCATCTCTGATCAGTCTTCTCCTTGTATGAGCTGAAAGTTTAGAGGGACAGCCAGGTCTTCGTAGATTTGCAGTGGTCTGATACTCCTTCCATTTCAATATTATCGCTTGCACAGTGCTCCTTGGGATGTTTAAAGCTTGGGAAATCTTTTTGTATCCAAATCCGGCTTTAAACTTCTCCACAACAGTATCTCGGACCTGCCTGGTGTTTTCCTTGTTCTTCATGATGCTCTCTGTGCTTTAAATGGACCTCTGAGACTATCACAGTGCAGGTGCATTTATACGGAGACTTGATTACACACAGGTGGATTCTATTTATCATCATTAGTCATTTAGGTCAACATTGGATCATTCAGAGATCCTCACTGAACTTCTGGAGAGAGTTTGCTGCACTGAAAGTAAAGGGGCTGAATAATTTTGCACGCCCAATTTTTCAGTTTTTTATTTGTTAAAAAAGTTTGAAATATCCAATACATTTCGTTCTACTTCATGATTGTGTTCCACTTGTTGTCGGTTCTTTACAAAATATTACAGTTTTATATCTTTATGTTTGAAGCCTGAAATGTGGCAAAAGGTCGTAAAGTTCAACGGGGCCGAATACTTTCGCAAGGCACTGTAGGTAAAAACATTTGCAAAGCCCTCCAGCGGTACAAGAAGTGGTTAATGATAGACAAGTTAGACAGGTAATGATGGTTAAAGTGCACAAATGTATTTTAAAAATATAAATATAATAAAGCCTGTGCAGTGACACTAGTAGCTTTAGTCAGAGCCACAGTATACAAACATAGCAGTCACCCAATCTTTCACCGTGTGTCAGTCACACAAAACGGACAACAATGAACATAAAACAAAAAAAGGAAGCAAGCACGTAGCGAAATGCATTGAGGTCACTCACGCGTCATGGACTGTGTCAGTGGAAGCCCAAGCTGATCCTTTGCATTGCGCGAAGGGACGTATATTGGACTCCCTTGCTGGGACAGAGAAGAGTAGCCTGGCAGACCGCAAGAGTGCTGCGGACATCACTAAGGACTGAGCTCCTGCCTACGCAGACCCTCTATGAAAAGTACGGTGTTTTCATTACACCCAGGTGAGCATTCACCATTGATGGTCTGAGTGAGCAGAAGCCAATGGACCATTAGCAACACATGTTAACAACTTTGGACATATCTCGGCTCTGGTTCAGGTGTGGAAAGATTCATCTGCTGATCAATAGGAGAGTAAGAAAATATAGTGCAGTGCAAAGATTAATTAAACTCTATAAAGTCTATTCTAAAACCCAGAGTCCTTCTTAAAACTGATAGCTGGAGATCACAACAGGGTGCTGGAAAGACAGTGATAATCCCTTCACCAAGAGGCACTCTATTGCGCTCACTTCAATGTGTGACCGCTGTGTCACCAGTGGGTCAAACAGGCTCACATAATAATCATGTAGTGAAATGACCAGCAAACGATAAAGCCTCCAATATAGTGAGGTGTAGAACCTCCACGTCTCCGATAGGATCCAAGTACATCAATCAAAACATAAAAGAGGAGATCTAAGTGTATACCATTCCACATTTATTCCGTATAGTATTACACTTACAGGATAATTCTTCAGGTTACAGCATTAAAACGGACGGGCCGAGAGCAGATGCTCACTCCTTCGGCCCACGAGACAGAAGCAGGTGACGTCGCTAGGCTCCACCTCCCGTATGCATTACGTCCTGTGGGACTTCGTCAGCGGGGGTGTCAGCCATCAATAGAAGAGCTTCCACTATTTATTCACATGCTCTTTATGTCTACCACATCTTTAAGCTATATCCTTGGAGCCTACATTCCCAGCTTTTCTACAATCTCTGCCTCGCTCTTTATATGCAGAGTGCATCACATCAGCATGTTGCCCTGAGCATCTGTTATCAATTAAAGCGAGACAGCTCACAACGAACTCTGATACGGGCACTAAGGAATTGACAGATGAACTTTTATGCCACAAATTATGAATGGCCTTACCATACTAAGGATTTGGCACTACCAATCAGCCATTTGAGTTAGGCCTCTACTGGGCTAAGTGCAATACACAGTCGGCCTGGATTCTAGAGATATTTATCCCTCGCAACCACAATACAGTTAGCCCGTGCTGACTGTTACATTGCACATACTCTACTGGATGCTATATAGTGACTTTTTTGTTCATTGCCGTCCGTTTTGTGTGACTGACACACGCTGAAAGATTGGGTGACTGCTATGTATGTATACTGTGGTTCTGACTAAAGCTACTAGTGTCACTACACAGGCTTTTTTTATATTTTTTCAAAAAATTTGTGCACTTTAACCATCATTACCTGTTTAACTTCTCTTCATCTGTTCAAAGTGCTGAAATTATAAGCTTGTCTGAGAGTTCAGAAGAAAGGGGGCAGAGAGCTGAAGTTACACTCGGCACAGTTCAGTGAGGAGAGCTCTGAGAGGTGATTGGAGGGAAGAGACACACCCTCCCCACACAGCTCTCAGGAACAGATCTGAGGCTTTCAATCTGCCATAGAAGCCCTCCACTGTCACTGTTTTTTTTCTCGGTGGAAAAATAGTCAGGGGTTATTCATGCTGATCGCAGAGGAACAAAGCAGCAGACAGAAATTACACTTAAGCCCCGTACACACGTGCCGAACGATCGGCCGTCTTTTGTCCGGTGCTGTCCGGTCGGCTGAAAAGTGCAAAAGACTGCACACTAATTTTGTCGGCCAACAACAGCCGACTGCAGAAGTGATGTCATGTGATGGTTAACTTTCCGTGTGTTTTTTCTTTTCTGAGCATGCCTAGTCTTGCTAATCTGCTGTTTGTCGGCCGAATTCTGTACTGACTGGCGAACAATCAGCCGTTCTGGTGACGGCCAACAAAAATTTTATAGCCTGCACACCCGATTCTGTTCGGCCGAAAAGTCACTGTCAGTTGTCGGAAGCATCATACTAACAAGACGACAATCGGCCGATCGTTCGGCGCCCGAATATTTACGGCCGACAATCGGTACGTGTGTACGGGGCTATAGCCCCGATTCACATCAGCGCCAAATGACATGCGATTTGACAGGTCAAATCGCAGCTTATTGCCGGCAATTGGAGTGTCCCAAAGTCTACGTTGCACTGATTTCCAAAAATAGTTCCTGCACTACTATTGGCAACTTCAGGGGCAATTTCAATAGACATCTGTGAATGAACCCACAGAGATCTTTCAAGTCGCCCCCGAAAATCGGACTGAAATGCGGCTTTGAATCCGTGTGAGTTTATCTGATTTTAAAGCCATGTTGATGTGAATAAGGGTTGAGTGCTTTTAATTAAGACAAGTACACACTACAGAGGAATGTGCTTTGTTCATATTTCATGTCTGAGGTTTACAACCACTTTAAATACACAGTTGCAATATCATATGTTTTACCTGCCAAATGTATTCAGCCAGTCTTGTAAACAAAGTATCCCTGCCAAAAAGCATAGCCAGGTTAGTGACCTTACTTTTTCTACTGCCATTTAGCAGTAGAACTCGCTTACCAATCTAATCTATGATTAAACAATGAAGTAGAAGCAGCTAAAAGTTCCACAGGTCATTTGTTCTGCGCTCTCCTCCTGTAGATATTTTCAAACTGCTGACTGACAAGCACTAAACAGCGCAAATGACTCTTGTTCTCCCAGTTTGGGAGTTCTGGTTTACATCAGGTTACAGGAGGATGACATTTGAACAGATTCAGGAGTTCATGCTACTTCCGTGTAAAAATGCAAACGTATAACTGAATTAAATTGAGGTTTTTTTTTTTTTTTTTAAGTATCTGCTTGGAATCCGTCTTTATTATTTGGGAATATTCACTTCACATTCCATTTGCTGAAAAATTGGCCATTTAAAGGGAACCAGTCAATTTTTATTGCAAACTCACTTTTAATTACATGGTTATTTTTCTATTTTTTTTGCATTGTGTATCAGATTTTATGTTTGTACCCATTTCTCTTTTCAGTAGTCTGTAAAAATGACAATTTAGCAGCCTTGCCGAATGATCAATTTTAAAAACAATATTGCTTCCGGGTGAACTATATACACTGCAAGTCTCTTTTTTTATATTTATGATAAAGGAAAAACCATTGGTGGGACGTACCTCAGACCCTACCTGGAGGAGAAACTGCAGAAGTGTGAATCCTCATTTGGACCTTTTATATCTATTGGACAATTGTCGATGGACTTTATACATGATGTTTATATTGTAGACGTATTCCATTTGAAAATTTATACTAGGGTTACTCCTGTTGGCGCTGGGTAGTCCAAACATGTCCTTATCACTGGGAGTGCTCTTGGTCCATTCACTATACATTTCTATATTTATGCTTTTAATTATATATTTTGTTCTAAAGACATTAATGTCTGCTCTGCCATGTCATATCTCATGCTTTTCGCTAAATTACACAATCTGCTCAGTGCAGACTAATAGAAAAAGTCAGTCGATTACACAACCAGGAAAAATAATGTGGTGTAACGAACAGCCCAGGTTTCCATGCCTAAGACAAGTAAGCAACATTTACGCAGTTTTTTTTTTTTTTTTTTTTTTATTATATTAGATAATTACAACAGCTGCAGCCTGAGTGAAACTCTAATATCTAATAACATTTAATTACAAAATTGCCTGTGTGGCAATACACAATATTTTTTTTTCCCCACAAAGCAACAGTTCCTTTAACCACTTCTGGACCAGAAGGTTTTACCCCTTAATGACCAGGCCATTTTTTGCATTTCGGCACTGTATTACTTTAACTGAGAATTGGGTGGTCATGCAGCACTGTACCCAAATAACATTTATGTCCTTTTTTCCCCCACAAATAGAGCTTGCTTTTGGGGACATTGGATCACCTGTGTGATTTTTATTTTTTGCACTATAAATGAAAAGCAACAATTCTGAAAAAAATCGGATTTTTGTAAGATCTTACCGTAAAATCCTTTTCTCTTAGCTCATTGACAGACGTAGTCTTCTTGATTCACAAGAAATGGGTTATGTTGTCTCCGCAGGAGTAGGACTAGGCAGAAAAGAAAAAACGTTCTGGCTCCACCCTAGGGGCAGTCCCAGAGGGTATATCCTCCCTCTCTCTGCTACAAGGCATCAGTTCTGTCACAAAGCAGCAACAGAGAATTTAACCCAACTCAATGATAGAGGGGTGGGTACTACGTCTGTCAATGAGCTAAGAGAAAAGGATTTTACGGTAAGATCTTACAAAAATCCGATTTTCTCTGTCGCTCATTGACAGACGTAGTCTTCTTGATTCACAAGTAATGGAAGCAGTGCCACAAATGAGGGGTGGGATTGACAGAAATCAAAATCCAATCTAGAAGGCCCAACCAGAGCCAACCAGAAGTATCAAAGGACTCATCGAGTAAACAGATGAGACCTACCCCACAAATCCTCGAGGTAGACCAACAGTCTCCTCAAACAGTGGCCTGCAGGAACCTTGCGGCCAGAAGAGGCATCCGACGATGCCATCACATAAACCTTATACAATCTTGTAAAGGTATGAACCGACGACTAAACAGTCGCCTTGAAAACCTGAACCACTGACGCCTGATGGCGGAAGGTCCAGGAAACTAAGCGCCCGAGTAGAATGCGCCTTAACAGGGAACGGGGGATCCCGACCCTTAGATAAAATAAGCCTATACCACCGTCTGTCTGATCCATCTAAAGATGGTCGCAGCAGAACAGGCAACCCCTTCTTAGGGCCATCCGTGATCACAAACAGTGAATCCGTCTTACAAATTGAATCCGTAGTATTCAAATACATCCTGATCGCCCGAACTACATCCAAGGAATGCCATGCAAATTCTCGAGGATGATTGGGCTAAGGACATAGGAAGGACAATACACTGTCCTCATTCAATGAAACTTTGAAACCACCTTAGGAAGGAAGGATGGATTCGGATGAAGAACAACCTTATCCCTATGAACCACCAGATCTGGGGAACAACAGGATAATGCAGCCAGTTCTGACACCCTGCATGCAGAAGTGATAGCCACCAAGAAGGCCACCTTCTCCAACACATTTATCGGTAACCTGGATTCTTCCGGGGACCAAAGTCCCTGAACGGATAACAGACCGAGAATTCCTCCCCATCCGGATAGGCTGGCATCCATGGTCACTATCGTCCAATATATTGGCAGAAATGACTTTCCCTGGCTGAGCATCGGAGACCGAAGCCACCAGACCAGAGACTCTCTGGTCTGTTTGCTCAATCGGATCCGATAGTCCAGAGATTCCGGATTCCGATTCCATCTGAGAAGAATCTCTTGCTGAAGAATTCGGGTATGGGACTGGGCAAATGGGACTGCTTCGAAGGAAGCCACCATCAACCCCAGAACCCTCATGCAAGTCCGAAGGGAAGACCAGCTGTTGGATAGTAACAACTGGACTGCTGATTGAATCTTCCGGAGTTTCCTTACCGGAAGGAAAACTCTTGTCCTGAGTGTGTCTAGAATTAGACCCAGAAATTCGAGCCTCTGGGTGGGAACCAGAAATGACTTTTGCTGGTTCACCAGCCACCCGAATTCCTGTAAAGAAATTATAGTAATTTCTAGATTTTGTAGCAGGGTCTGAGGAGACTCTGCATGAAGCAGGAGATCGTCTAGGTAACCTAGAATCGATATGCCTCTTTGGCGCAGTAGTGCCAACATTGGGGCCAACACTTTCGTGAAGACCCGAGGAGCCATGGCGAGACCGAAAGGTAACGCCACAAACTGATAGTGGTTCTCTTCTACGGAAAAACGTAGAAATCGCTGATGTCCTGCGAAAATGGGAATGTGCAGATAGGCGTCCTTGATGTCTATGGACGCTAGGACATCCCCTGAATGCAGGAAGGCTGCTACTGTGCGAATGGATTCCATCTTGAATTTTCTTATGTTGAGAAAAGGAATTGAGTGTCCTTAAGTCCAGAATTGGACGCACTTTGCCCTCTTTCCTGGGTATTGTAAATAGGTTTGAATAAAACCCCTGAAAACGTTCTGTCCAAGGAACGTGGACTACCACTCCTTGTTGTAGTAAATCCGTGACTGCTCTCCGCAGATCTTCTAAACGATCCGGGGATAGTCGGATATTGGAAGGGAAGAATCGCGCCGGTGGGAGAGATCGAAACTCGACCTTGTACCCTGACCTCATGACTTTGCAAACCCACTTGTCCGGGATTCTGAAAAGCCATGGATCCGGGAACCGGCGAAGATGTCCCCCCACCCCAATTATGGGTGGGGGCGCACCTTCAGGCTTTGGACGACTCATCTTCAGGTCTGGAGGGGGCGGGCTTTTGCTTGCCCGACCAACGTCCCCTGAAGCCTCCTGAAGGAGCTTTGGAGGACTTAATTTTTTCACCCGCGGGACGAAAAAACTTTTTGTGAGCAGAGAAAGAAGGCCCTCGTCTTTGACGAGTTCCTTTACCCTTAGCATTTTGCGGTAAAAAGGTGCTCTTTCCACCCGTGAGATCCTTAATGATCTCATCTAAGTTGGCTCCAAATAAACGCTCTCCTAAAAAGGGGATATTAGCCAATGCTTTTTTGGAACCTTGGTCGGCTAACCAACCCTTTAGCCACAGTGTACGCCTGAGAACCACTGCTGAAACTGATGCTCGCGCCAATAATGGAGTGGCGTCTAACGCCGCATCACACACAAACTGTAACCCCTGTATCATTTGTTCCAACAAATCTGATACCGCCTGAGGGACTTCTTCTAAGTCCCGGCGCAACCACTTGGTCCATTCAGTTACAGTATGCGAAACCAGTCCAATAGCAATTATTGGTCTGAAAGCTGATCCAATCAAGGAAAACATGGTGCGAGACATAGCTTCTATCTTGCGATCCACTGGATCTTTAAAAGACGGGGCGTCTTCTAAAGGAATAACCGTGGCTTTATTCAATCTAGCAATTGGTGAATCCACCACAGGTGGTTCTGTCCATTTCTTAATGAGGGTTTCCTCAAACGGATAATGCCTGTTAATGCGTTTAGAAATAGCAGAAGTGAGTTTTGGCAGACTCCATTCTTCTTTGATTGGATTGCCAAAACATTTGGGCAATGGAAAAACCTTCGCTACTTTGATGCGTTTTTTAGTCCCAAAGGGGATTTCAGTTTCAGCTATTTCCGACGGAATACCCTGTAATCTTAAGGTTTCTTGAACAGATACGAGTGCGTTTACCAACGCTTCCTCTCGGGCTATGGCTGATGCCGAAACATCCTCCTCACTGTCTGAAGAGACAGTACCAGAGACACCTATCCCAGATGAAGTACCTGCAACTGCAGAAATAGGCTCAGATTCTGAATCCGAAGTTTCAGATAATAAGGGGTTAGGCGGGGGTCGCTTTCTTGCGCCCTGTCCCTGACAAGCCACTTCCACCCGGGACACAAAAGTTTCCATAATAATTGACAATGATTCACCGTCAGTGGGGTGCTGGAGGATCCTGCAGACACCTCGAGGGGATCCGGTGGAGATACATAAGTGGCAGGGTCCATGTTAATTCAGGACACCTCTGCCAGAAAATTTTTTTTTTTTTTTTTTTTTTTTTAATAAAAAATACCTCTTTTTTTTTTATGTGTATCCCCCTAGCGCAATAGCGCCCCTCAGAGTACCTGCTTCTCGATCCCCACAGAGAGAGAGAGGGACCCTCAAGGCTCACCACCCGATGCAGAGAAGTTTCCAACCAACTGCAGTCAGCGTCTGTCTTTTACAGACTGGAAAGAGCTGTGTTAGTTTTCCCGGGTAGAAGGACGTGGCTCCACCCCCTGTGCACGCCTTCCGGCGTTCCCAGCTCTCCACGAGGCAGCTGGGCTCATCAAACATGGCCGCCCCATACAGGAGACAATAGACTCCAAAAACATGGCGGCCGGCGTGACCTGAGGACATTCATGCACCCGGTCTACGGCAAAATGGCGGCGGACTGCCGAAATCGTTTTTCCCAGCACATCCACCTGCATCTCTGCTAAATGGCGGTTTATCGATCTGCAGGAGGTACACTACAATTAAGGTAGGATTATACCTCCTATGTCTGCTGTAATACTACAGTCTGCTGGGTAGAGTGTTAGCTCTCAAACCAAGTCCACTTCCCACCAAACACATGCTGTATTTACAAGGGGGACTTTTAGTGTCAGACAGATACTGACCATGTATGGAGGGGCCCATAATTCATACTGCCTCATAACGAGGAAAAAAGGGAACGTTTACTCACCATACCGAACCGACAGGCACCCTCTCTTCACAATACCCTCTCCACCGGGGTGGGGGGTTGTGGACCACTCCGGACGCCTCGACTCTGGTTCCTGGCGTCCAAGCGAGACTTAACTCGCAAGGTCAGTCCCTCCAATGGGACTCGGTCGCGGCCGACCCAGCGCGGAGCTCTGGTCTGCACGCGCTCGTAGGCAGAAACCGGGGTGACCACTGGATCTCAACATCCAGCCCGTCGCCCAGCCCCGCATACTTACTTGAATGTGTCGCGGCCGACCAAGCGCAATGCAATGGTCTGCGTGCGCTCGTAGGCCGGCTGGGGTGACCACTAGTGTCGCCCAGTCCGGCGTATTTGCTTGAAGATCTCACAGGAAAAAACACTGAAGAAAAAATACCTAAAAAATATTTTTTCTAAAAAAAAAAAAAATCTTGCCAGGACCAGAGATCCCAGCAAGGAACTTAGGTCCTTACTCCTGACTAGACAGAAAAAAACTGATGCCTTGTAGCAGAGAGAGGGAGGATATACCCTCTGGGACTGCCCCTAGGGTGGAGCCAGAACGTTTTTTCTTTTCTGCCTAGTCCTACTCCTGCGGAGACAACATAACCCATTTCTTGTGAATCAAGAAGACTACGTCTGTCAATGAGCGACAGAGAAAAAAACAATATTTTTCACTTTCTGCTATACAACATTCCCAATAAAAAAAAAATAAAAATCAAATGTTTTCATCATTTTAGGCCAATTTGTATTCTGCCACATATTTTTGTTAAAAAAAAAAAAATCCCACTAAGTGTATAGAGATTGGTTTTCGCAAAAGTTATTGCATCTACAAACTAGGGGACATATTTGACATTTTTATGTTTTTACTAGTAATGGCAGTGATCAGCGGGACTGTGACATTGCAGCGGACAGATTGGACATCTAACTGACACTTTTGGGGGGGGGGGGGGGGACCAATGACATTACTACAGTAATCAGTGCTAAAAATATGCAGTTACTGTACTAATGACACTGGCAGGGAAGGGGTTAACACCAGGGGCAATCAAAGGGTTAAATGTGTCCCTAGGGGGTGCTTTCTGTGTGGGGGGGGGGGGGTGGGCTTATGGAATAAACACAGGGACCTGTGTTCCTAAATAGGAGCCATGTTCATTGCTGACAGAACAGCGGTCTGACGTGTTTACAGCGGCAGACCGCCGTTGTCTCCACGGGGATCGGTCGCGGGTGCTCGGCGGCAATCGTGGCCGCCAGACCCGCAGATCAGCTTCCTCTGTGGTAAATGGGCGCACACGTGACCCCACCCCACTCGCGGTCCTGCGGAAACTAGCCGACCTGCTGCGGTATATTTACCGTAGCTGGTCGGTAAGTGGTACAAAACTGCGTAAAAAGATTTGAGCATTCCCACTTTTCATGTTCTCAGGTTTTTTTTCTAACTTTTGGCATTTCTTTCTTCATTCCTTGGGTGAAATGGGCAGCTATTGGTGTGAAGAATGAACCGACCATGGAACTTGGAACCCCCAGAAGACCTGAACGTTTTTCCTTTTTCTTGCGGCCCGGAGGTACGAAAAAGTCGCTTGTGAGCAGTAAAGGAAGGCCCCCGTCGAGGACGTGGTGCCTTGCCCTTAGAGCAAGGATTCCCAAACTAGGGCACTCCAGTTGTTCAGGAACTACAATTTCCATAATGCCTAGTCATGTATGTGAATGTCAGTTTTACAATTCCTCATGGGATGTGTAGTTCTGCAAGAGCTGCAGGGCCATAGTTTGGGAATCCCTGCCTTAGAGGATTGAGGAAGAGTACTCTTTCCCCCGGTAAGACCTTTGATCAACTCATCAAGAGAGGATCCAAACAACCTCTCCCCTGTAAAGGGAAGATCAGTTAAGGCCTTTTTTGGAAGCCTGGACAGCAGACCAGCTTTTTAGCCACACCGTGCGTCTAATAGCAATCCCACTAGCAGAGCCATGTCCATGGACATATCACACATGAACACCAGGGCCTGAGCCAGCTGGTCCAGTATATCAAGCACCGCAGTGGGGAGCCATTCAGCTTCCAAGTTACTTTTAAGTAACTGTACCCATTCAGTAACTGTCTGACACTAGAATGCTCACAAAAATAGGCTTTAATATGGAACCTGCTATTACATGTAGATGGCAGGACAGGGACTCCACCCGTCTATCCACAGGGTCCGCAAAAGTCAGGGATTCTTCCACTGGAACCACAGTAGACTACTTGAGCTTGGAAACCGCATCCGAAAAGGATAACGGTGTTTAAAGCACTTAGGCACCACCAGCATGTGCTTGATGCACCGCTATTGTTCATCAAAAATATTCAAAAAAAGTTCAGGACAAGGAAACACCTTACCCGATTTTTGGGATTTGTGGGAGCCAAAAGACACCTGTAGATTCATCAGCCAATTTTAAAGTTTCCCGCACAGAAACTATCAGTGCTTCCATCAAAGCAGGTTCCCGCACGGCGGCTGAGGACAGGTCCTCTACAGCGTAAGGATGCGAAGACACCGACCCATCAGGGTGGGATACGTCTGCAGCGGCCATCCCTACCTCAGAATCTGAGGACACTGCAGACAGAGGTGAGGGCGTTTGCGGCTGGCAACACTTTCTACCTTTGACACCAAGCTTTGTAAAAACTGCTGTGAGATCAGGCCGGGACTGTGACCCAGAATTTACACTGATCAGAAAAATAAAGCAGTGTCCCTTTATAAGTCGCCAAGTGCGATCCCACCGATATCTCAGCAGTCTGCAAAAACCCCACTAGTATAAACTAATAGTGTATGAGGTTAACCCGCAGGAGACCCCAGAAAAACGTTTCCAAACTGCTCCTTGCCTTCAGGAGGCTGCCAGCATGTTCTGTGAAAATGAAAGTGAAAACTATCTCACAGGAAAAGGAAAGAACAGCCTGGGTCTTTACTAGAATTAAAGTGCCATGACACATGCCTGTCCAGCGATGTGGACCACAAGAAAATTGCCGCCCCATGCATTCCTATGGGGAACTACAAAAAAAAAAATGTCTGCTTATGCATTACAATGGGAACATAGAAAGCATAGATCTACAGCAAAATGGCATCCCCCCCCACAGCACGCCATGTGGTCTTCAGGACCCCCCCAAACAGTAGACATCAGAAAGCCCCTAGGTAGGGACCCCACAAGGACAAGCCACTCCCACCAAAAGGCGCTGCAGCGGCCACAATATTTCCACCCCCCAAGGTAGGAACCTGCTAAGGGTAGGGGAAAAAAAAAAAAGGTTAAGGGGTTTGGGGCCAGTCCGTCCGAGAGGCCAGGGGAACAGAGGGAGCCCTTGGGTCTGACTATTCCAGGGAGGGGGCCCACGTCCACCCCGAGACCGCCAGAGGCTTTTGCGGGGGTGGGAACCATACCATCGTACCAGGTGGGTGCCATTTCAAACCGATCAAGTCCCGCCCGGGATGGGGGTGCTGGCAGCCAGGGGGTACGCTGTGACTCAGGGCGTTCCAGGTCTATCGCATCCCAGCAAAACTGTCCACTCGCAGGCTCGTCACCCTCCATCGGGGCACTGTCGCGGCGAGGCCTAGTTCTGGACTAAAACCTGCTCAAGCTCGCTGGCCAGGCTGGGAGACCTTAAGGATCTAGATTATCCAGACCAAAACCACAGCTAGCTGTTGCTTGTAGTTCTCCAGGAACTAACTAATGAAAATAAAATAAATCATAAAAATAACAAAAATTCCCTTTAACAGCTAAGACCGAAGTCCCAGCAGGGAGCTAGGTCCTATTCCTAAACTAGGCAGAAAAACTGACCGTTGTAGCAGAGTGTGTGCGGTTATGCTTGCAGGGGACAGCCCCATAGGCGTGGTTAAGCTTTCTTGCCTAGTGCCTATTCCTGATTATAGGCGCATAACCCAATAGTCCAAGATGATATGGAGCTGCATCTATCGATGAACGATAGAGAAATGGAATTTTTACTTTCTGCTATAAAACATTAAAAAAATTTAAAGAATCAAATTTCTGTATAGATTTAGACCAACATGTATTCTGTTACATATTTTTGGTAAAAAAAAAAAAAGTCCCAATAAGCATATATTGAAAGTTCTGTGCAAACGTTATAGCGTCTACAAAACTATGGGATATTACTGGAATTTTTATTTATTTTTATACCTGTAATGGCGACCATCAGCGACTCCTAATAGGGCTGCAATATTGTGGCAGACAATCAGACACTGGCTGTGGGAACCAGTGGCCCCTAGTACAGGCATACCCTGCTTTACATACCTGTGCGTATGGACACATTGGTGTCTATGGGAAATCTTGGTCACCTTGACATGGCACTGCTCCCAAACTATAACAGGAACGCCAAACTTGGGGAGCCCCGAGAGGGGACCAAGGACTAAACAATACTTGATTTTGAGGTTGGCCAGCTTGCCTAGGTAATCTACCAGGTCGTAGGTCCTGGGTCTCCTTGACTTGCTCCCCAAGTTTAGCATCCCTGTCACTTATGGTTCAGGAGCAGTCAATTTGGCCAAGATTTGCTATAGACAATTGTTAAATAACAGGAGCAGTGCCAGTCAAGCTGACCAAGATTTCCCACAGAGCTAGTGTATTTTTCATGCATTGAAAAAAGGTATTGCTTCACTTTAAGTACATTTTCGTTTTACATACATGCTCTGATCCCATTGTGTACTTAAAAGTGGGATATGTCTGTACAGTGATCAGTGCTAAAAATATGCACTGTCCCTGTACTAATGACACTGGCTAAGGGGTTTAAACATCTAGTGCAATCAAAGGGTTATGTGCCTGACCAGTGTTTTTGGTGTAAACTGTGTGCTGCTTTAACTAGAGTGAAGTGACAGATTTTATTCCCTGCTTCGCAGGGACACAAAAAAAAAAATCTATCACTCTCCCCCTGTCAGAACAGAGCTCTGCGATGTTTACATTAGGCAGATCGCTGTCCTGTGTCTCTGTCCAATTAGGTGCTGGCAGACCTCCATTGCCCGACACCCGCAGATCGGGTTCTGCTGTAAGTAATCACAGCAGAAGTGACCCACAGGCGGCACGGGCTCCCCCCTAGAGGGAAGCGCAGAATCACATACTATTTTATTATATATATATATATATATATATATATATATATATATATATATATATATATATATATATATATATATATATATATATATATATATATATATATATATATATATATATATATATATATAGCGAGAGAAGAAAGATTCTGAATAGAATGGCCGCCCTATAAAATATATCTAGTCCTTAAAGCGATCATCTTGTAAAATAACCCAGTTTAAAATAGAAATGAAAGGCAAAACATTTTTGTATAGATAGAAAAAAATGAAATAATTTTTTTCTAAGTGATCACATTCCCTCTGCTCTCAGCTGCATAAGAGCTGGGGGGGGAGCAGCAGCAGCACACAGCTTCCCAGTGAAAGACTCTGCAGCAGGGGCGTGCCCGAACAAGTCTGATCATTGCTTAGCTAGAAAACTGACCACAGTGTTCTACTGCTTAGTGCGGTCAGTTTTTAAAAGAAAAGCAGAGGAACTGGCAGGAACACCAGGGATTTCACGCTATGGAAGCAATACAAAGAAAAGGATACTTTCTCATGCAAGTAAATAGTACAGCAGGCACATATCAAGAATTAACATACTTTTTGACCCTTGCATGTTAGGTATGGGGATATCTTGGTTTAAACCAGGGTGTTTCACAAACCCTACTTCTAATGCTCCAGCAGTTATCACCGTTTCTTCAAAGATAAGTGCTGCTTCATGGTGTAGATAGAATCCCTGCATTATGGCTCTTCTACAAATTTATGCCCCACCATATTATCCTTTTAAAGTGTTTGTTTCCTGAAAACTTCATTTTATATAAAGCTCTCGCCATGGTTATATGGGGCTTTAGGTCATTCACATTTACAGCGGAGGGAATGGTTTTCTGTGACTGAATTACTTTATTACTGATTGCAGACCTATGAGTTTTGTCTATATAAAAGTGTTCATGGATAATTTTGGTAGGGAGGCAAGGGCACCTCAGTGCCTTTATGATGGATTTGTAATATAATAAAATAGGATCATGTCAGTAAACAGACATAAGCTCTTCGAAGCTCTATGCCATTGGAAAACATTTAGGAGTGAAATGTAATGGAATTCTAATTGCTTAGACACAATCATCCCATTTCCAATGACAGGCAGAACATCCCCTTTTTTGTGTTTAGGGCTCAATCACACGAGTGTTTAAAGCAGCACATTTAGATGCCAATAGTTTTGTATGCATCTAAAACAGCACTACAAGAAAATGCAACTAGCATTTTGAGTAAGAGGTTGGCAATGACAGTCTTCATTTCTTTTCTCATGACCGATTTCAGTTAGAGCTCATGTAAAGCAGCAATCACACGATAATCCTGCTTTGACTGCTGCCAGAAGGACCCAGAAAGTCTCCATTTTGTCCCCTTCATTAGGAACCGACTTACGCACGGCACCAAATCTCATCTGGATGCTCCGACAGCACAAGGATTAAAAAAAGAAAAAAGGCAGGCTTTAAGTTCTGGCACTATCTATACAAAAGCCATACAGTAATGTTTTTTAGGTTTATTGGTGTAGTTGTGCCAAACACCTAGAAAAAGGCAGGGCTCAACATTGCACTGAAACAGGATCAACAAAAAAAAAAAAAAAATCCCCACTCCACCCCATCCCCCAACAGCAAGTAAAAAAGGGTAACATTTTGTGACAAGACAATATTATATTGAAAATGATCCATTTACGACACAGAATTGAAGAAAAATATTTCAATAACCCTTCATCTTTCACCCACCCAGAAAGTAAGGCACTTCACAGTCAAGATCCTCCATAAAACATTTTGATGACAAAGTTGCACAAGAACTGCTCAAGACAGATCGCTAAATCTACTAACTTTAAGAAATCTTGTCCATAATAGTGGCATAACATACATCCTGAGATGTCTTCAAAAGAGGTTTTTGTTTTTTGGTCATTCTGAAAGAAATTGTAGATCCTGTTTTTTTTTATTCAGGGTTGTGTGCATCTTACAGAACACCAAGAAGACAAACCATTAAATTAAGTATGCCCTGCAGTACTGCATGTAAATAACTCAGTAACTGTTTGGCTCATACACACAGTGCAAACCCATAGGGTTCAGGATGGTTTACAGTTCATCCCTGGAATTCCGCAATACAAAGTTCTGTAGTGTTTCCAGGTCTCTAGCTCCTTCGTGCTCGCTCACTTTTTCCCCAGCACGGAAGAGCAGCAATGTTGGATACCCCCGAACCTGGAAAAGGAAGACAAAAATAAAATGATAAACAAAGTGCTTCTCAAAACAAACCCTACTGATAGCGTGAACAGTCTAATCACAATACAAAAATTTATGTGAATGGAAGAAATAATGGTACATATCAATTAAACCCCATACACATATTGCTTAGCCGAAAAGTGGGTTACTGCTAGCGATTTAAAAAAGCATTATTCACACGGGGGAAACGTGTTGCCGAATGGGCTGCCCTATGCACATTTGGCACACCAGAAGTTTAGTGACCAATTTTGGTACTGAGCCAGGCAGGATTTTGCATGAGCACTTTAACCCGATTCTGTGTTTTGTCGCACAGCAATCACATCTAATCGCCTTGTGCATGTTTTGCTAAGATTTAGAATTGCTGTGATCCTGCCTATGATTCCAAATCGCCTAAATGTGAATGGGGCCTTTGATATCCAAATCAAGAGCAGCTTTGGTGGAAAATAAGGTCAATACAAGTGCACAACATAAATGTACTTGAAGTTTCTAAGTGCATCAACCAATTAAAATACACCAAGACTGGTACAAAACAATTTTGACTGCTGGCTATCGGTGGCCAGCAATTAGAGGAAATATTTGATCTACATTAAATTATTGCATATTCCTCACGTGTTAGAAGCTTGTAGTACCCCATTTCTGGTCAGTCAAGTAGCAGAGGGGGTTGTTAATCATTTTTAGCTGCTTTGGTGGAAATAAAATTAACAGGTGCACCAGATGGGCAACAATGAGATGACCTCCAAAACAGGAATGGTTTTACAAGTGGAGGGCACAGACTTTTTCTCCTTACAAAATGACCTCCAGCAGGCCACTGGTGTGAATAATCAGAAACCGACTTCATGAGGGGGGCCTGAGGGCCCAGCGTCCTCTAGTGGGCCCTGTGCTCACTTCCCGACACCATGGAGCTTGATTGGCAGTTGCCACTTAACACCAGAATTAGCAGGACTGCCCCTGGCGCCCTGTGCTTTTCACAGTTGAGCGCAGGTTCCCCCTGAGCACATTTGACAGACGTGAAAGAGTCTGGAGAAGCCGTGGAGAACGTTATGCTGCTTGTATCATCATTCAGCATGACCGGTTTAGTGGTGGGTCAGTGATGGTCTTGGGAGGCATGCACAGACCTTTACAGGCTAGACAATGGCACTCTGACTGCCATTAGGTATCGGGATGAAATCCGTGGACCCATTGTCAGACCCTACGCTGGTGTAGTGGGTCCTGGGTTCCCCCTGGTGCATGACCATGCCTGGCCTCATGTGGCAAGAGTATGCAGCCAGTTCCTAAAAGATTAAGGAATTTATACCATTAAATGGCCCCCACACTCACCTGACCTAAAACCAATAGAACACCTCTGGGACATGGTTTCATTCCATCAGTGGCCTCCAGGTTGCACCTCAGTCTGTTCTCAGGAGCTCAGTGATGCCCTGGTCTAGATCTGGGAGGAAATACCCCAGGACACCAACCGTTGTCTCATTAGGAGTATGCCCCAATGTTGTCAGGCATGCATACAAGCACGTGGGGTACCATTTTGATTTGCTGCAATGAAATGTCAGCAAAATGGACTAGCCTGCTGTATCGTTTTTTTCACTTTGATTTTCAGGGTGTCTTTGAATTCAGCTCTTTGAAGGGTTGATCATTTTAATTTCAATCAAGCGATGTGGCATCTTTTGGATCCTAACACATTACCCACTCCATATCAGTAGATATCCAGCATGATATTTTTTCCATTGAGATCTGATGTGTTTTCAAAGTTTTCCTTTAATTATTTAAAACAGTGTTTTTTTTTTTAAACGCACAAGAAAAAAAATGGGCAGAGCAACTCCAAACTAAAGCTCTTGTGGGATGTTACTGGTCTGCATTGGTCAGGAACTACCAAAGGTGTCCAAAGAAGACAAACCAGTGACCCATTACACTGTCATGGGCAGCTAAAGCTCACTGATGCACGTGGGGAGTAATGGCCTGGCCCATGAAGTCTGATCCAAAAGAGCTACTGTAGCTGAAAAAAGTATTGCTGGTTCCAAATGAAATGTGTCAGTACTCAATGCATTGCAGTTTGTACTCTCAGGCTTAAGACCTGAAAACTGCTGACTTTTAGTTACATACAACACAAGAAGCAGCACACAGCCTAGCATACATTCTGTCTGATAAAGTCACTATTGAATTGGTAATGCGTAACCTCTACCTACTGATCCTACAATACATAAAAAGTTTTAAGATTAGCAAAATTTGAGAATTAGGTCTTCATGAATATATGACTTACTGAGAACCGATTACAAAGGGATCGCTCAGCAGTGCAGTCCACTTTAGCTATTTTCACATCACTAAACCCAGGAAATTCTTTTTTGGAAAGATCATCCCACGTAGGGGCTAGATGTTTACAGTGTCCACACCTGGAAGTAAACCATATCATTAATATACACACAGAGTTGAAATAGTAATGCATCTTGTAAAATAAAGTGATTAAAAAAAGAATACAGCAGGTGGGTGGAGGAAATGCCACTTTGGCCCTATTTTTAACAAGCATCATGCGGTGCTTTATAAATGCACTTTTTTGATATAACATCCCACTCCCTCTTGATTCCTCTGGCTACTGCTTGTCTGGAAAGTGTTCACATCTTAGACAAGCTGTAGCTTTGAATCACCTGTCTCCTTTCAAAGTTCTTGTAAGCTCAGCCATGGCAGGATGGGAAAGGGGGCGGTTGGGACCTCATAACTATGGTCAGCAAGCACTTGGCAACATGGGACTAAGTACTACATGTACTTTGTCCTATAGAGGACATAAATGATAGATCTTTATATCTGTAAAAGTTCTCATTAAGGCCATGGTTATCTACTAGTAACTTAGAAAGCAACATTCACAATTGATTTGTTCTGTAATGGTGAAAATGTTTCTCCACGCTACCTCTTGGGTTCCAATGAATGTCAGGAAGAGAATGCAGCGCATATATTATATATTTATATATATATATATATATATATATATATATATATATATATATATATATATATATATATATATATATATATATATATATATATATATATATATATATATATATATATATACACACACACACACATACACACACACACACACACATACATACATACACACACAGTGGGTACGGAAAGTATTCAGACCCCCTTAAATTTTTCACTCTTTGTTATATTGCAGCCATTTGCTAAAATCATTTAAGTTCATTCTTCTTCCTCATTAATGTACACACAGCTCCCCATATTGACGGAAAAACACAGAATTGTTGACATTGTTGCAGATTTATTAAAAAAGAAAAACTGAAATATCACATGGTCCTAAGTATTCAGACCCTTTGCTGTGACACTCATATTTAACTCAGGTGCTTTCCATTTCTTCTGATCATCCTTGAGATGGTTCTACACCTTCATTTGAGTCCAGCTGTGTTTGATTATACTGATTGGACTTGATTAGGAAAGCCACACACACCTGTCTATATAAGACCTTCCAGATCACAATGCATGTCAGAGCAAATGAGAATCATGAGGTCAAAGGAACTGCCTGAAGAGCTCAGAGACAGAATTGTGGCAAGGCACAGATCTGGCCAAGGTTACAAAAAGATTTCTGCTGCACTTAAGGTTCCTAAGAGCACAGTGGCCTCCATAATCCTCAAATGGAAGACGTTTGGGACGACCAGAACCCTTCCTAGAGCTGGCCGTCCGGCCAAACTGAGCTATCGGGGGAGAAGAGCCTTGGTGAGAGAGGTAAAGAAGAACCCAAAGATCACTGTGGCTGAGCTCCAGAGAAGCAGTCAGGAGATGGGAGAAAGTTGTAGAAAGTCAACCATCACTGCAGCCCTCCACCAGTCGGGGCTTTATGGCAGAGTGGCCCGACGGAAGCCTCTCCTCAGTGTAAGACACATGAAAGCCCGCATGGAGTTTGCTAAAAAACACCTGAAGGACTCCAAGATGGTGAGAAATAAGATTCTCTGGTCTGATGAGACCAAAATAGAACTTTTTGGCCTTAATTCTAAGCGGTATGTGTGGAGAAAACCAGGCACTGCTCATCACCTGTCCAATACAGTCCCAACAGTGAAGCATGGTGGTGGCAGCATCATGCTGTGGGGGTGTTTTTCAGCTGCAGGGACAGGACGACTGGTTGCAATCGAGGGAAAGATGAAGTACAGGGATATCCTGGACAAAAACCTTCTCCAGAGTGCTCTGGACCTCAGACTGGGCCGAAGGTTTACCTTCCAACAAGACAATGACCCTAAGCACACAGCTAAAATAACGAGTGGCTTCACAACAACTCCGTGACTGTTCTTGAATGGCCCAGCCAGAGCCCTGACTTAAACCCAATTGAGCATCTCTGGAGAGACCTAAAAATAGCTGTCCACCAACGTTTACCATCCAACCTGACAGAACTGGAGAGGATCTGCAAGGAGGAATGGCAGAGGATCCCCAAATCCAGGTGTGAAAGACTTGTTGCATCTTTCCCAAAAAGACTCCTGGCTGTATTAGATCAAAAGGGGGCTTCTACTAAATACTGAGCAAAGGGTCTGAATACGTAGGACCATGTGATATTTCAGTTTTTCTTTTTTAATAAATCTGCAACAATGTCAACAATTCTGTGTTTTTCTGTCAGTATGGGGTGCTATGTGTACGGTCATGAGGAAGAAGAATGAACTTAAATGATTTTAGCAAATGGCTGCAATATAACAGAGTGAAAAATTTAAGGGGGTCTGAATACTTTCCGTACATATAATACACACACATATTTATATTATATATATATATATATATATATATATATATATATATATATATATATATATATATATATATATATATATATATATATATATATATATATATATATATATATATATACACATATACATACATACATATACACATACACACTTTACTATAGACCTTTTATTTGCTATTCTAAGAACTTTACCAATTAAAAATAACCCTGCAAGCAAAAGCCTAAGTGAAAGTGTGTTCATCCAGTCCATGCTGACAGACTGCGGTAATAGACCCTAATTTTAATTATTAGACTATATATTCAATTTTAGCTTTACATTATAGATTTGTTACTCATGTATTTTTTAACAGATGCACGTTAAAATAAAAATAGTTACCATGGTGCGTAGAACTTTATAAAGGCGATACCTTTGGCAACAGTTTGATCAAAATTATTTTCTGTAAGATCCAGTACCTTGGACTGAAAGATAAAATAAGCAGTCTTTAGCTACAGCACACAGAAGTCTTCACATGTTAATGAAGCATGCTAGGTTGCAAGCAGCTATACTCTAGTGCACAGAGACACATGAGCTTTATTTAATACACTTTTGCATGAAGTGTGGCAATACAAATTTTCCAAAATGCTTCAGCGAATATACAAACATTCCCTGTAAACATCACAATTTGTATATTTTCTCAGGTTAAATCGCCATGGTATTTCTACTGAAATGTGTTTGTAGACATCTGAAGTGTGGTGTGAAAGGTTATAGTAACTAAACAAGATGTTACTTAGTAGATAATGACCTAGAATGATAAGTGAGCTGCAAATAACCAAATGGTATGGGATACAGCATATAATTGCTTGGCTCATGTGTACACTTTTTCACTAGATAACGGCTGCAGTGGTCATGGCTTTTTCAGAATAGGTACTTGGGTACACTCAGCCTTTAAGGATAATTTGTATTTTTTTTTCCTTCATCAACAGGGTGAAGGAAAGTAAACATACATTTGCCAACTAGCACAATGGGGTTGTTTTACTAAAATTGGAGCATGCAAAATCTGATGCAGCTCTGAACAGAAACCCATGAACTTCCATTTTTTTTGCCAAAGCTTATTTGAAAAAGCTGAAGTTAGACGCTGACTGGCTACAATGCATGGCTGCATCAGATTTTGCACTCCCAATGTTTAGTAAATCAACCCCAGTGTCTACATCATATAAACATACACTTGGCTACCCACTTCTGCTATTGGTTCATCTTCTGCTATTGGTTGATCTTCCTGTGCTGGGACATCTGCTTCCTTATCGTCTGTGGTTTTCGACTGGTTTTCCACATACTCTTTTAAGGAATCCAAATCCCGTTTCCCCTTGTACTGATCCACCTAAAATAGCAAAATCAACATTGCATAATATAATCTGTTTAAAATAAATTGTGTACATTTCAGTAAAAAATACTACTTACTTTTTCACCATTTCTAAACCAAAGCAGTGTGGGATAGCCACGCACTTGATTATCAGAGCAGAGGTCATTATGCTGAGTACAATCAACCTTTTAAAAAAAGGAGAAAAAAAAAAATATATATAATGAAAAGTGCCACATTCATTAGGATACATTGATATTGGAACACTTTCCAATACACTAGTTTTCTGTGCTTGAAGTTAAAAAAAGGTATAACATTTTGAAATGCAAATGTACTGCAGA
Source organism: Pelophylax lessonae (assembly GCF_965119305.1). Lineage (NCBI taxonomy): Eukaryota > Metazoa > Chordata > Amphibia > Anura > Ranidae > Pelophylax > Pelophylax lessonae. The sequence continues at coordinate 329,164,805 of NC_138772.1, forward strand.
GATGCATTTTTTCCCTTTGAATTTTTGCTCAAATAAAACAGACAAATTAAACTGGAAAAAAAAAAAGCAGGGAAAGAAGGGGGCTTTCCTGGAGTTTTAAAACATCTCATGGCCTTTGCTGAACCAGAACCCTTGTCTGTGGACAGCAGTGCTGTTTCGGCCTTCTTAAATGACAAGTGATTGAGGCTAACAAGCCAGTTATACTAACTGAATTCTAACCAAAATTCTGCTTGTTTTTGTCTGATTTTACACATTTCCTAATTGATTAGGACAGAAGTATTAATTTTGCTGATAAGAGATTTGGCTTCAGATGAGGGGATGAATAAAAAAGGCAGCCACTGTTTCCAGAGAAAAAAAAATGTAAAGAAAAAAAAAAAAGAAGAAGAAGAATGGACCCAAACAAAACCTTCTTAGTAAAGTAGCTGCTCATTGGTGCCAGTTTGTACAATTCAGTCTGCTATAAAAGGCCTGGAACACCCAGAAAGTTAAAATGGGCCATACTACAGCTTACAAACCTTTGCAATTTTGACTGTTGAAGACTCCTGATAAGAGGAAGCCAGCTGCTCCCATGCTGGTGCCAATGATTTGCAATGGCCACACCAAGGGGCAAAAAATTTGATGAAGTGGTTTCCTGCCAAAATCAAAAGGAAAAACATTAGAGAATATATATATCCAACCATAAAACAGCGATCGAATGAATAGTGAAATGTACAATATGGCAATAGACAAATTAAACCCCTCCTTTTAGCAATGGAAAATGCTTACCCCAAAAATAGAATATAAAATAGTTGAATACACTAGTGTTTGGGAAAGTCCATCCTTAATACAGATACAATAATTTATTTTCTTAGAAATACACTGGCAACTAGAGATGCCAAAATCTATATGCACGAATCAGAGCTTGCAAAGAAACCATCCAGTACGCTCAAAATGTATTTGGAAACCTACCCTCTGGAACTATTTTCCGGTTCACTTCTGCACTTTAGTTTGGAGTGAGCTTCCCAACAGAAGCCTTTACTACCTCCATTGATGGCCACCAGCATCACAGAAGTCAGGGTCCTTACCCCATAGGCCCCAGCAGCCCTAAAATCAGAATATTCATTGATTTTTCTGAGTGACCAGAATTTGCCCAGGGAGTACATGCACCAAACTTCCTGTTTGCTTAAAAATGATCCAAAGGGACACCTACAATTTATTATACACTGACTTATCAGTTTGCCAAACATTTTCCTAGCTGAATCACTGAAAGCAGATTTGCATCAGGTGCTATTGGTAGATTAGTATAGAAAAATACATTTAGTAACAGTTAAAACTTAAAGTGGTTGTAAACTCAAATGGCTAAGAGCCGGTTCACACTGAGGCGATCCGACTTGCCGGGGCGCCCTGTGAAGTCGCGGTGCACAGCGCGCACCGCGACCCCGGAGCGACATGCACGGACTTCATATCATTGAAGTCAATACAGGTCGCTCCAGGTTGCCCCAAAGTAGTACAGGACCCTTTTTCTAAGTCGGAGCAACTTGTGTCGCTCCTATTAGAACGGGTTCTGTGCTAGTCTATGGCAGGCGACCCATGGCGACTTGGCAGGCGACCAAGTCGCCTGACAAGTCGCCCCAGTGTGAACCGGCTCTTAAAGTGATCTAGCCTCCATGTGTTTGTTCATCAAGCAGTTTTGTTTTTCTTTCAATTCTAAACACTTTTTTGCTCATTTGTAGTCCCCTCCTCTCTGTATCCTGATCCAAGTCAGGTGGGAGGAGCTGAAATTCCCCTCAGTCAGTAAATGAAGGCTGAAGGAGAGGGGAGGGGCCATGAGATCATGTTCTCACTGATCACTACAGTGCTGACAGGGAGAGAGGAGGGGGTAGCTTAACCACTTAAGCCCCGGAAGATTTTACCCCCTTCCTGACCAGGGGGTATTTTGCGATTCGGCATTGCGTGACTTTAACGGACAATTGCGCGGTCGTGCGACGCTGTACCCAAATTAGACGTCCTTTTTTCCCCACAAACAGAGCTTTCTTTTGGTGGTATTTGATCACCTGTGCGATTTTTTGATCATGCGCTATAAACAAAAAAAAGCGACAATTTTGCAAAAATAAAATTTTTCACATTTTTATATGAAATTCCCGCCCCCCCCAAAAAAAAAATGTAAAAATAATTTTTTTTTAACATTTTAGGCCAATTTGTTTTCTGCTACAAACGTTTGGTAAAAAAAAAAAAAAAAACACGAGTAATGGCGGCGATCTGCGATTTTTTTTTTTGCGGGACTGCGACATTGTGGCGGACAGATCGGACCCTTGACTGACATTTTTGACACTTTTGGGGGTACCAGTGACATTACTACAGTAATCAGTGCTATACATATGCACTGTTACTGTAAAAATGACACTGGGAGGTAAGGGGTTAACTTTAAGTGTGTCCCTAGGGGCGTGTTTCTTACTGTGATTGGATGTGGCTGTGTGTGTAACATAGCAGGACCGAGTGATCTGTGCTTTTACACAGGGGAGAGTGACAGGCGGCTTTGTTTACATTAGCCGCCTGCCTTTCTCCCTCTTTACCCGACGATCGTGAGTAACCAGTGGACATAGGGTCCACCGGTCACACGCGCCGGCTTCTTCGTGGCTACACGACAGACTGAAGGAGTGATTGAGGCGAGCAGGGTGACTCATCTGGCTCCGTGGACATTATGTACTTCACGCTGCAGCATCCCGGACTAGAGTGAGCTCCCCTATCCCTCTCATTCGTTTATTGGATGTATATATGCGCTTGGCAAGTTAAATACATGTACGGGCATTTTATATTGTTTTTGTGGATTTAGTAGTGTTTTAATGGTACTGCACCAGTGGGGTCCCTCTGTTGTACGTTTTTTTTCCACATGGTTTGGAGCTAAGGATTATCCCCGAACCTTCTGGTTTATATGAGGACCGCTGTCTGCATTGCCTTGGTGGAACACCACAGCCAACAGTAATATACACAGCGAAATTTGCCTTATCTTCGAGAGTGGAAGGCAACAAATGAGGGTGAGTTGCTAATTTGACGGGTGTGGAGCACATCAGTGGTGGATCTAATTTGGGTGCCACCTTATTAGCACTGGAATCTCACACGATCATTTGGTTTATCACGTTCATAGAAGTTATTTTTTGGACTCATTTATTCACAGTATATTTCGTTTTTGGATTCCATATCCAACATTCATATTGTGGACTGATTTTCTGGGCACAGTTTATTGATGCACCATTTAATGTATTGAGGATTGCTTTTATTTTATTTATTGGTGTTGTGCGCAACTAGTGTCATGGTTTTCTTTCACTATTTTCATTATGGTTTTATTTAAGTTGCGGCACATGTATACGGACTCACATCTATATATAGCTTATCTATCTTTCAGCACACATTTGGAATTTGATTTTTTAAAAGGGTGTGTATACATCTTTAGCACAAGAATTTTTTAATTTTTATGATTATATACTTGTTCTATATGTGAACCTAGCCTTACACTTCTTTAAATACACGCAGGTGAAATACATTTGAAGGCTTCTTTCCCACTTGTGCAACCTGAAAGTCACACAACTTTGCTGTGCAACTTTGATGGCGCCTTTAACATGACTTGAAGCAATGCCTGTGTAATCATGAAATCTACAGACCTCAAGTCGCACAGATATGAATGGTACTCATCGGAAATCATGGGGTACAACTTGTCATGCGACTTTGCAATCCCAAGTCGCAGGACAAGTCCCACAAGTGTGAAAAGGGTCTAGGAGTAACAAGACAGGTCAGAGTTTAATATACACTGGCACAAATGAACCAGATCTTTACATACCATCAGCAATGTGATCCTTGAAATTTCCTGAGGAGAGTTCATAAAGACCCTGTTTGGCTTCTGGTGCTTTAGGAGCTTCTTGCTCAACTTTTGGTTCCTGGAGAACAGCATTCTTAATATGAGTATGTGTTTAAAAGAAATTAGTTTTAATAAAAAGGTAAAGCTAAATGAAAAGACTAGGAAACAGATATAACAGATGTTCAAACCCAGTGCACGCTGTATGATTTCCTGTACGCTGGAAAGATCGTCAATATACAATTTTTAGATTTGATTTTCCACCAAGACAGAGCAATCGTTGGGCTTGCCTAACCCATAATTTCAAGTACCACCATGCCCCCTGCATACAAATACTCTGTCCTCCTTGGCTGCCTGTGCATGCAGTGGAGGCATTGTGATAGCATCCCAGTCTCTCCTGCGAGTGTGTACAAAAGAGTGGCTTTATAGGAACCCTGCAAGGCAACTGAGCCACCAAAAAACCTGGAAGGGTAGCAATCTCTGGATCCAAGTAGTAAGACTGACAAGCAGCAGACAAAAAGTACTGTGGTCAGCTGCTGTTAACATGTTCAGGGTTAAACATTTAAAAATGCTTATATGTGAACTGGAACTGGGAAACACTGGAATACAGACTATTGACTTGGCTTAGTAAATGTTCACCGAGGTTAGTAAAAAAAGATGTTCTATTTGAAAAGCTTTTTTTTTTTTTTTTTTAAAAAAACAGGTTATACTTCCCTGCACTGTGCAATGGTTTTGCCTCTTGCTATGGGGGCACACAAGCGGGCTTGGGCCCGAGCCACCCTCCTGTGAATGGACACTGTCCATTCACACAGATCGCAGTTTGGCTCTGCCCCCCACTCTCCCCTCATTGGCTCAGATTTACAGCAGCAGAAGTCATTGGAAGAAGACCCGCTGCTCTCATGCACATCGCTGTATTGTGATGGGGCAAACAAAAACCAAAAAAAAACAAAAAGGTGTTTACTTTGTTGCATAGAATGAATTAAAGTGTTACTAAACCCAGAGCTCTGCATTCACTATATCGGGTCTCCCACAGTACACAGAAATGCAATTATTTTAGTATAAACTGATAAAAACTCTCTCAGCAGTATTTATCAGTCTTGCGTCTACCAGTGGCCAGCCGAGCATTTGTTAAAGCTTGTAGGAGTTTTCATTCTCCTGACTGTCCTATGAGGCTGCATGACCCCTTACCCTCTGAGGACAGTGCTGATTGGCCCTGTGCTGATCACATGCAGCCTCCTAAAAAAAAAGCAGTGATGGTGAACCTTGGCACCCCCAGATGTTTTGGAACTACATTTCCCATCATGTTCATGAACTCTGCAGTGTAGTTGAGCATCATGGGAAATGTAGTTCCAAAACATCTGGGGTGCCAAGGTTCGCCATCACTGCTCTATAGGGTCCAGGTATCGCCTCATGCTACCAGTAGTGACACTGACCCTAGCCAAAAGCAAAACGAGTGAAAAAGATGAGTAGGGAAAAGAAGGTCAGTGGCCTCCACCTGTAAACCATTCCTACTTTGGAGGTTGTCTCATTGTTACCCATCTAGTTCTCCCTTTTAATTTTATTAACACCAAAGCAGCTGAAACTGATTAACAACCTTCTGTTTATTACCCAACCAGATCAGGGTTTATATGATTTGATGCTATACTCTTGATTAAAAAGCGTTCCTTTAATTGTTTCGAGCAATGTATAAAACCGAATATGTTTAAAGTGGTCTATAAACCGTTAAATGGCTGTATTTGCTTAAAAAACATGAAAGTTGAAATGGGTTTACTGGTAATTTTAAGTAATGATGCAGTCTAGGGCAGCCTTTCTCAACCTTTTCAACACAGAGGAACCTTAAAATAAATTTCTGGTCTCGGGGAACCCCTGCTAAAAATTAAAAATCTACAACTCATGACACATTAGTGTGACAGTCAGTGGGAAGAATGCTCCTTACTCTTGTCATCATTGGAAAGAAAGAATTACCCCCTTACAGATAGCTAAAAGGAACAATGGTGTCATTGGAAACTTATCTGAGAGGCAGAAATTGCCTATTGCTCAAGGAACCCCTAGCAACCTCAGGAGGAACCCTAGTTGAGAAACCCCGGTCTAGGGTCTATTAGACAAGGGTGCCCCCATCTGTCTGAGCAGGAGATCCTAGATTGATCACTTGCCGAGTTGGATCAAAACAGAATTGTGTGTCGCGTGTATTGTCCATTCTGATTTTTTTCTCACATCTTGTGATGGGAGGGGAGGGAAACAAAATGGACCAATGTAATCCTTATGGGTGGCTGTTTGTAACAGTCTATCTGTCCACATTGGTGAGGTCCATAAAAAGACCTAGTAGCAAACTGTTTGGTCCAAAAAACCCAAACGGACCGAGATGTGGGCAGATATAGCTGACTGCATCTCTGCTGTCATCTGGCCACCCATATCGTTTACTTGCGATGCATTTTTATAATTAGGAGGTCAAAAACCGTCTAATAATATCTATGTGAAAAAGGCCTAAAGCATCATTTCCTAAACCTTAGTGATGTACTACCGTCAAACCAGTTTCCATTGTAGGACTAAAGGCGAATCAGTAAACACCATGAGTATCAGCTACACATGTAGGAATGACTAAGCAGCCACATCCATTTGTTAAAACATACCGCCACACAATTCTTGCCACCGGTAGAAATGTATATTGTATCCTAAAGCGGTCTTGTACATCCACCCTGAGCACTGATGGGTACTGCCTACAGCAAGATTGTAAGTTTGGGGAAACACTGCTCTACAAACAGTGAGGTTCTGCAATTGAGAAAATGTTTCATAAAACAGACACGTACTGGAACTGCAGAAATGCAAGAAGGAGCGGATCACTGATTATAGGATTTCAGATCACCAGTACTTCGCTTTTTTTTCATCTATTTCAAAGTACTGATAAAATTGTAGATTTAGTTCAAATTAGGCTTTAAGCTGTCGAAAAAAACTTAAAAATTAAGAAACTTTTTTTAAAAAACAGTGAACATGGAAGCCATTCTTCTACATTATAAATGTCACCTGTAATTATAAAGGAATTTGGATTTTATCCCCAATTTTTTTTTCCACTGACAGTCAACTCTCTAGAAGCCCCCTCGGAAGCTGCTGCATAGAGTATATTATGAGGCAGGCTGGGCAGCTAGCAGGAGAAAAGTAGTACCCCTCAACCACCCCGCTGCATCTGCCCTGCAATGTTGTACAGAATTATCACATCGGGAGGGGGGGGATAGCCGTGAAGGAGCAGCAGCTGTTAGTCAACCTGCTAGAGCCACACCGCAAGCTGGCGAAGAGATTCTAAAGGAGAAGTGAACAACTTCCTTATAGAAGAATGGTACAGCATGCTCACTGAGATGGGGCAGCACAGCAGGAAGGGTAGGCTGCAATAGTGTTGCCACTCAGAAAAAGGAAGCCTTTTGAAAAAAAACGGCTGAATATAAACGATATGAGCAATGAAAACACACAAGATCGAATACAAATTTAGAAATAACCGCACCCAAATCAAAAAAAAAAAAAAAAACCCTGACCGTATGCATCACTTGCAGTAACTGAAACTTACAGCTTAGGATATCTGGGTATGTTGACTACTGCCCACCTCCCAGAGCTCTGCTAAAAGGTCTTATGCTAGAAAATCATAATGAAACAAACTGGAGCTGCTCAGGGTCATGCATTCTGACTCCAGCAGTGCAGCTTCTGCATGCCGAAATAAAAAGCAAAAAAAAAAAAGCAGCTGAAATCCTCCCCAACTTCACTAAGCAAGTTTAATTTAGCTTTGTCCCTTTAAGCATTAAACTTCAGAGAAAACAATACTCAGGAAGACAGAGCTTCCGGGACACTCACTTCTGGTTGCTCATTTAGAGTCTGAAGCATCCAGTTTTCCAGTGTCTGGAAGTCCCTTGCTCCCTGATACTTCACAGCTTCTTGGCCTGGTTTAAACAGCTTCAGACTGAAAGATAACAAAGAGAGGAAACATTATTTGTCGCTAGACATAAGATCATACTTGTAATTGGCAGTGAAAAGGAAACAGGAAATATTACACAGACCTGACCTATGAAAAACTGATCAATTTAATAGAACACGCATTTGTGGCGTCTCAAACAAAAAAACTCAATTTCTTCATGTCATAGCAGAGCTATACCAACTTTCCTGAATTATACTTTAAATCACCAGTTAAAATACAAATATTTTAGTGGTAGACATCTAGGTTAAGGTGTTCCAATGCTTGGACAGTTTAGAGAGCCAACACGTGATGTACAAAACTAGCAGCAAGCAAAAAAAAAAAAAAAAAAACAGTACTATGGAGTACATATCTCTGCAGATAGTCATTGCATTACTATACATGTCACATATAACTATGTACTCACGTCCGAATACTTGTGTGGTTGAATGAATGAGGGGTGAATGAGTTTTTTCATCTCATGCACACTTATGTACTCTAAATAGTGTTTTTAATGCTTTAATAAAGTGACCTATAATATAAAAATGAACATTATCAGGTCCTTATATACTTTTGAGGGAGAGAGATCCACTTGGTAAGATGGCTGCAGTAAGTGGATCCCAGCTTAAGGGGACCAAGCATACCTTGACCTTTAAAATTGATTGTCTTTGAGGTGAGCAACTAATCTGGTGGTGGTCTCTTTCCCAGCACAGAATTTGGAGGAGAGACCCTAATGAACTTCAAGGATGTTTTAAATCCACTTTAGGACTATGATGATCTGCAAATACTACGACAGTGATCATCCATGATTTCAAGGTGGAGGAACTCATATATACACCTGTTGGTGGTGGTCTGTTTGAATATACATTTATGAACAGACATTTTTCTGAAATATAATATACATGTTCGTTCATCGGTCATTTCAAATGTCTGGTCACATATTGTAAAATTAATTTTCACAACTTTGTAAGCAGAACATGTAATGGTATATTTTATCTTGAAGAGTTGGATACTTTAGGTGCTGCACCACATTTCTTGGTTCTTGTGACTGCTAAACTTTAATAGGTGAGCGCAGGAGTATTTTATATCTTTTTCCACACGAATAGAACTTTTTGGTGGCATCGGATCACCACTGGGTTTTATTTTTTGCACTATAAAACGAAAAGACCAACCATTTTGAAAACATTATCGATTGTTCTAAAACCTATCAAAAAAAAAAATAAAAAAATAAAAAAGTAGATGTCTGCATACATTTAGGCCTAAATGTATTCTGTTACGTCTTAGTAAAAAAAAAAAAAAAAAAAAAAAAAAAAAAAAATCAATAAGTAATTGCTTTGTGAGAAATCTAGAATCTACAAACTAAGGTGTATATATACACTGGAATTTACACAGCTAGAGACGCTATACTGTAATGGCAGGGACCAGCAACTTCTAGTATGACTGAAAGACTTTCTGGCGCTAATAGACACTATCTATGAGGGTCACTAACTGACTGTACATTGACAATGTTATAACACTGGCTATGAAGGGGTTGACATCTAGGGGCAATCACTACTGTGTGCCTAACAATATGTAGTGTGTGTAAAACGTGCTGCTTTTCCTTTACCATCGCTGTTCACAGTAAACAGTTTTTGTAAACAGAACTCCCGTGTGTGATTGGCCACAGCCGATCAGCTGCCTTCAGCCAAAGTCAATGGCGGAAATAATCAGCCAATCACAGTATTAGCTGGCAGGGGGTGACATGTATTGGTTAGCATGGAGTGCACGCATTTGTGCCCATAACCTGCCCGTCACCCACAGTAAAAATACTGTGGGCAGGCGGCAAGTAGTTAAAGCAAAACTTAAACCTTCCAATATACTTAATCCACCTTCCAGCAACGCAGCAGTTACATCTCTTGCCAGCGGCTGTCAGTCACTTCAGCTACTTCTGTGTGCTGAGTTTTCAGCCTCTTGATGACTGCTGGGGGAATGTCAGCCGTGCATGCATGTGGGAGCCAGTCATTTTGGCACAGCTGGAAATGCGCAGCACAGTGTACACCCTATAGAAGGCAAGTGTTATTGCAGATGATATTAGCTGGTCTCTTCTGCAATAAAGAGATGTCTGCTCACTTTTTATTTTCCAACTAGCCAAGTTTAGTTCCACTTTAATATTTTGAGTCACCTTGAAAAAAAATGTCTGATGTGCCTGATTCCACAATACTTGTCGCTGGCAACGAATCCAAAGGGTCCATAAAACAACTATGCAAATAGGGTTTTCAGAAGATGGTCAATAATTGTGGTCGCCATGTTTGTATCATGGCAGGTTTATTCTCAATTTAAAGTGGAGTTCCACCCTAAAAACTATCTTTGCACCAACCGCTAGCTTAGATGAACCTGAAAAAGAATTGGATAATTAAAAAATGTTTTTTGTTTCACTTACCTTCCTTCCTCCCTCTGCAGCCGCAGCCCACGTCACTTCCTCTTTGCATTGACTCCTGGGAAATGAGCATCATCGATTCCAGGAGTCAATGCGCCCGCAACTGAGTCACTCGTCACTTCCAGTGCAGGCACATCATTCCCTGCTGAACAGCTTCTGGGCATGCGCAGAAGCTGTTCAGGGATGACGCGCCTGCACCGGAAGTGATGAGCAAGGCATTCTGAGACTTCGACGTCACCAAAGAGGACACGCTCTGGCTTCAGCTGCCCACACCTGAGATGGCAGTACTGGACAAGACATTTTCAAGGTAAGTATTTCTTCTTACAGGTAAGTGAAACAGGGGACAGTTCAGAGGCCATCGTTGCTTAAATGCACTAGCCCTGACTGTCCGGGGGGTATTTTTAGCTTAAAATTTTTTTTTAGCCTGGAACTCTGCTTTGAGATGCCAAATTTTTTAATTTAAAAAAGGCAATTTACACAGACCAATAAAACAGAACACAAAGCTAGGCGGATAGCATAAGTATTTGAGGACTTACGTGGGATATCCACGGACACCATTATCAGAGCATAATGTGTTGTCCACTGTACAATCCACCTTAGCAACATAAACTGGAGTCTTTTCCATATTATTATATTTATCACCCAAATCATTCCATGTTGGCTGAAGACGTTGACAGTGCCCACACCTTAAAAAAAAAAAAAAAAAGCTGTTAGCTGACAAGACATTTCAATATTTCTAGCTTTGACTACTAAAATTAGAAAATATAGAAACACTTCATTAGGTCAATTGAGTACAGTACCACAATTCTCTGATTTGAGATTTAAATGTCCATTTCTTTACAAACTAAAAAGAGGGATCCCAGCTTGGGAAACCAAGAACCACACGGAAGATGGAACGTCGTCGCTTGTGCTCATTACAATTTTAGCTAAACTTACGCTTTAAAGAGAAACTTTGGTGAAAGACAAAAAAAAAAAAACCTGCCACAGATATTGGTAATGACATTACAGGAGTCTATTTTTAAAAACAAGCTGCATTTTTAAATTAATGATTTAATAACACACTGGTTACACATGCTGTGTTGGCGGCCATTTTATGTATATGTAAGAGCAGGGGAAGCCAGCGGCTGTTTCTTCCGGGATATGCTCACCAGACAAACCCCTGCAGTTCTGATCACACAGTGAAAGCTCTAGTGATTGCCTATGCTGCCAGTGAACTGACCTGACATCTTGAGCTCTGTCATCTTAGCAGCAATGTATTCATCCCCAGCCGGTGCACTCCACGCTGCCCCGGCGATAATTCCTGCTCTCCAATCTATGTGGCGCTCGTGCTGTCAGGCCACCAGAGGATCATTCCTCCACCCTCTGAAGGATTGGACATGCCTATCTGCCGCCCTCCTCTACCCTTTTTAAAGGCCAATCCATAACATCTGGACATTCCTCACTGCCATCCTCCCCCGTCCTGCTCCACCCTCTCAAAGCTGAGCTATCATTTCTGGACACGCCTCTCTGCCCTCCTTCCCCACCCTACTCCACCAAAGAAATTTCTTTTTCCAAAGAAATCCAAGCAGGAAGTAGAGAGGGATCCTAAAAAAATGTTTTACTCTCCAATAGTGATATAGCAGGGGAAAAGGATTCCAATCAAAGCAACATTTCAAATAGGCTATAGTTCCACTAAGTAAAAGGTTTAGAATTTTACTGCACTGCTATTTATGTACTATAAAGTGTATATTACGAGGATAAAGGTGGCCAAAGCAAGGCTTACTGAAAACCTAGAAGAGCAATGTGAGATGCATTACTGTGCAGCTATACAAACCCCCTGAAAATCAGCAATCATACAGCTACATTCTGTCACTGCTCTGCACCTGCTTAAAGTAAAACTTTAGGGCTCTTTCACACGGTCCGCCTCCGTAGGCAGATCCGTGTTGCTCAGCGAGGATCGATCCACGATCCCCGCTGAGCCAGCTCCATCTCCGCTTGCAGAGCGGAGAGGGAGGTGTCTCAGCCCCCGCTGCCCTCTATGGGGGATCGGATGAGAGCGGACCACCTGTCCGCCCTCATCAGATCCGATCCGATTACTGAACGGATGGAAAAATAGGGTTTCTATCCGTCCAGATTTCACGGACAGGATCGGATACGGATGGCAGCGGAGGTGTCTCCGCTGACACCCGCTGCCCCATAGAGCTGCATGGAGGATCCGATCAGATCCGCCTAAAAAACTGACAGGCGGATCTGATCGGATCGCCCGTGTGAAAGAGCCCTTAGTCGGAAAAATAAATCCTGCTAGATCACTTCATGCTGGCCCCTTTTGCAGGTTAGGCCATGTAAAACATTAAGTGCCCCTACTGCTTAAGGGCCAGTTCACACCACAAACAGTTCAGTCTTTTTTCTGCATCAAAAATGCATGTATAGTAGGTTATATGGTTTCCAGCGGCATCGTTCCCACCAGTGAGGTCAGTTCCAATATAAAAAAATAAAATGAAGAAAACGATGCATTTTTTTCTGTACTGGACTGTACTGAAATGTGGTAAAACTTTAAAAGATCCTGGAACCAATCAAAACCACACTGGAGCACACGTCCTTATTAAAGGTAAGATAATAAAAATGCACTGAACTGCATCAAAAACACATCTAAAACGCACATGCAGAAAAGCATCTGGAAGGCATCCGGACTGCGTTTCCATTGTGTGAACTGGCCCTAAATCCAGTAACACACCGTTTAACCCAGTGCTGCACATGCTCAGTTGCTATTTTTAGGCACTGCCAAACTTATAGAGGCCGATCTGCTTCTATTTGATCTGCAACTGCCACGATGCTGCATGTGACCAGTATTGACACCTGCCATTTGATGGTTTGAGGACAAGCAAATGTGAGTTAGCAATCCTGGCATTCCAGTAACTGTTTTTTTTTAAACCGTTAAATCGATTTTAGTTTCGTTTTAGGATTTACTGCTGTTCAAGAGCTCTGGACTAGCAGCTTTCTTGACTGAAAACAATAGGGTGGTTTAGTTCTGCTTTACGAGTTCATACACAGCCAATTAGGGCCATGCACCACCCAAGATCAGTGGATTTTTGTAGCACGTACAGCCAGGTGTTTGTGATCAGTTGCAGACAGGAAGCCTGTCAGTGACAAACCAGCACTGTGTATGCAATTGCACATGGAGCGATTTGTGGGTATTGACAAGTGTGTGCACCTGGATGTAGACAGTTGGCATCCAGGGACTTACATCCTTGACTAACCCATAGGTAACTGCTGTGTTTGATAACGTTAACAGCTGCAGACGATGTCCGCATGTCATGGGTTTGTACAGGCTTCCTGTCCAAAGCTGATCACAGACACCAGGCCATACCTGTTGCAGAAAGTCATCTGGGCAGTGTTTGGCTGTGTGCATAAATCCTATAGGATACCTGTGCCTAGAGAAGCCAGAGGGATGCCATTGCAAACTTCTCCATCGTAAATTTCAAGCTTCTGGCTGTCATGCTGATTGAATCTTCAATTCTTTGGGTAACTATCCAGAACCAGCACAAAAATTAGAAGTTCGGATTTCATATGCTGCATGCATGTTCCTGGTCAGCAGCTAAGAAAGCACTAAAATTAGAGAATCAATATTGCAGGCAACTAGCCTTTTCAGAAAAGAGGTCAGCAATGGCAGCCTCTAAGCACAGGGCTTTAAGAAGGAGACACCACTATTTATACTGCTCTGTAGATAATAATGATAAAATATGAACTATACAACAAGAAAACAGCAAATTGTTTTAAAAAGTAAAACCGTTTTCTATGCTGCCCAGCACAGTAAGAGTGCACTTGATTTCATAATTAACTAGGGCAGCCACAGAAAAGAGGTCATGGGAAGAGGCTAAGGTACGCAGTCCCTTCTCTCTCCCTCCCCTTCTCTAGAACACAACTTGCAGATCTTCTTCTAATGGTAACCCGGATTCTAAGAACGTGCCTTTGATGTTTCCAGGATGCAATGCATGATATAACAAGCAGAACGTTTAGAAGCAAAGACGTACTGTAAGACACATGATTACTCAGCAGTGCTAGTATGAACCTGGGCCAAAGAAATTTTACAGTGACTGTAGAGTCGGCTTTAAGCTGACGATACACTAAGATTGTAAGCTCGAACGAGCAGGGCCCTCTGATTCCTACTGTATTAAAGTGTATTGTAGGTCTACCCTCTAGTTGTAAAGCCCTGCGTAAACTGTCAGCGCTATATAAATCCTATATAATAATAATTAGAGGTTGTACAATCACATTGTATAATCTCTTAGACTTTCCAAAGCTATGTAATACAAGGAAAAACCTAAACAAACCGATCAATTCTATTGAAACAGGCAGGCCCTTATACTTTATAGTTGATGGTAGATAAGCTTACATTACATCGGTTTCCCAGCAGGGGCGTTTGTGTGGGCACAGCAGCCTATTCTTTTAAATGGGCTGCTGTACCTACGGAAAACGCAGGGAAAGGTCTCTGCATATTTTCCAAAATTGCAGCCGCATAGAAGCTGCAGAGAGCTAGGAGTTTCCCAGAATGGAAAACCCTGCAATTTCCAGGGTGGGGAAGCCATAAAGAGTTAGCGCTGGTTCACACTAAAGCAGTGTCTGATGCATCTTGAGTCATAGAGCTGCATTACCAGAGAAAACCCATTCCCTGGAATTTATAAAGACTGGTGCAGGCAGATCTTCCGGAAGAATCATGCATTATAAAGTGGTGAAGAATGCATCAAATTCACATACGTGTCTAGAACTTGTACATGAATCTGGGTCATGCTGCGCCACTTTTGTAACGCAGGAGACACAAAATGCGAATCTGAGCCAGGTTTTCTCTCTGAAAATCTAAAAAAAAAAAAAAAAAAAGTAACAGCACCCCTGTGATTTCTGCTGCGAGTATGCATGTGATTTACACACAGTCCTGCACCTCCTCGGATGTGAACCTAGTATAAAGCCTAGTACACACGATGGAGAAGATTGGACAAATTATCTTCCATTTTGCATGCTAGTCTCATATTGAAAACCAATGGGTTATTAAAGTTACGAAAATTCTCGTATAACAGAATACAACTTTGGATGTTATGTAATATTTTGTATTGTAAAGTATTCTTTCCTTTCCGAACATGCATGGTCTTGGTCACACGATTTTGTTTAGTTCAAATACCATACAAATTACAATAGTTCGTTTTGGCATCGATACAAGAAAAGTTTTCTTGCTTGCCTCTTCAGATATTTTTGCATGAACTGTCCTGATCAGCTGTCAAAAGCTGTGTACGAACTAATAAGATTATCAGACGATCGCTCTGAACATGGTTTTCTTCATTGGGTGCCCCCATGGAAAGTTTGCTCCCTAGTCCCGATGCATTGACAACGGGACTCGACGCCAACGCCCACCCCCCCATCACAGAATTTGATTGCCAACAGTGGGCGCAAGTGGCTCTGCTGCTATCGGTCCAATGACGTGAGAGACAGTGGCTAAAGAAGCTGCCTTGTGCACATTGCTGGATTGGATCTGGCTCTGGTACGAATAGGACTAGTGGGGGGGGCACTGCAGCACAAGGTTCTTCACCCTAATGAATAGCATTGCATTAGGGTAAGAAAACCTTAAAGAGGAAGTAAACCCTAAAAAAAAAAAAAAAAAAACTGTAAAGACAAAGGCATAATGAGCTAGTATGCATCGCATACTAGCTCATTATGAAATACTTACCTTAAAAGGAAACCCTCGCAGTGCCGCCCGCTCAGCGACAGGGCGGCCAACATGTCTGGCCGCCCTGCTTCCTTGTTCGCATCCTCCGGCCATCTGATTGGGCGGAGGCGCAATCACATCCCCGCCGTTCACGGCACTGGGCTCTGAAGGAACCGCCGTTCACGGCACTGGGCTCTGAAGGAACGGCACAGGTGGCCGTTCCTTTAGAGCGCATGCACCAATGACATCTGCACTGTAAATATCTCCTGAACGGTGCAGGTTTAGGAAATATTTATAGCACCTATAGGTAAGCCTTAATATAGGCTTATCTATAGGTGAATGTCAACAAGGTGGGTTTACAAACACTTTAATGCATTCTATGATAAAAAAAACGTGTGTGCAGCAGCCCCCTCATACATACCTGTCCCCCCATCTCGATCCAGTGATGTTGCATGAGAGCCTCAGCAGCATCACTCCTGATTGGCTGAGACAACATTGGGTGCCATTGGCTCCCACTGTTTTCAATCAAAATCAGTGAGCCAATAAGGAGAGAGGGGATGGGGCCAAGCCAAGGCTCCATGTCTAAATTGACACAGCAGCGACTCGGGTGCCCCCATAGCAAGCTGCTTGCTTTGGGGGCAGTTGGCAGGAGAGAGGGGCCAGAAGTGCCGGCGAGGGACCCAAGAAGAGGATCTTGGCTGGTCTCTGCAAAACCACTGCACAGGGCAGGCAAGTATAACATGTTTGTTATTTTTAAACCAAAAAACCAAGACTTTAATATCACGTAAAGGCTCTATTCACACCTGACCGATATGGAATTGCAGCAAAACAAAGGATGCGTTTGCAATGCCATTATTTCTTAATGGCACCTCAAATGCGATTCGATTTTGCCCAGCGATTGTTATGCAACAAAGCAAGCTAAAATTGCTAAAAGAAACCCAAAATTGCACCTTGGAGCAGCAGGAGGCCTATTCAAATAAATGGTGCCATTCAAAAAACGCGCCAAAAAAAAAAGCCAACAAAGTGTTAAAAAAAAAATGCACTGAACTATGCTTAGGTGTACTTTTAGGAATGAAGCCTTAAGAGATTGTACAGTTTAGAGGCAGTTTATGAAAGTGTGCTCTAAAACAAAGACATTGTAACAAAAGGCCTGCTCCCACATCTTGTGTAGGATGTTTCTATGTATCTATACCTAAAACCCTCTGCTCACTGAATTTAATACTGTTCTCTATACAGCTCCCCCCCCCCCTCCCCAAACCATGAAGTAAAAAAAGGAGACGGAAGTGGTGGAGATGTAAGCAGCCTTCCATGGCCTGTATGTGAACATCCCCAGCCTTGCTAGTACAGCCCCTAAGCACACGTAAGCTCATTCCAAGAATCCTGAGCCACGTCAGCAGTCCCTCACACCCTGTGAACTGGGATTAGGCCAGGAGAAGGAGGGAGGGAAGCCAGGCCTCTTCTAAGAGGGGGCAGCACATGGGAGGGCCTGTTGTCATATCATACAGGGGAACTCTGAATAGAAATAGAAATCAGTGACAACCCCCCCCCCCCCCCCCCATATTAAACAATCTCTCACAGTACACACACCCTCAGGGTAATGAAGGGGCCTGTGTTCAGCTACAAGTTCATGTTTACTATCAGATAACACAACACAGTACACACAGGCAGGACTAATATTTACCAACACTAATCTCAGACTGGCCCTGAGCTGTATGCCAGGAAAGCCGACTTCCTACAAATCACTTATCACTTCCTCTGCCTTCAACTTCTATCAGTCATCAGAGAACACCAATCATTTATTAGTACAGAACTCCCTCCAGTCTATGAGCTTCATTCCTATACTAAACATCCCCCCCCCCCACACACAGTATGAGCCCCATTGCTATACCACCTCCCCCCCTGTCTGAGCCCTAATCATACCATCCACCAGTCTATGAGCCCCAATCAAATACCATCCCCCCCCCACCAGTCTATGAGCCCAAATCCTACCATCCTCCCGCCAGTCTATGAGCCCCAATCCTATACCATCGCCCCCCCCAGTCTATGAGCCCCAAATCCTATGACCCCGCCCCCCCAGTCAGAGCTTATTCCTATACCAACCACCCTCCCCAGTCTATGAGCCCCAATCATACCAGCCCCCCCCCCCCACCAGTCTATGAGCCCCAATCCTATGACCCCATCCCCCAGTCAGCGCTTTCCTATACCAACCACTCTCCCCCAGTCTATGAGCCCCAATCCTATACCCCCCAATCCTATACCACCCCCCCCCCAGTCTACGAGCCCCACTCCTATACCATCCCCCCAGTCTACAAGCCCCACTCCTTTAACATCCCCCCAGTCTGTGAGCCCCCACTCCTATACCATCACCCCTAGTCTACAAGCCCCACTGCTTTAACACCCCCCCAGTCTGTGAGCCCCATTCCTATACCCCCACACCCAGTCTACGAGCCCCATTCCTATACCCCCCCACCCAATCTGTGAGCCCCACTCCTATACCACCCCCCCCCCAGTCTGCGAGCCCCACTCCTATACCACCCCCCCAGTCTGCGAGCCCCACTCCTATACCACCCCCCCAGTCAGTGAGCCCCACTCCTACTATACCCCCCCAGTCAGTGAGCCCCACTCCTACTATACCCCCCCCCAGTCAGTGAGCCCCACTCCTACTATACCCCCCCCAGTCAGTGAGCCCCACTCCTATACCCCCCCCCAGTCAGTGAGCCCCACTCCTACTATACCGAGCCCCACTCCTATACCCCCCCAGTCAGTGAGCCCCACTCCTACTATACCCCCCCAGTCTGTGAGCCCCACTCCTATACCACTCCCCCCCCCCAGTCTGTGAGCCCCACTCCTATACCACTCCCCCCCAGTCAGTGAGCCCCACTCCTACTATACCCCCCCAGTCAGTGAGCCCCACTCCTATACCACTCCCCCCCCCCCCCAGTCAGTGAGCCCCACTCCTATACCACTCCCCCCCCCCCAGTCTGTGAGCCCCACTCCTATACCACTCCCCCCCCCCAGTCTGTGAGCCCCACTCCTACTATACCCCCCCCCCAGTCAGTGAGCCCCACTCCTATACCACTCCCCCCCCAGTCTGTGAGCCCCACTCCTATACCATCCCCCCCCCAGTCTGTGAGCCCCACTCCTATACCGCCCCGCCTCCAACCTTTACCAGGGAGCGAAGAACATAATAAAGTGCGGGGCCTCTTTGACGGCATGGTTGAACATCTCGGTGGTGTAGAGGTGCTTGCTATGCGGGTCGTCCTCCTCTTGGCTATCCCCGGACACGCTGACCAGCAGCGCCCAGAGCAGAAGAACACAGCGGCGAGTTCGGAGCATGGTTCCGGCCTGGTCTATTCTGAAGAGAGAGGAGGAGGCGGCGCACGCTTCCCGGTGTGTGTGAGGAGAGGGGGACGGCGGGCGCCAGGGGGGCGGGCTTATCACAGCACGGAGGAGGAGGGGCGGGGCTGTGCGCAGGACAGGTGTGTCACCACAGGCTCGCCTCACATCTGTCCTCACCACTAAAGAGGAACCCTGAGCACTGACTTGTGTAATGTAATGTGACAGAAGGTGTGCTGCAATGTCCGGCTTCCTATTATCACACAGGACACAGATAGTCACCTCCCCCCTCCCTCTCATGACAAACCTAAGTTCTGCAGCTTTGTCTTGTGTTAGGCCTTATTCACACAGACGGTGTACCTAAAGCCAACCCAAAATTACCTTCATTCTAACCGTCCCATCCCTCACTGGTATCTTCCCGTCTTTATCGGTCTTCCGCCATCTTCGGATGACATCACACTCACATGGTCACGGTCCGTCATACCGGCGCACAGAGTCCAGGCCGCCAACGTTAGCTCAGTTTACATTTATTTATTACATGTACTTGTATAGCACCATCAATGTATGCAGCACTTTACATATATATACTCACCGGCCTCTTTATTAGGTACACCTGTAATCAGCCAATCACATGGCACCAATGCAATGCATTTAGGCGTCTAAATGTGGTGAAGACGACTTGCTGAAGTTCAAACTGAGCATGAGAATGGCTAAGAAAGGAGATTTAAGTGACTTTGAACGTGGCATGGTTGTTGGTGCCAGATGGGCTGGTCTGAGTATTTCAAAAACTACTGATCTACTGGGATTTTCACACATAACCATCTCTAGGGTTTACAGAGAATGGTCTGAAAAATAGAAAATATCCAGTGAGTGGCAGTTGTGTGAAGAAAAATGCATTGTTGATGTCAGAGGTTAGAGGAGAATGGGCAGACGTCTATGAGATGATCTATCATCTGTGAGATGATATAAAGGGCAACAGTAACTCAAATAACCACTCATTACAACCAAGGTATGCAGAATACTATCTCTGAACACACAACACATCAAACCTTAAAGGAGAAGACCACACCGGGTGCCACTCCTATCAGCTAAGAACAGAAAACTGAGGCTACAATCCACACAGGCTCACCAAAATTGGATAATAGAAGATTGGAAAAACGTCACCTGGTCTAATGAGTCTCGATTTGAGCAGCAACTTTCAGATGGTAGGGTCAGAATGTGGTGTAAAGAACATGAAAGCATGGATCCATCCTGCCTTGTATAAACAGTTCAGGCTGGTGGTGGTGTAATGGTGTGTGGGATATTTTCTTGGCACACTTTGGGCCCCTTAGTACCAATTGAGCATCGTTTAAACGCCATGGCCTACCTGAGTATTGTTGCTGATCATGTCCATTCCTTTATGACTACAGTGTACCCATCTTCTGATGGCTCCTTCCAGCAGGATAATGCCCCATGTCACAAAGCTCCAATCATCTCACCACTGGTTTCTTGAACATGACAATGAGGTCACTGTACTCCAATGGTCTCCACAGTCACCACATCTCAATCCAATAGAGCACCTTTGGAATGTGGTGGAAACGGAGATTCGCATCATGGATGTGCAGCCGACAAATCTGCAACTGCATGATGTTATCACGTCAATATGGACCAAAATATCAGAGGAATGTTTCCAACACCTTGTTGAATCTATGCCACGAAGAAAAAAAGCGAAAGGAGTTCCAACCCGGTACTAGCAAGGTGTACCTAAGGAAGTGGCCAATGTGTGTGTATTGTACATTCACATCAGTCCCTGTACTCAAGGAGCTTACACTCTAATGGCACTTTTCCACTGCAAGTACCGGCTAGTACCGGCTCGGCTCTACTCGGCCCTGCTTGGCCCGGTTTGCTTTTCCACTGCGGTACCACATGGTATAGTGTCGGAACGGTTCGGTACGGTATAGGTTTGCTTTTCCACTAAAGTAGTACTAAAGTTAAGTGGGTGGGATAACAACGGGGTGGGTGGGATTCTCTGACCAATCAGTGGCTAGTAGTGACTGCATGCAAAGGATTGTGGGATATGGTACCAGTTTGGTACCTGTTGGAACCACAATCGAGTAGGTACTGTTTTTTCAGAGCCGTACCGTACCGTACCGTTCGGTTCCATGCAGTGGAAAAGCAAACCTATACCGTACCGAACCGTTCCGACCCTATACCATGCGGTACCGCAGTGGAAAAGCACAAAAGCGTGCCGAGCCGGTACGGTTCTATGCAGTGGAAAAGCGCCATAAGGTCCCTAACTCACATTTATACATACTAGGGCCAATTAACCTACCAGCATTTCTTTGGATTGTGGGAGGAAACTGGAGGAAACCCACACAGGCACAGGGAGAACATGCAAACTCCAGGCAGGTAGTGCCATGGTTGGAATTCAAACCAACAACCTCACTGCTGCCAGGTGGAAGTGCTAACCACTTAGCCACTGTGTTGCATGCATGCTGGAAAAGACGGCAAGGCACATCTTATTGCCTGTTCGCTGTTTGTGAAAGTGGGATTTTAGTTCCGCATTAAACATACATCACAATCATGCAAGGGAGGACTGGGAAGGGGGGCAGGGTGGCAATTGCCCCCCGGGCCACTCTGAAAAGTGGAAAAAACTGGTAAAAAGGCCACACTCAGGGCTGGATTAATGTAGGGGTCAAACACTGTATACAGATGTCAGTCCAAAACCAGGTGGGCATGGATGGTGAGCTTATTCGATGGTTAAATGGGCCACTTTACTGGACTTGCCCCCCCCCCAGGCCCAGGGGAGGACTGGGAAGGGGGGCAGGGTGGCAATTGCCCCCCGGGCTGCTCTGATGCTGGGTAAAAAGGCCGCACTCAGGGCTGGATTAATGTAGGGGCCAGACACTGTATACAGCTGCTGGTCGCCGCTATACAATTTTATATTTGCAGAGCTGCAGCGGAGCGGTATGAGTATGCAGAGTACGCTCCTGCACCCGGCCGGCACAATAATAAAACACAGTCACTTCCCTGTCAGGCAGAGTGATCTCCACCCGACAGGAGCTTCCTAGGCCCCGCCTGGAGTAATGTCATGTATTTTTGGTAAACCTCCTTTGTTGCTATTAACATTCAATTATGTTACCATATTGCATCATGTTTGTCTTGCTTCATAACATCAATATTCATTATAAAACCAGGTGGGCCTGGATGGTGAGCTGATTCGATGGTTCAATGGGCCACTTGACTGGACTTGCCCCCTAGGCCTAAGGCTGCCAGCCCTTCCCTGCCCAGGCCTAAGGCTGCCAGCCCTCCCCTGCAATCATGTACCGTTCCCAAGCGTATGACCTATTCATGTCCATTGGTACGCAGCAGCTGCAGGGACACAGACGCTGGTCTTAGTTTGATAGTCGTGCAGATGCGCTTCCCCAAACACACAATAGCTGTGTTTGGGGACATGCAGTTGCACAGCTGGGACCAGCAGATGTGTCTGTGCAACCACTGGGTCCCAATAGATATGAATGGGACAGCCTGCACGGGGAATGCATGGAACACTTGTACTTTCACATATATACCAAGACAACCCTTCCAACAAATGTATGCTTAAAGTGGTAGTAAACCCTCTGCATTTATTTTTACCTACAGGTAAGCGTATAATAAAGCTTACCTGTACATAGGTAAAATGAATATCTCCTAAACGTCCACCATTTAGGAGATATTCTAGCCAGCAGCAGCTGGTGACATCAGTGGGGCATGCGGTCTGAAGTAACGGCATACCGTGCCATTCCTGAAGAGCTGTGTGCCAAGGCTTGGATAGTCAGACAGCCGGAGTCCACAAACCCAGAAGGAAGACCGGGTGAACATGGAAGCCTCTGCCACAGTGATAGCACGCTGCTGGAGGTCTTCGTTTTAAGGTAAGTCTTTCATAATGTGCTAGTATGAGGTGCATACTTGCACACTATATTTCCCTACAGGGGGAAATTTTGTTTTAATTCCTAGCGTTTACCACCGCTTTAAAGCAGAACTTCACCCTAAGCCCTTGTTCACATTGGAGCGACTTGTCACAAGTCGCAGCCAGTTGCTGGCAATCGCTCTGTTCAAATGCTGACTTTGCAGTGCCGCATCAATTTGAAAAAGTAATACATGCACTACTTTTGGTGATTTTGGGTGTGACTTGAATAGACATCTGTGCATGGAGCCACACACATGTCTTCAAAGTCGCACCCACAGTCGTTTTAAGATGCAGCTTTGAAAATGTGCGATTTCAGATGAAGCTGCAGGATTTCAAAGCCGCAGTCAATGTGAACGGGGGCTAATTCCCCTTTCACAGGGGCCTGGATCTGTTTTTTTCTCAGCAGAGGATCCATTTGCTGATCCCCTGCTGAACGGAGCAGGCAGAGGACAGGTCCATGCCCACTCTGCATAACAGACACAGCCCGCTGTGATCTATGGGCAGCCGGATGTAAACAGACCAGCTGTCTATTTACACCCAACTGCCCTCCAATCCGATCCGGCCAGCCAAAGATGAACGGATCCTCTTTGTTTTTGTTTTTTTTCTGGCGGATCAATTAGGACTTGGAGGTAACCGGGTGTAAAGGGACACAAGTCTGTTTACATCCAGTGCTCTATAGAGAAGAATGAAGGGTCTGATCAGGTTTGGCTGAAAAACAGACAGCAGAATCTAATCAGATCTCTTGTGTGAAAGGAGCCCTAAAGAGTAAGTTCTGCTTTATGCCCTCCTCCCACCTCCTTTTCTACTTTTGGCAGTATTTGTTTTTGAGGGGGGAAGCAGGTACCTGGTTTTGATAGGTACGCACTTCCGGTCAGATTGCTGCGACAATTCCACTGGAAGTTCTCTCCCTCTGCCCCCCACCTTCAGGGATACATCATAGGTTTCAGAAGGCTGTGGGACCATTCATAAAGCTCAGTATGGGTTGCATATGTGCAATGGGAGGCATTTCCACAGTAAACATGGCGGCGCTGGGGACCCGAAGACTGGCAAAGTATCGGCCCAGGTGAGGACAGTGCTGGATCTCTGGACAGGTGAGTGTCCTTTTGTTAAAAGTCAGCAGCTACAGTATTTGTAGCCGCTGAGTTTAATTCTTTTCAGACAGACTGAAGCTCCTCTTTAAAGCAGAACTCCACCCAAAAGGGGAAAGTCTGCGTTATGTCCTCCTCCCCTGCCACATTTGGCATGTCATTTTTTTTTGAGGGGGGAGGCAAGCAGGTACCTAGATTTGACAGGTACCCACTCCCACTGCTGCTCGGATCGCCAAGCTCCAAAAAACAGACTAATCCTCATGCTATGGACTGTTTTAATAGTCCTGTATACCAGAGACCACCCACAGGATGTAATCATTCCTCTTGACCACTCACAGGTCATTTTGTGAGTGAGGCTAGTAACACATGGTTGCACTTCCCCCCACAACCACATGGTCAATTGGATATGCGGCAGCCATCTTTAAATACACAACGTCAAAAGCTCACTAAACCACCTATGGGTGAGAGATAGTATTACACATGTATGGGGATATTTGTCATGAATCAGTTAAAAAATATCCACAACTGATACAATCCACCTGTTGATCCCATACATAGGCAAAAATTACAATGCATAAATGTCTACTTCTCGTAGGGGCTTAGCTTTCCTCAATGCTTTTTTTTCCCTATATACATCACCCACATCACACAATTCATAGTTACAAAAATATGCCTACAACATGCACAAGCTAATTATCTTCAAATAAGCATGTACAATGTATATGCAATACATATCCTAAACAGTTACTCAAAGATGGAATCAAGATAGAATCTTCATAGTTCTTTGCTTAGAGTCGAAACTGCTTATCAAGTCTAAAACAGACATGTTGTTCCTTTTGTGTTCCAAAAACAACTCTCCTTTGTCTGAACACATGCTTGTTTCAAAAGTCCTAAACACCTCCCCCACATACTTCTTGTTACATGTTTAGCTCCTAAACCAATCCGATTTGCATACAAATGGGGGGAACCTAGCTTCTTAACACTGTTGCCCACTGGTGCCCACTGTTGCCTTGTAACACTTTCACGGAAAGGCATTGACTTCCAACAAAATGAATAAACTTGCATGTCTCTCCATGCTGTCCTGGAAAAACAGGCCTGCTGTTGTCCAGTCATTACAACAAAAACACTAAGGCCCCATGCACACGGGACGTTTTTAACGCCGCTGTAAGCAGCGTCAGGCGTTTTCTTTTTGCAGCCTAAAAACGCCCCTCCATGTTATTCTATGGCCTCATGCACACTCAGACGTTTTTGAGCTGTAAGTGGCTTAGACGTTTTTAGGCTGCAACAAGAACCCACCACCTGCGCGTTCTGAGGACCAGCGTTACAGCGTTAAAAACGCCTGACGCTGCTAAAAGCTGAATAACTTTGCTATAACGTTGCTTAACGTGCGTTAAGCCACGTTATACGTTTTTTTTTCTTCCATTCAAAATCAATGGTTCCCTATGGGATCCTATTGATTTGAATGGAGGTCGCACTGCAACACCGCAAGTCGGATCCGACTTGCGGGGTGACTTGCGCTGTGGGAATCTTGAGGGGGAACGCCACGCCAAAATGGGAAAAAAACGGCGTGGGGTCCCCCCCAGGGTTCCAAACCAGGCCCTTCGGGTCTGTTATGGAATTTGAGGGTAGCCCCATGCCGAAAAAACGGCATGGGGTCCCCCCCAAAATCCATACCAGACCCTTAACCGAGCATGCAGCCCGGCAGGCCAGGAAAGGGGAGGGGACGAGCGAGCGGCCCCACCCCCCCTGGACCACACCAGGCCACATGCCCTCAACATGGGGGGGTGTTGGTGCTTTGGGGCAGGAGGAGCTCTGCACCCCCCACCTCAAAGCACCTTGCCCCCATGTTGATGAGGACAAGGGCCTCATCCCCACAACCCTGGCCGGTGGTTGTGGGGGTCTGCGGGCAGGGGGCTCATCGGAATCTGGAAGCCCCCTTTAACAAGGGGGCACCCCAGATCCCGGACCCCCTCCCTATGTGAATGGGTATGGGGTACACTGTACCCCTACCCATTCACCCCATAAAAGGCAGTGTATGGAAATAACGACAAGAGACGTTTTGGAAAGTTTATTAAAAATCTTCATCCGACTCTTCTTGTCTTCTCCTCTCCGGGGTCTTCTGCTCTTTTGCTGTCCGCCCTTCTTGTCTTCTCCTCTCCGGGGTCTTCTGCTCTTTTGCTGTCCCCCTCTTCTTGTGTTCTTGTCTCCGGGGTCTTCTGCTGTCCCCTCTTCTGCTGTCCTCTCTTCTTTTCTTCTCCTCTCCGGTCTTCTGCTCTTTTGCTGTCGGCTGTCGGCTGTCTTCTTCCTCCGGTCCTCCTCCGACGACGTCTCCGCTGATTATGCCTATCTCCGGTCTCTTCAGCTTATTATATAGCCATTAGGGGCGTGGCCCCGATGACGTCATCTGGAGGCCCCGCCCCCTCATGTCACATATGACGTCATCTGTGACATGAGGGGGCGGGGTCTCCAGATGACGTCATCGGGGCCACGCCCCTAATGGCTATATAATAAGCTGAAGAGACCGGAGATAGGCATAATCAGCGGAGACGTCGTCGGAGGAGGACCGGAGGAAGAAGACAGCCGACAGCCGACAGCAAAAGAGCAGAAGACCGGAGAGGAGAAGAAAAGAAGAGAGGACAGCAGAAGAGGGGACAGCAGAAGAGGGGACAGCAGAAGACCCCGGAGACAAGAACACAAGAAGAGGGGGACAGCAAAAGAGCAGAAGACCCCGGAGAGGAGAAGACAAGAAGGGCGGACAGCAAAAGAGCAGAAGACCCCGGAGAAGACCCCGGAGAGGAGAAGACAAGAAGAGTCGGATGAAGATTTTTAATAAACTTTCCAAAACGTCTCTTGTCGTTATTTCCATACACTGCCTTTTATGGGGTGAATGGGTAGGGGTACAGTGTACCCCATACCCATTCACATAGGGAGGGGGTCCGGGATCTGGGGTGCCCCCTTGTTAAAGGGGGCTTCCAGATTCCGATGAGCCCCCTGCCCGCAGACCCCCACAACCACCGGCCAGGGTTGTGGGGATGAGGCCCTTGTCCTCATCAACATGGGGGCAAGGTGCTTTGAGGTGGGGGGTGCAGAGCTCCCCCTGCCCCAAAGCACCAACACCCCCCCATGTTGAGGGCATGTGGCCTGGTGTGGTCCAGGGGGGTGGGGCCGCTCGCTCGTCCCCTCCCCTTTCCTGGCCTGCCGGGCTGCATGCTCGGATAAGGGTTTGGTATGGATTTTGGGGGGGACCCCATGCCGTTTTTTCGGCATGGGGCTACCCTCAAATTCCATAACAGACCCGAAGGGCCTGGTTTGGAACCCTGGGGGGGACCCCCACGCCGTTTTTTTCCCATTTTGGCGTGGAGTTCCCCCTCAAGATTCTCACAGCGCAAGTCGCCCCGCAAGTCGGATCCGACTTGCGGTGTTGCGGTGCGACCTCCATTCAAATCAATAGGCTCCCATAGGGAACCATTGATTTTGAATGGAAGAAAAAAAAACGCTGCTAAAAGCAACGTGGCAAAACGTGCAATAACGCCAATGGAAAAAGCTACTGAAAGCACGTTTTTACAGCTGCTTTTTCCGGCGTCAGAACTAACTTTGACGTACGTTTTTTCTAACGCCCCGTGTGCATGGGGCCTTAATGTGACTGAATCTACCATTCCCAACCACTTGCTTCCACTTCTTAAGCAATGCTGGTTTAGGAATCCCATCTATTTCCTCTCTAGGGACCCCTGCCCTAAGTAAATCAGTCCACATGTGTCTCCTGGAGACCATAGGCCTTGCTTTCCTTGTATCTGACTCAATTTGGCCATAGCTGATCAGATCCTCAGTTTCCCCTAATGCGAAGTAACAGTGCCACATGTCCTACTTTTGATTACAGGCTTAGGGCCTTTGTCCTTTGTTAGGGCATCATTTGACATGTTTATGAGAGATGCACACCACTCATTCAAATTTTCAGCTCTGCCTACAAAGGTTTGAACACACTACAAAACCACTGCAGGTTTAACTTTAAATGCCCTTTTTCCTAAAACATTTGCCTTGCTTGCAGTGTCTTCCAAACACTCGGTCACCACTGCAAGCTGCTCCTTGAGCTCAGTTTGGGTATACCCATGGTCCCATATACACATGTACACACAATGTTTTCTATGGATTTTCCATCCTTCAATCCTTGACCAGTCTTTTGCGGACTACTGTCCACTTTTTGTTTCTGTTTAGAGTAATATTTACTTCTTGTACTTATATTGGATACGGTATGGGCGTTTGTCCATGCTCCTCTGTGCTTTCTAATGTCCAGTCCCAGCGCCTAGTCTCCAATAAGATGGAGGCCGAGGACTTTTGCATGCATTCGCATCCTCTGATGTCACTTATTAGCGACTAGTGCGCACTGACATTGTCTCCAGGTGGTAGGGTTTCCGGCCCAAGATCGAGGCTAGGAGAGCACGCGGCTGTCATTTTGATGTTTTCGAGTTCTCCAGCGATGCCACGAATCAGCACCGAGTGCGCCCTGATGTCACGTCCGGCCGGCGGATGTTCCGACCTGACATTGACGCTTGGAGCGCACGCGGCCGCCATTTTGTTACACTCCACCAGAAATTACGGTCAACACACTGTAATTTAATGGCTTTATAGATTTCTATTTTTTACAAAATCTATATAAACGCAATGCCCTGATAGGCCTTTCACCCCAGATGATGTCAGATGTGACGAAACATGAGCCATATTCTGGTCATTGTGGTTTTTTTTTTTTCATAAATGTTTTTATTGAATTTTCAATAACATGAGAGATACAGAACATACAAGTAACAGGTATGTAGTTAAACATAGCAGATGAAAGAACGTAATACAAAAACACAGTATTAACCAGGACCGTATGGATCCAAAGGTTAGACGGCAATTATGGTAGTCAGTAACAACCAGCAAAAACATATAGCATACTTCACAATCAGTAAGGCACACATTGGGAGTAATAGCCCTTCCTTCAGGACAAGATAACTTTTTATACATGGTACAACAAACACTAGTAAACCAAAGAAAAAAGAAGAGAAAGGGTTGATCATCCACATCAGAGATTACTCCGTTAGCGGGTTTTGAGGCCCACTCCACGCCTGGACACCCCCAGGGGGAGCTACACTGTGCCCAAGCGCGGAGGGGGAAGGAGGAGAGATTTCTCCATCAGCTACCCATAACGTAAGCACATTGAGAAATGAGTAGAACCTCAGGGGGAAGATTGGACTTTCAAATGTTCAAACCAATCTATCCAAGGTTGCCAGTGGCGAGACATTTTGTGTACAGAGTGGTGTTTAAGAGAAAGGGCACGTTCATATGTGCAATGCAAATTAGTAAGGTCAATAACGCCTGGGATTGTAGGTGGGATTTCTTGTTTCCAAGCTCTTGTTATATTGAGTCTGGCTGCAAGAAGAACATAGGTCACGGTGTGTCTAAAATGTTTAGGAATCTGTCCTATGCCTATACTTAGGAGAGCTAGGCTCGGTGAAGGTGTAACAGTAACATGGGTGATTGCAGATATAATCTCAAATATGGCTCTCCAGTATTGGGTGAGATGTGGGCACTGCCACAATACGTGTAATAAGGTGCCATCGTGTCCACATAGTCGGCAACTGGTCATTGTGTTTTGATGGTCATCTTTGGTGAAGTCTTAGGCCCCGTTCACACTGTGGCGACGCTACTTTGCCGGGCGACCTCACAGGTCGCGGCGCGCTGCTCGCACCGCGACCTCGGAGCGGCCGGCACGGACTTCATAACATTGAAGTCAATGCAGGTCGCTCCGGGTCGCCCCAAAGAAGCTCCGGACCCTTTTTCTAAGTCGGAGCGACTTGTGTTGCTCCTATTAGAACGGGTCCATAGCTTCTCTGTGGAAGGCGACCTGTCAGGCGACCAGGTCACCTGACAGGTCGCCCCAGTGTGAACGGGGGCTTATGTTGTACAGCACTGTTTTGTTTCTACCTTGATGTAAGTGTTTTTAATCCTTTTTAAATAAATAGGTTTTATGGATTCACACTATGTGTGGGCATCTATATATCTTTACATGGATCTACTGATTGAAAGTCTGGCCTATGTGTATTGAGCCTTGTTTCAGGGAACAGCTTGGATGAGTACACCTGCTCCATGTCCGCCTGATGTGGGATCTCTTCAGTGATCTACTGTCACACAGGCCTGTTTTGACTCGCTGACTAACAGGCATTGGAGTCCACTAGTTCTGGTAAGTGCAACCTGATTTCATTGGGTTTGTGAAGTTTTGTGCACTGATGAATAAAGCACTATTACTACTGTATTTGGAGTCATCTACTTAGAGTCACACTCAGAGGACTTATGGGCACCTTCACTCTGGGCACCTGGCTGTGACAGCTTGCGGCTTCACAGCAAGGTGACCACTGCGCATGCCACATCGTGAGTGGTGGATGCGGTCTTCTAGTACCCATCAGTGTCCCAGAAGACTGCAGGGGGAGGGAGGGAGGAAGGAGAACTTCCGTTGCTGAGCACCACGGCACTCGGAACAGAAGTGGGAAGCGGGTACCTGTCAAAATGGGGTACCTGCTCCCCCCGCTCCTCAAACGTGCCAATTGTGCAAGAGGAGCAGGGAACGAGTTCTTAAAGCAGAACTTCCCCTTTTGGGTGGAGTTCTGCTTTAGATATATACTGTATGTACACTGTTAATACATTGTTTTGTATGTAAGCACCATTTATGCCTGTATATAGGCTCTTCTGTTTACACATGATTATTTATTAGGCGCAGCATTTTTAACTTTTTGGTTTCACCTCCTCCCAAGTTATCACAGTCTGCACTTTGCTTTGACAATTTTCTCCATTCCACAAATATACCTCTTCTGGATTGAGCACATTTTTGCTAAAGCAATGTACCTAAGGCTTACTCTGCTCTAAAATGAGCTACACAACAGAATATGCTATAAGCATCCTAATAATAACTTACACTTTGTTTTCCAGCAAATATGCTGGCCATTTCTATAACAGTCACACAAATGGTATTTTAATTGTAATGAGGGCTATATTTATATCTATATTATTTATTCTATGACTAAGATTCATCGTTCTACAGCTGCTGAGTAGCCACCCATGTAAATATGGTATGTTACGGTTTCACAAGAATAAAGCAGCAATAATGTGAAAACAAGCTTGTAATATGTGTAAGGCTCGATTCACACCTATGCATGGTGCTTTTGAAAGTTTCTGTAGTGCTTTCTTGCTGTGCTTTCTATGTTTTTTTACTGTGATTTTTTTTTTACCATGGTTTGCGTTAAAAACGCAAATTGTGGCAATATTGCTGTAAAAAGGCACTACATGCTTTTCTCCAATTTCTCAGTTGAGGTCTATTGGACCAAAAAAGCAGCTTTTTTCATTTTAAAAAGTTCCTGACCCTTTCCAAAAATGCAGAAGCACAAAAATGCATTGATGTGAACATGTTCCATAGGAACCCATGTTAAAAAAAGGTCCAGCATTTCTGCAAAAAGCATGAAAAAACGCATCGGTGTGAATGGAGCCTATTGGAATGAAGAAAAAGACTTTGGTATTGCCATTAAAGTTTTGTTATGGAAAGCCTGTGAAAAATACCTTCTTGTCTGTTTTCTCCTACCAGTGTCTGCTGTCCAGGGGGGGGGACTCTACAACTCTAACCTTTTGCTGCCTTATGCCCCGTACACACGTGCAGATTGTCGGCCGAAAATGTTCGGCCGCCGAACGATCGGCCGATTTTCGGCTTGTTAGAATGATGCTTCCGACAGCCGACAGCGCACTTTCGGCCGAACAGAATCTGTCGTGCAAGCATTAAATTTTTTGTATGCCGACACCAGAGCGGCCGATTGTTCGTCAGTCAATACAGAATTCGGCCGACAGACAGCAGATTTGCAAGACTGGGCATGCTCAGAAAAGAAAAAACACAGGGAAAGTTAACCATCACATGACATCACTTCTGCAGTCGGCTGTAGTCGGCGGACAAAATTCTTGTGCAGTCTTTTGCACTTTTCAACAGACACGACAGCCCGGGGACAAAAGACGGCCGATCGTTCGGCCGACGATCTGCACGTGTGTACGAGGCATAAGTAACAAATGTTGTGCAGCGACAAAGAGGATGGGCGTTAATGCCCAAGCCCATGCTGCCCAGATGTGTGTCCATGGGCAGCAGAGGCTTCTGTGCTCACTGCCAGCACAATATCCGATCTATCAAAGACAGCTCCCAGTCTCTAGTAATGATTGAGAGCCAGCCAGGGCCCTCTGGGCATAAGGACCCAGTTAAAGGGACGCAGGGACTGGGCAGGAGGTTGTTATAGTGTCTGCAAAGTAAAGTCAGAGAATTCACAAGAACACCAGAATTGTGTGACGTAATCAAGTGTGAGAAATACTGAAAAGATTGGGACATGTACAGTATGTTGAGAGTAAGTTAAGTGTCTTGAGTGTCATAGATAAGACCTTCTGTGTTTTCCTAATGAAATGTTCAGGCTTTGATAAAGTATTCCTAATCTTCTGTGCTGCATACTAATTATAGGGAAGCTTTTGAGTAAACAGATTCAGTTTCACCACCCAAAACCAGTATGTAGCAAGTACGTTGCATAACAAGTTACATCCACCCTTATCACAATGGCAATTGTCTTTGTGACACATTACCTGTATTATTTCTAATAAATGGGTATACAAGGTACAGCATTGCAGCATATTTCAGGAGACATGCAACAGGAAGTAATTTATCAACACTGGAGCAGCAAGTGTCCTTTCACACCGGCAGATTCTGTTTTGCTCAGCGGGGATCGATCTGCCAGTCCCTGCTTCGCCGGCGGATGACAGCTCCGTCCCCTCTTACTTTGCAAAGACAGACCTGTCAGAGCCCTGCTCTTCTCTATGGGAGATCGGATGAAAATGGACCGCCTGTCCGTTTTCATCCGATCCTATTCTATCCAATCCTCCAGACGGATGGAAAATAGGGTTTCCATCCGTCTGGATTTCACAGACAGGAACGGATCGGATAGCAGCAGGTGACAGTGGACATGTCACCGGTGACATCCGCTGCTCCATAGAGGTGCATGGAGTGTCCAGTCAGGTGCGCCAAAAAAACTGACAGGCGGAACTGTTTGGAAAGCCCATGTGAAAGGGCCCCAAGAGTCTGGAGCAGCTGTGCATGGCAGTCAATCAGCTTATATCTTTAATTTTTAAAGCTTAAAGCTCCAGGTTTCACCTTCAGAAGGTTTACCAACCTTCCTGACCAGGCCATTTTTTTTGGAATATGGCACTGCATTATTTTAACCACTTGCCTACTGTGCACTTAAACACCCTTCCCATCCAGGCCAATTTTCAGCTTTCAGCGCTGTCACACTTTGACTGACAATTGCGCGGTCATGCTACACTGTACCCATTTGAAATTTTTATCATTTTTTTTCACACAAATAGAGCTTTCTTTTGGTGGTATTTAATCATCTCTGGGTTTTTTATTTTTTACAAAAAAAAAGAATAAAGTCAGAAAATTTTGAAAAAAAAAAAAAAGTTTTTCTTATTTTCTGTGAGTAAATTTTGAAAATAAATTTTTCTCCTTCACTGAAGGGCGCTGATGAGGCGGCACTGATAGGCTGCACTGATGGGCACTGATGAGGCGGCACTTATGGGCACTGATGAGGTGGCACTTATGGGCACTGATGAGGAGGTACTAATATGCCGCAATGATGAGCACTGATAGGCGGCACTGATAGGTGGCACTGATAGGGGGCACTGATAGGGGGCACTGATAGGCGGCACTGATGAGCACTGATAGGCGGCACTGATGAGCACTGATAGGTGGCACTGCTGGGCACTGAGAGGTGGCACTGCTGGGCACTGAGGTGGCACTGCTGGGCACTGAGAGGCGGCACTGGCGGGCACTGGCGGATGGCACTGATGGACACTGACGGGTGGCACTGATGGGCAGCACTGATGAGCACTGATGGGCAGCACCATCAGTGCCCACACTCAGTGCCCATAGTGCTGCCAGTCAGTGCTTATCAGTGCCTAGATGAGCAGGCACTGATGGGCACTGAATGGCAGCACTATGGGTACTGATTGTGGGCATTGATGGGGACACTGATGGCGGGCACTGATGGGGGGGCACTGTGTATGTTTTTTACCTTGTAGTAATCAGGGCACTGGTGATCAGTGCCCCGATTACATGTCTCTTTGTCCCTGGCGCTGTGCAGCTCTCCCTCCTTCCTCACACTGCAGGCTCCGTGTGAGGAAGGAGCGCCGGCGATGAGAGATGATCTCATATGTTTAC
The DNA here is from genome assembly GCF_965119305.1 of Pelophylax lessonae. Taxonomy (NCBI): domain Eukaryota; kingdom Metazoa; phylum Chordata; class Amphibia; order Anura; family Ranidae; genus Pelophylax; species Pelophylax lessonae. The sequence goes on from NC_138772.1 coordinate 329,199,274, forward strand.
ATATGAGATCATCTCTCATTGGATGATCCGATCACGTGGTGAATGGCCGCTGTGATTGGCCATTCACCACGATCTGTGATCGGCCGTGTCCAAGGGACACGGCCGACACAGATTCTCCCCGCTGCGCGCTCGCGGGAGCGCGCGGGGGGCGTGTCACTGGGAGGCCGTTTAAAAACGGCCTCCCGAAAATTCGAGTCCGCGCTGCAGCCGTATATAGGCTGTAGCGCGGATGGCAAGTAGTTAACTAACAATTGAGCAATCATGCGACATTCTACCCTAATAAAATATATGTCCTTTTTTCCCCCACAAATAGAGCTTTCTTTTGATGGTATTTAATCACCTCTGCTTTTTTTATTTTTTGCACTTTAAACAAAGATGTATTTCTCTATCGTCCGTCGACAGACGCAGCCTCATCTCCATGAGCTGAGTGGGTTTATGCTCCTCCCATCAGGAGTAGTCTAGGCACAAAAAAATGTAAATACACACACCCAGGGGGCTGTCCCTCTCGGCATAAACCCCCACTGCATGACTCAGCACATCAGTTTGTTTCTGTCTAGAGAAGGAGTAGGACCTAGGTTTCCTGCTGGGACCCTGGTCTCAGTTTTTTTTATTCTTTTCAGAATATTTTCTTTTATTTCTCTTCACTCACTTGCTAGCTTGTGTTCAGGGAAGAATTTTCCTGGTGATCTACACGCAACGATGCTGGCTGGGGCTTCGTACTGGATAATCTAGATCCTTATGGTCCCCCCAGTCTGGCCTACGAGCATAAGCAGGTTATAGTTCCGACCTAGGAATAGCCACTACGGTGCCCCCTGGTCCAGGGGGGGAAACGACAGCGAGCCGATTTCTCGCCGAGACACATCAACCTGGAACTTCCTGAGTCGCAGTGTACCCATTGGCTGGCAGCACCCCCACTTCGGGAGTGGAGCCCACCAGATCCAAGGTATGGTGAGTAAATGTACCCCCTTGCCCCTGCTGGCCTTGGGGGGATGTGGGCCCTCCCCTGAGGATAATGGGATTTGTGCCTCCTAAGAGATCCCCCTGGCCTGCCTGGAGCCGGTTTTGTGTGTCCTTCCCCCTCCCTGTCCCTGCGCGGACTGTGTGTCTGGAGTGCTCTGGCACTCTGGGGGGTAAAATGGTACCTTGGGCTTGCTGGTCCCTGTTGTTCCTGAGGCCTGCATGCGTCATCCCCTAGTCCAGTGATGGCAAACCTTGGCACCCCAGATGTTTTGGAACTACATTTCCCATGATGCTCATGCACACTGCAGTTTAGTTGAGCATCATGGGAAATGTAGTTTCAAAACATCTGGGGTGCCAAGGTTCGCTATCACTGCCCTAGTCGCATGGTAAGCCATGGGCGCCGCCATCTTAAGTGTGGGCAATGTATTTTTTCCCTATAGACTTGTATGGGGCAGCTATTTTCCCTGCAGCTTACTATTACTTTGTATGGGGGTCCATCTTTGTGTAGCCCTGGTGCTATACTCGGCAGTACTTCCCTATCAGGCAACATCACTTCCTGTGTGGTCATTTCCTGCTGCAGTGCAGAAGTCACTTCCTGATTTTCACTCATGCTGAGATGGATTCAGGAGAAAGAGTGTCTGAGGTGGTAACGTAATTGGGGGTCCCTGCAGGCATATCCCTACAGGTTTTGATATCAGTTTGAGTTAAATGGGTCCCCTGCAGAACGCTGCGCTTGGCGGTGGATACTGCGATCGGCACTCTTAAAGCGACAGTACTCTATTTTTTTTGCGATTTGCATAATGGAGTCCCAAGCTGGAAAATCACCCTCAGACCCACTTGATTCGACTCCCGGACAATCCGGTTCGCAGTCGCTGGCCTCGATTTCATCTGCACTGGAAAGCCTGGCGACTAAAGTTGATTTAGTCATGAAAAAGGTTGATAGCCATAAACGACCGATGCCTTCTCCTTCTAGGGAGTTGTCCTCTGATTCAGAGGCTGAGGATGCCCCCCTACCTGAGGGATCGCTGTCAGATGGTGAAGAGGACCTGTCTTCTTCAGCTGCGGTGGAAGCCCTGATTATTTCAGTGAGGGATACTTGAAAATTGGCTGATGAGCCCACGCCGGCAGGGATGTGATTGGCTTTTGGCTCCGAAAAGTCCCAGAAATCTGGCAAGGTTTTCCCTTGTCCCTACACCTTTCACAATATCGTGAATGACCACATGTTAAGCACATGTTAGTGGTGCCAAAACGTTTTAAACGCCGGTATCCTTTTGCTGAAAACGTCTCCAACCGTTGGACGATGCCACCTAGAGTAGACCATCCTGTTTCCAGATTGAACAAATCTACCCTTGTGCCTGTGGAGGATTCCCCAGTTTTTAAGGATCCAGTGGACAGGGGGGTGGAATCTGTTTCCCGCTATCTTCACGTGCTGACGGGTTCCATTTTGAAACCGGTTTCACAAACGGTGACAGAATGGATTAGGAGGTTGTGGGAGTCTTTGAACCCCAAGACTGTTCCTCCGGAACAGCTGGAACTGTTGGACCAGGTGATCCAGGCTCTGGTGTTCCTGTGTGATACGTCTATGGATTCGGCTCCCTGGTGGCCAGGGTTTTGGCCGTGGGTATTGTTTTAAGACGCATGGTTTGGTTGAATAACTGTTCGACTGACCAAGCTTCTAAAAAAAGCCTTTGCTGATCTCCCCTTTTTGAGTAGACAGGTTGTTTGGCAACTCATTGAATGAGTTGATCAAAGGACTGACTGGCGGCAAGAGTACTCTTCTTCCTCAATTCTCCAAGGGCAAGACGCCCCGTGCTAAGCGGGGTCCCTCCTTTTCTGCTCACAAACATTTTTATCGTGCCTCCGGGGCACAAGAAAAAGGTAAGCCGTTCAGAACTTCTGAAGGTGCTAAGAAGCCCTGGTGCAAGACTAAGGCCGGTCAGTCCGGTGCTGCAGACAAGTCCTCTTCAGCATGAAGGGGTGCCCTCACCCATCTCAGGGGTGGGGGACGTCTGCGCTTCTTTCAGGAACCCTGGACTTCCTTCATTCAGGATGATTGGGTTCGCGACCTGGTTTTTTCCGGGTACAAGATCGAAATCCGGTCCCGGCCAGGGGACAGGTTTTTTCCAGTCAAATCTTCACCTGTCTCCGGAGCGTTTGACGGATCTGCGGAGGGCTGTCCGAGATCTCCTGGCTCAGGGGGTGATTGTGCCGGTTTCTCCACAGGACCGCTCTCAAGGTTTCTATTCAAACCTGTTCACTGTGCTCAGAAAAGAGGGAAAAGTGCATCCAATCCTGGACCTCAAGGCTCTGAACCACTTTGTGCGGGTGCAAAAGTTTCAAATGGAGTCTATTCAGTCGGTGGTGGCATCTTTGAATCAGGGGGATTTTCTGGCCTCCATCGATCTCAAAGATGCGTATCTCCACGTCCCCATATTCAAGGGACACCAGCGATTTCGGTGGGAGAGGAGCATTTTCAATTTGTGGCGTTACCCTTTGGTCTCGGCTCGGCTCCCAGAGTTTTTACCAAGGTCCTGGCCCCTGTGCTGGCCTTGTTGCGTCGCCGAGGTATCTCCATTGTGGGGTACCTGGACGATCTCCTGTGAGCAGGTTTCCATTCGGATCTGAAGGACAACGTCTCCATCACCATCCGGATCCTGCAGGAATTTGGGTGGACGAATAATGTCGCCAAATCTAACCCTGACTCCATCTGTGCGGGTCACTATTTGGGGCTGATCCTCGACTCTGTGATGGCGAGGGTTTTCCTTCCCATTGGACAAGCTTCAGAAGTTGCAAGGGGCGGTCAGGTTGCTGATGGAGACCAAGCAATCCTCCTTGCGGGTTTGCATGAGGGCCCTGGGTCTTATGGTCTCGACCGTCGAAGCAGTCCCGTTGGCTCAATCTCACATGAGACAGCTGCAGAAGGAGATTCTGTCCAGATTGAACAGAGATCCTCGGTCATTGGATCGAAAGATTCGGCCATCTCACAAAGTCGGTTCTCTCTTGGTGGCTCTAGTCACCTGTCCTATGCCGAGGCACATCCTTCCTGCCGGTGTTTTCAATGGTGATTACCATGGACGCCAGCCTATCGGGCTGGGATGGAGTGCTGGGGAAGCTCTGTGCCCAGGGAACTTGGGCGACGGAAGAGTCTTCCTTGACAATCAATATCCTGGAACTGAGAGCGATCAAGATCTGTCTGCTTTACTGGATGAGTCGGCTACGTGACTCTCCAGGGCGGGTCCAGTCGGACAATGCCACGGCCGTGGCTTGCATCACTCAAGGGGGCACCAGGAGTGCCCTGGTGGCCAAGGAGGCGGCCGAGATCTGTTATGGGCAGAACTCAATGTTCCGGCTCTTTCTGCGGTCCACATCCCAGGTGTGGAGAATTGGCAAGCGGATTACCTGAGTCGTCAGAAATTTCTGCCTTCCCTCCGCTCGTTTTCCTGCCGAGGTTTCTTCGCCGGGTGGCGATGGAAGGCATTCCGGTCATTCTAGTGGCTCAAGACTGGCCTCGGCAGTCTTGGTACGCAGAACTGGTAAAAATGGTTGTGAATCCCCCATGGCGTCTTCCTCTGCGGGATGATCTGCTATCTCAAGGGCCAATCTTCCATCCTGCTTTACGGTCACTTTGCTGTTGAAAGCAAGGTGTTGAGGTATAGAGGTCTCTCTGATTCGATGATTCCTACCTTTTTGAAGGCCAGGAAATCTACCTCTAGGAAGAGCTATCATCGTACGTGGAAATCGTAAATTTCATGATGTGAATTGCTGCAGCTGCACCCTCGCTTGTTTTCTATAGCTCGGGTTTTGGCCTTTTTACAAAGGAGTTGAGCAGTGCTTGGCTTTGGGGACTATCAAAGGCCAGGTGTCGGCCTTGGTTATTATTTTCAATGTCCATTGGCTACGTATAGTCTGATTCGCACCTTCATTCAGGGAGTGCTTCATCTGACCCCTCCAAGGCGATCCCTGTTGCCTTCGTGGGATCTTAATCTGGTTTTGTCTGTTCTTCAAAAGCCTCCTTTTGAGAATATTAGGGAGATTTCTCTGCTTTCTTTGTCACAGAAGGTTGCCTTCCTAGTGGCTATCACTTCTGCCCGCAGAGTTTCTGAGTTGGCGGCGTTGTCCTGTCGTTCACCTTATTTGGTGGTCCACAGGGATAAAGTGGTCCTCCGACCTAGTCCATCCTTTCTTCCTAAGGTGGTGTCAGATTTTCCCCTGAATGAAGACATTGTGTTGTCTTCCTTATGTCCTAAGCTTAAACATCACAAGGAAGTTGCCTTGCATTATCTGGATGTGGTTCGGGCGATAATGGTTTATCTGGCGGTTACTGAGCCCTTCAGGAAGTCAGACTCTTTCTTTGTCCTTCCGGACGGTCCTCGCAAAGGTTTGGCTGCGTCCCCTGCAACTATTTGGAGATGGATCAGGCAGACGGTTGTTCAGGCTTATTCAATCAAAGGTCAGGTTCTTCCTTTCCCTGTGAAGGCACATTCTACTAGAGCATTGAGTGCCTCTTGGGCGTTTCGCCATCAGGCATTGGTTGTACAAGTTTGTAAGGCGGCGACTTGGTCATCTGTACACACCTTTACCAAATTTTACAAGGTGGATTGTTGGCATCTTCGGATGGCTCTTTTGGCCGCAAAGGTTTTGCAGGCTGCTGTTTTGTGAGAGAATTTTTTTTTGCTATTTTCTTATGGGTCTTTTATCTGGGTTAGCTCCTGTTGTTTGGTTGAGCTCCACACAGTGGGAGCGAGCGGCCGGCAATGCATACTCATGCCTAAAACCCGGAAGTGCAGAATCACGTATATATACGTGATTCTGCGCAGCGTAGAAGTAAATCTGCTATGGGGTGGTCATTAAGTAATTGAATAGTTCTTTTTGACTAAGCTTTTCCAATTGAACTATTTGCTTCACTAACTGATGTGCCTGCTGGGAGCAATGTATAAACTTATAAACTTTATGTAGCATCAGCTACATACAGAATACAGTGCTGTGTTCTAGCAGCGGTACAGGAACTTCCCACCCTGCTCCCAGAACAGAACCAAGTCGGGCTAAGCACTGCTCAACCATTTACAGGAAGCATTGTATTTCATTAAAGTGTCAATAAACCCAGACTATGAAAAACTCTCATTACATGCTATATACTGTAACAGGGATTTCATACTAGCAAAGCAACTAAAGCATTTTTTTGTGTAGAGTGAAATATGCGCATATGTGCGTGCCTAGAAACTGCATTTGCATTGTGGTAAAGCCTCTCCTGACAGGCAGGCTGTGACTGGGCTAAATCTACAATCGGAATGAAATCTCTCCCTCTCCACTCTCCCTCTGCAGTGTCCAGCACTCTTCTGGAGCAATGCACATGCCGCCCACACAAGCAGCAGCAGTGGTAAAATTCTCAGCCTCGGGGGTTCTTCCTTAACTTTTACATCACACTGGAAGAGCACCGGAAACTGCAGGAGGAAAGAAGCGGGGAGATGTCATTCTGATTGAGGATTTAGCCCAGTGACAGGCATCTGCTGTGCCTGCAGGCCAGATTCAAGGACGCTGCCCAGGACATGGGAAATCCAGGACAGCAAGTATGATGTAATGTAAAAATATCATGGGACCCCCATGCACCTTGGGTTCCTGGACAGTTCCCAGATTTGCCCATGCATTAAGACAGCCCTGGTTAGACTTTAACCACGTCCAGCCCAAGCCAATTCTGGTACTCCTTTCCTACATGTAAAGAACACATTTTTTTGCTAGAAAATTACTCAGAAACTCCAAACAATTTAACGGTCGTTGAAACTTTTTATGTCACACGGTATTTGTGCACCAATTTTTGAAACGCAATTTTTTTGGAAAAAAAAAAATTTCACGAATGAAAAAAATCCAAAACACTAAAGTTAGCCCGATTTTTTTTTTTGTATAATGTAAGAGATGATGTTACGTTGAGTAAATAGACACCTAACATGTCACGCTTTAAAATTGCGCACACTCGTGGAATGGCGCCAAACTTACTTAAACGGTCCTTAAGTGTCCCCACAGGCTACGGTTTACAAATTTTTACAGGTTACCTGTTTAGAGTTACACAGGAGGTCTTATGCTAGAATTATTGCTCTCACTCTGTTTGCAGCGAAACCTCACATCTGTGGTTTGAACGTGGTTCACATATGTGGGCGCAACATATGTTTTATTTTTACACTTTAATTTTTTTTTTTTTTTATCACTTTTTTTCCTATTACAAGATATATAAACATCCCTTGTAATAGGAATAGGGCATAACAGGTCCTCTTTATGGAGAGATGTAGGGTCTATAAGACCCCACATCTCTCCTCTAGGCTGAAAAGATCTCAGCCTTTTCAGCCAAAAAACACGGCAGTGTTTACATCTGCTGGTGCTGGAAGTGACCTCATAACATCGCGCCTGGCCTCCGAGAGTCATAGAGATGGCCCGGGGACCATCTGGTCCTCAGTCAGCTCTATGGTAAACTTCCACCGTGAGCAGATTCATTCTCTGGCTCGCCGATCATACAGGCAAGTCGGTAGAAGTACCAGAGGGAGCCCGGAGGGGCGGATGTCCCCTCCCGCCGCCTGTAAAAACAACAGCTACTATGGTCATTTTTACTGTGCAGGGAATCGCCCACCGGAATGCTGCAGGCATCATTTAGATATCACCACTCAAGTCCAGGATATCATATAATGTCCTATGCGTGGGAAGTGGTTAACTGAACAAGCTGAAATCGCTTAAAGTAGCTTGTAGACTGCCAGAGGCATGGTCCAACAAACAACCATATAAACAGTACTCTGTGCTAAAATACAATGTATATAGTTGACCTAAAGGCAATTGGTGCTTTTAAATAAATGGAATCTTACTTGACGATGAAATAAAATGGAATCTTACTTAACTATTCCATAGACTACACCTGCTTTTACCATTCCCTTGATCTGTGTTCTGAATTATCTCAAAAGTAGCTTTGGTCTGGTAAATGAATTAACAAATTGCAGTACGTAGTTGGAGTATTTCCTTGATGCCTGGCAATGAGCCTGTTGAAATCAACAATATCAAGTCAGCAGTGGAATCCTTGGTGTCCACGTGTATCAGCCATAAACTATTTCTATGGTGTTATTGTGCAGCAGGAGCCACAATGTTCCCATTTATAGTATGCCGCTGAACCACTACTCTGGGCCTAGCTGTGCTATCATGGCAGCCCTGTATATAATCTCTTGCAAGTGCCTCAAGTTTGATCAAAAGCTGTATGTCCCCAATGGGCACTGACCTTGTTGCCCAAAAACTATACCATGAAACAAGATTGTTCCATAAATGTGGGCAATTTGAAAACTTTAAGCTGTAAACTGGAAGCGAAGGCATCGGTAAAGAAAATTGAGATATATGCATTAAAATACTTCACAGAAATTCTGCAAGTACGGTCTAAACTCAAGTCATATGATCCCACTGTCCTGCTTTCTTTTAAAAAAAAAAAAAATTGTCATAGGAGGAGGGATTTCTGCAGAGGCTCATGCTATTAAAAAGTGACGTTTGGCACTGGTAGGTAGGGATGGGCTCAGGCATGTTCGGGGTCGTAGTCCCAACCTAACTGAGCAATCCTGCCAGGAAGCTGACACTGCACACCACAAATTATAGGCAGTGAGGCATTTCCCGGATGCACAAGCCCTGTCTAGGCTGCTCATAATTGGCGGTGTGTGGTGACGGATTCCTAGCAGGATTGGGTGGCTTGGGACTAGAATCTGAACAAGCCTGAACCCATCCCTACTGGTAGTTTTTTTTTTCTCTTCAAAGTGCTTGGAACATTACACAGGGAGGTATTATGTTGATTATCTGTATTTATAGGTGGAGAATGGGCACTGATATCTCCGGAAGGTACTTCCAGTATACTCTCCAAGCAGGCACCCGGGAGCTCTTATATCGGTGAGCTGTATGGGTAGTAGCACTGTTGTTTCAGTTTGCATTTTGGGGTTGGTCAGCTACATGGCAGATGAGGTTAAATATTAAGAAATGTAAAGTTATGCATTTGGATGCCAAAAATACACATGCAAAAGACATAGTAAGGAAGGGCTCCCCTGAGGGAATTCATGATGGAAAAGGATCTGGGGATACTTGTAGATCACAGACTTGACAAAACCATGCAATGCCAAACTGCAGCTAACAAAGGTAGCAAAATAATTTCATGCATTAAATAGTGCATACTAGCACATTATAGCATAAAACTGCAGGGGGTCCAGATAAGAAAAAATATTTAACGAGTTTACTACTGCTTTAGTAGGGGATATAATTACAATGTACAATACAGTATCTCACAAAACTAAGTACACCCCTCACATTATTGTAAATATTTTATTATATCTTTTCATGTGACAAAACTTTGCTATAATGTAAAGTAGTGAGTGTACAGCTTGTATAACAGTGTACATTTTCTGTCCCCTCAAAATAATTCAACACACAGCCATTAATGTCTAAACCACTGGCAACAAAAGTGAGTACACGCCTAAGTGAAAATGTCCAAATTGGGCCCAAAGTGTCAATATTTTGTGTAGCCACCATTATTTTCCAGCACTGCCTTAACCCTCTTGGGCATGGAGTTCACCAGAGCTTCATAGGTTGCCACTGGAGTCCTATTCCACTCCTCCATGATGACACGGAGCTGGCGGATGTTAGAGACCTTGCGCTTCTCCACCTTCCATTTGAGGATGCCCACAGATGCTCAATAGGGTTTAGGTCTGGAGACATGCTTGGCCAGTCCATCACCTTAACCCTCAGCTTCTTTAGCAAGGCAGTGTTCATCTTGGAGGTCGTTATCATGTTGAATACTGCCCTGCGGCCCAGTCCAAGAAGGGAGGGGATCATGCTCTGCTTCAGTATGTCACAGTACATGTTGGCATTCATGGTTCCCTCAATGAACTGTAGCTTCCCAGTGTCGGCAGCACTCATGCAGCCCCAGACCATGACACTCCCACCACCATGCTTGACTGTAGGCAAGACACACTTTGTACTCCTCACCTGATTGGCCCTACACTGAACCAAATAGGTTTATCTTGGTCTCATTAGACCACAGGACATGGTTCCAGTAATCCATGTCCTTAGTCTGCTTGTCTTCAGCAAACTGTTTGCAGGCTTTTTTGTGCATCATCCTTAGAAGAGGCTTCCTTCTGGGATGACAGCCATACAGACCAATTTGATGCAGTGTGCGGCGTATGGTCTGAGCACTGACAGGCTGTCCCCCAACCCCTTCAATCTCTGCAGCAATACTGGCAGCACTCATAGGTCCATTTCCCGAAGACAACCTCAGGATATGACGCTGAGCACGAGTACTCAACTTCTTTGGTCGACCATGGCGAGGCCTGTTCTGAGTGGAACCTGTCCTGTTAAACCACTGTATAGTCTTTGCCACCATGCTGCAGCTCAGTTTCAGAGTCTTGGCAATCTCCCTATAGCCTAGGCCTCTTAATGTAGAGCAACAATTCTTTTTTTCAGATCTTCAGAGAGTTCTTTGCCATGAGGTGCCATGTTGAACTTCCAGTGAGAAGTACGAGAGAGAGTGAGAGCGATAACACCAAATTTAACACACCTGCTCCCCATTCACACCTGAGACCTTGCAACACTAACGAGTTACATGACACTGGGGAAGGAAAATGGCTAATTGGTCACAATTTGGACATTTTCACTTAGGGGTGTACTCACTTTTGCTGCCAGCAGTTTAGACATTAACCACTTTAAGACCGGAGGATTTTGCTGCTCAATGACCAGGCCACTTTTTTCAACATGGCACTGCGTGACTTTAACTGACAATTGCGCGGTCATGCAATGCTGTACCCAAACAAAATTTACGTCCTTTTTTTCCCACAAACAGAGCTTTCTTTTAGTGGTATTTGATCACCTCTGCTCTTTTTATTTTTTGCGATATTAATAAAAAAATAGCGAACATTTTGAAAAAAATTGACATTTGACTGTTAAAAAATATCCAATATATTCAATTTTTGTCATATATTTAGGCCAAAATGTATTTAGCTACATGTCTTTGACAAAAAAATTCTCAATGAGCGTATTTTTATACACTTTAAGACCGTAAGATTTTACCCCCTTCCTGACCAGGCCATATTTTGCGATTTGGCACTGCGTTACTTTAACGGACAATTGCGCAGTCGTGCGAATTTATGTCCTTTTTTGCCCACAAATAGAGCTTTCTTTTGATGGTATTTGATCACCTGTGCGATTTTTAAATTTTTGAAAAAAAGAGCTTCAATTTTGAAAAAAAAAAACAATATTTTTCACATTCTGATATATAATATCCCCCCCCCCCAAAAAAAAAAAAATTAAAAATCAAAATGTTTTAACATTTTAGGCCAATTTGTTTTCTGCTATATATTTTTGGTAAAAAAATCGCAATAAGCATATTTTGATTGGTTTGCGCAAAAGTTATCACGTTTACTAACTACGGGAAAGATTTGTCATTGTTATTGTTTTTTTTTTACTAGTAATGGCGGCGATCTGCGATTTTTAGCAGGACTGTTGGTGATCAAGGGTTTAAATGTGTGCCTCATGCTTACTGACGTGTGTGGGGGGAGGGGGTTCTGTGACAGAGACAGAGATCGCAGGTTCAGCTATGCTGATTGCTGTGATCTGTCCCTGTCTGTCACAGAGAAGATCCGCCTGCTTTGTTTACACAAGTAGGCGGACTTTCTCACTCTTTCCCCGACGATCGGGGAAGAGAGATGGTGATAGCCGCTTCTCCTCCTCTGGCCCGACTCCCGCTGTGTCTAAACACAGTCACAGTCACTGTCGAGACAGCTAGGAATCCAGCGACGTAGGTCTACGTCGCTGGACCCAGGGCTGCCACTGCGCCGCAGTGTTAATTTTGGCAGCAAATTTCAATTTAGTTTTAGTCTTAGTCTTAGGACTAAAAGGGCATTTTAGTTTTAGTCCCATTTTAGTCTTCTGCAAGTGTTTTAGTCGTATTTAGTCGACTAAAACTCCAGTACATTTTAGTCGACTAAAACTCCAGTACATTTTAGTCGACTAAAACGAATTTTAGTCATCTAAATGGTCATGGTCGGGTCAGAGAGGAGGCCTGTAATTCTGCTGCCTGCAGTCAGTGTAGTGAGTGCACACAGTGCTGCTCAGAGTGCTGGATGGGGGTCTCAGGTTTAAGGGTGGTCTCTGGTCTGACTCTGAACTGAAGTTGTTGAACAGGATGGGCCGGGCGGGCCTATATGCACGCACACAGTCCTGGATGGATGGCGGAATCGGATGCCAGTGGTGACTGGCGAGTGGTCTGAGTGCTGTTAACTCACAGTGGGTGCTCTGCTCTGGATGTGGTGGTGGCCGGGTGCCAGTGCCGTGTGATGAGTCGGGCCTGGCGCGTCTTGCTGCAGCTGCAGTGCTCTGGTGAGGTCAGGTGACTGGTCTCGAGTCGACTCTCTTGTAGTAGTCCACTCCTCACGTCGGACGTCACGGGGCACGCCATGCCAGAGGCCACACGGAAGTTGGATAAACGTCCCGGCCTCACATTCTCGTTTAGTTTTCGTTTGTTAACGAAAACGGATTTGATTTTCGTCATAGTTGTCGTCATTTGACAAAAATGTGCTATACTTTGCGTCTTGTTTTCGTCAGTTGAAAAATGCCGGTGACGAAAGTAGTGACGAAAACGTTTTTGTTGACGAAATTAACACTGCTGTAAACTCCATTGGCTGTAATGTCATTGCACATATTACCTGAATATATTACCAACATTAAATATTAGGGAAAAATATAAGAAAAACGGAAAATTGTATCATACTTACCGTAATTTTCCTTTCCTGGTGCCAATCCATGGCAGCATACCAATGATAGAGCTCCGCCTCGACTCCTCCCTCAGGACTAGTGCATAGCATAAAAGACAAGAAGGTCCCTTCCCCCAGCATTCTCCTGTAATTTAGAATACCGAGGGTGGGAGCGTATGCTGCCATGGATTGGCACCAGGAAAGGAAAATTACGGTAAGTATGATACAATTTTCCGTTTTCCTGGTGCCTCCATGGCAGCATACCAATGATAAATAAATAGCTGACACGGGTGGGATAATGCACACAAAAAATAAATTTTATTCAGACAGAGGACATGGCCGAGTTTAGTGCCCGTCTTCCAAAGTTTACAGTTGTAAGGGATCATGGATCAATTCTGTAATGCCTGATGAAAGTATGGCGAGAAGACCAGGATGCTGCCCTGCATACCGTCTCCAAGGAGACGTTGGCCCTAGCTGCCCAAGATGCTGCTACAGCCCTCGTGGAATGAGCTTTCACCTGTTTTGAAGGTACCAACTTCTTGGATATGTACGTTTTTTTGATTAGCTTCACTACCCAGGAGGCTAGAGTTCTGCTAGTGGCATCTTTTCCTCTATTTTTCCCGTGAGGGATGATGAATAGTCTTTCCGATATCCTAAAAGATTTGGTGGCAGCCAAGTAGGCTTTCAGCACTCTGGCGATGTCTAATTCGTGGCAAGTATTGGAATCCATGTCAGTAAAGACTGGCAATGCCCAGGGTTCTCTTAGGAAAGCTGATGACGCCACTTTGGGGACAAAACCATGAATCGGACGGAGTTCCACCCTATCCGGGAAAAAGGAAATGTGTTCCTCACCAATTCCTAGTGAGTGGAGTTCCGAAATTCTCTTTCCAGATGTTATGGCTAAGAGGAAGACCGTTTTCAAGGTAAGATTCCAAAGGGAAGTTTGCTCTACTGGGGCAAACGGCTGATTTGAGAGAACTTCCAAAACGAATGAAAGATCCCATTTTGGAAAGGAGCGCCTGGCCGGAGGGCGGATTTTTAATACTCCTCTCAGAAAGGTCACTACTAAGGGGTCTTCTGCCCATCTTCTATTGGATGCGGCCGATATTGCTGCTACCTGAACCTTTAGGGAGCTCAGACCAAGACCCAAATCTAGACCTGTTTGTAAAAAACTGAGGACGTCAATCGTAGAAGGAGAGATCGGGTTGAATCCTTTTCCAGAAGCAAAGGTTTGAAACTTGTTCCAGATTTTATTGTAAACTGCGTTTGTGGAAGGCTTTCTTGCTCTTAGAAGGGTAGAGATGACCTCTGCGGAGCAGCCTAAGGTTTCAAACCTCTGCCTTTCAGCTTCCAAACCCGAAGGTCCTGCTTGTGGGGATTCGGGTGAAACATCCTGCCTTGGGATAATAGGTGAGGAAAGGAGGGGATCCTCGTCGGCGGTTCCAGGCTGAGATACATGGCTAGAGGGAACCATGGTCTCTTTGGCCAATAGGGTAGTATTGCCAAGACTTGGACTTCTTCCTTCAGAAGTCTTGAGAGAAAACTCGCAATTAGTGGGCGAGGTGGAAAGGCATAGGCCGTCTTGAAGACCCATGGGCATACCAGAGCATCTACTGCTTCGGCCGATGGGTGAGGAAAGCGGGAGAAGAAACGGGTCAACTTGTTGTTGCTCGGAGAGGCAAACAAATCTACCTGAGGATAGTCCCAGAGATTGACTATCTGCTGGAAGATGTGGGGGTGTAGAGACCACTCGTTGCTGTCCGTGAAGTTCCTGGACAGCATATCTGCTTCCATATTCAAAGTGCCTGGAAGATACACAGCTTTCAGGCCAAGGAGATTCCTCTCTGCCCATAAGAGTATTGGCTCCACTTCCCTGAGAAGGGATCTGCTGTGTGTGCCCCCTTGTCTCTGAAGATAAGACACTGCTGCTCTGTTGTCCAGACGCAGTAACACTCTCTGACCTTTGATGATGGATGTCAAGGCTAACAGTGCTTGAAAAGCCGCTCTGATTTCTAGGATATTCGACACAATCCCGTTGGTAGGGAAAGGCCACCTTCCCTGTACCCTTGTCTCCCCGCAATGGGCTCCCCAGCCCTGTCCGCTGGCATCGGACATAATTGTGATCCATGAGGGAGAGCCGAGGTGATGCGATTTGGAAAGATTCGTTGCGTCTGTCCACCAGTGTAGGCTTCTGATTGTTGATGCTGACAGACTGATCTTTTGGGAAAGATGTAGTCTCTTCCACTGTGCCAGAAAGGCTACTTGGAAATGCCTCAGATGCCAATGAGACCAGGGGACTAATGGGATGCAGGCCGACATGGTGCCTATTAGACTCATGCATTGAGATGCTGTGAGGAAAGAACACTGTCGAACTCTGATCATTTTCTGAATAATGGCTTCCCTCTTCTGAGGAGGCAACGAAACTGAACTTTGTTTCGTGTTGAATAAGGCGCCCAGATAAATCATCTCTTGAGTAGGTATTAACTGGCTCTTCTGTAGGTTTATCAACCATCCCATTTCCGTTAATTCCTGCATTAACATTTCCTTGTGGACTATGAGCTGGTTTGGGTTGGAGGCCAGAAGCAAGATATCGTCTAAATAGTGTTAGACTCTTAGACCTCTTTCTCGAAGTGGAGCCAGGGATGAGATCAGTATCTTTGTGAAAACTCGTGGAGAGGTGGACAAGCCGGAAGGAAAGGCTTGGAATTGGAGGTGCAATTGTCCCACTGCGACTCTCAGGTATTTTTGGAAAGAGGGGAGAATTGGGACATGCAAATACACATCCTGCAGATCTCTAGAGATCATCCAGTCCCCTGGCTGGATGGCATGGATAATCGTTTGCAGGGACTCCATCTTGAACTTTTCGAGAAGAATGTGTCGATTTAACTTCTTTAGGTCTATAACAGGTCTCCAATCTCCTGTTTTCTTTGGGACCAGAAAAAGGGTAGAATAGAATCCCTTGAAGCGCTCTTCTGAGGGAACAGGAACTGCCGCTTTCTGAAGCTGGAGAGATGACAGGAAGTGAGACAGTGCTTGTGCCTTTTGATGGGAGGTCGGCCACGTTGTCTGTTGGAACGAATCTTGAGGAGGATGACCCAAAAAACTCCAAAAATGGCCCCACCGAATAGTCGATAGAACCCAAGGATCCTGGCAGCGGCTTGCCCAGATTGGAAAAAATTGTTTTAGCCTGGCCCCCACTGGGAGGGACAAGGCTAAGTTGGCGTCAAAAAGGTTTTGGCGTTTCTTGGGGAGCGGTAAGGACTTTGTTTTTTCTGGAATTTAGGAAGGAAGCTTGAGTGCCTCTCCAGGGTCTCCTGCCCTCTCTGGCCTGTTTTGGCTGTCTGTAATCCCGCACATTAGATGGACGGAACCTTGCTGTAAATGGCCTTGACTTGCGAGCCCTTCTGTCTTGTGGAAGCATGCCCGATTTTCCGCCTGACACTCTCGAGATGGCTGTATTTAGTTGTTCCCCAAACAAATTTTTCCCATCAAATGGAATCTTGCACCAGTTCTGTTTGGATGCAGGATTGGCTATCCATGGTTTAAGCCATAAAGCTCTTTTTGCCATTACAGAATGGAGCATAGCTCTGGCTGAGCAGCGGATGGTATCAATTGCCGCTTCTCCCACAAAATCTGCCGAAATCTTGAGCTCTTCCAGGGCTTTGATTATGTCCTTCCTTGGGACGTCCTGACGTAAGGCAGTCTCGACGTTTGCTGTCCAAGACCTAATAGCGGTGGAAACCGAGGTGAGAGCAATTGCTGGTCTGCAAGCTGCACCTGCTGCCAGATAAGATTTTCGTAGGTCCGAGTCAATCCTTCTGTCTAAAGGATCCTTGAAGGAAGTAGAGTCCTCCATAGGTAATGTAACGTTCTTTGCCAGGCGCACTACTGCTGCATCTACAACTGGCATAGAGGCTAAGGAATGCATATCCTGTTCAGCCAAAGGGTATAGCTTGTTCATCCGTCCCACCGAAAAATTCTTATCTGTTTTCCGCCATTCATTGTCAATGACCTCCTTAATTTCTCCCATTAAAGGGAAATAGATCTGTTTCCTTTTAAGGAATGGAAAATAGGATTTGGATTCTTGAGGAGTGGGATTTTCTACCTCCTCCCAGGCAATAGCTTCTTTGACCGCCTGAATGAAGGGCTGAACTAAGGTATACTGGAAACCAGATGGATCCCCTTCATCTGAAGATCCGTCCGAGTCTGACTCCCTGGCTGGATGCTCTGCCGGATGTACAGGAGTAATAGTTGCGGAGGGACCAGGCCTTTCGGTATCTGGAACATGAGCAGAGAATTCGGAAACAGATTGGGCTGGAACCAATGCCAGTTCTGAAATTAAATCCTTAACTGTCTTTTTGATCAAGTCTACTACTTGTTTGCTTTCCTGTTCCCGATTGGCCGCATAATCTCTCAAGCAGTCCTTGCAGACTAATTTATCCGGGAGGGGATCTGCGCCACAAGCCCAACACTTCTTCCTGGAAGTATGAGGAGGGGGAGATGGGGAATAGTCCCGCCTCCTTGATCTTGATCTTCCAGATCTATGTTGTGAGGATCGGGATCTATATGGACTTTCGTCATCTCGATATCTTGAAGATTTCTCTGATCTCTTGGATTGGGCAGGGCTGGTGAGAGAGGGAAAATTCCCATCACTCAAAGACACATGCTCTCTTTTTTTTTTTTTTTTTTAATACTCACGTAAAGTTGGTCCCATACCTATCGGAAGTGTGAGGATCTTTTGCCTGGGATGAGCGACTCATGATGGCTTACAAGCAGCAGGGTCAGCTAAAAGCGAAAGAGAGAGAGGAAAATCCCCATTTTTTTTTTTTTTTGGATAACAGGGAAAGAAAAAAGAAAGGAGAGAGAGAAAAAAAGCTTTTAGGTCTAGACGAGACAGATATACGCATACACACACATATATGTATACACATACATACACATATATATATATATACATACACATATGCATACAAATTACATAATCCCAGATAAACATGCATTCATTTAAAAGTAAAACTGCTGTACCTAAGGGCCGGGAAGGAGCACTGTCAGGGCTTCTTGATAGAGGCAGCTCCCACATCTTTAATTAAACTGCCCCTATATATAAGGAAAAAGGGAGGGCTTCAGGGGAAAAACTGCTGTCTTTAATTTATTCTGATTGTAAGGGAAAGCGATACTCGCTTTCCCTTACCTAATATGGCCGTCTGGTGTTAGAACATGGCACTGCGCATGCGCCCGCGCATGCGCCGTGCCTCCCGCGGCCCCACGCAGTGAACGCCTGAATCCTCCCACTGTCGGTGACGTTCCGCTCTACCGCGCATGCGCCCGCACCCGACGCCGCTCCACGAGGACGCCAAGGAGCGCGCACCCGCTCGCCGCAACGAACACCGCCGCCGAGGAAGAAGGACCGAGCACCCCCCTGCACAAGGAAAATACCAGGTAACCCTCCTGGGGAGCAGATATCCCTGCTGGGAAAAAAAAAGATATTAAATCCTAGGAAAAAAAGATTAAGAACTCCTATCTACTCATATCACTATAAAAAAAGGGGAATAAACAAAACCGGACACAGATAACACATACATCATCCTCAACAATGACATTTATAATAAAATGATAGAATAAAGGGAAAAACCTGACCCGGCTGTTTTGCAGAAAAAGACTCATCCATAACTTTCCAGAAACTACAGACTGCGTTCCTATGAGGAAACTCTGCTTTGACCCCAAAAGATCCACAGAAGGGGTTCCCTGCCTTATTAGTGCTATGAGCGACCCAAGAGCAGGGACTGCGTCTGGGAGAGGCTGAACCCAGCGGAAGCTGCCAAACTAAGTAAGGCAGAGGTAGGGACATACTGCTAACTCTTCACCAGTTCCAGAGGTATGAGGAAAAAAAGGAGAATGCTGGGGGAAGGGACCTTCTTGTCTTTTATGCTATGCACTAGTCCTGAGGGAGGAGTCGAGGCGGAGCTCTATCATTGGTATGCTGCCATGGAGGCACCAGGAAAGCCTTTTTCTTAATTGTTTAGTTTTCAGCAGCTTAGTAGATGCTCCTTACTTATGCGTATGCGGTGGTGCAATACATGTTTAAACTTTAATGTGCTATTATTACAGGATCTGGATGGAATTGTGTTGCCGATATAGAAATGGCCAGCAGAGGAGTGTTAATTTTGATGATGTCAATTTTTTATTTAGTTTTAGTTATAGTCTTATGACTAAAATGCCATTTTAGTTTTAGTCGTATTTTAGTCTTAAGACTAAAATGCCATTTTAGTTTTAGTCGTATTTTAGTCATCTGAATTGTTTTAGTTTTAGTCGTATTTTAGTCAACTAAAATTGTTTTAATTTAGTCAACGAAAACGTTTTAGTCGACGAAATTAACACTGCTGCGCTGCACAGTGAGCAGTCCTAAAGTGGTTAATGGCTGTGTGTTGCGTTATTTTGAGGGGACAGAAAATGTACACTGTTATACAAGCTGTACACTCACTACTTTACATTGTAGCAAAGTGTCATTTCTTTAGTGTTGTCACATGAAAAGAATATAATAAAACACATAAAAAATGTGAGGGGTGTACTCACTTTTGTAAGATACTGTATATCAAAGGTAACTTAAGTGACTGTTTACTAGTGATGGGCTGAACACCCCCCTGTTCGGTTCGCACCAGAACATCTCGAACAGGGAAAAAGTTCTAGCGAACATGAGAATTCTATAAAGGTCTATGGGACATGAACATGAAAAATAAAAAGTCCTCATTTTAAATGCTTAGCAAGTTATTGACATAAAAAGTGTATGGGGACTGCCCTTGGGGACATGGATCAATGCAAAAAAAATTATTTAAAACAATCAAGGAGAACAACCCAAAGCATTATGTTTCCACCTCTGTGCTTGACTGTATGGATGGTGTTCTTGGGGTCACAGCATTTTTCTTCCTCCAAACACAGCAAGTCGATTTAATGCCAAAGAGCTCGATTTTGGTCTCATCTGACCACAGCACTTTCTCCCAATCCTTCTCTGAATCATTTATTTCAAATAATTTTTATTGAAATTTAGAAATATTCAGAGAAATAACAGAGAGTGTAGTCAATAAATGATTAAACAATAGACAACGTACCTGTGCAAAGTTAGTTACACAAAATTATAAACTCAACACTTTTGTTTTTGCCCCCATTTTTCATGAGCTGAACTCAAAGATCTAAGACTTTTTCTATGCACCGTATTTTCGGGCGTATAAGACGACTGGGCATATAAGACGACCCCCAACTTTTCCAGTTAAAATATAGATTTTAGGATATACTACCCCTCTTCCAACGCACACCAAATAAAAATTAAAAAAACATCACATTTCATTTCAATATGGTAATCCATGACCCAATAGTTAGAGGATAATATAATGGGCAAGTTTTAACTCAGGAAACAAAATAAAAAATGGCCACTGATCTCAGTGACAGTGTTTTTTAATTTTTAAATGCATGTTTGACATAGACGATACTGTGTCACTTGAATTTTCAGTTTTCATAACCAATTCAGCATCCTGTCTGTAACGCAAAGATATTTTTGCTTTCTGTACACATCCAACCCTTCCACGTTTATTTAGTGTGATCCAGCACCTAGATGCTATCTATGATTAAAAATACCGTATGCCAGGGGTATGGAAAAAGAGATAGAGAGAGAGAGCGGCGATGTGACAAGAAAAACATGCCTCTTTCATCCGTCTGGCCCACCATTGTATCCTATTACCGTACCTTCTTCTCTGCCTCTCAGATCTCGCACTTGCGCGCCTGCACCACTTTACTGCAGTCCTCAGGAGCGAGACGCAGAGAAGGAGGTACGGTAATAGGATACAAGGGCGGGCCAGACGAATGAAAGAGGCGTGTTTTTCTTGTCATAACGCCGCTCTCTCTCTCTCTTTTTCCACACCCCGGTTATACCATAGTCTCTGAGACAGGGAGGGCTGGGCAGGCAGGGAGAGCCAATCCAAGCAGGCATACCGCGGCCGTTTTTGAGCCCCCCCCCCCCTACCGCATAGTTCAGTCGGCTCCGAAGTTTCAGCATCTGCCCTATAAGACGACACCCGGCGTATAAGACGACCCCCGACTTTAGAGAAGATTTTCCTGGGTTAAAAAGTCGTCTTA
This sequence comes from Pelophylax lessonae, assembly GCF_965119305.1. Taxonomy (NCBI): domain Eukaryota; kingdom Metazoa; phylum Chordata; class Amphibia; order Anura; family Ranidae; genus Pelophylax; species Pelophylax lessonae. The sequence goes on from NC_138772.1 coordinate 329,220,108, forward strand.
TACGCCGGAAAATACGGTACACAAAAGGCCTATTTCTTTCAAATATTGTTCACGAATCTGTCTAAATCTGTGTTAGGTGTACTTTTAATAAACAGAGAAAAGCCATGATCCTGAGGATCACGACTGATCTCTGATGAGTTACCGTTTAGTTTGCCGAGATGAGGAGCAGAGAACATGTTCTTCTCTTCTCATCACAGTACATGACCGTTTCTGTCACAAACGGCCAGTTTAGAAAAGTGAGATCTGAAGATCTCACAGCCGTTATTCTGAAATATCTCCATTCCAGATTCTCCAGCTCAGAGGTGGAGAATCAGGGGGAGAAGCTGTGTGATCAGAGGAAGAAGACTTCTTTCTTCTGATATATCAGCACCAGTGGGTTCAAAATTAAAAACTAAATAAAAAATACATATGTATATATGGTATGTATGTACGTATGTGTGTGTTGGTGTATGTATATATATACTGTATGTACTGGTGTGTATATATATATATATATATATATACTGTATGTACTGGTGTGTGTGTGTATATATATATATATATATATATACTGTATGTACATACATATATACACTATATGTATATATGTATATATACTGTACATATACTGTATATGTGTGTGTGTGTGTGTGTGTGTGTATAGATCGATAGATATTGAGTTAGTTTTCATGTGTCAGAACATGTCATTACGAGTGCTTTTAAACTTTGGTTTCACTTTTAAAACTTGGCGGCACTGTAATCTCACAATATCTCGTGAGATTACAGGCAGTCCACCCAGTTATACAGGGATCACTGCCGTTTTCAGAGAAAAAAATTCTCCTCTGATCACCCTTTGGGAATTGAAGTTCTGGGCCACCTAAACTGGGTGCCAGAGGAGATATTTTTTTTCTGAGAATTGCTGAGAAGTGAACTGAGAGAAAACTTCTCAGTTTACTAAACGTACAGTTTAGTGAGAACTTCTTCTTTGCCGAGATAACCCATCCACCTCACAGATGTGGCATATCAAGATACTGATTAGACAGCATGGTTATTGCACAGGTGTGCCTTAGGCTGGCCACAATAAAAGGCCACTCTAAAATGTCCAGTTTTATCACACAGCACAATGCCACAGATGTCGCAAGTTTTGAGGGAGAGTGCAATTGGCATGCTGACTGCAGGAATGTCCACGAGAGCTGTTGCCCATGAATTTAATGTTAATTTCTCTACCATAAGCCATCTCCAAAGGCTTTTCAGATAATTTGGCAGTACATCCGACCGGCCTCATATCCGCAGACCACGTGTAACCACACCAGCCCAGGACCTCCACATCCAGCATCTTCACCTCCAAGATCGTCTGGGACCAGCCACCCGGATAGCTGCTGCCACAATCGGTTTATATAACCAAAGAATTTCTGTCAGAAACCATCTCAGGGAAGCACATATGCATGCTTGTCGTCCTCATCTGGGTCTCGACCTGACTGCAGTTTGTCGTTGTAACCAACTTGAGTGGGCAAATGCTCACATTCAATGGCGTCTGGCACTTTGGGGAGGTGTTCTCTTCACGGATGAATCCAAGTTTTCACTGTACAGGGCAGATAGCAGACAGCGTGTATGGCGTTATGTGGGTGAGCGGTTTGCTGATGTCAACGTTGTGGATCGAGTGGCCCATGGTGGCTGTGGGGTTATGGTATGGGCAGGCGTATGTTATGGACAACGAACACAGGTGCATTTAATTGATGGCATTTTGAATGCACAGAGATCCTGTGACGAGATTCTGAGGCCCATTGTTGCGCCATTCATCCACGACCATCACCTCATGTTGCTGCATGATAATGCACAGCCCCATATTGCAAGGATCTGTACACAATTCCTGGAAGCTGAAAACATCCCAGTTCTTGCATGGCCAGCATACTTACCAGACATGTCACCCATTGAGCATGTTTGGGATGCTCTGGATCGGTGTATACGACAGATCCTGCCAATATCCAGAAACTTCGCACAGCCATTGAAGAGGAGTGGACCATCATTCCACAGGCCACAATTAACAACCTGATCAATTCTATGCAAAGGAGATGTGTTGCACTGCGTGAGGCAAATGGTGGTTACACCAGATACTGACTGGTTTTCTGACCCCCCCCCCCCCCCCCCAATACAGTTACAAATTTTAGAGTGGCCTTTATGGTGGCCAGCCCAAGGCACACCTGTGCAATATCCATGCTGTCGAATCCGCATCTCGATATGCCCCACCTGTGAGGTGGATGGATTATCTCGGCACAGGAGAAATGCTCACTAACACAGATTTAGCTAGATTTGTGAACAATATTTGAGAGAAATAGACCTTTTAGACATAGAAAAAGTCTTAGATCTTTGAGTTCAGCTCATGAAAAATGGGGGGCAAAAACAAAAGTGTTGCGTTTATAATTTTGTTCAGTGTATTTATCTATTTCAACAGTAGTCAAACAACATACATAGGCTTATTAGTGGGGTAGCAATCTGTGTATACAGTATTGTCTCTTGATGTACAGTATACTACCTCGGGTGCACAGAGGAACAAGTTCAACGAGAGTTAACTTATAGCAACCTATATCTAACGTGTGTAGTCCTGCACTAGAGGGTAGAGGGTAGGAGTGAAATAAGGAAAAAATGTGGAACGCTTTACAAATTTGCGTAGCCATGCTAATCTTCTCTGTATCGTTCCAATTTTAGTATATTTTCTGCCAAAGCGGGGGCTTCTCTGAATCATTTAGATGCTCATTGGCATGACTGTACATGTGCTTTCTTGAGAAGGGGGACTGGCCGTATTTGGAGGAATAAAAATGCTGACTATGACCCTAAGAACAATATTGCTACAGTCAAGCACGGAGGTGGAAACATTATGCTTTGGGGTTGTTTCTCTGCTAAAGGTAGAGATGGAATTGTCCAGGCCCTAATCCTATAGACAATTTATGGAGGGAGCTGAAACTTTGAGTTGCCAAGTGACAGCCAAGAAACCTTAAGGATTTAGAGAAGATCTGTAAAGAAGAGTAGACCAAATTCCCTCCTGAGATGTGTGCAAACCTGGTAACAAACCTTAAGAAACCTTTACCTTTGTGCTTGCCAACAAGGATTTCTCCATCAAGTACTAAGGCAAGTTTTGCTTGAGATCAAATAATTATTTTCCTCACTGAACTGCAACTTAATTGATAACATTTGTTTTATGTGTTTTTTTCTGGATTTTTGGTTGATATTCTGTCTGGACGTGATCAAATAATTATTTTCCCTGCTGTAAACAATGTAACTAAGCAGAATGGCATTGGAAGTGGCAGAATCACTGCACTTCTTTTGAGGTACTGTTACTGCAATTCATAGAGGCTGTTACCCATGTCAGTGCCTGATATAGCAAGAATGTTAGATGCCAAACAATAAGGTTAAAGTTAAGGCACAGTGATTAGGGGTAAGCAGTGATGCAGATGAAAAAAACACTTGGCCTTGACTTCCGCTTTAATGTCGGCCAACAAAGCCATCTGTTTTCCTGCAGGTATCTTTCTCAGTTCTGTTATTATGTGAAGCTGGTTTCATCTCACTGCACCCCTAGTCATTTTAAACGGCTGTTTTTATGAGAGCCCTTGTTTGGCATACTATAAATGTATTAAAATTTAGCCATTGCAGCATTTTTACTTGACTCATCCAGCCTGCATGGTCAGTAGTATCATTTGGACACATCTGTCACCGGTGAGAAAAAAAAAACTTTCTTTGATCTGGGATATTTAGTTCTGACAAGGTGAGTGAAAAGCCTTGCTGCAGTAATCCGGTCACAATGGGACTGCATTGGTTGATTATATAGTTTCTGCATGTCTACAGTGTATCTAAATCTATGTTAGTCTTTATATTACAGCTTACCAGTCCTTAGATGGCTCCATTTGTTTTCTTTTTTCAGCCCCTTTTCCTTACATTTTACTTTTGTACCCTAGGCTGCTTTCTTAAATTGTCCAAGCACCAAGACCCCCTCTCCCTCCTCATTTCCATTCATGGTGGTGTTGTTTAGTTCAGAAGATAACTGGGAAGGCTAATAACATTGTGCATGACATCAGAGCCCGAGAACAGCGGGAGACAGGGGCTCAGGAATCAGCTGCTATACAGAGCTATGATTAGCTGTAATTTAACTCCACCTATACTAAGCAGTGCAGCAGCGAGACAGAGTTACTACTGCACTCTGTACCCTGTGTCACTACTGACCTCTAAACTCTACCTCATTTAGTACTGACCTCAGAACTTTGCCTCACTTAGTGCTGACCTCTGAACTCTGTACTAAGTCACACAGAGGTTAGAAGTGACTCAGAGGTCAGTAGTAAGTGATTTAAAAGTCAGAAGTGACTCACAGGTCAGTAGTAAGTAACAGAGCGTTCAGAGGGTCAGTAGTAAGTAACGACGAGTTCGGGGTCAGCTGCAAGTAATTAATAGAGTTCAGGGGTCAGCAGTAAGTAACGGAGAGTTAAGAGGTCAGTAGTAAGTGAGGCAGACTTCAGGAGTCAGTAAGTATTGGAGAGTTCAGAGGTCAATAGTAAGTAATGGAGAGTTCAGTGGTCAGTAGTAAATAATGGAGAGTTTAGGGGGTCAGTAGTAACAGAGAGTTCAGAGACATAGTAAGTGAGGCAAAGTTCAGGAGTCAGTAGTAAGTCAGGCAGACCTTAGGGTGTCAGTAGTAAGTAATAGAGAGTTCAGAGATCAGTAGTAACTAAGGGAGAGTTCAGAGATCAGTAGTAAGTGAGGCAGAGTTTAGAGGTCAGTAGTAAGTGAGGCAGAGTTCAGGGGTCAGTAGTAAGTGAGGCAGAATTCAGGGGTCAGCAGTAAGTGAGGCAGAGTTCAGGGGTCAGTAGTTAGTGATGCAGAGTTTAGAGGTCAGTAGTAAGTGAGGCAGAGTTCAGGGGTCAGTAGTAAGTGAGGCAGAATTCAGGGGTCAGCAGTAAGTGAGGCATAGTTCAGGGGTCAGTAGTAGATAATGAAGCATTCAGAGGTAAGTAGTAAGTAATACAGGGTTCAGAGGTCAATAGTAAATGAGGCAAAGTTCAGAAGTCACTAATAACTGATGCAGAGTTCAGGGGTCACTAGTAAGTGATGCAGAGTTCAGAAGTTAGTTGTAAGTGATGCAGAATTCATTGGTCAGGATTAAGTAAGTGTAGCACCCTCCTAGGTAGGTGCTAGAAAAAGTATAGTTTGCTCTGCCTGCTGTCAGGGTACCAATAGCAGGAGGGCTCTAGGACCCAGTGTCCGTCAGAATAGGAGAAGGGCTCTAGGACCCAGCAACTCTGTCAGCCCCTTACCTGGGCCTTTATAAGGAAGCCAGCCCTTCTCTAATTGCTGTTTGATCTTCAGCTTCTACCAACATCCTGTTTCCTGTTTCCTGTGATTCCTGGTTCCTGACTCGGCTTGTTACACCTCCATCTCCAGCTTGCTTCCTGACTTTGACCTCGGCTTGTTTAACGGATCTCCTCTGCCTGCTACCTGTCCAGACCTTGGCTACCACTTGACCTTGTCTCCTCCGCTACCCACCTGGCATCGAACCTCGGCTTGAATCAACCACCCTCTCTCTCAGCGATCCTAAGTACCTGCTTCATCTCACAGGTGTCACCTGCCTGCAGTAACCCCGCAGCACCACAGCGGTATCCCTGAATACTTTTCTGCAAGCAACTCTGCAGGCTGTAACGCTCCTGCGTTTTACGTATGATGTGGATTTTCAGCTGCAGAAATATTCCACTTCAGTAGTCATGTAGAGAAACGCTGAGACACCATTCCCAACTCTCAATGACTCATCATGTGTGGATGATCTCAATTCAGCAAGTAAATACACACACTCAATAAGATGTTTCCTAGAGTGACTTATGTATATAGTAACACAGTGATGATAGGCTGAAGAGACAGGTTGGGTAGAGATGGTAGATGACAGACACTTGAAAGGAAATGTTCTTGAAAGTAAGATAGTAGCAGATGGGATGCAGATAGGTTTAGCAATCATGTATGGTAGTAGATGACAGAGTAGCAGGTGGACATACAAGAGAGATCAACCCAGTGCAAGAACAGGTGGTAGTAGGCTCAAGAGCTAGCAATCTTAGATAATGCAGATGTAGTAATAGTCCTTAGTATGCAGAGCTAGATAGTGTAAGCTTTAGTATAAAGGTTATAGAGGTTTCCCCTGTGGGGTACTTATCACTAATAGCAATGTAGCAGAGGAGAGGTTCGGCAAGAGCGGATGATCCGGTAGCGGGATACAGGGATCAGCGCAGCGTGGTTCCGACAGCGAGGTATGCTTGCAAGCATGAGAGCTTCAAGACAGGTTAGCATCAAGGCACAAAGCAGTTTGAACGAACACATGTGAGTTAGAGCCGGCGATCTAAATAGCCATCCAGTCCGGCGCTCAGTGATGACAGCATCAGTCTTAAAGGTGTATGCGCACCTTACCAAAAGAGAATGGTGGGGTGCATACACTTATGAAAGAGTAATTAGGGTACCCAAAGGTACCAGAACATTACAGTACCCCCCCCTTAAGGCCGGCTCCTGAAGGCCTCTGGAGCTGGTTTGTCTGGGTACTTCGCATGAAAATTGCGGATTAATCTAGAGGCATGTATGTCAGAGGTGTTTAGCCAGGTGTCGTCTTGGGGCCCATAGTTCTTCCATCGAACCAAGTACTGAAGTCTTCCTCTGTGGATACGAGAATCCAGAATCTCTTTTATCTCATATTCTTCTCCACCTTCAACTTGTACAGGAGGAGGAGGTGGGATAGTAGGCCTTATTCCTTGGTCAGGAACATGGGGCTTCAGTAGCGACACATGGAAAATGGGATGTATTTTGAGGTCTATTGGCAATGTAAGCTGTACTGCAGCTTTTCCAATAAGTTTCTTGATTGGGAAAGGTCCCAAGAACAGAGGTCCAAGCTTTTTGCTAGGGATTTTCAGTCTTAAATTTTTTGTTGAGAGCCAAACGAGGTCCCCGATAGCGTACTGAGGAGAAGGTCTTCTGCGAAGATCATAGTACTTCTTTTGTTGACTATGAGCGTGTGCAATGGTAGTATTAAGCAAACCCAGAGAGTCCTTTATTTGGGTAAGATAGTCTGAAGCTACTGGGTTATTTGAAGGAAGGATGCGTGGTGGAAGAATAGAGGGATGAAACCCATAGTTCAAGTAGAACGGACTCTGCTTGGTCGTACTGTGGGTTGCGTTGTTGTAGGCAAATTCTGCCAGAGGGAGAAGATCCACCCAATCATCCTGTTGGTAAGAAGTGTAACAACGTAAATATTGCTCGATGCATTGGTTGACTCTTTCAGTCTGTCCGTTGGTCTGCGGGTGGTAAGGAGAAGTGAGCTTCCGCTCGATCCGTAGTATGTGACATAGTTCTTGCCAGAACTTGGAAATAAATTGTGATCCACGGTCAGACAGAAGAGTTTTTGGGATACCATGTAACTTAAAGACATGTTTCATCAGGAGTTCTGCCGTTTGTTTGGACAAAGGTAGTCTGCGAATAGCAATGAAATGTGCCATTTTTGTCAGATGGTCCACTGACACTAAGATGGTATTAAATCCTTTGGAAGGAGGCAATTCCACTATAAAGTCCAAGGACACAACTTCCCATGGAGTTTGGGGTATTGGTAGACTGCATAGTAGACCGGATGGTCTCGTAGTGTCAATTTTGGACCTGGCACAGACATTGCATGAAGAGACTAATTTTTGTATAGATGTTTTCATGTCAGGCCACCAGAATTGCCTGGTAATCAGATTAAGAGTCTTTGTCATACCCATATGTCCTGCCATAGGCACATCATGCGATAATTCCAAGATCTTGGTGCGTATGGTAGGTGGTATGTAAAGTTTGTCGTTGTAGTAGAGGAAGCCTTCTGCATCAGTATTTAGTTGTGGTGGGGGTGAATCCAAACTTATACCATGCAAAACCTCTTCCTTCAAGGAACGGACAACTCCAATAATGCGTTTGTGAGGTATTATAGGAACGGAAGGGATTTCAAAGTAGTTTTCTTCAGTTAGTCGTGATAGTGCATCCGCCTTTTTGTTCTTATCTGCAGGTGTGTAGGTCACTAGGAAGTTAAACCTTAGAAAGAATAGTGACCATCGTACCTGTCGGTGCGAGAGAGTTTTGTTAGTCTGAAGATATTGGAGATTTTTATGGTCCGTGTATATAAGTATTGGTAATTGGGTGCCTTCGAGTAGATGTCGCCAATTCTCCAGAGCCAATTTTATAGCAAGCAGTTCCTTTTCACCCACGGGGTAATTTATCTCTGGACTGCTTAGGGATTTAGAAAAAAAGGCGACTGGATGAAGTGGTGAAGTGTGAGTTGGTCATTGGGAGAGTATTGCTCCTACTGCCATGTTTGACGCATCTACTTCCAGAATGTATTGGAGGGATGGGTCTGGATGGCGTAGTATGGGAGCAGAAGTAAACCTTGTCTTTAACAGGTGACAGGTGAAAAGCTTTATTTGCTTCATCTGACCATTTGAATGGTTTTTTAATGCTAGTGAGCTGTGTGAGGGGTCTCACAATGGCAGAGAAGTTTCTAATGAACTTCCTGTAGAAATTCGAAAATCCAAGGAATCGCTGTAGCGCCTTGCGTGTGGTTGGTGTAGGCCAATCCTGAATGCAGGATATCTTACTCATGTTCATCTCGATTCCTGTTTTGGATATGATGTAGCCTAGAAACAGTACCTCTTCTTTATGAAACAAGCATTTTTTCAGTTTCACATAAAGGTTGTGTGCAATCTCGATAATACTAGTCTTACATGTCTTATGTGTTCAGACAGGGATCGTGAATATATAAGTATATCGTCCAGATATACCACAACACAGACATCTAGTAAGTCTCTGAAAATATCGTTTATAAATCGTTGAAAAACTGCAGGGGCGTTGCATAGCCCGAATGGCATTACAAGATATTCGAACAATCCGTATCTGGTTCTGAATGCAGTCTTCCACTCGTGTCCATCACGGATTCGAATGAGATTGTATGCTGCTTTCAGGTCCAATTTTGAAGGATAAGCGGTAGAGGATAGCGATCTTTTATTGTAATAGCATTCAATTGCCTATAGTCGATGATAGGCCTGAGACTTGAGTCCTTATTGCGGACAAAAAAGAGTCCTGCTGCTGTGGAAGAAGTGGAAGGTCTAATAAAACCTTTTTCCAAATTCTCATCCAAATAGTCTTTGAGATGGGAAAGTTCATCCTGTGAAAGAGGATAAACATGACCGAACGGCAATTTGCTATTTGGGAGTAGATCAATGCTACAATCATAGTCTCGATGGGGAGGTAGTGCTTGAGCATTTTTCTCAAGAAAAACCTCAGAGAGATCCTGATAACATAGTGGTGCAATCTCATCTGTCACCACAGACAGGATCTTCCCGAAAGACGGGAGGTTACACGTACCCTTGCAATAGCAAGAGAGGAAGGTCAGGGTCCGTTCCTTCCAATCTATGGTTGGTTGATTTGTGTGCAACCAGGGAAGTCCCAAAACAATGGGAAAGTGGGGTGAAGGTATTAGATCGAAGGTAGTGGTCTCCATATGAGACCCGTTAGTAGTGACTAGGAGTGCCTGTGTCTAATCAGTGATCGGACCAGAGGATAAAGGAACACCGTTAATAAGACTCACTGAGACAGGTTTAAGTTTAGAAATAATAGGAACTTTATTTAAAGCAGCAAAACGTATGTCAATATAATTTCCACAAGATCCTGTGTCAATCATGGCCTTAGTAGTAATCCTGTTCTGGTCCCACTGTAATGTTAAGCAAACAGAAAGGTAAGGGTTAGTGATTGAAGTTGTCAATCCCCCTAGGAGGACATGTGAACAATCACCCTTCTTTTTGTAGACTAGGGGACAGACGTTTATCTTGTGATCCGGGGATGCACAGTACAAGCAGAGATTACCAGATCGTCTTCTGGCTCTTTCCATAGTTGATAGAGGTGGGCGTATGGTTCCTACCTCCATAGGAACGGGGTCAACGGCCGAAATCCGAGAAGAACTGGATAATGGCATTCCCATTTTCTCAGCCTTTCTTTCTCGTAGTCTTCTATCTATGGTGATACTGAGTTGTATCAATGCATCCAGGGTTTTTGGCAGATCCGCTCGGGCGAGCTCGTCTTTAACGGCCTCTGATAGGCCAAGCCTAAATTGGGATTTCAGAGATGCATCATTCCATTCTGAATCAAGGGTCCATCTCTTGAATTCTGCGACAAAGTCTTCTACAGGTCTCCTACCTTGTTTCAAGGATCTTAATTGAAGATCGGCAGTACTCTGCCTATTGGGATTATCATATAGGCTAGTGAGTTCTGCTAGGAACAAGGAATAGGAGTTGAGAAGCTGGTCGTTTTTCTCAAAAAGAGAGTCTGCCCAGGCCCGAGGATCGCCTGTTAGGTAAGAAATAATAGTACAAACCTTAATGTGATCAGTAAGGTAGGTACGGGGTTTTAGCAAGAAAAGTAACTCACATGCGTTTTTAAATTCGCGAAATTTTTTGCGATCGCCTGTAAATACCAAAGGAGGATTTATCTTGGGTTCAGGGGACTGAGCAGTGGTAAGTTGTGTCAGTCTAATTACCTGCTGCGACAGAGCCTGATTGTCTTCTTTTAATTCAGCAAGTGCGTGTATTAACGCAGTTACTTGCTGTTTTAATTGTGTCATCTGAGTGGTTATTTCTGCTGAATCCATTTGTGGTTCGTTCAATCTGTAACGCTCCTGCGTTTTACGTATGATGTGGATTTTCAGCTGCAGAAATATTCCACTTCAGTAGTCATGTAGAGAAACGCTGAGACACCATTCCCAACTCTCAATGACTCATCATGTGTGGATAATCTCAATTCAGCAAGTAAATACACACACTCAATAAGATGTTTCCTAGAGTGACTTATGTATATAGTAACACAGTGATGATAGGCTGAAGAGACAGGTTGGGTAGAGATGGTAGATGACAGACACTTGAAAGGAAATGTTCTTGAAAGTAAGATAGTAGCAGATGGGATGCAGATAGGTTTAGCAATCATGTATGGTAGTAGATGACAGAGTAGCAGGTGGACATACAAGAGAGATCAACCCAGTGCAAGAACAGGTGGTAGTAGGCTCAAGAGCTAGCAATCTTAGATAATGCAGATGTAGTAATAGTCCTTAGTATGCAGAGCTAGATAGTGTAAGCTTTAGTATAAAGGTTATAGAGGTTTCCCCTGTGGGGTACTTATCACTAATAGCAATGTAGCAGAGGAGAGGTTCGGCAAGAGCGGATGATCCGGTAGCGGGATACAGGGATCAGCGCAGCGTGGTTCCGACAGCGAGGTATGCTTGCAAGCATGAGAGCTTCAAGACAGGTTAGCATCAAGGCACAAAGCAGTTTGAACGAACACATGTGAGTGAGAGCCGGCGATCTAAATAGCCATCCAGTCCGGCGCTCAGTGATGACAGCATCAGTCTTAAAGGTGTATGCGCACCTTACCAAAAGAGAATGGTGGGGCGCATACACTTATGAAAGAGTAATTAGGGTACCCAAAGGTACCAGAACATTACACAGGCGACCTGTGCGACTTTGGGCCTAACTCCTCCTGTCTCATCTCCAGGGGAGTTTGGCACTTAGCTGCAAGGGAAGCCCTCTCTCCATTGGCCTCCAGCACTTGATACCTGATAGTATCAAACAGCCAGGATGTCTGAGGCCGAGAGAGGTGCTTCTGCACTTGAAACCCTATGTCAGCAGATAACGGCTCTGACACAAGCAGTCAAAAATCTGCAGGAAGGTTACTTCCAACTTGAGGGGCGGTTCCATGCCCTCACAGGTTCCATGACTTCCACCGAATCTAACCAAGCCTCTAGCCCCGCCTCTACACCAGCGTCCTCCACATCAGCTGTTGCCGCTCCACTCGCTGTGGTACTGCCTCCTCCAGAGCCCAGAGTTCCCACTCCTGAGCGTTTTTCAGGGGACCGGCAGAGGTTCAGAGCTTTCAGGAATGCCTGCGAACTTTAATTTGCCCTGCAACCTAGGACCTTCGCTTCAGAAACTGTCCGAGTGGGGTTCATCATCTCCCTTCTATCTGATGAACCACAATCCTGGGCCCATAACCTCCTAGAACGAAAGGATGAGGTGCTGAACTCAGTCTCCATGTTTTTTGAAGCCATGGCTACTTTATATGATGACCCACAGAAAACTGTCACCGCAGAGTCTGCCCTTCACTCCCTGGTGCAGGGAAGACGACCAGTAGAGGATTACATTGGGGAGTTCCGTAGATGGGCAGCTGATACCGGATGGAATGATGCAGCTTTGAAGTTTCAATTCCGTTTAGGCCTATCCGAAACAATCAAGGATGAGCTGGCCAGGTCTGAAGCTCCCGCCACGCTAGAGACTCTGATCCAAACTTCCATCCAGCTAGATAGGCGTCTGCGGGAGCGACGCTTTGAGCGTTCTCAGACCTTTCGGCCAACCTGGGTACTGCCCAAGGTCCCGGCTCCAACACTTCCTGCCGCTGCTCCTCTAAATACCTCCAATATAGAACCAATGCAGATTGGTCTGCTTCGACCCGCTTTAACCCCAGAAGAAAGAGGACGCAGGAGGCAAAACAATCTCTGTCTCTACTGTGGAGCATCAGGACACTACCTTCGCAACTGTCCGATTCGGCCAAGTAAGTCCAGGCACCTGTACCCTACATATCTTCAGCTGTCCGGATCACTATCTACTCACATTATTCTCCCCATCTCTCTGCAGGTGGCTGGAAGGGAGGTCAAACTGCAGGCAATAATTGACTCTGGAGCATGCAGCTGCTTCCTGGACATCAACCTGGCTAAAGACCTGCACATTCCTCTGACTACCAAGGATCAAAGACTAGACATACACCTAGCTGATGGAAGTCAACCTAGTTCAGGACCTGTTACCCAAGAAACAGTCCCTATTCTCACAACCACAGACACAGGGCACCAGGAACTTCTCTGTTTTGATGTGATCAGTTCTCCAATTTTTCCAGCTATTCTTGGAATCCCGTGGCTACAAGCCCACAACCCATCAATGGACTGGTCCCAAGGGGAGGTCACCTTCTCATCCAGCTACTGCCGCCAGCATTGCGGTATCCCCACGCTAACCAACCCCCATACCTGCCTGACCATACAACCAGCAACAGACACCAGTCTAGTAGTCCCTTCAGTCTACCATGACTACCTTGACGTCTTCGACAAAAAGAAAGCCGAAACCTTGCCTCCACACCGATCATATGACTGTCCTATTGAATTGCTCCCTGGAGCGGAAATTCCCTTCGGGCGCATCTTCCCTTTGTCCAAGGTGGAATTGGAGGCTCTCAGACAATACATAGATGAGAACCTAGCCAAAGGTTTCATTCGTCCCTCTTCCTCACCTGCTGGCGCAGGCATCTTCTTTGTTGAAAAAAAAGACCACTCCCTCAGACCCTGCATCGACTACCGGGAGCTCAACAAAATTTCCATCAAGAATAGGTACCCTCTTCCCCTCGTTCCGGAGTTATTCCAGAGGTTTCGAGCAGCCCGGGTATTTACAAAACTGGACTTAAGAGGGGCTTATAATCTAGTTCGCATCAGAGAGGGGGATGAGTGGAAAACGGCCTTCAGAACACGCTTTGGCCACTTCGAATACCTCGTAATGCCATTTGGGTTATGCAACGCCCCCGCAACATTTCAACACCTGGTCAATGATATATTCCGAGAATACCTTGACTTATTTCTGATCGTCTACCTGGATGATATCCTGATCTTCTCCCCCTCTCTCGAGCTCCACCGAATCCACGTCAAGAAGGTATTGAGTACCCTCCGCAGGCACGGTTTGTATGCCAAGGCCGAGAAATGCGATTTTGAAAAACAATCTATTCAATTTTTGGGCCTCGTAATCTCCATTGGGGGAATCTCTATGGATCCCCAGAAGGTCACAGCAATCCTAGACTGGCCTGCACCTACAGACCGAAAGGGAGTACAAAGATTCGTAGGCTTTGCCAATTTCTACCGGAGATTTATTAAGGACTTCTCCACTATCATCGCCCTAATTACTCAACTCACACGTCTCCACACCCGTTTCCTCTGGAATCAGGAAGCCCAAGTAGCCTTTGAAAAACTCAAAACCTTGTTTACCTCTGCTCCGGTGCTGCAACACCCGGACCCAGCGCTCCCTTTCGTTCTTGAAGTAGATGCTTCTGAAGTGGCGACGGGAGCCGTGCTTTCTCAGCGGATGGGCCCAAAAGCTCTATTAAACCCAGTAGCCTTCTGCTCTAAGAAATTAAACCAGGCTGAGAGAAACTACGACGTGGGTGACCGAGAGCTTCTGGCTATTAAAGTGGCCTTTGAAGAGTGGAGATATCTATTGGAGGGCGCAAATCAACGGATCATGATTTTTACGGACCACAAAAACTTAGAGTATCTGAGGTCCGCCAAACGTCTAAGACCCCGACAAGCTAGATGGGCATTATTCTTCTCACGATTTAACTTCCATTTAACCTTTAGACCAGGATCCAAGAACGGGAAGGCAGACGCCTTGTCCCGGATGTTCCCTGAATCCACAGAACCTGCTCCACCGAGCACTATTCTTTCGGCCCAGAACTTTTTATTGATTCAACCCAGCTTGAAATCGGTCATTGAACGAGCCTCTGCTTCATGCCCTGAATCTGAGCAGGTCTCGTTAAGGAAACAAAATGGATTACTCTGGCACTAGGATAAGGTCTTCGTGCCTCAGGAGGCAAGGCTTCAGGTCTTCAAGACGTACCACGACTACCAGTTAGCCGGCCACTTTGGAGTTCGTAAAACAAGTGAGCTCATCCAAAGGTCCTTCTGGTGGCCCAACCTTAGTCGAGACTGTAGAGCCTATGTTAAATCCTGCTCTGTGTGCCTACGTAGCAAGGGTGACAAGACAAGGCCCTGGGGACTACTGAGACCCTTACCTATTCCTAACCGTCCATGGGAAGGTATCTCGATGGATTTTATTGTGGAGCTTCCGCCCTCGGAGGGTTTTACTGCCATTATGGTGGTGGTGGATCGCCTGTCGAAGATGGCCCATTTTCTACCCTTGGTAGGCACTCCTTCAGCAACTGAGACTGCCCACATTTTCCTCAAGGAAATCGTGAGACTCCACGGCTTTCCCGGAAGCATTGTTTCTGATCGGGGGGTACAATTTACCTCCAAGTTTTGGAGAGCTCTGTGTAACGCCCTGAAAATAGAACTTTGCCTCTCATCAGCATACCACCCTCAGAGCAATGGGCAAACAGAGCATACGAATCAAACCTTGGAGCAGTACCTCCGCTGTTTCTCAGCCTTTTCACAGGATGACTGGGCCTCGTTGCTTCCATTTGCGGAGTTTGCTTATAACAATTCACTACACTCAGCCACAAACCAGTCTCCATTCTGGGCCAACTATGGATTCCACCCACTTGCCTTGCCTGACACTATATTCGAATCTGCACTACCTGCGGTCCAGGACAGACTTGCTTTTATACAGCAAAACTATCAAACCCTTCAAGAATGCATACTGAAGGCTCAAACCGACTACAAGAAATTTTTTGACAAGAAACGCAGGGGGAATCCCTCCTTTAAAATTGGGGATGAGGTATGGCTGTCTACGGCCAATCTGAAACTGCCTTGCCCATCGAAGAAGCTAGGGCCTAAATACATTGGTCCGTTTCCAATTAAACGAGAGGTAAACCCAGTGGCTTTTGAATTATCCCTGCCGGATTCTTATAGGATTCACCCAGTTTTTCATGCCTCTCTCCTAAAAACGGCCATTCCAGATCCATTTCCTGGGAGAGTGGAACTTTCTCCACCATCAGTAACTGTTGGTGAAGAAACAGAATATGAGGTGGAGTCAATATTGGATTGCAGGAAACAAGGCAGGCAAATACAATATCTGATCAAATGGAAGGGGTATCCACCCGAAGAAAGCTCTTGGGAACCAAAGATCAACATCCGTGCCCCTAGACTCCTTCGGGAATTTCATGCCAGATATCCAAGGAAGATGGCCCGGTTGGGCATCCGGAGGCTGCCCATTGGGGGGGGGGGCACTGTCAGGGTACCAATAGCAGGAGGGCTCTAGGACCCAGTGTCCGTCAGAATAGGAGAAGGGCTCTAGGACCCAGCAACTCTGTCAGCCCCTTACCTGGGCCTTTATAAGGAAGCCAGCCCTTCTCTAATTGCTGTTTGATCTTCAGCTTCTACCAACATCCTGTTTCCTGTGATTCCTGGTTCCTGACTCGGCTTGTTACACCTCCATCTCCAGCTTGCTTCCTGACTTTGAGCTTGGCTTGTTTAACGGATCTCCTCTGCCTGCTACCTGTCCAGACCTTGGCTACCACTTGACCTTGTCTCCTCCGCTACCCACCTGGCATCGAACCTCGGCTTGAATCAACCACCCTCTGTCTCAGCGATCCTAAGTACCTGCTTCATCTCACAGGTGTCACCTGCCTGCAGTAACCCCGCAGCACCACAGCGGTATCCCTGAACCCTTTTCTGCAAGCAACTCTGCAGGCGACCTGTGCGACTTTGGGCCTAACTCCTCCTGTCTCATCTCCAGGGGAGTTTGGCACTTAGCTGCAAGGGAAGCCCTCTCTCCATTGGCCTCCAGCACTTGATACCTGATACCTGCTTTACAGGGGAGCCTGATCAGTAAGTTAGACCTGTTGCATGTGTCCATGTGTGATTCATCTGGTCTGAGGGAGTGTCCCCACTGTATCCAATAGGAGAGCCTGTTGGACAGTGGGGGAAACCCAGCCAGTGACACACAGGCTTTTAAGACTATCCCAGTGGGTAGGCACCACAGTGGGTCATCCTGGGATACGCTATAAAAGCCACAGGCACATGTGACAGGGTGTCTTTGGGTGGGAAGCCAAGTCCCAGGAGGGTGATGGCTGTCTCTCCTCCTGTTGCTGAGGAAGGTGGTCACAGGCGGTCGGCCTTGTGGACCAGAAGTGTGGTGCTGAGCCAGGAGGTCCAGTGTATGCTGACAAGGGAGTTGGAGGCAGAGTGATCCAGGGAAAAACAGTGTCTTTGAGTACCAGGAAGCTTGTCAGGGGTCTGCCAAGGACGGGGACCACTCCAGGAGGGTGTCAGTGGACAGAAGGTCAGCGCACACAGTCAGTGAGAAAGGGGGTGCCAAGTTAGACCCTAAAGAGTAATCTAAGTGAGAGTATGCATTCTTAATCTTTACTTCAGTGTCAAGGTAAAGCAGCGGCCTTGCCGCATTCTACAGTCAGTTGTCCTCAGAAATTGTGCATCGTTCAAGTTGGAGTATTCCACTCATTCCCTTCTCCCATCCAAGTTCTAAAATAAAATACAAAAAAAAACAAATCCAATTCCCTGGACTGTTCATTGTCTGAGCCAAGAACTTTTAATGCCGTGTCTGCATTCAGTCGCTAATGGTAACCCAGGGGAACTCAAGAAGTGTAATTCTCAGCAACTCCCTAGGGGGCAGTGCTATATAAGGTAGAGGGCAGAGGTCATTATTGATGCAGAGGTTAGGGATCAGTAGAATGTGATGCAGAGTTCAGAGGTTAGTAGAAAATGATTCAAAGTTCATTGGTTAGGAGTAAGTGAGGCAGAGTGCATAGGTCAGTACTAAGTGATGCAAAGTTCAGGGGTCAAGAGTGATGCAGAGTTCAAGGAACAGCAGTAAGGGTGTCTGTAAGACTCTTGCTTGTGGCACAGCAATTCAATCACATTTTATAGGCCATTAAGCTCCTCCCACTGTTAAGTTTGACCACCACCCTCACTTTTTACCGCAATGCACTACATGTGCCTTAGGGCTCCACTAAAGTGTCCTTCATTCTCAAGTTCTAAAGTGGGAGGTATTCATAATAAGAGGATCATCAATGGAGTGCAGGCTTAAAGTGTAATTCCACCCTAAAACTAAAATCCCTGCATCTATAGACATCCACGATCTGAGACCAATCTATCTAGCTCTGTAAAGAAGAAATTAGTATACATACCTTTTTGAAGCCGATCCGGTCTCCAGCGGCGGAAGCTCTGCAGAGGACACAGCCGACAATGGCTGTGAAATGAATGGGATGTGACGTCACCTATAGACTTACTATGGGGCTTCCGTTGTCGGATGTGTCCTCTGCACATGCCTACACAGCGAAGCCGCGGCTGACAGTCCAGCATGGGATCGAGTCAGATACGCTTCAAAAAAGGTATGTATACTGATTTATTCTTTACAGGGCTAGATAGGTTAGTGTTAAATCATGAATGTCTGTAGATGCAGGAATTTTAGTGTTAGGATGGACTTCTACTTTAACAGGGAAGCCCAGAGCTGCAGGCTGCCCTTCGCCTAACTTCACCCAGAAGCTGCAGCCTAGCCAAAATCTGCTTCCATTCTGTCTAAAGGATTGTCTGATGTCCAGAGGGACAACATCAGAATTCCTGTACGGTGCAAGGCCTATTGGCCACCATCATGTGTTCTTTGGTTGCTATTTTTAGAACCTGTGCTGCCGAGGGAAGAGTTCTACTAAGAGAAACCTGTTTGCTTACTTTACACTCTGGATTAATACTTGCTGTTGAGAATGTGAGCACTCAACCAAAAAAGGGCCCCAACACTGACAGGACTATAGTTTGTTCTCCACTGGCCAGTGGCTAGTCAGAGACTGAGACTCGTAGATAGGCTGCTCTAAATTCAAGTCTTTGGTTTTTTGAACTGTTGTCTGACATTGCCTGTGCCGGTACTGTTCTAAGCATGTATGCATACTGATTTGGCATTACTTTTATTTGTTTAATCCAACTTCCCTGTCAATGCTTTTAATAAAGCCCATTTCACAGTTCCAGTTGCGTCTGTATTTCTGGGATCCAGGTATGTAGTAGGTCATCACTGTGCAGGCAGGAGGATCTAGACAAATCCAGTGGTTCCTCCTGGGGTAGTGCAACAATAGATGTAATCATCTCTTTCTAAGACACTAGGAAATGAGACAATGGATATGTACAAAAAATCCTGGCGCTGTGGTGCCGGTGACCAGAATACAAGGATGGAACAGTAAGGACGGACAATGCCCAGAGAAATCCACCATCAGTTACATGTCCGTGTCCGGGCTGCAGCCTACCCAAACCCAGATCCCAACTGAGAAGAAATATAGCAACAAAATCGGGTATATTGGCGCTCCCGGACAAAGTGACAGAAGGACAGAATGGATGCTGCTCAGGATCTGAAGCATTAAAACATATTTATTAAAATGGGTTAAAAAATGCTCCTTGACAGACAAAAGCCGGCAGTGTGCCCATGGTACGACAGACAGCAGTCGGATGATATAGCAGTCAAAAGATACCTCAGAACAAGGGGGACCCAGGAGCGGGAGGACAACGATTATCCAACTGTGGAGCCTGGATGGTATGGCGCTTGGGAGTGGGATGCCAGCCTCGATCACCCAGGGGAGCCTCGCTGCTGGTGTGCTTCCAAACCGAGTGATGTCCAAGATGTTGAGAGGAGGGGGGGGTGGAATGCTCAACCCCCACAGACCGCTCCGGTTCCGGATGGTGCACAACCGAGGCGGCGGCAGCCGCTGCTCCTTTTGACCCGACTGCAGTGGCGCCGGATGATGACGTCACCGGGCGCCTGTCAGGGACGTGCACACCGAGGGCTGCCTTGCAGATGTAAGTCTACGGCTGCCGGACTGGTACAGGGGCAGCACAACGGCGACTGTACTGTCAACTTAGCAGAGCTGATATGGATGGCCACGGATAGAGGGGGATAACATGTTTCGGGCCAAGCCCTTCTTCAGATCTCCTGTGGCTCTTAGGCAGGGGGCAATTTTAATGGACATACGGAGGAAGAGGCGTTGCTCCCCACTCTCTGGCTCCACCTTGCACAAAACGATGAGACAAAAAACACAAAACACACACATAATGTAATGGTGAAAAATAGAAAAACAACCAGAGTCAAAATGCCAAAAATAAAAAATATAAATGAACATTGAAAATATTAAAAAATGTTGTTGAAAAATAATAAATAAATAATAATAATGAAAAATGAAAAATAAAAAATAATAAATAATAAAAAATAATAATATAAAATATAAAATATAAATAAATAAAGAATAAAAAATACAAAAGTGGAAATCAAAAATGAAAAGTCCCCAAAGAGAACCAAAAAATATTGGAAAGTATTGGTTGACCAAATAAAATTATTAAAACATCGACCCCAGCAGAATAGATATTAAACCACAGAATATGCGTCAAGTTCTTCGTTCAACCCATGTGGGGACAAGGTATTTAGCTTATAAATCCAGAACGTCTCTCTCTTGCAAAGCAAGGAGAGACGTTCGTTGATTGTCAGGGTACCCTTGGGTACACACTCCACCGCACCATCCGGAACCGGAGCGGTCTGTGGGGGTTGAGCATTCCACTCCCCCCCCTCCTCTCAACATCTTGGACATCACTCGGTTTGGAAGCACACCAGCAGCGAGGCTCCCCTGGGTGATCAAGGCTGACATCCCACTCCCAAGCGCCATACCATCCAGGCTCCACAGTTGGATAGTCGTTGTCCTCCCGCTCCTGGGTCCCCCTTGTTCTGAGGTATCTTTTGACTGCTATATCATCCGACTGCTGTCTGTCGTACCATGGGCACACTGCCGGCTTTTTTCTGTCAAGGAGCATTTTTTAACCCATTTTGTTTTATGTTTTAATGCTTTAAGATCCTGAGCAGCATCCATTCTGTCCTTCTGTCACTTTGTCCGGGAGCGCCAATATACCCGATTTTTTTGCTATAGGAAATGAGACATAATTTGTTATAAGAAGTATATTTTCAAACTTTCTTACAAGTAAATCCAATGGGAGAATTTTTTTCTCTTTATCTAGGCTGTCAGCCATGATTGCACCGCATGCTCAACAGGTGTTACTTTAGACTGACAACACTAATGTTTAAACTGTGTCATTTATAACTGAAACTACAAACAGAATCAAATATTATGTATTACAGGTGGGGCTCAGCAACACGGATGCAGAGGCCAATACTGCACAATGTGCTATTCTTTTATGCATCCAGAGCAGTGCGGACTGCACACATGCAGGTTGTGTTAGGCCGGCCTTAGATGGAGCAATTTTCTTTCTTGCAACCATGGGTTGCAGGAAAGAAAATCGCTTGATTCCTCTATCATCACAGTGTTGACAGAAGAATCCCTCCGGTGGATCCATTGTGTTCTCCTGGTGGAGGGGCGGGTGAAGCCATCCCCACCGGAAGAACACAGTGATTATTGCTAGTGGCTATATCAGCAGCAAACAATAATCGCATGTAAAATCTGGCAGGCTGGTTTTACCAAAGTTGATTGATTGATCAACTTGGGTACATTCAGCCTACCCCTAATTGGTTTGAATCTTGAGCGGTTCCTGCTGAATTGGCCGAGATTCGAACCATCTATGGCTGGCTTTAGTCAATTGTGACACATCACCAGCTGTGCGGACTCACCTGCATATCCCAATCTGGTGGGTACAAGAGGATGAGTATGTGACCCCCAAATGCAGACAGTGTTCACCCAGGGCCATGCAGACACCCCTGCATGGCTGTCAGTATGCCAGACTGTACAGTCGCTGCCTGCATTGAGATTCACACTGCTCCGGATACATAAAGAACCATCTGTTCATGATGTACAGGTCTCTGCACCCATGTAAAAACATTTGAAGAAAGGCATAGAATATTTAATCAATTGCAAAAAGATTTGCTTTCTGCAATCTGCACTTAGATATAATACAGTTAGATTTCTCTGGAGTTATCAGGTTAAGACAGGTTAAACTACTGTGTTCAATGTGACACAGGGAGAGTAGGGTATGCAGGAATAAACAAACTAAATAGCCAGGAATAACAATGGTCAAACCAAGTTCACCTGGCATTGAGCCCTATAAAATAGCTAAGTATGGGGAATGACTAAGTACTACATGTGTATGATTCATAGTTGCCTGTCATTAATAACCTGCAGGTGCTTCTGTAAATGTAAATCCATTTCTATATTTTAATATATCTGCATTGCAAGCTTAATAAAATGACATTGATATCAACAATTATTCATAACATGAAGGCAATGTATTGCATATTATATACGGTGCCTTGGAAAAGTATTCATACCCCTTGAAATTTTCCACATTTTATCATGTTACAACCAAAAAAGTAAATGTTTTTTCTTGGGATTTTATGTGATAGACCAACACAAAGGGGCACATAATTGTGAAATGGAAGGAAAATGATGAAAAGTTTTTAAAAATGTTTACAAATAAATATCTGAAAAGTGTGGCATGCATTTGTATTCAGCCCGCTTTACTCTGATACCCCTAACTAAGATCTAGTGAAACCAATTGCCTTCAGAAGTCACCTAATTAGTATAGTATAGTAGAGTCCACCTGTGTGTAATTTAATCTCAGTATAAAAACATCTGTTCTGTAAAGTCCTCAGAGGTTTGTTAGAGAACCTTAGTGAACAAGCAACATCATTAAGGCCAAGGAACACACCAGATAGGTCAGGGATAAAGTTGTGGAGAAGTTTTAAGCAGGGTTAGGTTATAAAAAAAAAATATCCCAAGCTTTGAACATCTCACGGAGCACTGTTCAATCCATCATCCAAA